>NC_134861.1:71730995-72330995 GCF_049852395.1 Peromyscus maniculatus bairdii
TTCACTTTTTTGTCCATAAATAATAAATCAAATGTAATATTTAAAATGAAAACCACATCCTATATATCATGATGTTTCTGGTGCTTTCTTCCTAGGGCCTTTGAATAGTGGCCCTAACAACGATCTTAACAGTTGCAGTCCATCAAGTTCCCTGGCTTGGTGAGAGAGTAGACGGCACACGACTGTTAGGTTGATGTTCATCAATAGTACAGCAGTCCAGAACTTTCTTCTGACATTTTCAAATCAGATTACTGTACATCCTGCTCTAAGTTTGAAGAGCCTGTCACAGGATGATTCATATACAGAAAACCTCACACGCTTTATCCAATAAGTATTGACAAACACATCCACTTAAAAATCTTCTAAATCAAATATAAATTCCAGTGTGTTCCTTGGCTTCCAGAGCAGCTCCTCAACAGACCTTGTGAGTAGCCAGCAGATGGAACTCCTGACCCAACCACCACTAACCGTCTCCAGGTAAAGTTCTGCTGCCCCGAGTTTCCCTAATGAAGGGACAGAATTTCCTGGCAGCTAACTAGCTGAACAGGGCTCTCAGCCCCAAAGCGTCCAATCAATGCTTTCACTTCAGTCTTCCCAGGGGATCAACTAAGCAATCACTCCGTAGCTGGCACATCGAGATTTATAAGACAGAATAAGGATGCATAGCCTAGAGGGCTGCAGAAAACCATTTGTCATGAGTAACGCAACAGCAGCAAAACCCTGCCCAGCTCACGGTAGCTTCTATTAGATCGGTGTGAACCTCAAAACTAAGACTGCGGGCCCCATGAGATGTTGAAGATATGTTTTCAAATAAAAATAAGATTATAGTGCACCACTGAGTCTGCTAGAAGGAATTGTTAGATGCTTCTAATCACTCTCCCAAATCATGCAAATGAACTCTGCTTTCTGCTTGAGGTATGGTCATTGTCACACACCAGCCTGGCACATAGCCCTTGCCCAGTCACTGAGCTGCAGCAACCTCTCACCTCAGCCAGGGAACAGGAATTTTTAACCTGTTATCAAAGACAGCAAGGAACCAGTCACTGGTTCCCATAAGCAACACAGCTTTTATACTCACTTGACATTTTTTTAAATTAGGATTGTTACTAAATTAATAGTCAACACATGGTAATTGTTTTATTTTTTTAGAAGACATATGTTTGCCAGCAATGGCTTACTTTTATATAATCAACAACAGTAACAATTACTGTTGTTAATTCTATTTTCTTCTGTTGGTTACTGGTCTAACTAGCAGCTTTCATTTAGACCCTGAGAACATCTTGTGGGCTGTGACAGTGTGTTACCTAATTAAGGCTGTGCTATCTGTCAGCACACAGCATGGGAGTTGACATTATTCATCCTGTAGGCAGGATTTTCACAGTATTCATTCATAATGCAAGCATTTTTGGCTTTGAAATGTATCTAAGTTTCACAAGGAGGTTTTCATAAGATATGAAAGCTTTATGCGTCATCAGGGATGCACCTCTTTACTTACTACCAGATGTTTTACATCTGTTTCATGTGAGACTGAAGTAGACCGACTGGCATTTATCAAGAGGCAGATTTCTTGACAGAAGCGGTGCATTTCTCCAAGACTGATTTCAGCTCTGACATTATTCATGTAATAAAATTCTGGGAAACTGTAGAATAGTAATCACATATCACTTCAACCAGATGGCTAAAATTTTTAAATCATTGGACTAACTATACATATGTGGGGGGCGAAGTATATTTTAATACATGTACATAATGTATAAACCTGGGTAACTGGCATATCCATCCCTTATTACCATTCTTTGTGTTGGGAACATTCCAAATCCTTTCTTCTAGCTACTTTGAAGTATATAATGAATTATTGTTAACTATAGCCACCATATTGTACTGTAAAGCAGTAGACCTTATTTCTCCTAAGCAAATGATTTTTTAAAAAAATAAACTTTGAGTTTATAAGAATTAATAAATAAGGACTAGCTTGGACCTTTTCATGTAACTCATGAGCCTCAGTAATGTGTGCAAAGTACTATATAAAACCAGACCGATGGGTTGAGTGGTTCTTTAGAATATAGCAAGAGTCAAACCAGAAGCATGGTCTGGGAACACAGGTATGGCTGTACCCTACCACAACACTTTATTACTAAGGGAGCTTGGGCTGACATCAGTTGGAAGGGACACGCTGACATGGCTCCACAACACTCAGATGTTATCAAGTTTCTTTCCCTCGGGTGACAACACAGTGGCTCCCTTGATAATCAACAACAATACCCAATCACTGTTGCTAATTCCATTCTCTCCTGTTCATTAGACCATACATGGTCTAGCTAGCAGTTTTCATTTAGTCCTTGAGAACATCTTATGGGCTGTGACAGTGTGTTACCTAATTAAGGTTGTGCGCTCTCTCAGCACACAGCAACGTTCACATTATTTATTCTGTAGGCACCTGCACACTGTGGAGGTGCCCCAGGCAATACCCGAGAACTTACTTCAGCACTCAGCTTTTCTTTCAGCCTAGAAGCTCTTGTGTAAACAGAACTGACTCCATGGGCCTCCCGGGAGCTCCTTTTGCTGTGTGTTAGAAAGGCTTCACTCAGCTGCCCCTAGAGGCTCAGGCAGCCCGACCCTGCACAAGACCCTGGAGCCCACGGAGGACCACAATAAGGTTCTATGGGAGCCTTCAAAACAGCCCCAGCTGGTAATTCCCAGCTAGTCACAGGCTGGCCAATCCAATGCCTGCTCAAAATTTCAGTTTGATCCATCACAACAATTTTGATCTATCCATGATATTCCATGATTAAACAATGAGAATGTTGATTTTTTAAATGCTAGAAATACATGATTTCCCCCACTTTTCCTTTCTCAGTGAATATGAATTCATTGTCAATGAAACCTACCTCCTCTTTGGCATTTCCCATAACCAACGACCTAGTCCAGGATCTGCAGATCAGTTACTCAAATGCTTTCTAAGTCCATTTTGTCTCTCCTCTATCAGTATGGTCACCATATGACCTCCAGTCATTGATCCAAATGATATTCCAGTCAGTGGCTTCCTATTGTGAAATCCTCAAAGAGTTGTTCCACTCCCTATATTAAGTCCAGACTTTATTGTGGTATCTGATATCAAATCTTACCTCAACTGACATTTCCTTTGTTGTTTATTTTTGATATTATAATTTACTTATTTAATTTCATTGGAAACAGTTTTTTTTCGTACAGTATATTCTGATTACAGTTTTTCTATGCCCAGATCCTCTCTACTTCCCCACCCAGCCAAATCCACACCCTTTCCTTCTCACTCTCATTAGAATATAAACAGATATCTAAAATAATAATAATAATAATGTTAAAATAAAAACAAGTCAAAATAGGACAAAACAACAGAATAAAAAAAGAGCCAAAGAAAAACCACAAAAAACCCAGCTGCTGAGACACAAGTATTCACACACACAGAAAACCCTTAAAAACAAAATTGGAAACAGTAATATATAAACAAAAATGTATAAGGTAAAGGGACAAAGGTGAGCAGACAACGCATTGTGAGACAACAAAAAAATCTTCAAAGATACCATTGAGTCCAGTTTATGTTGGCCATCTACTGCTGGACATGGGGCCTGCCCTAAAGTGTGGTTTGAATACCCAGTGAGACTCCACTGGAGAGAATGAATTTTCCTCTGTGACCAGTTGTCGATTGAAGACAGCTTCTGGGTTAGGGACTGGGGCTTGTGTCCACTATCCCTCTCCCCACTGACTCTTACAATCTTTTCTCCTCCGCTTCTGCAGAGTTCCCAGTGCCCTGAGGGGAGGGATTTGATGGCGATATCCCATTTAGGACTGAATGTTCCAAGGTCTCTCACTCTCTGCACACTGTCCAGTTGTGGTATCTGTGTTTGCTCCCGTCCGCTGCAGGAGGAAGCTTCTCTGATGATGGTTGAGCTATGAGTATAGCAGAATGTTGTTAGGAGTCATTTTGCTGCTGGGTTCCTTTAGTAGAACAGTAATATTCTTCCCCTAGGTCCATGGTCTATCTGGTGTCAGGCTCTTGGCCATCTGGGCAGTGTCCAGCATGGGTTCCATCTCTGGGAGTGGGCCTTAATTACAACAAATACTAGTTTGTTATTCTCACTTTTGTGCTGCTTTTTGTACCAGCTCACCTTGCAGGCTGTGCACCACTGTGGACGGCAGAATTTGTAGCTGGGCGGGTGTTTACCTTTCTCCTCTGGTAGCGAGCAGAGTGCCTTCCAGTACTATGAACAGTAGTCGGTAGGGGCGAAGGCTCTAGGTAGGCACCAGCTCCACTTCTCCATGTTCAGTGAGTTGTGTAGGTGTTAACTTCAGAAATGGGGCTTAACTAGCAGTTTGTGGAGAACAACCAATAGCCTTAGCAATAGCCTTGGTTGTTTGGGGTTTCCATGGGGCCCTTTGGGGCAACAACTTGTTTAAATGTAACCCATTCCTGGCATTCGGGGTTTCATTTGGTGGCAAGAGATGTCTAGTCGGGGCTTTGTCTCTCCCATTATTTGATTGTTTCATTATTTATCTTTATTTCATATACATATATATTTTAAGAAGCTTCTACTGGATTCCATACCAACCTCAGCAAGCACATCCTCCCACCTCCCAAGACCTCAATAATAAGGACTTGTAGATTCAAGGATCTCCAAACTCAATCTGGCCTTAGCTCAATATGGAAATGAGTTCAGCTTGATTACAAGCTGCTTTCTTAGCCCAAAACTTATCCGTTTGACATAAAATCTTTTGCAAGTATAGACTTTCTTTAAAGACTCAAAAGGTAATCCTTGGAGTAGCAACCATTTTAGTGTATTTCTTCAAATGGTGGGGAGTGGCTGGGGATTGAACCCAGGGCCTCACACACACTGGGCAAGTGTTCGACCACTGAGCAATGCCCCAGTCCAGCTGTCTCTGCCTTCATACAGCCTTCCCTCCAAAGCTACTGGCTTAAAAATAATTTATTTAAGTAGCCAATCATGCAAACAACCATTATTTATAAAGATTACTATGTGTCCTGTATGTTGAAAATTTGCATGGCATGTTGGCTCTATACTCCTAAAGAGAAATATGTTTTTCTAAGCATTTCAGTTATTGAAACACTTAATATTTGAGGGAGGGATAGGCTGTGGCATGGTGAGCACATTCACTCCTACATTTACTGCATAATGTCTAGAATTATTAAATAAAAATTATAAGTTGGGGTGATAGAGATGGCTTAGCAATTGAGAGCGTTTGCTGCCCTTCCAGAGGACCTGAGTTCAGTTCCCAGCACCCACATCAGACAGCTCACAACCACCTGTAACTTCAGCTCCAGAAGAACTGATACCCACTTTTTGGCCCTCCCAAGGTACCCACACATAGGTGTACAAGAACATGCATACACACACACACACACACACACACACACAGACACAGACACAGAGACACATACAGGAACACACACACACAGAGACAAATATATAAACAAAAATAAACCTTTTAAAAATGATAAAAAGAGACTGAAAAGTTGAGGCACTATGTATCCCTATAAAGTCACCTTCAAACTCATTTAAGATGTCAGAATTGAAATTTTTGTTCATGCTTCTATTACCAGATCTGACCTTCAAATGTCCCTCAAGGACCAAATAACATCCAAGTGGAATATCTTCTTGTCCTAGAACCATGCTTTCAACTTCAAACCTGGAGCTGAGAAATTCAAAAACATTTCTCTTAAAAGAAAGAGACTAGTAAAAGTCATCGGTGATGGACGAAAACTCAAACCTGTCTTCTTTTATGTAAACAAATTCACCTTTGCTAAGAAACAGTGCTACCACTGTGTTCTGTGCAGATCCCGTGGGCAGGGAGGCAGCCTCCCGACCCTGTGCTGGGGCATCAGGGTATGGAATGGCACAGGCCCCGAGTCCCACTCAGTGTGCACAGACGGGGGAGTAAACAAGAAGAGAAATGACTTCCTAGGTAAGTCGTGTTTCTTCACAGATGCAGGCAAGTTTTAAACCACCACTGCTCCATTCACGATATAAGGCAAGGTCTTTAGTTTTTCCAGGAGATAAATGTGGTATGTGTATGCACGCATGCGTGTGTGAGTGTTGGTCTGTCTGTCTGTATGTGTATGTGTATGTATCTGTCTGTGTGTCTGTGTGTCTGTGTGTCTGTCTGTGTCTGTATGCCTGTCTGTGTCTGTGTGTCTACGTACAGCATTCCTTTCTACCTTGAAAGCTCTGATTAAGTAGCTCAGAGATGGGATCAGGAATCAATTCCTTAAAGACTCTCCAAATCATTTTGATGAGACCATCCTTGAAAAACACCATATTTTTCCAATTTCACATCATCGTGTCCCTTTGCCCCGGCCCATCAACACCTCTTTTTTTACTCTTTCGCTCTCTCTTAGTTGTGTTCTAATTTTTAAGTTTTACCCACATTTACACATTCATCCATATGTATCAAGCCAGCATCTGCATATGAGAGGGAACATGCAGTTTTTGTCTGCCCACTTAATATAGTATTTCCCAGATCCATCCATTCTCCTGCAATTTTCATAAACCATTTTTCTTTACAACTGAGTAAAATTCCATTTTGTCTCTGTTCCACATTTTTCCTGATCCATTTGTCTGTGCATGGGCATCTACACTGACTGCATTTCCTTGTTATTGTGAACATAGAAGCTGTAAACAAGGATATGCAAGTGTTTTGTGGTGAGATAAGGTGTCCTTTGAGTATCTTGAGATATCAAATTTAAAATCATTATTTAAACTCCATAGGTTTGAAAAAATTACTTTTAAGGTGCAGGGGTAACTGCTGCCTTGGAGAAATACCGTCAAGACAATGGTTGGTTTTATGAACTAAGAACAGGAAAATAGTCAATGGCACCACTGTGGAATCATGGCAAAATGGCCAAGAATGAGCGGTGCTGACAAAGGACACACAGCCTGGGGAGGCTGGGCTGTAGAGGGAAGACCTACAACATGGACAACAAGGTTCCACTGGGAGGGTCTGGTTTTCAGGACTCGGGTGGCCTAAAAGCATCACATGGGAGGATTACCCCCCATCCTGACTTCTCTCCTTCACATTGCGAAAGTGTGGACGAGGGCCAGTCACTCTCAGCCAGGTTTTGAAGTGCACCATTTGGGAGCCAGATGTCCATTAACGCTAATTGGATCAGCGGCCTCCTCCTCATCTCACTGACACGAGGATGGCAGAGCTGCCCCTTCCTTCTGCAGCATTAAAATTTAAGAACACCATCATCTATACAATAAGCCATAAAATATTCACACGGACCTGTGCTCTACTTTATATTGCAACTCCTGAATGATTCTTCAATAGTCTATTTAGTGATGTGAAGAAACACCAATACTCAATGTATTTATCATATTTATCATATGCATATTTAGTATATGAATCTGGAACATTTGAAGCATTATGAATGGAATTTCCTTAAATTATTTTCTTACTGAACCTCTAGCTACAGTTATACCAACACACCTCAGAAAGAAATTAGAGTATTTTTCAAGATATAAAAATTGAATACCTTCATTTCAGAAATTAAATACCTACATAATTATACATATGTCTATATAGATAAGTTTATAATGTACTCTAAGAGCCTATGAACATTGTTAATTATTTATAAGTATATTGATTTATTTTCAGCTTTTAGTCTCAACTTAAGAGGGTAAATTTGAGTGAACATTAATGTCAATCTTCATTGGATGAAGTGTTGCTTAAAGAAAACAATTCCCCACTGAAATGTATAAATATCCATACTTTTTAAGTGAGGCAATACTCTTAAACTTTTTCAAAGAATGAATCACACACAAAAGGAATCTTAGATAAGTCTGGGTTGTACAGAGCAGAATCCACTCCGGCCAGTATAAGAAAGAAAGGTTTTATCACAGGTAGAAGGCAGATTTGTAAATATTTGAAGAGGTTTAGGCATTTTTTTCTACTTTAAACTTCCAGCAACAACTCTGGAGGAGACACTGGACAAACCCTAGAAACACACGCTTCATCTAGGAAGCAGGCCCCCCACATCTGAGCAGAAAGTCACGTGACTATTGCCCAGATCTGTGCCAGGAACACTGCTGCCGATACCCCCTTTCCCAACAAATAAAAACATCATAAAGATGATCAGCCTTCAGGAACTAAATCTCTGTCTCCAGTCTGATAGAAAGAATGGCCAGGAAATCTGCTCTTTAGTTCTGTCCTACATAAAAATGGCAGGATTGTCCTATGAAGAAAAAAAAAAAGTTAGTACGTGTTCAAGCCAAATTACGAGGGGCCATGCAGCCTCTTAGCGTGAGGTCTGAGGTGCTTTGCCCGACACACTTCGCATGTTTCCCTTGCTGTAGACAATGCGTAGGTTGTTCCAACACTCATCCAAAGATGGTTAAGAGCTGATTTGCTAGCTTGCTCCCGTGATCTTCATGCTATTTTCAGTTCTACTCCCCTTCCAGTGGATCTGAAAAACTCACCATTAAATTACTGAGTTTACAACACAAATTCCAAACTGACATATTTTGTTTGGTCAATATTAAATTTGTAACACTTTGTGTGTGTGTGTGTGTGTGTGTGCTTATTTGTTTGGTTGATTGGTTTGGTTTTCTTGTTTGCTTCATTTTTGAGGTGGAATCTCACAGGACAGCTAACCCAGGCTTGCCTTAAGCATACTATGTGATGCAGGCTGACCTGGAACTCATGGTTTTCCTTCTGTCTCAGCCTCCTGTGAGCTGAGGTCATATGCTTACAGCACAATACCCAGTTCCTGCCATGGCTTTGTCTCTGAAGTACCATTTAACTCTCTTCTCCATCTGCTGCTTCTCTCCTTAGGGGACTGCCATGAACTAGGGAAATATTTCTATGTCGTGTACTTTTGATACACCACAGTCTGGCAAAGTTAGAGCTGTTTCATCTGGCAAATTACAAAATGACCTGTTCTTTAGACATAACTGACTCTTTTGTTTTGGTTTTCTGTTTGTTTGTTTGTTTTTGAGACAGAGTTTCTCTGTGTAGCCTTGGATGTCCTGGAACTTGCTCTGTAGATCAGGCTGGCCTGGAGCGCATAGAGCTCCTCTGCCTCCAGAGGGCTGGGACTAAAGGCATGTACAATCACCACCTGGCACTGGTATAGTTGAATCTTGAAAGAAAAAGAGAGAGAGAGAGAGAGAGAGAGAGAGAGAGAGAGAGAGAGAGAGAGAGAGAGAGAGAGAAAAGAGAAGAGAAGAGAAAGGAAAGAAGGAAGGAAGGAAGGAAGGAAGGAAGGAAGGAAGGAAGGAAGGAAGGAAGGAAGGAAGGAAGGGGAAGGGGAGGGGAGGGGAAGGGGAAGGGGAAGGGGAAGGGAAGGGAAGGGAAGGGAAGGGAAGGGAAGGGAAGGGAAGGGAAGGGAAGGGAAGGGAAGGGAAGGGAAGGGAAGGGAAGGGAAGGGAAGGGAAGGGAGAATAATTTAGAAAGAAAGATTTAGCCACAAAATAATATGGCTCTTCTGTGTTCTCCAAATGCTTGCTTCCTTCCTTTCTTTCAACATGGTGGATGCCAGGAAGTACAACCTTCTATATACAGAACCATGAGAATTTGGCATGATCCTAATAAACCAAAACACACACGCACACGCACACACATGCACACATGCACATGCACACACACCCGGCGGAAACGGAAGGAGGTACTGCATACAGCAAGGAGATGGTCCTCCTCCCCAGCATCCATGAGCTTCCACAGTGCCAGGCTGCCAACCTCAGTGAAGAAGCTGGTGAAAAATCCTCCCAAACCTAGCTTGCCCGGCGTATGTTTGTTTACACATTTGATGGGACAAACTACCCGACATCACCATCACCAGTTTAAGGAAGGAAGGTTTTCTTGGCTCACAGTTTGAGGAGACAATCCACCATGGTGGGGAAGTAAAGATGGAGGGAGCTTAAAGCAGCTGGCCATGTTGCATCTACAGTCGGGAAGTACAAGGATGAATACCCACACTCCACTACAGTTGGAAAGCGGAGGGGTGAATACCCACACTGCAGTCAGGAAGAACAGGGGTGAATACCCACACTACAGTCAGGAAGAACAGGGGTGAATACCCACACTCCACTGCAGTCAGGAAGCAGAGGGGTGAATACAACCCTCCACTTGCTCTTTCCTTTTTCTTTAGTCTAGAACTCAGCCTATATAGAAGGGTGACACCCACAGTTAAGGTGGGGCCTCTCATTCCAGTTAACCTCAACTGGACAAACCCTCACAGATGTGTCCAGAGGTTTGTCTTCAAGGTGGTTCTAGACCTCATCGAGTTGACAAAACTATCACGCCAAGCAAACAAAAGCCAGGAAAATGAAATCTGCTGGGGTCCAGGAGTCATTCCACAGAGGACTAGGAATGAGAAGCTCAAATATGTCTTTTTTCTTCTTTCTTTTTTAAAGTACTATGTTCCAATAGGCATTAATATTGCATCTAACTGCTATTTTTGAGAATGAACTGTGATACTGCTACTAAATCTTTTAAAATGTTTACATTTTTAAAAGTCTAAAAGGACAGCTCAGAACCTCTAACTTTTATCATATATAAAGATCAACTCCATCTTCAGGCATCAGCAAGATGGTCAGTTAGAAGCTACTGGCGCTCACCACCACCACCACCACCACCACCACCACCACCACCACCACCAAAATAAATAGAGAATACTCCAGGAAAGCAAAACTGAAGCAGAAATCCTGGTGAACATGGGAACCCAGAATGGCCACACACGGAACAGAAGGAAAGGCCTTGCTCTGGTACCATGTTCCTCCAGGTGGGATGAGCCCAGGACCAGGATAAACTTCTTGCAGTGAAAAACCAGGAGGACCTTGGAAAACCCCATCACTATTAGACTTCTGTAGCCTCAGATATGGAAGGTTCTAGAAGGCTCCACAGGCTCTGAGCCCAACTGAGGAGGCTCCCCAGAATCTACCGGTTGGGTTGAACCAAGAAAAGGAGAGCGCGCTGTGCCCTGCCTGTGTTATTACTGTCTTATACCATTGGGACCAGAGCCATAGCTGGAGTGCAGATTGCTCCAGTACCCGTGGCATGACCCCATCTCCGAGGCTCAGGCACCACTGAACCATGCCCACCCCGTAGCACATCACCCCTGAGCATGGCTGCTTCTATTACCTGTGCTTTAGGATCGAGGTGATGCACCTCACCCCTGACCCGTTCCAGCCCCTACTGCAGCCTTTTGTTAGGGCCGAGCCAATGGGGCGCCCTGTACCCAGGGACCCAGAGTTTTAACTACTGGAGTAGACGTACCCTGAAACCACAGCTAAAACAGTACTTCGTCTGTTGGGGACCCGAGTTACTGCATCATCTCCCACCCTCCTACTGGCCAGACACAAGTGAGTGAACACCTCCCTCTGGAAATGCCAAGCCTCTAGCACGCTAGAGCAGTGGTATTTCGCAGCACCACAGTTACCATGGTACTACTACCTTGTCCAAGGAATCCCAAGGCTTTAGGGAGCCAAACAGTTGCTCTGGGGCTATGCAGACAAGCTGCCTTCAAGTTCATGGAATCAGAACCTCGGCTAAGCTTTGCTGCCTCCTCCTCCACGGTAGCCACGGTGCCTTTTCTGCCTGGGAATAGACTACGGTCCAAACTGTGGTAGCACCCAACCTCTCCCGGGCCTTTGCTGAACTGCTCGTGGGCCCCTGGAGCCCGAGCTATGACATTCCCAAGCCAGCCTGAGGATCCTGTAATTGCTGCAGTTGGTCTGACCGAACAGAAGCTCCCACATGGCAGGGTCCAGAGTCTCAATTCTGCAGTACCTTGTTCCTAGGGCCCAACGTCCCCTTGGTCCTGGGTTCTGCAACTGCCTTCTGTCCCCTGGGGCCTAAGCACTCTGTTTCACAGAGTCACGCCCATGGTTTGCCTCTCCTGTTAGGATCAGAACCACAGCTGTATGCCAAGCTCCTGGGCTTGGGTTACTGGGCGGTGCCTCAAAGAAGACTTGGCTCAGTGGGGAACTGCATTCAGGCATGCCTCAGGGAGTGAAACTATGCTTCGATTCTCGGGTGTTCCAGTAGCTTTCTAATATGCCTGCAACCTGGCACCAAGGATACTCCGATCACCTATTTCCCAGGTACCACATACCATTGCAGATGCCTCTGAGCCTCAAAGGACACTACACACACACACACACACACACACACACACACACACACACACATACACACACACAGAGCGGGGGAGAGGGAATAATTTAAAAATAAATAATTAAAAACTAAAACACGGAAAGCCACCTTGTAAAATCTGGGAGCGATGCCTGATGCCTGCCTACCAGGCTTGCAAAGGTCAACACGGGGACACATGGAAAATACACAGAAAAGGGAAGAAAACACCAAAGGAACACAGAAGTTCTCCAGTTTCTAAGCCCAAAATAGAACTCTATGAATTTCCTGAAAAGAAATTCAAAACGACAATTTTAAAGAAACTCCATGAGAAGCTAGAGAAAATAATAAACAAGCCATTCAATAAAATTAGGAAGAAAACTCATGACCTGAATGAAGATTTAAAGAAGCCAGGTGTGGTGACCCACGTCCATCAATCCCAGCATTTGGGAAGCTGAGGCAGGAAGTGACCACACGTTCAAGGGCAGCTTAAGCCACACAGTGGGTATCAAGCCAGCCGGGACTACCGAGCATGGAGACACTCTCTCAAAAAGTTAAAATTAAGAAATTGAAAGGGCTGAGGAGATGGCTTCATGGGGGAAGCAAGTTTTCTCTAAAAGAAGACCTGGGTTTTGAGCCCCGAGACCCACATAAAAAGCTAGGCAGGGCCACATGTGTACCTGTAACTCCAGTGCTGGGGCTGAGGGGCTCGGATGAGGATCTCAGGGCTTGCTAGTGGCCAGCCTACCTCCAGCTTCAGTGAGGGATATCTCAGAGCAATAAAGTGGAGGGTAGTAGAACAGGGCCCCATATGTCCTCTTCTGATCTCTGCACACATGTATGGATGTGCACACACACACACACACACACACATATGCCCATATACCACACACATACATGCACACACATGCATGCACACACAGGTGTGTATGTCCATGTACCATACACAAACATATACACATGGGCAAGCATGCACATATGCACACACACAGAAAAAGGAAAGAAAAGAAACGTTTTAAAAAGATAAGGTAGCATAACAAATACCCAATGGAAACCGTAAATGTAGAGAATTCAATCCGCTAAATAAAAGGTACAGCTCAGAGCCTCAACAGCCAGCTAGATCAAGTAGAAAGAGAAAAATCTATGAATTTTAAAGACAGAGTCTTTGAACTAACTCAGAGGGGAGGACAATAAAAAAAAAGTGTGCAAGCAGCTTACAGACTTCGTGGGTCGTGGTTAAGCAAATAGATTTTATACTATAGGAGTATAAGGAAAGAGTGTGAGAAAGAAAAAGTGACAATCAGAAGTATTTAAGGAAGTAATTACTGAGAACACGGAGGTCTTAAGAGAGATGAACATCCAGACCCACGAAGTTCAGAGGTCCACAAAGAGATTTAACAAAGAGGGTCATTCCCAGGCACATTATACTTAAGCTGTTGAAAGCCAAAAACAAAAGGAGATTTAAAACAGCAAAGGGGTTGATTCACCTAAACAGGAATACTCAGAGAATTCATGGATTTCTTAGCAGAATCCTTACAGACTAGGAGAGGATGGGAGAATGTGTTCAAAATAGAGAAAGGAAAGAAGGGAGGGAGGGAGGGAGGGAGGGAGGGAAGGGGAGGGGGAAGAGAGGGAGGGAGATGGGAGGGAGTTACCAGCCAAGAACACTGTGCCCAGCAAGACTATCCCTCAGAAATGGTCTTTCACAGATAGTAGACACTGGTAGCAAACATCATCACTAAACCCACCAACAGGAAAAGCTACAGAGAAAAGTCCCTTGAGCAAAAATAAAAGTAATTACTACCACACATACATAAGAAAGTACAAAACTCACCAGCAGAAGAAAATGCGCAGTCAAATCTTGAATGCCCCAGGATTGAAATGGTGGTTCATCACAGGCACGCATGCACGCATGCACACATACACATACACACAGACATAGACACATGCACTCACTTCTAATATGAAAGTTACAACTTGAAAGAGCTGGAGGTAATTAAGTTATAACAAGCTCTTAAAGAATTTGAAACAGATATATATATATACATATATATATACATATATATGTATGTTACGGCAACAAAAACATAAATTGTGGAGGGAAGGATAAAGGTAGAGTTTTGTATATGACAGAAGTTATTAGCTGAAGATAGATTTATAGATTTGTATAGATTTGTTAAGATTTGTTTATAGATTTGTATAGATTTGTTAAGACTCATGTAACCACAAAACAAAAAAATAACAGTTGATACATCAACAACAAAGAAGAAGAAATTAAGACCTGGCATGTAGGAAATCATCAAATCCCAAAGACCAGTGAGGAAGAAGTGGGAAGAGCCAGAGCGACAATAAAGTGCCCAAAAAGCAAATGCCAGGATGTCCACAGCAAGTCCTTACCTACCAAGGGTGACTCTGGTGGAAACAGGTTAAACAAGAAAACACAGACCAGCAAAACAAATTGGAGGGAAATAAGAACCAATTGCATGCTGCTTGTAAGAGTCCTGGCTAAGCTTAAGGATGTGCACAGGCTGATTGTGAGAGGTAGATGGTAGCCAAAGGGTAGAAGGGTGGGTCTATGGTATCCAATACAATGGACATCAAGTCAGAAAGTGCTGCAAGAAACAAAGATCGTTATGCAACATTAAAGGGGTTAATTCATCAATAGAATATAGCAATAACAAGGGAAGACTCTCCCTACCAAGAAAAACCCAGAATCTGAAAGCATCATAACCAAACTCTACCAAATATGCAAAGGGGTGTTAACACCAAAACTTCTTAAATTCTAGAGAAGATTCTTCCAAGTATATTTTATGGAGCCAGCATTGTTTTGATACCCAAGTCAGGTAAAGACACCAAATAGGAAAGAAAGGTAGGTAGAGAGATTTCAATTTCAATAAAATATGAGCAAACCGGATACAATGCAACATCAAAATGGTCAGACATCATGACTTAGATCTATCCTTAACATGCAAGCATTTGCTACCTTGTCTTGGCAAGGTAGGAAGGCCCTTCAGAATATCCTACTTCACAGATAAGTTTGTCAGATATGCTAGGCCTGTAGGCTGAAGATGGATGCCCCAATGCTGCAGAGGAGCCTTGGGAGACCGTCCAGGCAGCCAGCTGTTTCTGTCATTTCTTACATTTTTTTGGAAGTCAATTGCTTGCACTTCTTGTTTACTCAGGTAATATTATTTCCTTTTTGAGTCTCTGATGGGGTTGAATACTAGATAGTTATAGTTTTTTAATTCTTAATATAGTTTGTTAATAAATTCAGAAAAGAAACTCACTAAAGAGGTGTAAAGTGTATACAATTGAAGGACATCATAAGATCATTTTTGGTTAGTAATACAAGTTAGGATAGAGAGTGAATTAGGTACATTTTAGACTCAGCAAAATAGGATAAATAATGGAGTATTTTCTCTGAATTTGTCAGATGTTTATGGAGTGGACATTGTTAATGTAATTTTTTACTATATATTGTATATAATTATTGTACTTATTGTATATAGTTTTTCTTATATTAGTTATAATAACCTTATTTTATTATTTTATACAAAAAATGGGAAATGTGGTGATATTTTGAACAAATAAAGCTTGCCTGAAGATCAGAGAAGCAGAGCAAGCCACAGCCACCACCTCTTACCTCACCAACTCCTCAGCCTGAAAGAACCAGAGTTCCTGTCTCCTCCCACCTTATATTCCTTTCTCTGCCCAGCCGTATCACTTCCTGTTTCAACCTTCCAAGTGCTGGCATCAAAGGTGTGTGCCACCATTGCCTGGCTCTGTTTCTCTCTTAGACTGGATTAGTCTCATGTAGCCCAGTGTGGCCTTGAACTCACAGAAATCCAGATAGATCTCTGCCTCTGCCTCACGACTGCTAGGATTAAAAGTGTGTGCCACCACTGCCTGACCTCTATAGCTAATTATGTGGCTAACTCTGTCTTCTGATCTTCAGGCAAGCTTTATTTGTTTAAAATATCACCACACTTTACAGTAAGAGAGCCTAAAGGCAAATAATCCCTATTCACATCAGGGACTGATAGAGGCAGATTGGGGTTCTAAATACCATTCTCTAATGACAAGAACCATATTTATTATAGAATTGGTGGGTTCTTGAGCTCTGGGGAGGAAAATATAAGGTCAGACTAGACTATGAATAAAAATTGTTGTTAGGGGAAATTCTTTTAAACCAGAGAAATGTGACCGTTTCAATGGCCAGAGCTGAAATAATTTGAGCTATACAATAAACAGGAACAGAAGTGAATTATAGCCAAACAATAAAATATCTATCCTACACAAATACTCAAGAGTGTGTGTGCAGTGGAAGGAAAGAGAGATTCAAGGGGGGGGCGATGCTTCTTCCTCACAAAAGACTTAAATAATAAGTGGAGAAAGAATGCAGAAAATAAACCACCACTGGATCGCCACAGCCAAGAGTCACTGGTGAGCAATGAAATCAGGGAGGAAGGCTTTTCCCCAGCCTCAGAGAATCTTACTAATATTGATCAATAGCTGTGGCAGTTCCGACAGGTGTCTATAAATTCTTAAACACACTGCCTTCTGGAGTGGAGTTTGCTATCCCTGAAATCAGCTGGATTTAATCAACTTAAAGGTGTAGACAGATGCATGTTATGTAATGGTTCTATGAGAATTTAAATGAGGCCATGGTTACCTCTAGTATTTTGTCCAAGTTGTAAGTTCATGGGTAAGTTCAGGACTGCTTGTCCTCAGACAAAAATTTCAGCTTGTAACAAGAAATTAATTGACATAATAATTATGAGGGTTGACTACCACCCAGGCTAAAATGACGTCAGTAGATTCAAGATAATTTTGTGAGCAGAGAAAAAAATTCCTTTGAGATATGCCTGATGCTAAAAGAATGATGGATACTTGTAATATAACACTTTATTCCTCAGAATACTCTGAAATGTTTTTTTATCTTAAAATGTTCAAAGATCAATACTGCTTCTTACTGAATTGCCAGCTTATAAAACATATAACCTCTTTTAACGGCTAAAAACAACAAATATAAATTCAGTTTGCCTAAGCACATTAAATTTTTAACAGAAACAGAAAAGATCCAAATGATCTCTTAGGAGCAGAAATCTGTGTCTACAGAATGGCTCACTGGAGTTCACTCAAAGATTAGCAGGTTGAAAATTACAGAAAACATTTTAACAGGCTAAAAAACCACTCAGCTCTGTAATCACATTTTTCTCTCATGCACATACTTCAAACAACTGAAAACCAGAATAGGAAATAAGAACTCAAGGATTAAAAGCACATGGTTTATTTTATTTTTTATATTTATTTTTAGTAAACCTGACTAGGCTAGAACTCAGAGATCTGCCTGTCTCTTCCTCCTGAACGTTGGGATTAAAAGTGTGCACCACCATGCCCGGCAAGGACTAATATTTCTTTAATCAATGTTTAAAAATGATGAGAGAAAAGAATTGCTTCACCAGATCAAAAGAAAAGAGTTACCCCATTTTGTTTATAAATCCTAAAAATTGAGTCAAGGATCAAATAGAATCCATAGAAATGTCAGGAAAATAATATGACATCACGTTGTATTTTGTGTTAGGTTGTTCTTGTTCACACTGGTGGAGAAGCAAAATAGGGCAGAACTGTACTTTCTAAGTCACAGAAAAATAAACAGTTTCCTTTGTTACCTCTCTGAGAGTTCCCCAGCTTCTTTGCTTGGGTTGAATGCACAGCGACCTCTTCAGCGTTTCCAAATCTTTGCTCTGTAAAGCAAAGAATGCTAACATTGACTGCACCCTCCTTGTCCCCATGGCCACAAGGTTCTCTAACGATCTGGGAAGGACTTCTAGCCTGGGGAACTCAAAGTGTTGTGTGCCTGTGATATATTGACTTTTAACTCTACACTTAAACTTTGTTGAACTAACTTGAGGAAATAGATGTGCCTAAAACAATGGAAGCAGCCTGCATGGAATTGCCCAGTCATAGTGTAGGGAAATAAGTTTGGCTATCACCTGGACAACGGAACCATTATGTCTGCTGAGAGGGGTTTCATGGGAGTTAGTGGGAGTGCGTCCCTGGAACACAGCTTGACCTCAGGTCAGAAACCTACAAAGGGGAGTCAGGATGTTCCAAGAACACCATGTTTACCTGCAGTTGCGGACAACAGAACGCCCCAAACAGACTCTCCTCTTTCTATGCAGACATACTGATGATAAAGTTTAATTTATAAAGGAGCACAACAGTGCATTTAAAATGGTGACGCAGAACAACGGCCACCCTCTGCAGCATGGAAGTTACATGAATACGGTCTCTCCTGCTGAGTGAGTCAAGGCAAATATTAACATTTAGGAACCTCAGGTGACCATGGGTAAGCTGAAAGTTGCAGACAATGAAGCTGTGGATAAAAGCACAGTGACTATTGAATTTCCTGTAATTTAGAGACTTCAGTCTGAATACTGGTCTACTGACTGAGGGTCACACCGTGAGAGGAAGTACAGCTGTAGCTTGCGATAGCTTGCCTTCGTGCACTGCCATCCTTTGGAATTTTATTTCAGGCCTTAGTCATTGAGGTGAAAGAAAATGACCTCTACACTGTAACATGATGCCAGTTTCTCCTCCCATCCGACATGTGATGATAAAAATTCTAAATTCACGGCGGAAGAGATGGTCAGTGGGCACAGAGCCCGTTCTGTAAGTATCAGGATCTGAGCTCAAACTCCCAAATCACCTGTATAAAGGTGAATTCGACAGCGCGCTCTCTGTAGCCCCAAGGCTGTGTGGGGAGATGGGGGTGGGGGAGGGGAGAGAGGGGAGTCCTCAGGAAGCTCATGGGCCAGATAGCCTGGTATATGAAGTGATAAAAAAAAAACATGATCCCATCTCAAACAAGGTGGAAGGTAAGGACCAGTCAAGGTTGTCCTCTGACCTCCACATGTGTAATGAGACACACACACACACACACACACATACATACACACACACACATACATACACACACACACATACATACATACATACACACACAAACATACATACACACACACAAACATACACACACACATACATAGACACACACAAGCATACATACACACACACACAAACATACATACACACACACACACACACAGGCATGGGGGGGAATTTCTAGTTTGGGGCTCCCTGACGCAGGAAGTATTCTGATTCATTTTTTTCTGTTTGTTTTTTTAATAAAATGAATGACTGATAGCAGTCATGTACTCAGGAAATGTCTGAGTTGAAAGAACACATGATCCTTAAGCCAGAAACTTCACTCCACTGTGTGGTGTGTCTACATGGGAATGATGCTCCTGTCGTGGCTAGAGCTGGTCACTGGGGTCTAATGATGCTGTTCACAGGCGTCCAAAGAAAGAACTTAACTTATCACGTTTAGTCTACTCCACCAAGCAGAAGAAAATAATCATTTAACTGTGCCAAAGAATTGAGAAGGGTGAACTGGTCTAGTTGATGTCAAGACGGTCTATATATAATAGGAAATTAACTCTCTTAGACATAAGAGTTTACAGAATTAACTTCCAATCTATGCTAGAAGTCATAGATAAACTATAATTATTTTCAATATGAATTGAGTTTGAAAAAATTCTAAGCGACTCTACAAAACATACACCAATATGAAAATGTCCAGAAGATTCATATGCACAGAAAGAACAGGGGATCCATTCTAAAACATTAAGGTTTATCCTCTGCCATTTGGGATTTTTAATCTCTTAAATTTTCTTCTTTATAACTTCCCTATAATTTCAAAGTTTTACATTAAACCTGTATTGCTTTTATGTTTCAAATTTAAAATCCAGCAACAATTTTATTATTATTATTATTATTATTTTTTTTTTTTTTTTTTTTTTGGTTTTTCGAGACAGGGTTTCTCTGCGTAGTTTTGCGCCTTTCCTGGAGCTCACTTGGTAGCCCAGGCTGGCCTCGAACTCACAGCGATCCGCCTGGCTCTGCCTCCCGAGTGCTGGGATTAAAGGCGTGCGCCACCACCGCCCGGCGCAACAATTTTATTATTAAAATAATGTTTCCTATTTTCAAAATGAAAATCTACTGAAATTTTACCAAACACAATTATTATTTCACTTCCATGCATTTAAGATCTCTCGCCCCCCCCACCCACCGTCTCTCTTTCCTGCATGCACCCATGCTGCACACACACACACACACACACACACACACACACACACACACACACACGCCTCTCTCTCATTCACTCAGTCTGTGTCTTTCTGCAAATTCTTGCTAGAATATGTACACACATACTGATATATACAAATATATATACCTAGGTGCACACATAGGACAGAATGTATTTGACAGCATCTAGTTTGTAGGCTGATTTGGTCCCTCCGTGATACAGTAACATTTTTAGGGTGTCGTTTTCATAGCTGCATCATAATCTAGTACAGGATGCACGACAATACATTAATCCAGTCAGTCCCCTCTCAGCACCCATCTTCCACGTCCCCTCCCGTGAGACTGTACTGCCTCCCCCATGCTTTGGTTCAGCACCCCACTTATGTACCGCACACTGGCCCCACAGCACAGCACTTAGTGAATGCTGAATGGACTGTTTTCCGTGCTGAACTGTAAGTCCTGTGAAGACAGGTTCCATCAGTGTCCGCTTGTTATGACATCAGCTACAGTATCCGATAGAGGTAGGAACCCAACAGGTGTCAATGTAAATGTCTCCCTTTCCAAAATTGTCAACAACTAGATGCACATGCCTGGATGTACAAATCTGAACACTTATCCAGTGTACTCATGGGGACAATTTTAAAAGTGGAATTGCAAAGAAAACATAATAGAGATCCCACAACTCTTGATCCTTAGGCCATGGGATGTTGTATGAACACTTTGATTTTTGAGAAGTCCTGTGACGTCACCCCAAAACCTCCGTGGGAGTTAGTACTCCCACATCGTTGAGTAGAAGGAGCCATTCCCCCACAGCCTGGAAAATCTGGCATTGTTTTTCTTCTTTTTTACCATGTCCCAAGGTGATATACTTACCCATCTTGCTTATCACTTTAAAAATGAAAGAGTTCATTATTCTAGAAATCAGATCACTATTAATTAGATGTAAATCAAAATACGCACCACGCTACATTTAGAAAAATTGCTCATGGTAGATAGTTTACTAGCTGGCTGGTTGGTGGTATTCAAGTAAAACAGCATCCACACCATGCCCGATTCCTTTCAATGTACCTGAAGGAAACAGACTATAAGTAGAAACAAATATATAGTACACACATAGAAATGTATACATGATAAAGGGGTATACAGGCAAAACATACCAGATCACAAGCAAGCATGGAGATGAGTCTACCTGTTGTGGAATATTATTTTAACTGTGTCAAGGTGTGTTACATTTGTTTCTGCTGCTTTTGTTAACGATGCCAAGACGTCTTACATTTGTTTGATTAAATAAAATTAACCTGGGGCCAGAAGGCTGAGTCAGCAGGCCAGCTGACAGGAAGTGGTAGGGAGGAACCACGTGTAGCCAGGGTTCTTAAGTGGGGGCTGAGCAGAAGGACGCCCTGTTTTTTGGGAGACACGAGTGAGGAGAGAAGGTGAGCTACTTGCTATTCAGCCTCTCTGAGCGAGCGGAACTCCACCTCAGCCTGATTGACTCATCCTGATTTAACCTGATTCATCCTGAGTTCTGCAGAGGGCTGGAGATCTAGATGAAGTTTCCTTTATAGGCTGTGCTTGAGCTGGTGCCTGAGGGAACAGGGGGCTCAACCTTCGTTGGGAGCTGCGGGGCTGCAATGGCCGATTGGGCCAGCAGTTGCTTAAGGTGCCGGCACCGTATTGAAGGTAAAACCCCTACCTGAGCCAAACACACACATGAATGTACAAACTAGGGTCCAGGGGGAACCTCTCTGGCCTGGGCTTAAAACTCACTGTAAATTAAACTAATTGTCAAGCGGCTCTCCCAGCCCATTTTCTGTTTCTGTTATAAAACATATGCTGGATACTTTACAAAGAAAAGACATTGAATTATCTCTCTTGGGGTTTACGAACACACACCCTTTCCGTTTGGACGGTCGCAGGAATGCATGTGAGTGCTGAGCTATGCATGTAGAAAGGGAATCGGGGCTGCCAGGCTCACTTGTGACAGCCCATTCCCAAAGGAACTGATTGAGACACACTCCTCACACGAGGCAGCACCAAGAGCTGGCACCTCCAAGCTCCTCTCATCCAGTTGCTCACGGGATGTATAACGGGTTCTTGTGAACCATTGTCCCATCACCGTCCCATAGAACACTAGACTTACTGTTTCTACCTAACTCCTTTGGGATACCCATTATTTAGATGACCATCATCCCCTCTTCCCACCACTCTTCCCAGCTTCCACCAATCACTGTTACACGTTCCACCTGACTTTAAAAAACTGCATATGAGAGAGACCATGACAATTTTTGCCTATGTCTAACTTTTCCCACTTAATAACATTTTATAGTTCCATTCATCTCATGGTAAACACTAGGTATCACTTCTTAATGTTCTTTACATCTTCTCAATCCACTCATCTACTGACTGGTTCTAATTGACTCTGGATCTTGGCTAACAAGTGTGCAGGTGTTTCTTGGATATGCTGATATCATTGCCTTTGAATACAGACATTCAGAAATAGATTGCTGGATGTGTGGAGAGCTCAGGGAGTCTTCGTACTGTTCTCCAAGGTGGCCACACTAACTTGCCCTCCATCAATGACATACCACATTCTCCCCAAATGGGTTTTGTCCTTTGACTCATTCTGACTGGAAATGTGGTATCCCGT
Source organism: Peromyscus maniculatus bairdii (assembly GCF_049852395.1). Taxonomy (NCBI): domain Eukaryota; kingdom Metazoa; phylum Chordata; class Mammalia; order Rodentia; family Cricetidae; genus Peromyscus; species Peromyscus maniculatus. The sequence goes on from NC_134861.1 coordinate 71,753,917, forward strand.
GGCTTTGACTCACATTTCGTTGGTGGCTAATGAAGGAGACCCTTCTTTCTCAAGGTTGCTGGTCATCTGAATTTCCTCTTTTGAGAAGAATCTATTCATACTTCCTGCCCACCTTTTCATCAGATTGCTTTGTTTCTGGCATTGAGTCAAAGGTGCCTTACATATTTTGGGTATTAATTCCTTGTTGGGTGAGTAGTCTGAAAATTCCCCCTTTCTATAAAACATTTGAGATAGAAATGGTCAGTTGTCCTAATTTGACCACCACATATGGTATAGATGTAGTGAATTATCACATGGGATCCTCTATAGTTCCACAATTAAAATAATAATTTTCAGGGGCTGGAAAGATGACTGAGATTAGGAGTGCTTGCTATTCTTGTAGAGGATCTAAGTTGTGTTTCCAGAACCCACATAGCAGCTCACAAGCATCTGTAACTCCAGCTCTACAGGATCTACTGCCCTCTCTTGGCCTCCATGAGTACTAGGCATGCACATATTGCATGTACATACAAGCAGGCAAAGCATTCGCACAATAAATAAATAAATATTAAAAATAATATTTAAAAGATATATGCATATTACTGAAATTATAGTTTTTAAAGCTCTGGTTAAAATGTATTAAAAGTAATTTGGGGGGTGGGGAGGTTGCCAAGGAGGTTGCTCAGTCAGTAACGTGTCTGCGGCACAAGCATGAGGACCTGACTTCGGGTCCCCAGAAGCCACAGAAAAGGCCAGGTGTGGCAGTTCACATCTGTAATTCCAGAGCTGGAGGGTCTGGGTTCGAATGGGACCCCTAAGGCTCGGGTCAGCCAGGTTAGCTCCACCAGTGAGTTTCAGGTTCCATGGGAGAGCCAGCTAGGAAAGACACCTCATGTGGACCTCTAGCCTCCATACACATATGGATATGCATGGACACTTGCGTGCATATGCACACACACCCATCCTTATGAACGTATATGATGCTCAACACCTCCCCCCCCCCCCCCCCCCCCGTCTCTGTCTCACATACACATACACACAGAGTAATTTCACTGGTTTCTCCTCCTATATGTTATTTTTTTTCCAGACAAAGCCTTACTATATAACCTAGGTTGCCCTCAGACTCACTATGTAGCCCTCACTGGTCTCAATTCTCCATCCTCCTGCCTCTCACTCCTGACTGCTGGGATAACAGACAGGCAGGTGCCATCATGACCAACTTCTGTTTCCCCCTTTTTGTATGTAGCTACAAAAAGTTAAGATTATATGCACAGCTCACATTTGTGGTTTATCATGTCTGTATGAGACAGTAATTATCTAGGCCAATAAGATCAGCCTTAGATTATGAATCAACTATCTGGGTGTCCTAAGCATCCTCCAGAAAGTTGCAATAAAGTGAGCATTAACAGGTCCCAGAAAAGAACTGAAGTGGGCTTGACTTGAACTCAGGAGTTGGGGCAGGGTACTTCCCATGGGTAGAAGTGAGGAGAGCCACAAACCAAAGGTGTTAAGCCAGGTTATCCAGGTCTGTGACTCCTCGTCATCACTCTGAGGCTCTGGCATAATGTCCCCAAGCACTCTAACCCTAGGTGAGTGCTGCAGCAAGTTTAAATCTTGAGTTATAGGTTAGGGTAAAATGAGAAGGGTGTGTGTCTCCTCATTCTGGAATGAACAATAGAACTAAGGGACTGTCCCAGTTGGCTTTCTGCTGCTGTGATAAACACCATGACCAAAAGCAACTTGGGGAGGAGAAGGGTTATTACATCTTCCATGTCACATTACATCACTGAGGGAAGCCAGGGCAGGAACTAAAGCCAGGAACCTGGAGGCAGGAACTGAGGCAGAGGGCCCTGAGGAACACTGCTTACTGGATTGCTTTCAGACCTACATCCAGCTACCATTCTTGTAGATCCAAGGCCCAGCAAATCTAGAGATGGTACCACCTACAGTGGGCTGGGACCTTGTCATCAATCAGCAATCAAGAAATTGCCCCACAGACCTGCCCACAGGCCAACCCAATTGAGGCAATTCTTCAATTGAGGGTCCCTCTCCCCGGTTGTGCCAATCTGACAATCAAGATCAGCTATCCCATGGACCACAGACCTGAAGGACAGACATCCTTCAAGGTCCCCTTTGTAATGGCAATTCTAGAGTTGTGGTTTGGGGTGATGGGTTTGGACTGAATGCTTTTCTTTTGATCATACGGCTAAAGTACAGAGATACCATCTCTTAAATTGTCCCTTTCATCCGGATGTGCCACACAGTGAATGCCTTGAATGCGTGCGTCACTGTCGTTATGTATGGCTTTGTACCCATCCCTTCCGTGATGAGCAGAGAACAGCTACCATTCCCTTTACTCCAGGTTCATCATTAGTCTTTCTCCAGGAAAATCCCTTCAGGCTTTGGGCTTAGGCAAGGTAGATGGACACAGACTAAAGCTCATGATCTTCTTCAATCTTAGACTCCCATAACAGACATACAATTGATCAATGGCTGACTGGTGCCCAAATGAGAGAGATGACAAAGAGACAGAGGAAACTTTTGGAAGTGGTGGATATTTTCATTATGATGTTGGCAACAATTTACAGGTACATGAATGTATAGAAACTTCTAAAAATATACATTGTAAATGTCAATTTTAGTTTTTATGAAGTTGTTATAATGTAGCTTCCTGTCAATCACCAATCAAAAAATCAGTGATCAGTTTTCACACTCATCTACATCCTTTGTAGGAACAGAAGTCTCTGCCTGAAGAGTATCTTAGAAAGACATTCTATCATTTTCTTACACACATAAAGCATATTTTTTAAAATTATTTTGTTATTTGTGTATGTGTGTGTGTGTGTGTGTGTGTGTGTGTGTGTGTGTGTGCCCAAGGAGGTCAGGTGAGGTCATTAAATCCTCTGGAACTGGAATCTGGAATCACAGGCAATTGTTGAGCTACCCAACATGGGTGTTGAGAATCAAACTGCTGTACCCAGAAGAGCCGCTGTGCTCTTGACACTGAGCCATCTCTCCAGCCCCATAAAGCAGTTTTGATCAATGATAGACAACATATTTGACAATGAGTCCATAAAATTATATAGTCTGTTGATGTTGTACTAACCTGCCTAATGACATTTCCCAGAAAACACGCATTCCTGTTAAGAAACTCATGACTATTTTAGGAGTCTTGCTTCCATAATATAATCCCACTGTGTTAATCAAAAGAGGGTCTTCTGTCACACTCTGAACCCACTGGGTGCATCGCTAGGTGCTAGTGAATAGATAAACCTTTGAAAACTCTAGTATAGCAGAGTGGTCCTCTTCAGTCAGGTTTCACAGAAGCAGAGCCCGAGACAAGCTTTCTGATACAATTGGTTTGAGACTTCAGGGATGCAGGGTGAGCAGGGGCTGGGAGAGGCAAGAAGCAAAGATGTGGGTCCAGTAGCATTCCAGTCCCAGCCTGACCCCACAAGGACCCATGGAACATAACACTAAAGTGTGCTCCCTGTTTAAGTAGTTAAGACTGGTTACATAGACTCCCCTTCCTGTCATCTTCTAGCTAAGCATCACACTGGAGTCTTAGGGCATGATCTCTTAGATATTCCATAACAAGGGCTATTCACTTCCCAAGGTACAGCTGCGTCCCGTTGGAAGCCTGGCCTCAGAGAAGCTGAAGGGTGGACACCCGCTGCTGAGAAAAAGCCCTAATGACAGGGAAACTGCTTAGTTTGAATTTGGTTCCAGCATTTGGTATCCTGTGTCTCAGTTTCCTTATCTGTAAAGGGAGCTAATGAGAGCAGCTGCTTCACACACTCCTGGGTCTAAGTCCAAATGCATGCAAGCACTCGGGATAGCACTTTATATAAAACCGTGCTTGTAATTCACTTGGAATCAATGACAGCATGAATGCTTGCCAAACATAAATTTGATCTGTTGCCACTGTGGTGTTCCGAGAGATGCCCACACCAGCTGGGTTATTAAGCAAGGGCTATCCAGTTGTTCTACATAGCTGGACACTGAGGGTGAGATTATCACCCCAATGCTAAACTTAACCATAACCTAAAGAGTCCACATCTAGGAGACTGCTGAAATGCACACCCTCGTTTTATCTGGCAATTTCTCTGGGTTTAAAGTCAAACAAATTAATCTTCCATATGCTTCTCTTTGAAGAGTGGAGATGGAGGCTGTTAGGTTCCCAGCACAACAGCAAACATCTGAGGTAAATCAACTCTTAAAAGAGGAAGGGCTTGTTGTGGCTCAGAGTTTCAATCTCTGGGTGTGGTGGTATTGTGTTCCCCAAAATATTGTGTACCTTAATAAACTTATCTGGGGTCAGAGAACAGAAAAGCCACTAGTTAGGCAGTGATAGCACACGCCTTTAATCCTAGCATTCCAGAGGCAGAGATCCATCTAGGATCTCTGAGTTCAAGGCCACACTGGAAACAGCCAGGCATGGTGACTCACGCCTTTAATCCCAGGAAGCAAGCCTTTAATCCTAGGGAGTGATGGTAGAAAGCAGAAAGGTACATAAGGTATGAGGACCAGAAACTAGAAGCATTTGGCTGGTCAAGCATTTGGATGGTTAAGCTTTCAGGCTCTAGCAGCAGTTTAGCTGAGAGCCATTGGGATGAGGACACAGAAGTTTCCAGTCTGAGGAAGCAAGACCAGCTGAGGAATTGACAAAGTGAGGTAGCTGTGGCTTGTTCTGGCTCTGATCTTCCAGGGTTCACCCCAATAACTGGCCTCAGGTTTGACTTTATTAATAAGAACTTTTAAGATTCATGCTACACTCTGGGCACTAGACCCTGTTTCTCTAAAACTAGGTTGGTTCAGTACTGCACAGTGGATGCTCTGATGAGGAAGGCCTGTTCACCTACTGTAGGCAGGTAAGCAGTCCAGGGCATCATTATCCCCTTCGAGGATATACTGCAATGACCTAACTTCTTCCCACTAGGCCCCGCCCCTTAAAACAGTGGTTCTCAACCCTCCTAATGTTTCAGTGCTTTAGTACAGTTCCTCATGTCGTGGTGACCCCCAACCATAAAATTATTTCGTTGCTACTTCATAAGTGTAATTTTGTTACTGTTATGAATCGTAATGAAAATATCCAATATACATATGTTGAGAACCACTGCCCAGTAGCATATGGCATATAATAGCTATTTCCTTTTATTTTACTGTTACACCAACTAAACTGCTGGCCTTTTGCTGTGCAAAAGGTAACTGAATGTGGGAAGAGTTGGAGCTTTCACATCAGAGAGACCTGGGCTCCCTGCCTCACCCCTGCATTTACCAGCTGTGCATGTCAGCAAGTTCCTTTGCCTCTCTGCCTCTCAGTTCCTATTCTGCAAAGGAAGATCATAATGAAGATCAATCAGGCACTGTGTCAAGCATTTTGCACATCACTAGGCACTTAGGAACTAATCGTCACAAATGGCTGGAAGTCCACTGTTATAGAATATTGTTTTAGGTGTGTTACTTTTATTTATGTTTCATTTGTTTAACTCTGTGAAGCTGTGTTACCGTGCCTGTCTAAAACACCTGATGGTCTAATAAAGATCTGAACAACCAATAACAAGACAAGAAAAAGGATAGGTGGGACTGGTAGACAGAGAGGATAAATAGAAGAAGAAATCTGGGAGAACAAAGGAGAAAGAGCAAGAGAACAAGGAGAGGACACTAGGGGCCAGCCACACAGCCAGCCACAGAGTAGAAGTGAACGTAAGATTACAGAAGTAAGAAAAGGAAAAAGCCCAGAGGCAAAAGGTAGACTGGACGATTTAAGTTAAGAAAAGCTGGCTCAGAACAAGCCAAGCTAAGACCGGACACTTATAATTAAGAATAAGCCTCCATGTGTGATTTATTTGGGAGCTTGTGGCAGGCCCCCAAAAGAGCAAAAACAACCAACAAGAGTCTACTTTAAACCTCCTCTTAGACTATACTCTTCTCAAGATACAAGGTGGTTCTTATTGTACCAAATGGATACACAAGGAGACAAAAACCCTGATTTTCCCAACCTCAGAAATGTCCTTACCGCTTGTTCTGACTCAGGATGCTTATCTGGTCTCTCTGATGCCTGTTTCTTTATTTGAACACACCTTGTATTAATCATTGTAATTGTGAAAACATTTTGAATAAACATACCACACTGAAGTAACACGATCATTCAACTACTATTTGTTGGAAGATGTGATTTACGAAGTGTTTGAAGCTGATCTGGCAAGATGGTTCAGGAGGTAAGGACGCTCGCTGCACAAGTCTGGTGAACTGAGTTTCTCCCCACAACCCACAGTGGAAGGAGAGAACCAACTCCTGAAATTTGTCTTCTGACCTCCCCATAAACCCCATGGCAAACACACACACCTCTACAAACATATCACACGCACATACACATAACAATCAATACATGAATAACACATATTTGAAACTCACTGAAGGCTGGGAGATCACAAAGAATTTAACACAGATAATCCTCACGAATAGCCAAAGACCCTTAACATTCCTTTCTATATCCTTTTACCAAAAAAAGATAACCTGTCAAGCAGGTCAGTCCATCTCACCGATGGTGGCTCTTTCTCCCCATGGCTATGATGAACAGACAATACAGAAAGATGTGCTGGCAATTAGGGGGAATTATATTTTGTACAACATAGCCTTGCACCACTGGAGCTGGGGTGGTTTTTTTTTTGTCACATTTCCACCGCCAAAGTTTTAGATGCTTAGGGCATTAGAACTAGAATATCTATAGCATTCTGAAGAGAAAAAAAAAATCAAGCGCATATATGTACTTTCACAAAAATGATCAAATGGTTATCATAAAGTATACAAGGTTAAGAGTTTGATAAAGAATATAGCAAAAAATGTAATAAATGAAAAATAGTGAACAAGAGATAATTGACTCCTATATGGGATTTTTATTTTCTTTTTAGTTGAGAAAAATAGCTTTACATATGGAAGGCAATATGATGTTTCCATACAAGGCATACATTTGCGGAATTATCAAGTCACGTAATTAACACAGATAGCCATTTATAGTTTTTTTTGTGGTGAGAACATTTGCATCATTTCTTTTCACTATTTTGAAGTTCCCAATACATTGTTAATCGCAATCATCACCAGTCTGTGCATAGGTCACCAGAATGTCTTTGCCCTGCCTCACTGAAATTTCCTATTTTTAACCAGATGGCTGACTTAGATCTCCATCCTAAACCTGCAAAGAGACAGCTAAGAAGCCTTCCAGGTCCACTGAGAATCCTAGAAATCTCTGGAATGGGCAGCACCAGATATTTTTGAAAGCAGCAAAACTAGGGTAACTTGAAGGATCAGGCAATGTTTATGGGGAAAGCATTTAGCTCCTCAGATCACTCCCACTCTGTGCACCTGTCCAACATCGTCCTCCCCAGGCACTGGAGGCTCATGCTCTGGAGACAGAAAACAGGGTTTCTGTTCAGGGATGTTAGGCACAGAAGAGGGCCATGTGCTGTAGCCTGAGTTGCAAGCACAACATTACCTAGTGTGTGTGTGTGTGTGTGTTGAGACAACTCCCTCTCCAATCCCTTTTCTTGGTGAGTCATTTTCTAAACATGCACACAGGGCTGTTTCTTTCAAGTAAAAAACTAGAAGATACTTCCTTAGGGGAAAAAAAGAGCATCCTAAATTGGTATATGTGATGATGTCCACAAAATGCCCCCTGGGAGTCACCCTCCAGTGAGTCCCACAAGCCCATGGCTTCCAGATAGCTCAGAGCTCTTACACATGAGCTAATGGCTAAGCAGTACCAATACCTATGGAAGAAGCACAGGTCTACAAGAGGGACTGAAACAGAGGACCAAGCGGGAGATGGGGAGGGGAATCAGAAAAGCAGAGATTACTGTAGGCAGGATAATGCTTAAGTAAAGACAATGTACTTCGATAGAAAATAGCATTTTATCCAATAGAAAAGAGTGTTTCTTCCTCTCCCCTGTGTGTGTGTGTGTGTGTGTGTGTGTGTGTGTGTGTGTGTGTGTGTGTGTGTGTGTGTGCAGGTGCATGTGGAGGTCAGAGTTTGACGTTGGATGTTTTCCTCAATGTCTCCCCACCTTGTCCTTTAATAATATTTTTTGTGCTTTCTGAGATTATCTCCTCCTTCCCTTTTCTCCCTCCAAACCCTCCTATGCACATACACACACCCTTGCTCTGTTTCAAACTCATGGTCTCTTTTTTACTTATTGTTACAGGTGTGTGTGCGCGCGCGCGCGCGCGCGCGTGCTCACCCTGCTCAAGCCTTGGTGCACCTGTGGAGGTCAGAGGACAACTTTCAGGAATCGGTTCTCTCCTTCCTCTTGTGAGGCCGGGGGATGGAATTCAGGCAGCCAAGCTTGGCAGCAAGTGCTTTTACTCAGTGAGCCATCTTTCCAGACCCAAAGACGTTTTTAAAATAAATTTTCAGGAAACCAAAAATTCTTGGCAAGTATGTGTGTAATCGCAGAAATAAAAACTCCACAGAAAGGAGAGAATACAAAGAGAGGCAAATCTTCTGGAAGGTAGAGCGCAAACACACCCAGAGTGCGTGCTTTGGCAGCTTATGCCTTTGACTGGGAAGATAGGGCTTGGCACGACCCCTTGTCAGAACGATGTCATGGTTTTAGCACAAAATGTCCTGAGGGTTCACATGCTGTTAGCTTCGTCCCCAGCTTGAGGCACTGTTCCAAGGGGACTAGATCACAAGGGTGCTAACCTCATGAGTGGGTCAGTCCATTGATGAGTGCATAGTTTAGTGTGCTATCAGAAGGAGGGGTCCTCGTTGGAAGGCCGTGGTCACTGGGGACGTACCCTTTGAAGGGCCTATCTTGTCCTTGGGCCCTTCTTCCTCCTGTTTTCCTTGCTGCTATGAGATGAATGACCTCCTCTGTTCACCCTCCTGCCTCTGTCATGTCCCCCCTCACCTCGGTCCAAAGTGATGGAGCCCGCCGAGCGCAGACTAAAACCCTGGTGTACCAGAGCCACGATGAATCCTTCCTCCTTTCAGCCGACTTTCTTGGATATTTCATCACAGAGAGGGACAGAAGAGTAGCACAGGGAAAAGCTACATTAACACATATAAAAAAAAATCCACATCAGTACCCAAGACATTTTGTTGCAACAATTTCAGCTTGATTGAACAGTTCCACTTCTGAGTATATACACCCCCAAAGTCATGACGTCAGTATTTAAAGAAGACAGAAAATAACAAGTGTTGATGAGAAGGTGTGGAAAATAAAACTCTTCTGCACTGTGGCTAGAAGTGTAAAATAGTGAGCCAAAATGGAAAATGATAAGACAGCTTCTCAAAAAAAAAAAAAACCAGATTAAGCTCAGTACCATATGATATAATAATTCCTTTTCTGAGCATCTACTCAAAAGAATGAAAGCAAAGGCTTAAATGGGTACTTGTACAAATGTGTTCAAAACACCCTTATTTACAATAGTCAAAAGCTAGAAATAACTTCCTTGCCTCCTGACAGATTAATGGTAAACAAAATATGGACGATAATGGAACGGTATTCAGCCTTTGAAAGAAAGGGGATGCTGGTCCATGCTGCAGTGTGGACGAGCCTTGAATACATCATGCTAAATGAAACAACTCATCCCAAAAGAACAAATGGTGCACAATTCCACTTCTACGAGCTATTCAGAGAGGTTAACTGCGTAGTGCCCAAAAGCATGCTAACAGCTGGGGGCCGGGGTGGGGCGGCTGGTCAGTGGGTATGGGATTTCCTTTGGAGAGGATGGAAAGTTGAGATGGATAGTGGTGACCACTGCACACTGTATCATGCATCTAAAGTGATAAATCTTGTGTTTTCCCCTAAGAAAAACTGACAGTGGAATATGCAATCTACAAGAAACAGAATCCAAGTTAAATGAAATAGCTCAGCAGTTGGGAGCGTTTTCCTCCAGGGACAGCAAACTGCTACTTTTCTCCCTTTCTTTTATTTTTTACATTTATTTACTTATTTTTTAAACATGGTCTCACTATGTAGCCCTCCCTGGCCTGGAACTTATTGTGTAAACCAGGCTGGCCTTGAACTTAGAGATAGTGCACCTCTACCTGCCAAGTACTGGGATTACAGGTCTCCTTCACCACACCTGGCTGCTGCTTTCCAGAGAAGTTTTGTAAGCAATCTTTTAAAATTATATGTACAGAATTAGATATTACTATGAACAAGCAACAGGGATAAATTAGAGACCATTTTAGGCAACTAAATCATCGAGAAGACAAAGTTAATCTAAAACAGAAAGGTCAGAGTTCAGCATCCTTCCCATTGGTACCCATAATAGCCTCTTCTTGCATTTCTTAAAATAAATGTTCCTGGGAGTTCTGCCTTAAGCTTTCTTAAATTATTTTTCTTCATGTTTTATTAAATGCCTGATAACGCTGCCAATTTTCCCACTTTGCCTAGCATTACTGGTTAATGGCATACCTCGTCTAACCATGCTTTTGAAATAATGTAGTTTTCCTGGTTGTGTCTGCTGTCTTTGTAACCCAGTCAAACTGAAGTTTCAGGTCCTGCATCCAGCGTTGCTTCCCTGGCGCTTAGAGGGAGGTGGTGGATAAAAGATTAGACATACTTTTTTAAAGTGGAGGCTATTGAATTAACTGAGAAACTTACCCATGGCCACCTTTCTGGCGGCAGAAAGCCTCTCCATTTCAACTCAATTCAAGCTGCCAGTCAAGTATGAATTTTAATGTTAATATTTTCCAGTAGAAATATGATAGCATCATAAAGAGCAGTAATACTGGGTAATAATATATAATTTACCATGCTTCAGACTTTAGAATAAAACCTTCATAAGCACAGTGCCTCCAACAATACCCCATTAGTTAGCAGTTGAACGTATACTAATGGGAAGCTATAAAATAATTTTTAAAAGAACTATCAGGACCTATGATCAGCATATCCTCCAACACTGACAAAGTGCTTTTTCCCAGAATAGTGATCAGTAAGTCATTAATCTTGGAACACTAAATAAAATTCCCTATGCTTTTAAGACGCCGCCCATTACAGTGTCAGTTACTATGGGTGGCTTCCCATCTGATGCCATTGTCTCAACCAGATCGTGTTTCCCAAGGAATACTTATATAAAAAGCACTCTTCGAGCGTTTGTAAAAAGCAACGGATCCGAGTGTAGTCTTGAAATGTGTAAGCTGAAACTGGCCTCTTTTTTTTTCCAAAGGGAAAAAGTGAAAATTTTATTTTCTATTGTTGTTGCCCAAGCTTGGTTGATTCCAGGTCTGGTATGAGGAGTCGGTAGGTTAATCCTCCATATTCTCAATGTTGATTTTGAATTGGAAGAATAGGGGTGGGGTGGGTGGCTGTTTGAGTCATGCCCTGAAGCACCACCCCTAGGGAGGTAGCAGGTAGCTGTTATACCTGCCCAGGACCTTGAGGTACATGGCCCTGGGGCGTGGCTGCTGGGGGACCCTTAAGACCTGGGATGTACATACAGTCTCCCTTCTTCACTCTCGTGGTTTTGGATGCTGGTATGGACCAGGGCAGAGCTCTCCAGAGAATCTCGTTAGACCGTGCCTCACCCTTCCAGGATCCTATGACAAATTCCTTTATTCTGTCTCGTGAGTTAACCCCCAAATCAATTCCTTCGCTCATCAAGCAGGCTCTGTGGGTGGCTAGCGTCATAATCCCAATGTAGGGGTGTTTCCAGTTCAGTGGAAGACGAGAAAGCGTGCAAGTGGAGCAGATAGCTGGTGTGCAAATGTGCTGCCCGAGCAGCATGCCTGGCAGTGTTGAGGGCGGTCCCGGTGAGCCAGAGTCGTGGGCACGCACCGGGCTACGCCAGCCTGTGGGCTGCGCAAACCTAGGCTGGGCCTGGAAGCTGGGAGTGGCATGGGCAGGTGAGGTTCCAAGGATTCACCAGGCTGGGCAAGCACAATGGATGTGAGGCCCAGGCTAGGCCTGGAGGATGAAGAGTTTTGACTCTATGTATGTATGTATGTATGTATGTATGTATGTATGTATGTATGTATTTATTTATTTATTTATTTATTTATTTATTTATTTATTTATTTATTTTTTGAGACAGGGTTTCTCTGTGTAGCTTTGGCACCTTTCATGGAACTCACTCTGTAGCCCAGGTTGGTCTCGAACTCACAGAGATCCGCCTGCCTCTGCCTCCCAAGTGCTGGGATTAAAGGCATGCGCCACCACTGCCCCTCTCTTTATTTCATAAGTAAGGAAACAGGCTCAGAGAGATGACGAGATGGACTCAAGACCATCAGGTAGGAGAGGACTGAGACAAGGGCAGGGCTGCCTCCTCCATATTCTGCTTCATACCTGAAAAGAGTCTTCTGTCTCTTCTACACTCTAAATCCGTAGTCTGCACAGGTCCTTCTGGAACTTTCCATTTCTCCTCATCACTTCCTTTTCCACTGTTGGTTGTGCTTTCATCATGGAAAAATTTAAAATACACCAAAGTTGTAAAGAACAGTGTAACACACCCCAAGGTTGGCAGTTATCAACACTGATCCACAGTTATTAGTTTTATTTCAGTTCGCTTCCTACGTCAAGTTTTTTTTTTCTTCCCTCACAAATGTTTTAAGGTAAATAATTTCAGATCAGATATATAAGTAAGTCCAGTCAAATTGATTCCAGGTTGCGCTTGCTGACATCAAGACTTGATGATATTGTCAGAAATCTGGACCAAAGAAAAACTTCACCTGCACTCATCATTAAATTGCTGCCTCTCTGCTTCTAACCCATTTTTTGATACTGTTGGACCCCAAAATTTGGGGGTCTCAAGTGATCGCCCCAAGAACCCAGACTCCAGTCCAGTTGATGCAAAAGCATGAGGATTTATTAAGCTTCTGTACAGAAGGGCAAACTCTGCTCCTAAGAGCAAGAGCCGCATCTTACTGCAGCCCCATAAGGGCTTATAAAGAAAAACCCCACAAAACCCACAAGATTACAATTCCCATACAGCTTCGTTTCACAAACGAAATTTCGTTTCATGATGGTCTGGTTACAGAATGATCACAGAGGGGGTACAGTTATGTCAACCTCAAGGGGGGGTATCAGGGCAGGAGTGGAGTTTACACAAAGGTCACAGTGGTCCTTCCTGGAACACCTGCAACTATCCCAGTCACAGTTGAGCACATCTCTTAACAGAAATCTCTTTACATTGTTATATGGTTGCAGGGGAGATTGAACAATGGCTAAGTCAGGTTGCCCTTGGAACTAGATTTTTAGTTTCTCATTTCCTGGTGCTTGAAGTTTCTCCTTCCTGAGGCTTGGGGGTGTAAGCCTGAAGGGCTAGGGTCTTTCAGATACCTGGGGTGGCCACCCTGACTCTAGAACTGTTCAAACCCCATTTGTGCACTGGCTGTGTGATCTTTACTCCCCTTGCCAATAGGGGTCTCCCTGGAGCCTTGGGGGGACCATGAGTGGAAGAAGGGACCTAGCTGATTTTGGTGGGTTTCACCCTTAGGGGCTTCCTGCCTCAGTTAGTGACTCCTCAGGAATGCTTCACCCCGGCCAGGGCCGTGTCTTCCCAAAACAGCACTAAGTCCCATTTGTAATCTTCTCAATGCTTGAAAAGCCACCTCTAGCCACCTCCTCACCAGGGACAGCCACAAGGGCAACCTGGAGGGCCCTCATCCCAATGCCAGACTCCAGCCATAGCCTCTTTTTGGGAAATCAAAAACAGCCTGCCCCAACAGCTGAGTTCCTCACCGTTTTAACCACTTCAGCCTTTTAGCTTTATCTCCAGGCAGAAGGATGATCCTTGCTTCCTTCAATGGCTTCATTCATGACACAAGAGTACTTGTGTCTTTTCAATGAAAAGTCTTTGTGCCCAGTCAAATCCTTTTCAAGGTTACCATTGTGTGTTTCTGCCTGGTGACAGATCTCTCTGAACACCACATTTTAGGTTCAATCCCAGCGCTTCGGTTTGCATCAGAGTTTAATAATTAATTGGTAGTCCATGCGATACTGCTGAGCTTAGAGTCAGGTGTGTGTGACATCATTAAAGTCAGTAAAAGTTTTGTGCGAGCAAAGGGATTCAGATCACCTTCCTATGTGTCAGTCACAGGGAAACGATGCTGTTCCTGGCACCTGCCAATTCCTCAATTCCAGCCCACCTCAACAGCTGAGTTCCTCACCGTTTTGCTGCATTTTATGACATCAATACCAGAGACACATGCAAGTATCTGCTGTCCTAAAGGCCATGATACATTTCTAACATTATGAAAATGGAGAGGCTTTCAAACACACATAACGAAGAGCAAGATTTGGCCAGGTGGGAAGCCTCCCAACACCTTTACCTTCCTCCTAGTCTCAATCACGCTTAGTGTCTTCGTTTCATTTCCCACTGCATTGATGAAATACCCTGACAAAAGCCGCTTAAGGGAAACAAGGTTTATTTGGCTCACAATACCAGCTTATAATCCATCACTGTGTGGAAGCCAAGGTGGTAACAACTTGGAGCAACTGCTCACATCACATCCACGGTCAAGATCAAAGGCCAATGGATTAATGCATGTATGCCCATGCTCATCTCACTCTCATATTTTCATTAGTCCAGGGCACAGCCCATAAAATAGGGCTGCCCACATACAGGGCAGATCTTCCCACTCCAGTTAACAAGAGTAAGAAAATCACCAACAGGCCAACCTAATCTAAACAGTTCCTCATTGAGACGCTCTTTCCACTCTACAGTGTGTCAAGTGGACAGCCAAAGTGAACCAACCCAGTCCCCTTCAAGAAGACATTCACTTCCCTGCACCTCTATTTCTCTGTCCCTTGAGGTTCTAAATTCTGCTTATCGTGCCGACCCATAGGCTTACTCGATTCACTCAATATTGATCATCTATAGGCAGGGTCTTGCAGATTCACTCAATATTGATAATCTATAGGCCAGGTCTTACAGTAAGTATCCCAGAGTATACAAGAAGTCTAACATAGTTCCTGCCCAAAGGGAGTTTACAATCCAATGTTTTTCCATGCATCTGATACATGGCTAATGGAGCACCATGTAGCAGACACTGCTAGTAGCTGAGAATACAGCACAGCCTAAAGTATGGTTCTTTCTACAAGGGTATAACAATCTAGGAGAAACAGAGAGAGACAAGCAGACAGACAGACAGACAGACAGGGACATGGATAACCAGGCAGAATGTGAAAAACACAGGATGAAACTGGGCTTGTAAGCTCAGCTTACAAGGAGGCAGGAAGATCACAAGTTCAAGGCCAGCCTAGGCAATTTAAGGAGACTTTCTTTTAACAATATGTTAGGGGTTACAGCTCAATGGTAGAGCATTTGCCTAGCATGTATAAAACCCTAAATTCAAATCCTCAGTGTCACTGAATAATAACAAAAGGAAGAAATGAGTCAGCCTGGCAGTTGAAGAAATCAAAGACCTAAGTAAAGTTTGTTAGAATGAGGCATAACCACAGTAAGTGAAACAGCAGAGGGAAACTGTCTGCAGAGGCGTGCTAAAGAGTGGCTCTTTTTTGTTTTGTTTTGTTTCGTTTTCATTTTATTTTTCTATTTAATTCCCCTCTCATCCCTCCTCCCACTGCCCCTTACCTCCCCACCCCCACCCATCATCCCCTCCTCCAATAGGATAAGTTCTCCCATGGGGGGGAAGCTAAGCCTGGTATGGTACATTTGGTTACAGGTACACCCCTCCCTGCTCCATCAAGGGTGAGCAAGGTGTCTGACCATAGGTAACAGGATCCACAAAGCCAGCTCATGCACCTGTTGCTGGGTGCCATTCGTTGCTGGAGGGCTTCTCTCCAGGTTCCACCAAGCCCCGCAATCCCACAATCCATGTATAAAACAATCACTCAGACGCTTATATTACTTACAAACTGTATGGCCGTGGCAGGCTTCTTGCTAACTGTTCTTATATCTTAAATTAACCCATTTTTATAAATCTATACCTTGCCACATGGCTGGTGGCTTACCGGCGTCTTTACATGCTGCTTGTCCTGGCGGTGGCTGTAGTGTCTCTCCCCCCTTCTTCCTGTTTCCCCAGTTCTCCTCTCTCCTTGTCCCACCTATACTTCCTGTCTGGTCACTGGCCATCAGTATTTTATTTATATAGAGTGGTATCCACAGCATGCACCAGTGATAGATTCTTATCACACTGTCAGAGGCCCCTCAAACAGACCCGGCTACACAACTCTGTCCCGTATGCAGAGGGTCTAGTCCTGTCCAACGCAGGTTCCACAGCTGTTGGTCTAAAGTTTGTGAGTTCCTTTGAACTTGGTTCAGTTGTCTCTGTAGATTTCCCCATCATGATCTTGACCCCCCCTTGCTCACATAATCCCTGTTCCCTCTCTTCGACTTGACTCCTGGAGCTCGGCCTGGTGCTTGGCTGTGGATCTCTGTATCTGCTTCCATCAGTTACTGGATGAAGGCTCTATGATGACAGTTAAGGGTATTCACCAATCAAATTACCAGGGTAGGCCAGTTTAGGCACCCTCACAAGTATTGCTAGTAGTCTAGTCTAAGGTTGTCCTTGTGGGTTCCTGGGAGTTTCCCTAGCACCAGGTTTCTTCTTTACCCCATAATGTCTCCCTCTTTCAAGGTATCTCTTTCATTGCTCTCCCACTTCATCCCTCCCCCAGTTCAACTATCCTATTCCCACATGTTCTAATCCCCCATCTTCTATTCTTTATTGCGCCCCCCCCATCCCCAGTTTACTCATCAGGATCTCCTTTTTTTTCCCCTTCCCAAGGTGATCCGTTCATCCCTCTTAGGGTCCTCCTTGTTTCCTAGCTTTTCTGGAGCTGTGGGTTGTAGTCTGATTATCTTTTGCTTCAACTTTAGTATCCACTTATGAGTGAGTATATACCATGTTTGTCTTTCTGAGTCTGGGTTATCTCACTCAGGATGATATTTTCTAGTTCCATCCATTTGCCTGCAAATTTCATGATGTCATTGGTTTTACTGCTGAGTAATACTCCATTGTGTATATGTACCATGTTTTCTTTATCCATTCTTCAGTTGAGGGGCATTTTGGTTGTTTCCAGTTTCTGGATATTACAAATAATGTTGCTATGAACATAGTTGAGCATGTGTCCTTGTAGTAAGATTGAGCATTCCTTGATATATGCCTAAGAGTGGTATCATTGGGTCTTGAGGTAGATTGATTCCCAATTTTCTGAGAAACTGCCATATTGATTTCCAAAGTGACTGTACAAGTTTGCACTCACATCAACAGTGGAGGAGTGTTCCCCTTGTTCCACATCCTCTCCAACATTAGCTGTCATCAGTGTTTTGGTCATAGCCACTCTGACAAAGGTAAGATGGTATCTCAGAGTCATTTTGATTTTCATTTCCCTGATGGCTAAGGATGTTGAGCAATTCCTTAAATGTCTTTTGGTCATTTGAGGTTCTTCTGTTGAGAGTTCTCTGTTTAGATCTGTAGCCCATATTTTAATTGGATAGTTTGATATTTTGACATCTAGTTTCTTGAGTTTTTTATATGTTTTGGAGATCAGCCTTCTGTCAGATGTGGGGTTGGTGAAGATCTTTTCCCATTCTGTAGGTTGTTTTGTCTTATTTACTGTGTCCTTTGTCTTACAGAAGCTTCTTAGTTTCAGGAGGTCCCATTTATTAATTGTTGCTCTCAGTGTCTGTGCTAATGGTGTTATATTTAGGAAGTAGTCTCCTGTGTCAATGTGTTCAAGAGTACTTCCTACTTTCTCTTCTATCAGGTTCAATGTAACTGGATTTATCTTGAGGTCTTTGATCCATTTGGACTTGAGTTTTATGCATAGTGAGAGATATGGATCTACTTGCAATCTTCTACATGTTGACATCCAGTTATCCCAGCACCATTTGTTGAAGATGCTTTCTTCTTTCCATGGTACAGTTTTGGCTTCTTTGTCAAAAATCAGGTGTTCATAGGTTTGTGGATTAATGTCAAGATCTTCAATTTGATTCCATTGGTCCACATGTCGATTTTTAAGCCAATACCAAGCTGTTTTTATTACTACAGATCTACAGTAGAGCTTGAAGTCTGGAATGGTAATTCCTCCAAAAGGTGCTTTATTGTAAAGGTTTTCTGTTTTTTCATATGAAGTTGAGTATTCTTTCGAGGTCTGTGTTGGGATTTTGATGGGGATTGAATTAAATATGTAGATTGCTTTTGGTAAGATTGCCATTTTTGTTATGTTGGTTCTACCTATCCATGAGCATGGGCGATCCTTCCATTTTCTGATATCTTCTTCAATTTCTTTCTTCAAGGACTTAAAGTTCTAGTAATACAGGTCTTTCACTTCTTTGGTTAGAGTTACCGCAAGGTAGTTTATATTATTTGTGGCTATTGTAAAGGATGATGTTTCTCTGATTTCTTTCTCGTCCCATTTATCATTTGTGTATAGGACGGCTACTGTTTTTTTTGTTTGTGTGTTTGTTTTTTTAGTTACTCTTGTATCCTGCAAAGTTACTAAAGGTGTTTATCAGTTGTAGGAGTTTCCTGGTAGAATTTTTGGGGTCACTTATGTATACTATCATAACATCTGCAAATAATGAAAGTTTGACTTCTTCCTTTCCAATTTGTATCCCCTTGATCTCCTTTTGTTGTCATATTGCTCTAGCTAGAACTTTGAGTACTATATTGAATAGATATGGGGAGAGTGGACAGCCTTGTCTTGTTCCTGATTTTAGTGGAATCACTTTGAGTTTCTCTCCATTTAATTTGATGTTGGCTTGCTGTAAATTGCCTTTATTATGTTTAGGTATTCTTGGCCTCTCTGGGACTGAATTTGAAAATCTAAAAAAATGGACAATCATATACGCAAATTAAATCAAGACCAGATAGACAATTTAAATAGACTTATAACTCCTCTGGAAATAGAAGCAGTCATTAAAAGTCTTCCAACCAAAAAAAGCCCAGGGCCAGATGGTTTCAGTGCAACATTCTACCAGAATTTCAAAGAAGAACTAATACCAACACTCCTCAAATTGTTCTACACAATAGAAACAGAAGGAACACTGCCAAACTCTTTCTATGAGGCTACAGTTACCCTAATACCCAAACCACACAAAGATGCAACAAAGAAAATTACAGACCAATCTCCTCATAAACATTGATGTAAAAAATACTCAATAAAATACTGGCAAACTGAATCCAAGAACACATCAAAAAAATCATCCATCATGATCAATTAGGCTTCATCCCAGAGATGCAAGGATGGTTCAACATACGAAAATCTGTCAATGTAATCCATCATATAAACAGACTGAAATAAAAACATAATCATCTTCTTAGATGCTGAAAAAGTTTTGATAAAAAGTGGCTCTTAGACATTGTATGGAGAAATGGGAACAATGTTTCAATAATACACTGTTCTGGGATAATTTATAGTTGGGACTTATCTTGGTTAGCAACAGCTTGGCCTTGGGAGGCTGACTGTCTTGTCCTGAGTCAGAAATGGCTTGTATAGCCACTACCTTCCCAAAATGGCACCTGCATTTTGCAGCTTGAGTTTGATATGAATTAATTCTTTCTGAGGGGATAACAGTCCTGCTGGGAGACAGCAATAGCTCAGAGACTTGCTCACTGCTCTGAAGCAAAATAAGTATGTGCTGAGGGAGTACTGTCTCCACACAGCCATGTGTATGAGAATGGCACCCACAATAACCAATGAGCATGAGTAGCTCATAGCTGCCTGAAGGGGACTGGAGTTGGTCAAAATCAGAGAGGAATGTGTGAACCTGATAGAAGCTTGGAAACTCTTGTGGATGGTTTGACTGTTAAATACAGATTACTAATGAAGATGGACCTCAGGCAGGTGCACAGAGTCTATTTTCGAGTTACATTGTAGTGAGTATGAAAAACACTCAACATTTCCATAGGGCTGTCTTTTTAAAATATATTTAAAGTTCAGTAAAACCCCTGGGTCAGAAGACATAAAGAAGATGGCTCTTTGCACTTAAGGTTCCCAAAGCAGGGGCTCCTACAGCAAACAGGGATGGTCTAGGGCACACAGCAGGCACCAGGCTTGGTCAGAAGGCACAGAGGGATGGGCAAAATTGTGGACAGGAGCTTTTATTGTGGTTTCTGTGGGCATCGATAGATAGATGAGGCTGAGCAAGCGTGTTTAGGATTGGCTAGTGGACTCTAGTCTTTCCTGGGGTAGTGGGGTGCCCCTCCCCTAAGTGTGAGAGTGTGACTGCTGGGTTGGTTGGCCTACATTTCACAGGTGTAGCCACCAGTAAGCCTACTCACCCTTGAGGTTACTATCTTTGGGAATTCTTTGAAGTTGCTGCAAAGAGTTAGTCCTCCAGGGCCACTGGGGCTCCAGATGTCAACACATTAGGTTTCAGAAAATTAAATAAATGGTCAATAATATTTCTTTACAGCAGGGCAATATTCAGCTTTAAATTCCTAATATCTGTCACAGTAATGTATACTTTATAAACAGTGGGAATCTCCAGTGTCTGCAGGATGATAAATTGCTGTAGCCCCTCACTGAGTGAGTATATACCCTTCACTGAGTATACACCCCTCACTGAGTGAGTATATACCCCTCACAGAGTATACACCCTCACAGAGTGTATACCCTTCACTGAGCACATACCCCTCACTGAGTGAGTATATACCCTTCACTGAGTACATACCCCTCACAGAGCATGTACCCCTCACTGAGTGTATACCCTCACTGAGCACATACCCCTCACTGAGTGAGTATATACCCCTCACAGAGTATATACCCTCACTGAGCATATACCCCTCACTGAATGAGTATATACCCCTCACTGAGTATATACCCTCACTGAGCACATACCCCTCACTGAGCGATGCCTGTAGTTGGTTGTTTTTTACTCTTTGCTCTTTTACTCCTTGCTCTTGGCTCTTTTGGGGGGTCTGCCATCCAGTTCCCAAATAAATAACACAGAGGATTACTCTCACGTATGAATGCCTGGCCTTAGCTTGGCTTGTTTCTTAGCCTGTTTGTTCATGGCTTTGAGACCTAACAGTTAGAGGCAGATTGTAAGACCCAGAGGACTAGGATGCCTGCTGTGGATAAATCTATGTGTGATATAGGCCGTGAATAACTTCATCTAAGACAGAGGAAGGCAGAAGAAAAGTTGGTTAGACACACTCAGGCACAACCATGGGGAGCAAAACAATAGAGAGAAGCTGTCTGCGGAGTCATGCTCAGGAGCCATCATTAAAGGAGAGAGTCTGCAGGGGCGATGGGGCAGTGTCTGTCCGTCGTCTGTCTGTCTGTCTGTCTCTCTCTGTGTGTGTTTCTCCTATATACCCACTCATGAAATCTCAATACTACAGCTGCCTAAACAATGACAGCACCGGTCGACATCCCAGAATAGATTAGGAAACCTCACGATCAAGAGCTATGGACAATTAAAGCCTGCTGACAGAGAATTACTATTCCCCAGGGACGAGCCCTCTAACTGGCTATCAATACCAGTGATCAGCCCTAAAAATATACAGATATGAGCAACACTAAATGAATATGATAGGTTGCATTTATAGATCCATTCATTTATTCATATATAGATATACTATATATATAGATAGAGATATATTAAGAAGCCATGAATTTGAGAGGGAGTTTGGGAGGAATTGGATGGATTAGAGGGAACAGGAAATATGTAAACAGTATACATATATAAAATTTTAAAAATAAATTCAATATAGAAACAAAATGAAAAGTGAGCGAGTACTCATTCTCTTTTAAGCAAAGCTACTTTATACTTATAATTAGTACTCTCCAGTTTTCAAGAGAAAAAAGTGAATTCACACTTAAGAAAGTAGGTAGACGACAGCACAGTTTGTGGGATGGAGCGCTGCCTCCAGGCATGGCTGGACCCAAGGGCTCCCGATGATGCCAACACGATCCTCTCCATCTTCATCTTCTCACGTCTATTTTCCCTCTCTGTGCATGACCTCATCTTCTCTTCCTTTTATACTGAAAATAGCCCTTCTGTTGTCAGGGAGAGTGGCCTCAGGCAGCTCCTGCTTACTTTCCTCTTTCATCTCCAGATCCAGTGGGAAGAAGGAAGGCAAAGGCCTTCCCCCCCAGCCCCCAGCATCTTAAAAAGAAAGAAAAAGGCAATGAGAGAGGACCACGCCTAGCTATACAACAATCAGGATCAGCTAGGGCACTGAACCCAACTGCTTTCCTGAACAGGGAGAATTTAATGTATCATATCTCTAACTAGCAGTGTGTGGAAGGTGGTTTACCTGAAACGTTAGTCCTGCCCCCTTTATCTCTGTGAAGAAAAAGTCACTAAAAACACAAGAAAAGACTCGGAACAGCATGGAGATGGCAGGTAGAGATGAGCAGCGCCTAGCTCCAGGCTTCAGGTGTTATGGCAGCAGGAGACAAAAAAGTGCATGTTCTCTCTCACGTTCGGATCCTAGCCTCTAGCTGTGAACTATGCGTGTCTAAATGGGAGTAAATATGAGTGAAGGCCAGGACACTACAAAGGGGCCATGAGACTGGGGGGGGGGGTAAAGAGGAGCAGGGCAGGAAGGCAAGAGAGCCAAGTAGAAGGTAATACTTGGTGTGAAAGGTACAACCAGGAAGGGAGGCAGGGAGATGAGAAGCAGGTTGTGGGTAGGAGATAGAAAATCAACCGGCATGAAAGTGGAATGAAAACCCCAAGTAAAAAAACTACTACTTGACAAGCTAATTTAATAACAATAATAATAATAACATTAACAATAAAAATTTAAAGAACCTAAGGTACAAAAGAAAAAAAAAAGGCCGTGGTTGAATACTGATGAGCTGGAGACCCCTTCCAAAGGGCATAGCTACACAGGAAGCAGAAGCCGCTGTTGCTGAGGAAATTTGCCACAAGGCACAGGGACAGGTCTTCCTACAGAAGCATCTTGCCAATTGGGAGAGAGTGAACTGGACGGGCTGCACCTGCTCTGTATAAGCAGCCACCCTTGCCAGAGAGTCTGGCTGAACGAAGTCTATGGGTAAGGCCACGGATGAGTGGAAGTCATAACGATGTGAGAGCCACCAATCAACTCACAGTGATAGCTGTCTTCAGATAGAGCTATTTGACAGGCACAGTTCTAAGAGCTTTTCAGATGTTAGCTTACTTCATCTTCCGGACCCAAGAACCAGGCAGAGGATGCAGAGAGAGAGTTCCCGCTGTATAATCGCAAGGCTCTCATGACCACAGTAACAGAGGCCCAGGACCAGAAGGGCAGTATCTTTGGATGCTGTTGCCTTGGAAGGGCCACTCACTCCAAGTCCTCCCAAGCTGCCCCTTCAAATTCATGCTCTCTTTAAAAATATTTTTTAAATATTTCATTTTAAATAATTACATATATTATGTGTATAACTATATGTGAATAAATGGGTATATCTATAAATACAGAATAAATCTAAACATGGCTTACCATTCTGCTAGTGGGCAAAGCCAAACTCTTTCTAGGGCTCAGCCTTACGATTGTAAAGCAAAATGAAAAAGAGCAGGTTTGGGACTAGGAGCCAATAAATTAGGCGCAGTCCCCCCCTTGAGTCACATGTACAATCCTGAACCATTCACACTAAGTAAAGGACGATGTCGATGAGCCAAATCCAGGCCTGGTTCACAAGTTTGTTGGTTGCTGTGGTCAAGCCCAATGCAGGGCAAGCAGCTCCACCTCTACAAAGCCCAGTGGCTTCTCACAAGCCAGGGAAGTTCTCCCACAGGAAAGGAAAGAACGCTAGAGAAACATCAGAAGAGCTGGTTCCCATGGGGGTCGCTAGTCGAAGAAAATTAAAGCTTTCTTTAAGATCAATAGTACTGCATGCACACATTCGGTGCTTACCAAGCTGATCCTTGCCAGCCCCAAATCACTGGCATGTGCATGAACTCAAGAGAAATCGTGAAGTCTAAACAAGAAAGGACCCCTAAAAAGAAGGCTACGGTGAGAACTGGTACCGTGGAAAGCTACAGACAACAGCAACTGAACAACGGGTTCCTGGGGGTGCCGGCCCAGCTGGGACTCTTCTAAACAGCTTGCACACTTTCCTTGCAAACATTCCCATCCAGGTGGGGTCAGGCCGGGGACACCCCCCTGGTGGCCTAGTGGGGACAGTTGAGTCTGCTGCAAAGGGGATGATGTCATAATGAGTGGAAATTCGAACCTTCCTCTAAATGAAGATTGTCATTTCCATTTAAACAGCCCCTCTCTGGCTGTGTGAGCAGACTGGCTCGCTTGGTGAGCTGGCTGGAAAAGACCTTTCCTGGGCTGTTTTCCACTTTACAACCCTCCAATGAAAGGCCTCTCTCAGGGCTGGAGAGATGGCTCAGTGGTTAAGAACAATGGCTGCTGCTCTAGAGGACCTGAGTTCTGTTCCTAGCATCCCTATGACAGTTCACAACTACCTGTAATTTCAACTCAAGGGAACGTTATACCTTTTTTTTCTGGCCTCTCTGGTCATCTTCACACACACACACACACACACACACACACACACACACACACACACACACACACACGTGAAGAGGGGACAAAGAGCAGCTGGCATTGGGGACAGCAGGGTGCCCACACCTAGTCCTAGAAGTGAGAACACCAGCTGAGGAATCCCAGCTTCGTAAGTCTATACAAAAGCTTAAACGCTGATCGGACCACAGGTCCCAACATTCTAGGCCTCTACAAAAACTGAACCACTTGTTACCTAGGACTAGTATTTCTGGGCACTTAGATCCATAAACCAGCTGCTTCCATTTTCCTGAATTCTGGCCAGATGAAGTAACAAAAATAGGCAGAGTAAAGTATACTCATTTGAGGCTTGGCCAAATCAAGAGGAAAAGAAATTCTCATCACTCCCCACCCTCCCCGGTACCTATAGCCATCGCAGTTGAAAGAAAGCCCTGTGAGACAGAGGCGGGTAAAGTCAGATCTGAGACAGGCCAACTAGTCCTTTCCTGGGGCTAGAGGACCCGGATGCCAGGCTGCCTTCATGTCTCTGTTCTCTGTTACAGAGACACCTTATTATTATCATTATTGTTGTTGTTGTTGTTATTCATTCAAGTCCAGTCCAAGGAAATCAGGAAAGACAGTAAGCCTTAAAGAGTCCCCATTTTTAGAAGAGAAAAGAGTCTTGGGAGTTTGTGGGGTAGTGTGTGTAAGAGCCTGACCTGAGCCCGTCCTGGCAGCTTTCTGTGCTCTAGGGTCTATTTCTTTGACAGGTTCAGGAGGAAAGCCTGTTATCTATTTTTTTTTTCTATTTGGGTATTTAGTTAGTTAGTTAGTTAGTTAGTTAACATTGGATCACAGCCTCCCCTCCCTACTTTCTTTCCACTTCCTCCCCCCTCCCCCTGTCCTCCCTCAATCCACCCCTCCTCTGTATTCACTCAAAAAGGGGCAGGCCTCCCATGGGCTTCAGCAAAGCATGCATGGCACATCAAGCTGCCTTAAGACCAAGTACCTCCCCCTGTATTCAGGCTGGGCAAGGCAATCCAGCATGAGGAACAGGTTCCCAAGAGCCAGCACCTGGGACAGCTCCTGCTCCCATTGCCAGGAGTCCAACAGATAGGTGAAGCTACTCAACGGTCACATATATGCAGAGGGCCTCTGTCAGTCCCATGCAGGCTCCCTGGTTGTTAGCTCAGACTCTGTGAGTTCCCATGAGCCAGGATAGCCATTTCTGTAGGGTTTACTGTGATGTCCCTGACACCATTCCCCCCCACCCCCCGCCACCACCTCCTGGGCTATGCATTCACTCCTGTCAGGAGTCTTAGCTGGGGCCATCCTTGTAGAGTCATGGGAGTTTCCCTTACATCAGGCTTCTAGTCAATCCCATGAAGCCCCCCTTTCCAGTCATCTCTCTCAGCATTCTCCCCCTCCACCCATCCCCAACCCAATACTTAAAGTTTCCATGCCCTGCCCCCCCCCCAGTCCACCCAGGAAATCTCCTGTATTTCCCCTTCCTAGGGAAATCCATGCATCCCCCTTTGGGCCCTCCTTGTTACCTAGCCTCTCTGGGTCTGTGGATTGTAGCCTGGTTATCCTTTACTTGGTGTTTCATCTGCATGTATGTCTGTGTACTACATGTGTGACTGGTGCCTGTGAATACTGGAGGGCTTAAGATCTCCTTGGCACTAAGGTTATAAATGTTGCAAGCCAATACATAGGTGCTGGGAATGAAACCCACTGGGAAGATGCCGAGCATTGAATCCATGTCACATGGAAGAGCAGCAGTCAATGCTTGTAACCAGTCCTAAGCACCCATGAATTTTGAAGAGGAAACACTCAGGGCAGTACTCCCCCTGGGCTTTAGGAGGCTTTGGCTCCTCCTCCATCTCTGTGCTCTCTGGCCAGTCTTGTTCCAGACCTCTCACAGGCCACTGTTCCTCAGACCCCTGCTGAGGTGGTTTGAATTAGAATGGCCCCCATAGGCTCATATATTTGAATGCTTGATCCTTAGTTGATAGAACTGTGTGGGAAGGATTAGGAGGTGTGTCCTTATTGGAGAAGGTGTGCCACTGGGGTGGGCTTTGAGGGTTCGAAAGTTCACATTAGACCCAATCTCTCTGTCTCTGTCTATCTATCTCTATCTCTATCTCTCTCCCTTACCTGTGGATCAGGATGTAAGCTCTCAGTGCCATGCCCTACCACTGATGGTCATGAACTCATCCCCTGAAACAGTAAGCTCCCAATTAAATGCCTTCTTTTTGAAGTTCCTTTGGATATGGTGTCCCTTCACAGCAACAGGGCAGTGACTGACACTTCATGCAAACACTGGTCCTCTCATGATCTCCCTTCTCTTTTATGCAGTGTTCTAACTTTCATGGTTCAAAGACTTACTTGGTGTCTCTCCTCTATTAGATCATAAGCTCCTTGAGAAGAGGAAATTCATCCTCCTGAGAAACAAATGTAATGAATGCTTCACCCTAGCAGGTGCCTAATATATTTTCATTTGAGCGGAGGCACATATAGAATTAAAGTGGACCCATCTAAATGTCCATCTTAAAAATAACTCAGGCCTAGGAATCTGTGCAAACTCTTGGAAGCGAAGACTTGAGTGCATTGCAGGAGGGCAAAGGGAAGAGAGAGGAGACCTGTTGGAAGTGTTAGGAGTCAACACGGATGCCTTTTTTCTGGGCAGTGAAAGCGAAGTTCTTAATGGAAGATGATCCCAATCAATAGCGCCAGACAGCTGATTTATATAATGGCCTCAAGCTGAAGTAGTGGTCTTTCTCTGCAGAGTGCTGCTGTGGAAGGGGAAAGGGTTGCCGACCCGGAGACTCCACAAGTAGATCGGTGGCCATCTGTCAGTGTTCATCAATACGTTCCCCCCTCCGCGAGCCCGCAGAGAGATCCCAGAGAGCAGCTTGCAGCAGGCCGGATGCTGAAGATGCCAGAGGGGGGTTAATACTGGATTTGGGCTGCTGAGGTGGGGCTGCCACTGAGCAGGCACCCAGTGTCGGGAGCCTGGCCCTTTGCTCCGAGTGAGAAGGTAAAGAGAGTGGGAAGCCGGAGGCTTGCACACCCAAAGGAGACATCTAAGCGGCAGCAAGCAGCGGCAGCAGCGAAGATAGAGTGAGTGAGCTTGAACTCAAACACGAGCCAGGTGGAACCCGAGATGTCATCGCTGGTGAAGGAAGACTTGGAGAAAAAACTGTTCAAGCCGCTGGCGCAGAATCTCTGCGAGTTTATTGAGATCGAGTTCTCGGTCCAGGACAGGTATTACCTCTGTGTGTCAGGTAAAGTAGTGCTGCTTTCTGGTATCATTTCAAAATGCAAAGAGCTCAAAGGTGAATGAATAAGGAGTATAGAGGAATCGTGTCTGTCTTCCTACCCAGCTCAGGAATGCATGGATCTTCTTGAGGGTTTAATTAGCCAGGTTAAGGAATGTATATTTTACAGACTTTTAAAAGCACTAAGGTGAACGTTATATATATTAGACAGCATTAATGATTCAGAAGAGAAACTGGGTCTGTACTTTTCTTGGTTTGATCATTTTTCCCCCTCCATCTTTTATCTAATTTGCTTCACAGCATACAATTTTGGTGTATGAAGAAGGCTCACTTTTAAAAATCCAATAGCATTCTGAATATGATTAAATGCATCGCAGAACCAAGTTATACAGCCATTCCCAATGCCTTTCTGTCTGGAACAGATACAGAACCTTAGACTTTTCCTCCTAGGACCTATTGAGCCTTTCTGGTGGTTAATTTTGAAGAAAGAAATTCTCTTTAAAAACATTCTCTTACAGAAAATTATTACCAATACTTTAATAGTAGAAATTAGTTCATGAAGATAGAACTTTACAGATGAGGGAACAAACCCTAATGTAAAGATCTGAAGTATAAAGTATTTAGTAAAATAAGAATTTCCTTCATGTTTTTAAAATAGAAGAAAATTGTCTGTGCACCAGCTTTTGCATTAATTATGATTTTCCAAACCTTTTATGAATTTAAATAGAAATGTTTGTGTCGTTATTGAATTGGGTGTGCAGCTATCCCTTTTCCTGGCCCAAGCCTCTCAGTACCCTTCAGGGGATTAGGAGAAAAAAGGTCAGAAAGTCTAGTGTTGGCTGCAGATGTTCCTTTTGAAAGGCAAACACCCATTTTCATACAGCTCATTATCTCTATCCTCCTGAAAACTGGTTTAGAAGAGCATTATAAACATGCCATGAGGAAGCCAAGCATCTTTGGGGAAAATTCTAAGAATTCTTTAGAAGGTCATAATTTCTAATAAATATGTAAGTATTTATCCAACAATAAGAATAGTAATACTTATCTAACGCCTAAGCTCATTATACTACACATATGAAGTATGGGGATTTGGCATGTCAACAAATGTAAGAGACTTAATCGACTCATAAAATAAATTATGTAAAAAGGTAAATTAAGATTACTTAATAGACCACATTGCATCCTCATCACCCAATCACCGAATTAAAAGGTATTTTTACCCACTATGCTAAAGAGGATGCCCATTCTAATAAGAAATATAATAATTTTTACCTGTTATGATTCATGCTTTATATAAGTAGCTTCTCGTTAGGTAGCATTGGCAGTATTTTAAAATAAAAAGTTTTAAAAATAAAATAGCCATGGTAAGTTATGAATCTAATTTATCAAACATATCTTAGTGACTCCCTTCAACAATTACATAATTAACTAAACTTGCTTTGTATATATCCTACAATTAAGCATTTGGAAAATATTCAGTGACTCTGATGTGTGCTAAGGAAGTCAAACTCTTCTCTAGATTAGGAAGACATGATTTTATGATATTCCACATAAAGTTGACACATTAAGCGTTGTTAGTTCCTCACTTTCATAGCTAGAATTCATTTCCATCAGCCTGGAAGCACTTTCCCAAAATGTAACACTTTATTTTAAATGACCATTACAAACACATTTCAACCAAACAACAGTTTAAATGTTCTTGACAGTCCGAAGAGTTGGGACCATGCTTTACCTGGAAAATATCTACTAACATGAATCAAGAGTCATTGGACACTTGTTGAAGCAGATGATTCCATACTTGAAGCACTGTCAATCTCCAGGGAGTAGAGGTCACATGATTGCCTCTTCATCCTCTTTAATCCAGTGGTTCCTATTTATGAGATCCATTGGTCCAGAGTAGTCATATTCCATTGTGCATTTTTCTGATTAAAGAAATTAAGATATTTAACCATGGCTGAACTTCCTTCTTGTCTGAATAATGTCCATCTTTTGCAGTGGTCTCAAAACAAGAACTATTTTCTATTAAATCTCGATGATTCTATGGCTGATATCAAAATAAGGCACCATAAACTCAATGTCCCTCTCAGTAGGTAGCTACAAAGTACATTGAGCATTCCCTGGGACCTACATCCTTTGCATCTCAGGCTTTGCATGGTGATTTCTCCCTGGGACTAGTCTATCCCACCATAAAACACCACTGTTCCTGGCAGTTAGAAGCAGCATCTTCCAGTGTAGGGAGGAGCTCTGTTTTTTGCAGGTTTGGGGGGGGGGGAGTCACATGTGTAATAAGAAGAGTTTGATAATCTGTGTTGTAGCATTAGCCAAAACTGTATGGGAAGTAAAAGGACGTGGTGGAACAGACCTGGAAATTCTTGACATGAGATCTTCTTGTGAAGTCTGACCCTGATTTGTTGCCTATCAGCTGTAAAATTGGGGATAAGATAATGATCTTTTATGACCTTATTGCTGGCATCTCTGAAATAGAAATAGAAACAGGATAGTTGCATATATGGAATCACAGTGGCTGTGAGAGCACACTGTCCAAGACCTACGCAAATCTCAAGCTAGATCAAATCCCACCATGGAGTGGGGAGGTGGCTAGGAACCCCTTCCCTAGCTGAGGAGCTATTGGCAACTGATGGCTGCTGGAAGAGGGAGAGTCGGCTGTCTTTAAGGGTATGGCCCTTGGTGGGTTGACCACGCTCCAGCAGATGGCCACATACCCAAGAGCATATGAGCACCACAAATTAACCTTAATCGTTTAAAAAAGGGTGGAAAGACACAAAGTTGAGTGTGTAGGTAAGGTAGGGGATGAATCTGGGAAGGGTTGGGAGGGAGTAAATATGATCAAAACACATTGTATGACAGTCTCAAAGAATTAATAAAAATGGTTAACACCTATCAGGGGCTCCCCTACTATTCTCCCTCCTGAATTTTTATTAAAGGTAGTTTATTTTTTAAGCAAGTAACAATAGGGCTTTAAAAGAAGCAGCTTTAAGTTTTAAAATATGTACAAAAATATTTAATGTCAACATATACACTGGATTGTGTGTGTGTATATATATATATGCTGTAATATATATGTAAATACATATGTATAGTAAAAATAAAATATATAATAAAGACTTGATATACTCTGTTACCTTTTAAATTATGCATATACTCATATATAGATTATTTTAAGTATTCTTATACTTTTAGGAAAACATTTTTCAATCATGGGTATTTTCTTTAATAAAAATCACTTTATTGTAATGAACTCCCAAATGAAAACAGCATGCAGCTAGATTAAGGCACCCACTCAAACAAATACTTGGCTAGTCCGAACTCTGCATTTTTTATACTTCTTTTTCAATTAAAAATTGTTTTCCACACAACATATTTTGATCATGTTTTCCCCTCCCCCAACTCCTCCCAGATCCTCTCCACCTCCCTACCACTCAACTTTATATTCTCTCTCCTCACACTCTCTCTCTCCCTCCCCCCCCCACCCCTCCCCTCTCTCCCTCCTTAAAAAAAAAAGAAACAAAAGAGAAAATTAAAACAAATAAACAAAAGACCAATAAGACAAAAAAAAATAGCAACAAAATGGGGGGTGGGAGTCTGCAAAAAACTACCAGTGAGTTCATTTTGGGCTGGCCAGCTACTCTCAGGCCTGCCCTGGACCACGGTTGATACACTCAGTGAGACTCCACTGGAGAAAACGGATTTTCCTTTTGCCAGCAGGCATCAATTGCAGATAGCTTCTTGGTTGGTGGCGGGACCCCTTGTCTGCTTCCCCTCTCAGTGCTGGGACCCCTTCTTGCTTGAACCTGTGTGGGTCCTCTGCCTGCTGCCGCAGTCTCTGTGAACCTCTCTTCATTCCTCTGAACTTCTGCACAGCAGGAGTGGCCATTCTGAAGCCATGGAGCTTTCCTTAGGGTTTTACATTTTCACTGACAATTACATTTTTATGAGCTTATCTGCCATAAAAAAAGAAAAGAAAATGACAGAGTTGAAACTAGAAAAACATTTAGCTTCATACCCTCCTTCATGCCTCGGGTGTCTTTAGCCTGCATTGTGTCCTTCCTTGCAACCTAATATTACCCTCTCCTGGTCCCTTTTCTAAATGTTATACTGGGCCCATTTTACACTTGTTTACTTGAATGTATAGAATGTATAATATTGTGAGGTCACCCAACCTCCAAGAGAATAAAACACCTGAATGTTCTCCCTGATGCTGATCCTGATCTATAATATAGACACTCCTAAGTACTAATCTGCAAATAAGTGATACTTGTCAGAGTTATGAGGACTGAGTATTTTTCTACTTACTAGGTTTTGATGCTACCCAGAACATTTTTCTTCATGAGTCAAAGAAAAGAACAAATCAGTCACTTCACTTATGAGTATTACATAAAATAATATGCAAAGGAAGCTGCTTGGAAGTACTTTTCAAGGCTCCATTCAGAACCCCTTGGTAAATTTGTGACTTCCCAGGATCTTATTCACAGAGACCACAAATCTAAAGAATGTTTAAAAGTTTCGATTTCACTGAGTAGCTTTTGGACACTAAATTGAGAACAGTTCTGCTAATTGATGATTGTTTGTGAGCATGGAAGTATGGGATACTATTTTGAAAAGTTTTCATATACATAAAACTGTTATCATCATGCCAACATAACGAGACTTGGGCCATAATATATCTAAGCTGCCATGTACAAATCCTGAGCACAGAACAGAACACAGGCAGCATGTGTATTTGTTTTCATTCTGTAATATAGCTATGGACATACTTGATTCTGCAACAGTATAGAAATTTGTGGCCCTAAAGAGAACACACTTGCAGAAATTATACTTTGAATGCCCTTTCATTATATTGGTTAAAGGGGGGAATTAATACAGAGTTGATTTATAAAACAAGTGTATATCTTACTAAAATTACATACAACACAAAAGTTATTACATAACTCGGTTACAAGCAAAATTCTGATATGTAAAATGTTGTCTACCAAAGTAGATTTCTCTTTCTCTCTCTCTCTCTCTCTCTCTCTCTCTCTCTCTCTCTCTCTCTCTCTCTCTCTCTCTTCCTCCCTCCCTCCCTCCCCCTCTCTTTCACACACACACACACACACACACACACACACACACACACACACACACACACAGTTATAACTGTGTACACACAAGTACCCAAACACACACTAAACAAATAAATAAAATCAACCATACACGCTCTATCCTCATCAATTGGTTACCTGAGACAGATTTTCCCAGTGGTTAATTTAACACTTTGGAGATATAAATATGTATATATAGATATACACAAAATGATCTACCAATCCAAGCCACACCATTTGTAGCATGCATAGAGACTTTGAAGTTTTGAAGAAGGAAAACTGCTTAATCATTTTCACTATTAGGATGAACTTAGTAGATGAGATGAACTCTTGGAAAGTCCTTAGCACTAGGCTGTGAGGTATGCCTACTCAGAGTCAGGTATGAGATCATTTAATGCCACTTCTGTGAATTATTTCCTGTCATCTTCATGCAGATGAGATGTTTTACAGATGTGGAAACAATGATCTCGAGAAGTTAAGTAATTAGCCTAAGGTTACAGACAATCATTCCAATTCTAAACCCAACTTCTTTCCACGTCACCACGTTTCTAACTGAGAAGAATTAATTTTACCTCTTAGCACGTGAGTGCAGGAACTTCAAGAGCTTCCTATGTTTTTGCTCATTCGTCGCTTCTTAGGGACAATAAGGTCAAATTACAGTTGCTCAAGATCACCCACCAGTAGATGACAATCAGAGGCTTGAAAGCCAGGTCCATTCCCGCTTACTTTTCTACCACGTGGCTTTCGGTAGGTATGCTGAGAATATTCTAGATAGGAGCTGATTAAACAAACCTGTGTAAATCCCACTGGATAGCTAGTTTTGTTTTTTAACACTTCCGTTTCTACAAAATCTGTTTCTTTCTCTTCCACGTGTCTTGTATTTCTATAAGTTCACCAATAACGTAAGCCCTAACTTGC
Organism: Peromyscus maniculatus bairdii; assembly: GCF_049852395.1. NCBI lineage: Eukaryota > Metazoa > Chordata > Mammalia > Rodentia > Cricetidae > Peromyscus > Peromyscus maniculatus. The sequence continues at coordinate 71,787,561 of NC_134861.1, forward strand.
TTAAAGCCAATCATTTTTACTATTCTAAAGGCTCACAGTGTGGCCTGAAATGGATTTTATAAAGATATTTCTAGAAAAATATTATTTGAAAATATGATATGGTGAAATCAGCCATAGCCATCTCAACAACCACAAGGCATTAGCAATAGAGTGTGACATTTCACTGAGGCTTTTAAAAGTATTTCATGATAACTTCTTCCATTATTTAATTTAAATGATGAAAACCATTACATAACACCAGATTATAAAACAAAAGAACCATCTATTTATTTAATGCATTTCTGGGAGGCTTAATTGTGAGTTTCACATTTCCTCGATCCTGACTAATTATTTTAAATCAATGACTGGTCCTCTTTCCATTAACCTCCTAAATACTGGCAGCTCTTTTAAAGGTGATGGAAAAATACCTTAATGACAAAGCTTGCTTTAAAATTAAAATAGTGATAATTACAAAGATTGGAATTCTGAAAATATTTACTGAAATATAAGCCCTGGAAAAATTAGAATAAAATCTTAAATCCAGAACAGGCTATTTCTACAGTTCCCCAGAACTGTAGATATCGCCCCAAACCACAGATATCACCCCTAAACCATAGTTACAAACCATGTCCCTAGATATCACCCCAAACCATAGCTATCACCCCTAAACCATAGTTTCAAGCCAGGTCCATCGATATCACCCCAAACCATAATTACAAACCTGATCCTCTAAGAGAAAACAACTCCCTAACAGTTACACTTTGTAAAACGCAGTTGGGTTCTTAAGACGATGTGACAAGTTTCCATTTTCCAGCTGCATTAATGTGGAGACAGCCACTTAATTCCAGCTGGCAGCAAAGCTCAGGCGTGGAAATTAGGGGTTGGGTCAACTCCAGCCTCAGCAGACTCCTTTGGCTCGTGGCTAAAGAGAACTCTTGGAAAGTCCTTAGCACTAAGCAGGCTGTCTTGTCAAATGAAGGAGGCTGTTCTCCTTCTGCACTACATCATCTTGGAAAAACTTAACTTTCAGACACACCCTTTATGTTTTTTCTGAGTCTAGTACTAAGCTAATGACCATGATGGTAAGGAAATTTGATGACTGGTAGGGATTATCTTCTTAACATCTTTCCTCCTTTCCCTGTCTCCAACCCATCCTTTATGGAACTTCCCAAAAGAGTGTTTTAATGTTTTCTTTTTTTTGTTTTTTTTTTTTTTTTGTTTTTGTTTTTGTTTTTTCGAGACAGGGTTTCTCTGTGTAGCTTTGCGCCTTTCCTGGAGCTCACTTGGTAGCCCAGGCTGGCCTCGAACTCACAAAGATCCGCCTGCCTCTGCCTCCCGAGTGCTGGGATTAAAGGCGTGCGCCACCACGCCCGGCTGTTTTAATGTTTTCATAGCTGCTCAAAAGTGCTGAGGATAAGTGAGGTTGAGTGCTCGGTCCTAAACAGGACATGGGTACACCCCTTTCCAGGGTCAGGGAATAGCAGGAAGGACAGGAGGAAAAAGTCAAAGAGCCAGAGGATGAGGCGGTATACTATGAAATACAGCCTTCTGAATGTCGCATGACTGTTGCATTCATGAGCCTGCCACAGCTGTGGCTACCTGCACAACACACACACACACACACACACACACACACACACACACACACACACACACCAAGAAAGTAGGAGGTAGGGCTAGTCAGGGAGAGGAAGTCAATAGGAGTGCAAGGGGATAAGACAGGGTGATGGGAATGAATACAACAGCATGCATTGTACATGTATATGAAACTAACAAAAATAAAATAAAGAGCCGGGTGGCGGTGGCGCACAACTTTAATCCCAGCACTCGGGAGGCAGAGGCAGGCGGATCTCTGTGAGTTCGAGGCCAGCCTGGCCTACAGAGTGAGTTCCAGGAAAAAAAGGCTCCAAAGCTACACAGAGAAACCCTGTCTCAGAAAACCAAAAAATAAAATAAGCATGCAGAATATAAGATAATATCATGAGGTAAATATATTTAATTAATACATTACCTAACTGCATATATTGTATATCTAATTAATATAAATTATGTTTGCTATCTCAGCACTAGGAAGGTGGAGGCAGGCAGACTCTTGGGGCCCCTGGCCAGGCGGCCTCACCCACTCAGTGAGAACGGCCAGTGAGAAACCTTGTCTCAAAAGGGAGGCTGAGCAGGACTGATACCCAAGGTTGTGAGTGTGTGTGTGTGTGTGTAAATTCTGAATAAGTCTAAAGAATAAATATCTTTACTTGATTAAAAAAAAAGAAAATGTTCTAAAATTTAAATCATGGCCTCTCCATCTATTTAAAGCTTTTCGGTGACACCCCCGTATACACAGTTTTCAGAATAACGTCTGGACCTGTTCCAGGCCTTTCAGGAACTAACTCCTCCCTCACCTTCTTCCTCCTACCTGTCCACCTTCTTGCTTCATGCCAACAACGCCAAAGACTTGCCAAGACTCAGAAGTGCCCAGTGTTTGGGGCCTTTGCACCCATGCATTGCTAAGATTGCCTTTATCCCTGTCTTCATTCTAGTAAGTTCGGTTGCCTGTTACAACTCAGATTCCTTCCTCTCTAAGCCTTTCCTCCTACACCCAGATAGTCGGCCATGCCCCTCCTCTCTTGTCCTGGCCACGCCCCTCTCCTATGCCATCCTCCAACAGAGCCTCATTCACAGCACTTTTCACAGCATCCTTAGCGTATTTCCTTCTGAAGCCCGCATTCTCTGCAGTCGCAGTGAGAGCAGGAAGGGTGCCTTATGGGAATTCATTATTTTTTTCAATTCCTAGCACTGTGCTTGATTCACAGGGGACATTTAAATATTTATCGGCTTAATGAAGTGGATGAGTGATTCCACAGTCGATCAGCAGGCTTTCATAACTCGTAGACTATGCCGTGGGATTTGCTCCCTGAAAATCATACTTTTGTAGGATGCCCAATTACCTCTCCCAATCTCCTTACTCCTGTTGTCTCCCCGCCCATCGACGGCTGGTGAGACAGGAAGCTGGGCCAGTAACAGTACTGATGGCGGACCTTCTAACTAGATAGACACAACCGCCTCCTGGTGGAAGCTGTAAAACCTTCCGCGCCTCCTCTTCAGCCCACCAGCACGCTCCGCTCCTTGTCCTCTTCTCTTACCATCTTCCTAGGCTAACATCTAGGCCCATGTGCATGGGTCTCCTTTGGGGCTAGAAAAATACAGACGTGCAGGAACACGCCAACTTCTCACAATGTCGGGAAGATCCCAGAGTCTCAGCATCATTGGCCCCAAGTTAAGACCTGTAATTGATGTCTTCTCCAGACATGCACCTCAGTTACTTCCTCTGTCCCCAAATGTGTCATCCTTCTCTTCAAATGCCTCTCTTCCTGCTAGCTTTTAGAATCCTACCTGGCCCAGGGGCCAGCACACAGCGTACATGCAGTCTGTGTTAGTGCATGGAGTCCTCTGCAAGCCACCTTCTCCAGTCACCATAAAGAAACAGCCTTCAAACAGGAGTCAACAATCTTCCTCCGATTCCGATTCAGACCCAGACCCATGCCCCTCTGTCTCACCTCAGGGAATCCCCAAGATCAGCCTCAAACTCTGAGCTATTCTCATTATCTGATTTCTGTGGCGTCGTGCCATTGGCCTGCCTCTTCCTCTCCCCTCCAGCCTCTTAGCGATCATCTTTTCTCTCCACTCTCTCACTTCTTTCCTCTGAAGATGTCCCCTTGAGTCTCCCCTGGAAAACCATTCTGCAGACACAAGTCTCAAATCACTCCAAGACTAGGAAACTTCCATCTCAATCCCTCCTGAGTAACTTGCAGACACTGCACATGTACATCAACTGCATCCCACCATCTGGCCCGCATCCCATCCCTTTCCATGTGGACTCACCACCGTTGTTTGCTCTCCACCGTGGAGCATCCTAATCCAGGGTCATCAAAGCCTCCTCTTAAACTTCGCTTCAACTCGTTGATTTGTTTACCACCCACACACCATTCTGAGGCTACTGCCAGCCTTTAGCAAACTAAATAAAACCCTTCAAACGTGATTGTCTACCGGCCACTCTCCTCGGTCATTTGTGTGTTTCAACTTTTCCGTGTGAGTCTGTTTTCCTCTCGTGTCCCCTTCCTAACACCGGTGAGTGACCTTTATTCTCTGGAGACGAATTACCTCTGGTAAACCACACTGTAGTGGTGTCAGGATTTGACTCCAGGACTCTGCACAGCAGAGCCCCCTGAGAGCATTGTCTCCCCCAAGGCCCTTCAGCTCCACTTTCTTCTCTAATGAGTCCTGTGCATTGTGCTGCCAGAGAAATTCCTGCACAGGACACCATGTTATTAAATCCTGGCTCACAGAGGGAAGGGGGACTGTTGGCTAGGTGTCACTGTAGGCGCATACACGGAACCCCTGACCCAATGCCCTCATGTTGGACTCATCAACTGGCTCAGACTCCCTTCTCTAGGAGGCGGGACTCACTCTGTTAACTCTGGCATCACGGTCACTTCTGGGTCCCCCAGATTTGGATTCTCCAGAGGATGAATGCTAAACATCACAACTCCAGAGTGTTTCCTGCTTCTTTTGAAGTCCAAAGTCATTCAAAACAGTTTAACAACTTTCCAAACCTAGCTAATCTTATTGTCCACCATATGTTAATACCAACCAAACTACACAGTCCACTCTCTTCCTTTCACCTGATAAAATTTAGCTCCCATTGTCAGCCTCCTCATACTGTCCTCTCCTAGAAGTACCCACATGGTGATCCTCTAATTCCCCACTGGATGGCCTGCTCATGTCACTCAGCTATGATGATGAGTATATTGTAATGTATTGCTTTATAGCTACATGGCTAGAAGGTCACATGTCTTAATGTGTTTTGTGCTACTATAACAAACTGCTGGTGACTTAGTAATTTATAAAGAACAGATTCATTTCTCAGAGTTCTAGGAGGAGATGAGGATTCCAAGGTTGAGGAGCTCACATCTGGTGAGAGCCTTGTTACATCATCTGTAGTGGAAGTCAGAGAAAGAGTGTGAGAGTGAGAACACGAGAGGAGAAAAGAGAGACCGATGTTAGGCCGAGCATCCTTTCATTAGGAACATACCCCCACAAAAGCTACCCCACCCCTGCAGTCACACCATTGATCCATTCATGAGGGCTCTGACCTCATGACCTAATCTCTTAAAGGCCTGGCCTCTCAACATTGTCACAATGCAGATGAAGTTTCCAGCACAAGAACTTGGGGGGACCCACTCAAATCACAGCAGCCTGCCAAAGGAAACCTCCCAGAACCCAAGTAATCCTTTCCCAAAACAAATTCCAGTCTCACTTCGAGAAGACACAATCAGCTTACAACCTGCCGGGTGACATTAACTATCTGCAAGGAAAACTTCAGGCACCTCATCTATGGCCTCTGCCACCTCCTTACAATAACCTGGTAGATATGACCCGTGGATAGTCTTGTCCTCCTACTGAAATCCTGAGCATCAGAGCAGAAACCAGGTCTCTCCCTTCTCTCCCTGTGCCACTTATAATCTGTGCAGCAAATAGCAAACACTTGCTAAATACTGAGTAATTTTTGAATCATCGATAATTTTAATAGAACAACTCAGTATTCCAAAGAGACCAGAGACAAATGATTTCAGGACCAGGAAATTATTGTTCTCGTTTTGTTCACATTAAGTACGGAAGGATTTCCCCCATGCCTCTCAAAGTAGAATAATAACACCCTCTGTGCTGGTGGCACATTTTGAACACTAGAGTTGGAGAGACATGGGCGAGAATCTCAAACGTCATCAAACAAGTCACTGGAAGATGTGTCACAGGCACGTCTGCATTTAACGGTTCACAGCAGGTTTAGAAGAAATGTCGCTCTTCAATACTGAATCGCTGTATGAGCAGAGCTGTTTGCTATTCGTACCTTATTTTCTCATATGCTCATCAACTAAGATTCTGACTTGTTCTAGTGAACATTTTGTCCTCGACTGTCTGCTCGTGCTCAGCCTTTTTTTTACACTGCATTTTTGTTTTGTTTTGTTTTGTTTTGTTTTGTTTTGTTTTTCGAGACAGGGTTTCTCTGTGTAGCTTTGCACCTTTCCTGGAACTCGCTTTGTAGACCAGGCTAGACCCGAACTCACAGAGATCTGCCTGGCTCTGCCTCCCAAGTGCTGGGATTAAAGGTGTGTGCCACCACCGCCCGGCATGCCCAGCCTTTTATTTTCTGCCTCACCACAAAGCCCAGAGTTCAAAGTGCACTGCTCAGTGTTCTGACGGACAGCTGTCACAAAATAAAGTTAATGTCTTGAGCAAATCTGGGAGCATGTTGGCAAAAGTCCAGGTTACACTGGGATTTATATTAGGAGTGTACTTATAATTTTAGTAGAAGGTCATTAAATAAAAGGGAGGTAAATAAATACTGCAATGTGACTTGGAGAGTATATTAAAGTAAGAGTTTGTATAAACGAAGTTTTTTTTCTGTCCTACAGTGACCAAAACTGATGAAGTAAAAATCATCATGGTAAAGCACTACAGAGTAGGCCTGGATGAAAAGTATGAAGTAACAAAAAAGTGGTCTTTGAATGATCTTCAGATGATTGATGGAAAAGAAGCAGATACCGTAAGTGTTAGCATTCTATAAAGGTAGCACAGGATCGATACGCAGGAGATCGTTCCGTTCGATGTCCTGCTTTATAGATTCTTGGCATGTCCGAAGTGTTAAGATGACATTATATTGTTCTTAAGTGGTATGGATTAATTTCCTGAGATGATCTACACTGGCTTTTATGATTTGCTTTTATGAGTTGGAAACTGAATTTTGTCTATTAAATCTAAAAGCATCTTCCCTAAGCTCTTCTTGACAGGTTAAACACAATCTACCAGTCAGTCTTACAACTTTAAATGCTACTTTTTCCAACAGTTGACATTTCCAAGGCCACCCTCTCAAACCCAGATTTTTCTGGTTAAGTTTTGGGAATTCCTTCCTTCTCTAGGCCATAAACATTTGATGTTGCCAGTGACTCATTGACTGTTCCAGTCAAAAATGTCTGAACTTTGTCATTTTCTGAATCTTTATGCACTCTGTTATTAGCTTTTTGGTCACCTAGAAATACCGCTTTTAAAACTGAGTATATTTGACAAGATTCTTGGTCAAAGAATTGGGATATGTCATTGTTTTGTGTCCTAAGTACTCAAATTTTCTGAAAATATATTTTACCTAAATGTTGAGGACTTAAAAACTGATTAAGCATATTATGGCATGTCTACAATTAGATTAGTTTGTACTCAATACAAAATGTTAAACCTTAGATTTTACACATAAATATACATATGTGTAGGTGCATTTATATATAAAACAAACTTTAATAATAATTCCCTGAGTGATAGTGGTTCAAATTTTGAGCTATTGTCTTCATTATACTTTTTGGCACTTACCAAATTTTTATATTGCATTGACTCTTTTATTTTTCATTTTTCTTTATTAAGAAATTTTCTACTCACTCCACATACTATCCACAGATCCCATCTCCTCCTTCCTCCCACCCCCAGCCCTCTTTTCCAAGCTACTCCACATCCCCAAATCCCCCAAATCAAGGTCTCCCCTGGGGAGTCAGCAGAGCCCAGCACACTGAGCCTAGGCAGGTCCAAGCCCCTTCCCACTGCACCAAGGCTGTGCAAGGTGTCACACCACAGGCACCGGATTCCAGGAACCTGCCCATAGACCAGGGACAGATTCCAATCCCCCTGCCTGGGTGCCCCCCAAACAGTTCGAGCCAAACAACCATCTTCCATATCCAGAGGGCCTAGTCCAGTCCCATGGGGGCTCCACAGCCACCAGTCCACAGTTCATGGGCTTCCACTAGTGTGGTCCATCATCTCTGCACATCCTCTCATCATGATCTCGACGTCCCTCGCTTGCAGTATCTCTCCTCTCTCTCACCAATTGGATTCCTGGAGCTCAGCCTGGTGCCTGGCCGTGGATCTCTGTAACTGCCTCCATCAGTCATTGGACAAAGGCTCTATGATGACAGCTAGGTTATTTGCTAGGCTGGTCACCAGAGCAGACCAGTCCAGGCACCCTCTAGACCACTGCCAGCAGACCAAGGTGGAGTCAACCTTGTGGATTCCTGAGAGCCTCCCCAGTACCCTGCCTTTCCTATTCCCATGATGTCCTCATCTATCATGGTATCTTCCTCCCTGCCCTCCCACTCTGTTCCTGTTTCAGCTTGACCCTCCCATTTCCCTATGTTCTCATCCCTCAATCCTCACCCTCTGCCACCCCCACACCCAGTCCACTCATGTAGATCTCATCCACTTCTCTTTCACAGGGTCATCCATGTGTCCCTCCTAGGGTCTTTCCCTGTTAGCTAGCCTCTCTGGAGTTGTGGGTTGCAGTCTGGCCATCCCTTCCCTCACAGCTAGAATCCACTTATGAGTACATACCATGTTTGTCCTTCTGAGTCTGGGTTACCTCACTCAAGATAATATTTTCTAGTTCCATCCATTTGCCTGCAAATTTCATGATATCAATGTTTTTTACTGCTGAGTAGTACTCCATTGTGTATATGTGCCATATTTTCTTTATCCATTCTTCAGTTGAGGGGCATCTAGGTTATTTCCAGGTTCTGGCTATTACAAATAGTGCTGATATGAACATAGTTGAGCATCATCTATCCCTGTGGTAAGATTGAGCATTCCTTGGGTATATGCCCAAGAGTGGTATAACTGGATCTTGAGGAAGACTTATTCCCAATTTTCTGAGAAACCACCATACTGATTTCCAAAGTGGCTGTACAAGTTTGCATTCCCACCAACAGTGGAGGAGTGTTCCTCTTGCTCCACATCCTCTCCAACATAAGCTGTCTTCAGTGTTTTTGATCTTAGCCATTCTGACAGGTATAAGATGGTATCTCAGAGTTGTTTTGATTTGCATTTCCCTGATGACTAAGGATATTGAGCAATTCCTTAAATGCCTTTCAGCCATTCAAGATTCTTCTTTTGAGAATTCTCTGTTAAGCTCGATAGCCCATTTTTTAATTGGATTGTTCAGTATTTTGATGTCTAGCTTTTTGTGTTCTTTATATATTTTGGAGATCAGTCCTCTGTCAGATGTGGGGTTGGTGAAGATTTTTTCCCATTCTGTAGGCTGTCGTTTGGTCTTATTGACCATGTCCTTTGCTCTACAAAAGCTTCTCAGTTTCAGGAGGTCCCATTTATTAATTGTCGCTCTCAGTGTCTGTGCTACTGGTATTATATTTAGGAAGTGGTCTCCTGTGCCAATTTGTTTGAGATTACTCCCTACTTTCTCTTCTATCAAGTTCAGTGTAACTGGATTTATGTTGAGGTCTTTGATCCACTTGAACTTGAGTTTTGTGCATGGTGACAGATATGGATCTATTTGCAGTCTTCTGCATGTTGACATCCAGTTATTGCATTGAGTCTTAATAAGAAATCTACAGCACGTTTACCAACCCGTGGTTTAGAAATTAGCTGTCCTCATCCAATTTTAGCCCATTTGTCTCCCCTGCCTCTTTCTCAAATATTACCTTTGTCATAGTTATTTTTGCTGAGTTTGGCTGGTGTCTGGGAACATGTGTATGAAGCCTACTTCCAGCTGAAGCATTTAACTGTGTTCTATTTCTTCCCTACTTTTCCTGGCCTCTAATTTCATTGCAAAATTATTGATTATCCCCTTTTCAATTTGAAGATCATGGTTGTTGAGCGTGAACCAGATAAAAATGGAAAACTCACCCTTTCTGCTTCCCTTATTACTTAAGGATCTACCTGCAATACTAAATTGCTAGGAGAAATACTATATTACCCAAATAGTTGTTCATTCTCTTAAAAACTTCTCCTCCTGGCTCCTCTGGGAATTTCTACCTTTCTCTTGGGGTTGAATCCTCAGGAGTAAGTACTTATTGTGATTTTTATCACTAGTGATGATACAGTGGTATTTTTATCAATGGTAACGATACAGTGGTAAATAGAGCAATTTCAAGCTAGTTGTCAATTTTAAAATGGAAAGGACCGCAATTAAATTCAATTTGTAAAGCAGAAACAAAAATAATTTTGGATTTGAAGAATGACTAGTATAACAAGAGATAGGCTACTGTACCAAAGCTGGATTGGGCTGGCTGAGATTTCAGTTCTTATCCTGGCTCTGCCAGTAACTACATGGGTCTCCTAAATGTCACCTCTTCGAGAACTATTACCCCAATTATATACAAAGGATTACTACCAATCCATGAGTTGCCTTATTAGCTCTAGAATTTTAACAGAGAAAATGAGGAGAGTGGGAAGGAAGGAGAGAGGGAGGAACAGACACTTGCTCAGCCTTCAATTATTAGGCTAAAGGAAAATATCAGTCTTTTCTAAGTATTTCAAAGACGTGAAAGATTTTCCCCACATGATGAGGGGCAAGAATTGGGAGAGAAAATAACCTAGAGGCACAACCAGCATGATTTCCTTTGGTTGAGATTCTCTGTAATCGTTCTTCAACTACCACAATGATAGCTAGAAAATAGTTGCTAGGTGTGACTTGCAGAGTGCTGCCTTGAAATCATTGCACCACTGTTCGTCATTCATTTTTGTTTTGTAAATAGAGTCTTACTATGTAGCTCAAGCTGTCCCGGAACTCATTATGCACCTGCTAGTGGCCTCCCAAGTGCTAAGAGTGTAGACGTGTGCTATTGTGGTCAACCTGTCTATTACTTTTGTAAAGCACTGGTGTGAATATAGAAGGGTGCATGTATGCAGATATGTGTGTAAGTGTGCTTGCCCGCATGTACGTGAGGCTGGGGGTCACTTTCAGATCTCTTCCTCAATTGCCCCCCCTTTTTTGTGTGTGTGTTTGTTTTTGTTTTTCGAGACAGGGTTTCTCTGTGTCCTGGAAGTCATTCTGTAGACCAGGCTGGCCTTGAACTCAGAGATCTGCCAGCATCTGCCTCCCAAGTGCTGGGATTAAAGGTGTGTGCTACCACTGTGTATGCAGGCTGTTCCCTGCTTTTCTTTGAGGCAAGGTCTCTCAACAAACCTGGGACTTGCTGGTTTTGGCTAGACTGGACAGTATAGTTAGTACCAACAATCGCTGGTTATTGAGCCTTTGGAATCCTCCTGTCTCTGCTTGCTTGCTCCTCCCTGGCACGAGTGTTACCAGTGCATGCCGACATGCCTAGCTTCTCACATGAGTGTTGCGGATTTGAACTCAGATACTCATACTTGGACAGCAAGCACTTATCCAATGAACCACCTCTCCAACCTCTAGTCTAGAGCGTGGTTTTGTTATGTCTTTTAAATATTGATTGTACAAACTAAGGGAGTATCTTAATGTAAGTATCAAAGGCTGGGCAGAGCTGAAAAAGGGACCATCCATTTATTAAGCTGTATACTAGCAGCTTATATAACTGATCTCACAAACATGTCACAGCAACTCCATCTAAAATGATGGTCTAAAGCAGTGGTTCTCAACATGTGGGTAAAGATCCCTTTAGTAAAGACTCCCTCACAGGAGTCGCCTAAGACCATCAGAAAACATAGATATTTACGTGATGATTTGTAACAGTAGCAAAATTACAGTTATGAAGTAGCAATGAAGATCATTTTATGGTTGAGGGTCACCACAACATGAGGAACAGTATTTAGGGCTGTAGTATTAGAAAGGTTAAGAACCACTGATCTAAAGGGGAGGGCTGTTAAATCAGATAAATAATTTGCACAACAGGAACTCAAGGATCTTAGTATTCTTGTGTGGTTTGGACCTTGCCAGTTTCTTTGTTATTTAGGACAATGCTTAATTCCATCCCTCCTTTCACAGATGCACTCACATCACCCCAGCACACATCTGTTGAGAACTTACTAGTTGCAATAGATAAATACCAGGAATGCAAAACAAATCATGTGAACTCTGCCCTCCAGGCTAGTTAGGAGCAGGGCAGAAAGTGTATTTTGTAAATGGAAATGTGTTTTGGACACTACTACAAAGCATTGCCTTTTCTATTGATAGCAGCAAGGATTGTAGTGATTTTAACACAACAACAACAACAAAAAATCACTAGAAACAGCAAGAGCTATGGATTTTTTTGTCCATATCTGTCAAACGACTTCACGGCTCTCACTATTTGCCAATGCTTATTCTACATTGTTAATTCAAAGTTATCAAGTTGGTCAACTGCACAGTGTCAAAGGGTGGTTAGCCACCCAGTGTGTCCCCATTTGCTTCCAAAGTAGTGTGAAGGGCCGATTTCTTTTTTCTAAAATGTATTTTACATACTAACCACAGATCCCTTTCTCATCCCTCCTCTTGCTCCCCACCCCCAATCTACCCCTTATCCCCTCCTCCAACAGGGTAAGTTCTCCCATGTGGGGACAGCTAAGCCTGGTACATTCAGTTGAGGCAGGACCCAGCCCCTCCCCTCTTCATCAAGGGTGAGCAAGGTTTTCCCACCATAGGTAATGGGATCCAGAAAGCCAGCTCATGCACCAGGGATGGATCCGGATCCCACTGTCAGGGGCTGTTCAAATAGAAGGGACCGATTTCTTAATCCACATAGGGAGAAACCTATGGCTCCCTCCAGAAGTCTACAAGAGGATTTGTTCTCTTCTTCCATCCTTACCCACCCTCTAAAATGTACTGGAAAAACGTGATAACTACACATTATATGACGTTTTATTTATACAACTGAAAAGACATGGATGTTCCAAACATTCTTTGCTCCTCTTTGCTTTTTCTTTTCCTTTCATTGAAAATAGACTTTTTTCTCATATAATACATCCTGATTATGGTTCCCCTCCCTCTACTCCTCCCAGCTCCTCCCCCCATCTAGATTCACCCCCTTTCTTTCTCTCACTAGAAAACGAGCAGGCTTCTACAGGATAATAATGAAACAAAAACTAACACATCAGAATTGGCAAAACAAACAGAAGGAAAAGAGCCCAAGAGAAGGCACAAGAAACAGAGATCAATCCACTCGTTCGCACACTCAGGAATCCCATAAAAACACTAAACTGGAAACCATAATATATACTCAAAGAATCTAAAAGGTAAAAAGATAAAATATAGATAAAAATAATAAGATTTTTTTTTAAGGAAGAGCCCTGACACAATATGAGACAAGGAACCTCCACAGATGCCTTGGAGTTCATTTTCTCTTGGCCATCTACTGCTGGGCATGCAGCCTACCCTTAAGAGCAGTTTGATTCCCCAGTGAGACTCCCTTGGGGGAAGCCAATTTTCATTTGCAAGTGGTTATCAATTGGGGATTCTCCTAGGATCCCCACTGGTACGGACCCATACAGGATCTGTGCGTGCTGCCTCAGTCTCTGTGAGTTTGTGTGTGCTCCTATCATGTTGATTTAGAGGGCCTTGTTTTCTTGGTATCCTCCATCCTCTCTGGTTCTCATACTTCTTCCACCTCCTCTTCCTCAGGGTTCCCTGAGCCCTGGGAGAAAGGATTTAATGGAGACATCCCGTTTAGATCTGAACAAGGCACTGATCTACGATATAGCAGGATGTCTTTAGAAGTAATTTTATTATTGGTTTGGGGGTTTTTGGTTTTTTGGGGGGTTGTTTGTTTGTTTACAGTAGTATTTGGTTTTACCCTTGGCTATCTGCTCTCAGATTCTTGGTCACAATGGCAGTGTCTGGTATGGGTTCCCTCTTGTGGAGGGGGACTTAGGTCAAATCAGATGTTGGCTGGTCACTCCCACAGACTTGGTGCCACCATTGCACTAGCACATCTTGCAGGCAGGACACCATTGTAGATCAAAGGGTGGCGCTGGGTAGGTGTTCACATGTCTCCTCTGGTAGCTTGCAGAGTACTTTCCTGTGACAAAGACCCTGGAACATAGGGGCAAAGGCTCTATGTAGACTCCCCTCTTCTCCATGCTCAATGAGTTTTATAAGTGTTGTCTTCAGCAATTGGGGCTTTGAAATCAGTTTGTGGAGAGCAACCTATACCTAGTCTTGGTGATAGCCCGGTTGTTTGAGGATTTCTATGGGACCTCTTTGGCCAACAACTAAATTATATGTCATCCAATCATTGAACTGGAAGCTTCATTTGATGACAAGAGATGGCCAGTTGCAGTTCCATCTCCCCATTATTTGGTGACTTCATTTAGATCACCTTCATATATGTATATATTTTAGGAAGCTTCTACTGTAGTGGGTTTCCATGTGACCCCTCAAATGACCCTTAATTTTAGCTATCTCTCCTCACATTCCCTCCCTCATCCCCTCTTCCCTTTCTGTCTCCATGTGATCCTCTCATTCCAGTCTCTGCCTCAACCCGTCCATAACTATCTATTCTATTTCATTTTCCTGTGGCGATCTATCAGTCTCCCTTCAACCCCCAGTCTCTTACTCATTACCCAACCTCTATGGTTCTACAGATTGTAGCTTGATTATCATTGACTTAACAGCTAACATCCACATCTAAGTAAATATATACCATTTTTTGTCATTCTGGGTCTGCATTAACTCACTCAGGATTCTTTTTTTTTTTCTGGTTCCATTCATATCCCTGAAAATTTCATGATTTAAGTTTTTAATGGCTGAGTAATAATCCATTATGTAAATGTACATAATTTTCTTTATTCATTCTTCTGCTGAGGGACATCTAGGTTGTTTCTAGTTTCTGAATATTAATAGAGCAGCAATGAACATAATTGAGCAAGTGTCTCTGTGGTAGGACAAAGTGTCATTTGGGTGAACATCCAAGAGTGGTATTGCTGGATATTGGGGTACATCCATGCCCATCACCCTGAGAATTTACCACACCAATTTCTATAGGAGTGGTACAAGTTTGCACCCCTACCAGCAATGAAGGAGTGTTCCCCTTGCTCCACTTTCTCGCCAGCATGAGCTGTCACTTGTTTTATTGATCTTAGCCATTCTGACAGCTGTAAGATGAAATCTTAAAGTAGTTTTGATTTGCATTTCCCAGATGAGTAAGGATATTGAATATTTCTTTGAGTGTTTCTCAGCCATTTTGAGTTTCCTCTTTCGAGAATTCTTTGTTTAGATCTGTACCACTTTTTTTTTTGTTTGTTTGGGGTTGTTTGTTTTCTTGATATCTAGTATTTTTAATTCTTTATATATTTTATGTATTAGCCCTCTCTCTAGTAAAGGAGTTAGTAAAAATCTTTTCCCATTCTGTAGGCTGCCACTTTGTCCAACTGACAGGGTCCTTTGCTATGTAGAAGCTTCTCGGTTTCATGAGGCCCCGTTAATTAATTGTTGATCTTAGTACCTGTGCTAATGGTATTGTGTTCAGAAAGTTGTCTCCTGTGCCAATAAGTTCAAGACTATTCCCCACTTTCTTTTCTATGAAGTTCAATGTTGAGGTCTTTGATCCATTTGGAGTTGAGTTTTGTGGAAGGTGATAAGTATAGGTCTATTTGGAGTCTTCTACATGTAGCCATCCGGTTTGACCAGCACAATTTCCTGAAGGTGTTGTCTTTTTTTCTAATGTGTATTTCTGGCTTCTTTATAAAAAATAAGGTGTACATAGGTATGTGAATTTATCTTCTGGGTCTTCAATTCAAATCTATTGATCAATATGTCTGTTTTTATGCTGATACCATGCTGTTTTATTAATATAGCTCTGTAGTACAACTTGAGATCAGGGATGGTGATAACTCCAGCAGTTATTTTATCATTTGGATTGTTTTAGCTGTCCTTGGTGTGTGTGTGTGTGTGTGTGTGTGTGTGTGTGTGTGTGTGTGTGTGTGTGTGTGTGTGTGTGTTTCCAGGTGAAACTGAAGATTCTTTTTCTATGATCTGTGAAGAATTGTGCTGGAATTTTGATAGGGATCATATTGAGTCTGTAGATTGCTCTTGTAGCATGGCTATTTTTACTATATTAACCCTACTTATCCATGAGCAGGGAAGGTCTTTCCATCTTCTGATATCTTCTTGAATTTCTTCCCTTAATATCTTGAAGTTTTTATAATACAAGTCAACTTGCTTGATTAGAGTTACTTCAAGATTTTATATTTTTCGAAACTATTGTGAAAAGTGATGCTTCTCTGATCTCATTCTCAGTTTGTCATTTGTACATAGTAGGCTTACCAATTTTTGTGAGTTAATTGTAAACTACTTTGCTGAAAGTGTTTATCAGCTATAGAAATTTCCTGGTGAAACTTTTAGGATCACTTATGTATACTATAAAATCATCTGTAAATAATGATACTTTGACTTCTTTTCCAATTAGTGTTCCCCTGATCTCCTTCAGTGTCTTATTGCTGTAGCTAAGATTTCAACTACTATATTGAATAGGTATGGAGAGCATGGACTGCCTTGTCTCATTCTTGATTTTAATACAATTGCTTTAGTTTTTCTCCATTTAAGTTGATGTTAGCTATTGGTTTTTTGTAAACTGCCTTTATTATGTTGAGGTATCTTCCTTGAATCCATAATCTCTCTAGGACATTCATCATGAAGAAGTGTTGGATTTTGTTAAAGGCCTTTTCTTCTTTTAATGAGACTGTGTGTTTTTTTTGTCTTTCAGATAGTTTATAAGGTGGATTACATTGACATATTTACATATATTGAACCATCCCTGCATCTTTGGGATGAAGCCTTCTTGATCGTGGTGGATGATCTTTTTGATGTGTGCTTGTATTCAGCTTGCAAGTATTTTATTGAGAAGTTTTACATGTATGTTCATAAGGGAAATTGGTCTGTAATTTTGTTGGGTGACTATGGCCTCATAAAACTAATTGGACAATGTTCCTTCTCTTTCCATTTTGTGGAAAAAATTTGAAGAATATTAGCATTAACTCTTTTCTGGAAGTCTGGTAAATTCTGCACTAAAACCATCCAGCCCTGGGCTTTTTTCTGGTGGGGAAGGAACTTTTAATGACTACTTCCATTTCACTAGAGGTTATTGGTCTCTTTACATTGCTTATCTGGTCTTGATTCAACTTTGGTAAGTGGTATGTATCAATAAGAATTATCCATTATTTTCCAGTTTGGTGGATTACAAGCTTTTAAAGTATGTTCTTATGATTCTCTGCAGGTCCTAAGAATATGTTACTATGTCCTCCTTTTCAGTTCTAACTTTGTTAATTTACATCCCCCTTCTCTCTCTCTCTCTCTCTCTCTCTCTCTCTCTCTCTCTCTCTCTCTCTCTCTCTCTCTCTCTCTCTGCCTTTTACTTAATTTGGATAATGGCTTGTCAGTTTTTTTCTCAAAGAACCAATTCTCTGTTTCACTGATTCTTTGTATTTGTTTGTTGTTTGTTTGTTTTGTTTCTATGTTATTGATTTCAGCCCTGAGTTTGATTATTTCTTCATTTTGTTCTAGAGTTTTCAGGTGTGCTGTTAAGTTGCTAATATGAGATCTCTCCAGGTTTTTATGTAGACACTTAGTGCTATGAACTTTCCTCTTAGCACCACTTTCATTGTGTCCCGTAAGTTTAGGTATGCTGTGTATCCGTTTTCATTGAATTCTGGAGTACTAACTTTTTTAAAAAAAAAATTCTTTCTTGACCCATTTTTCATTCAGTAGAGAGTTGTTCAGTTTCCATGAGTCTATAAGCTTTCTGTTGTTTCTGTTGTTGATATCCAGCTTTATTCCGTGGTGATCTGATAGGATGTAAGATGTTACTTCAATTTTCTTGTATCTGTTGAGATTTGCTTTGTGTCCAAGCATGTGGTTAACTTTGGAGAAAGTTCCATGCAGTCTGAGAAGGTATGTTCTTTTGTGTTTGTGTGAAATGTTTTGTAAATATCTGTTAGGTTCATTAGGTTTATAATATCAGTTAGCTCCAGCATTTCTCTGTTTAGTTTTTGTCTACATGATCTGTCTATTGGCAAGAGTGGGGTATTGAAGTTTCCCACTATCAGTACATGATTTAAGCTGCCATTGTGTTTCTTTTATGAACTTGGGTGCCCTTGTGTTTGGGGCATAGACGCTAAGGATTCCAGTGCCCTCTTAATGAATTTTTCCTTTGATGAGTATGCACTGTCCTTTCCTCTCTTCTAATTAGTTTTGGTTTGAAGTGTATTTTGCCAGATATTAAAATGGTGACACCAGCTTGCTTCTTAGGTCCATTTGTTTGGGATATCTTTTTCCATCCTTTTACCCGAGGTGGGGTCTCTCCTTGCTGTTAAAATGTGTTTCTTAGATGCAGCAGCAGGAAAGATCTGTTTTTTCATCCATTCTGTTAATCTATGTCTTTTTATTGGGAAATTGAGACCATTAATATTGAGAGATATCAAGGAGCAGAGCTTGTTGATTCCTATGATTTCAGTTTTGGGGTGTGAGTGTGTGTTTTCCCTCTTTTGATTTGCTTGTCTGGGATTATTTATTCCTTGTATTTTCTTGGGTATAGTTAACTGCTTTAGTTTGGAGTTTTCCTTCTAGCACCTTCTATAAGGATGGATTCGTAGATATTGCTTAAATTTGTTTTTATCCTGGAATATCTTATTTTCTCCATCTGCTGTGATTGACAGATTTGCTGGGTATAGTAGTCTGGGCTGGCACCTGTGATGTCTTAGAGTCTGTACAACATCTGTCCAGGTCCTCTATTGAGGAGTCAAGTGTAATTCTAATAGGTTTGCATTTATATGTTACTTGGTCTTTTTTCCTTGCAGCATTTAATAGTCTATTTGCTTTATATGTTTGGTGTTTTGATTATTATGTGCTGAGGGGAATTTCTTTTCTGGCCTAGTCTTTTTGGTGTTCTGTATGCTTCTTGTACCTTGATAGGCATCTCCTTCTTTAGGAAAGGGAAATTTCTTCTATGATTTTTTTTTTAAATATTTTTTTGTACCTTTGACCTGCGTTTCTTAGATGTTCTATGTCAGGAGGTTTTTAGAGTTAACATATTATTTGACTGGGGTATCTACTTCTATCATATTTTCAAAGCCTGAATTCTCTCGCCCATCTCTTACATTCTTATAATGATGAGGCTTGCCTCTGAGGTTCCTATTTGGGTTCTTAGGTTTCAGTTCCAGATTTCCCCCAGTTTGGGTTTTCTTTATTGATTCTAGTTTCACTTTCGGGTCTGGAATAATTTTGTTCATTTCCTTCCACTGTTTGTGTGTGTGTTCATAGATTTCATTATGGGATTTATTCATTTTGTCTTTAAGGACTTCTATCATGTCCATAAAGACTAGTTTTGGGGTTTTCTCATGCTTCAGCTCTGTTGCAGTACTTAGGGCCTACTGTGGTTGGGTTGCTGGCCTCCAGTGGAGACATATTGTCCTGGATACTCTCTATTGTGTTTTTATGCTGGCATCTAGGCATCTGAGTTTGGGGAGACTGTAATTCTAGTTGCTGAAATCTGGAATTGTCTTTGTTGGGTGGGTGTTTTGTTCCTTGGTTTCTGTTGCCCTCTCTGGTTCTCAATAGAGTGTGGTGACTGTGTGTTGCCTGGTAGGAAGTTATTCTGGGATCTGATAGGTGTGGTCATTGGGGTTTTCAGGTAAATGTGTTCCTAGGCATTGGGAGTTGACACTTAGGAAAGGGGATGGGCTAGAGAGGGTTGAGGGGGTCCACAGGAGGGAGGAAAGCAAGTTGTTCCGTAGGAAGCATGTAGGTCCTTATGCTCACAGATAAGCACTAGAGAAACCAAGAATGTTAAACATGCAGGCTTGTCTCTTCAAAGGGAGAAATGTATGACCTGTTTTCTACCTGGTTAAACGTCTGATGACTTTTGTGCTGTGCGGCCCAAGACCACACCAGATCATCCCCCAGACCCTTACCTTGAGCTTAGTTTCTCAATCTGTAGAACCTGTCTTTATGAAAGATATCACTTATACTTGACAGTTTCAATGTAATCACGTCTCAGGCTTTGATGTACATCAAAGTGGGGTGGAGTTAATTATCACCTGAAACTTTTTATCAAACAGTGCTGTGTTTAAATATGCCTAAAATAAACTACTGAATATCAGACTCTCAATGTTTGAACCAACACTGGCTACCGAATCGTGTTGAACCGAACTGCCTTCATGTCTCTGGGATGGCCATCGACACTGTCCCCCCAGGGTCTGCTTAGTCTCCCGGGAATGGAGGCAGAGAGTGAGGAGAGGCCACAACAGCCAGTTTGTTACAGAGCTGGAGAGGAGACTAGAAGAGTGGATATGGAGGAGAGAAGGAAAAGTGAATATGTGAAGCTTGCCTACAGTCTTTGCTGGCCTACTTGCTCCTCTGGCAGGCTTGGCTGGCAGGTTCCCAGAGAAAGCTTGCTGGCGTTATGGGCTGGGATAACAGATGAGTGAGGAAGAGGGCTGGAGGAAAAGGTCTGCATGATCCACTGGAGATGGGGGCAGAGAAGTGGGGTGGGGGGCAAAGCTGGTGGTCTTCTGCAAAAATGGTGTGAGACTGGGAGATTGGATTTGGAGGAGAGAGGAGAGTGGTGGAGATCTGTAGTTAGGCTACCTGCTTTCCTGGCCAGAGTGGCCTGCAGGTTCCCAGGGAATGCCTGCTGGAGTTGGGGGCTGGGGTGAATTAATGCATTTGGGGAATGGTTAGAGTAGAAGATCATGTGGTCCACTAGAAAGGGGAGGAGGGGAGGAGGAAGGGAGGTTGCAGCAGGTGGTCTGCTGAAGAGCTGGGTATGAGTCAGGTAGATTGGATTTAGAAGACTAGAAGGAAAGATGAAGATCTGCAGCTAGCCTGCCTGCTTCTCTGGCCAGAGTGGCCTGTGGGCTCCCTGGGAATGCCCGCTGGAGTTGAGGGCTGGGATAAAGCAAAGATTGTGCTGCTGACTTTCAAGAAGTGATTCCGTTTGGCTCTCCTGGCTTTGGAAAGCGGATCTGTGGATTTTAGAAATATATCTGATACTAATACTTTACAATCAATAGGCACAGCCAGCAGACCATGGGATCCTGGAAATGACTTTGAATAGAAAGTAAACCAGCTCTCTCTCTCTCTCTCTCTCTCTCTCTCTCTCTCTCTCTCTCTCTCTCTCTCTCTTCTAGGACAATCCATTTTTTGACCTGCACTTCAACAAAGTGTACCGTTTGGAGGCCTACAGCTGTGCCTCTAAGTACTCCTTCGCTCGAACAGTGAACAGGCTGAACCATGTGTATCTTAAGAAGGACTTACACCTCGTGAACTTTGATTCAACTTACATTAACGATGACTCCATTTGGTCCTCCAACAACAAGGACTGCCTGGTCCTCATGAGAATATGCTTTTATGCTTTCAATCTTGTGTGCCTGTCACTGTGTCCCCTGCCACTTTGAAGATGGAGCCCAAAGCCCTTCATGAATGTCTGAAGAAAATGGCTCTCCAGTTGAATGCTGATAGTCAAATGTTTGTTTTGCCTCTTCCTCGATGGCTATTATTTATACTAAAATAAAATGGGGCTTTGTGAATTGCAGTGAAATGTGGTTTGGTGCAATTGTTCAGCAGTTGGGACACTTTGGGTCCAGTGTGTTCCATGGTAACTTTGGAAGTGTTGCATGGTTTGGGCTAAATTAGACTCAAGAAAAAAAAATTTAAATAGATCCTGGGTTCATAAATAAGATTTTATCTTCTTTTGAAGATATCAGTACTGTTCAAAACATTCTTCATATCCAAGATAATTCCTCTAAAAATTCCGATGGCCTGTATTGTAGAAATGGAAAGGCCAATCTTCAAAATTACTACAGAACTGCCAAAGGCTCCTGGTAGCAAAAACAAGCAAACAAAACCTTGAAAAATAAGTACAAAGTTGGAGGATGTATGCTTTCTGTTTGTGAAACTCACTACAAAACCATTATAATTAAAACAGCCTGGTACGAGCATAAGGCTAGTCCCAGAACACAAAGCTACCAAGTTCATCCAAGGGAGAAGGAATAATCTCTTCAACTGATGAGGCTTGGATAACTGGATAGCCACCCAAAAGAATTGAATTAGACACATGGCTTACACCAGCTATAAAAATTTAAGTGACTCATTAACCTAAACATAGTCACTAAACCCATAAATTATTAGAATGAAATATACGGGTAAATCTTGAGGACTTTGGAATTGATACTGGATTCTAATAATGTCAAAAGAAAAAATTAGTAAACCAGACTTCATCTCTTTGCACCAAAGGACATTATCAAGAAATTGAAAACAAGCCTTGGAAGAAAGAATATATCTTCAAATCATGTGACTGAAAAAGACTTAAAGCCTAGACACACAGAGAATTCAGTGACACAAAACAGCCCTGTTTAAAATGGGCAAAGGACATTGACAGATAGTTCTGCAAATACATATAACCAACAAACACGAGAAAGGTGTTCAGCATCACTAGTCCTTAGGCAAATGCAAATCAAAACCAAAGTGTCAAGTCAGATCTGCTTTCACATCTACTAGGATGTCTGTGTCTTTATGAAATGAACATGGGTGTTAAAAGCTATAGAGGGTGTGGAGCAACTGGCGCCCTCTTCCATTGCTAGTAGGGATGTAGATGCTACGGCCATGTAAGAAATGGGTTTGTTGGTGCACTGGAGCAACCTATTCCCAGTGTACAAGAACTGGCCCCAGGGAGTCAAGGGACCAAAGAAAAGACGCAGCCGAATCCAGGACTTCACAGAGTACACTCTACTGGGGACTTACTGAGAGAAATGTAGGTCTTGTTGGTCAGGGTACCTTCAGATCCTTGCAATTTTGGGTGGGGACAAAGTGAATCAAATTAAGCTGGAATGACCTTGCTTAATCACACTAGTACCAAAGTGTCCCTTAAAGTACTGGTACTGATGGCCTCGTCATTCTGGGTTCAGTTGTAAAACACACATTACTCCAATAATTTGTTTATTTTAACTTTCTGGGAAACAAAGGGAAATTGAGAAGTGCTATTCAAAAGTAGTCATAGAATGTACAATTCAGGACGGCTCATTCCGTACAGGCAATTCCTAAGAAGCTACCAAATGACTCAGTATTTCCTTCAGAGGTGCAGACCCAAGCAAATTCAAAACAGTGCCTTGAATAAATAGTTGTATACCAATGTACACACAATTATGTTGTGTTTGCAGCATTCTTCATAATACCAAAAGAAGAAAACAGCATGCGTCCATCAAAAGATGAATGAATTGACATATACCAAGTAATTGGCATAGCCAAGTAATGGAATATTATTCAGCCTTTAAAGAGATACAAGTTTCAAAGCATGCTACATTTTAAAATGTTATGTTAAGTTAAATAACCCACAAACGAAAGGACAATTATTGCATGATTTGCCTTTATGAAATATTTGGAGTAGATAAATTCAGAGGCAGAATAGAGGAAAGCTAAGAGACTGGAGGAGAGAGGAATGAAGGTATTTCTTAATTGTTACACAGTTTCTGTGATGAAAAATTTTAGAAATGGAAATCGTGCAACGTGATGAATGTAACTAATCCTACCTTCTTGTACATCAAATATGGTTAAAACAGTCAATATAATGTTATATATTGGACATAATTAAAAATAATGTGGTAAATGAACAGCATATACTACATACTTTAAATAGGTAGGTTATATGGTAAATGAACTATACAATAATTAGCATATAAAAGGAAAAAAGGATCTCCTTCCATCTACTAGAAGGAAAATATGTAAACTTTTTACAAACTAAGAAGGAGGAAATTTTCCTTACCATCACTCAAAATCCAGGAACAGAGTAAATAATATTAACTATATAAAATACATATAAAAAAAACTACAGACAAAGCCAAAAACAAATTGCAAACTGGGAAAAATTACAACTTGTATCAAAGCCTGCATATGTTCCTAAAGTTGAGGAGTTTAGAAAAGGCTAGCAGCCAACTGAAAAATATATGGGCAGACAGTTCACAGGGAAGGAATTTCAAATGACACTGGAAAGCTTGAAAAGAAACTGGCATTTTATCTGTGGGGTGAGCTCATTTCTTGTCTTATAGGGAAAAGCCAAAATATTGATAGTATTTCAGAGAAATGGAAAATAAATAAGTCCTTGTGTTTATTACTGCATGAGAAAGTTGACATTCTTTTTCAAATTGTGTGTGTGTGTGTATGTATGTGTGTGTGTGTGTGTAACTCTTAAATGTGGTGATCTCAAAGATGTATTGGAGTAGCTACAAAATGACATGTGAGCAGGCATGTGTTTGCAAAATGTTTAGATGAACTCAAGTATCCAATATTGGAAGATTAATAGAATAAATTATTGTGTATAAAATTAGAGTGCACAGAAAATGGGGAAGGCTTCAGCACACCCTGATTGGGGATATGGGTAGATACCCTGACTGAGGGTGGAGGTAGATATCCTGATTGGGGGTGGGGTCAGAAAATTAGAAGCAGGGGATCTTTTGTGGTTAGGAATACATATTTGGGTTCTTCAGTTTGGCCCTAAGATTTAAGGAAGAGTCAATAAATACAGAAGCCATTAACTATTAAGTCCTAGCCACTTGGAGCCAATTGCTCTGGGGTTTTTTGGCTAGATGTCTGGACTATATGCTATACTTGTGGTAACTTCATGGACTCGTTACTGTACATAGCGTGTTGGGTCCTGGGCTGCTTGCTGCAGGTTGTAAGTCAGAGTTCCATTTTTGCATATAATCTGACCATTGTTTGAATACTCAGAAATATCTTAATTGTGACAGTAGTTACACCTACGTACATTTATCAGAATTCAGCAAACCTAAAGCCATACTCAGAGACTGTGGTAGTTTGAACGAGAATGGTCCCCTTAGGCTCATGTGTTTGAATTCTTCATCCCCAGTATGTAGAACTGTTTGGGAAAGATTAGGAGGTGCGGCCTTATTGGAGGAGGTGTGGCATTGTTGGAGGAGGTGTATCCCTGCAGTAGGCTTTGAGGTTTCAAAAGCACACAAGAGACCCAATATCTCCCCCACCTCTCTCTCCCTCTCCCTCCCTCCTCCCTCTCTCTCTGTCTCTCTCTCTGTCTCTCTCTCTGTCTCTGTCTCTCTGTCTCTGTCTCTCTCTCTCTCTCTCTCTCTCTCTCTCTCTGCCTCCATCTTACAGATCAATTGTTTGCTCTCAGCTATTGATCCAATATGGACTAACTCTTTGATATTAAACCCCAAATTAAATGCTTTCTTTTAAATTGCCTTGGTCATAGTGTCCCTTCACAGCAGAGAACAGTAACTAAGATAGAAACGCAATAGAAGTATAAGAACCTTTTTAAAAATAAGCACACAGCCCCTAGAGCTGTTTGTTAGTACCTTTAAGCAAGCAAGTCAACTAATAATGTTGAGCATGCATCTTACCATGTGGGGTGAACTATAGACACTACTTCCTGCATGGGGTCCTCTTGAAGAAACTCGTGACCACCTAGCAGGTGAGGATGCTTATCACACATGCTTTGCTTAAAGATAACAGAACTAGGAAATGTATGGCTGCTTTTGAAAACAGAAAATCATGTTAGTGAATTTATATTAATATTTACAAGTAAAATTTAGAAGTATGAGGTCTCCACTTTGATTTTTACGTGGTGATTATATTTTCTCTCTTATCCTTGGTTCTTACTGACATTATCATTTGGTGCATGATTTGTCTACCACACTCCTTGAATGAATCCAAAATCACACTACAACGTTAATTCCTACTAATATTTGGACATCTGGGTATGGGTTTTCTTTTCAGAGCACTTCCTCATCATCCAGCACTACGGTTATTGTAGGCTAATGCAACATTTCTTTCTTCCAGCTGTTCCCTAGCCCTCTAGATCTCTTTATAAGAGAGAGATTTCAAGTGATCCTCAACTTTGTTTTCTGGCTCTGTCACACCTCCTTCACTTATTATTTGGGATTTTCTTTCCTGAAGATGTTCCCTTCTCTGCAGTACAGCTCCTAGAAGAAAAGAGAAATACAACACATCCTTACACTTTTCTCTATTCATCAATATCTAAATATCATAATGATGACAAATGGATCGTTAGTATTATAAGATCCAAGGACTTACATGTGGCCAAAGACATAAAGGACAAGCCTATTTTTCAAGTACATTCCAAACTTAGGCTCATGTCAGGTCCACTAGCAATACCATTGGTCAAAACAAGCAAGTCAAAGCCAAAGTCTGAAACGAAAAAGTATACTCCACCTACCAGGGATCAAACCAAAACTATGAGTGAACATTTTTGCTTTCTTGGGCAAAATTTGGGCCAGTAGATTATTAATCAACACCATTACTTCCCACATATTATAGGGCTGCATAATAAATATTTATCTTACAACAATATTTATAAAAACTCTCTACCCCAAAAATCCTATTGAAAGGGAATATCATATATGCAAATAGAGAACAGGGAGAAGGGGAGGGAACATGGCTGTGTAAAATGGGGCTGTCAGTTTGGGGTAAGGAGGATAAGGGAAATTATTGTTTCTTGAATGCAGAGTTTCGGTTTTGCAACATAAGGACAGTTCTGAAATGGGTGATGGATCTGAAATGGATTTATATATGTTATCAATTATAGCATTGTACTTTTTTTCTTGAGATAGGGTCTCACACTTTATCTCGGCCTGGCCTTGAACTCACAGAGATATACCTACCTCAGCCTCCTGAGTGTTGTTATGAATGTCTTTAATCCCAGTACTCTGGAGGCAGTGGCAGGGGGAATCTCTGTGAGTTCCAGGCCAGCCAGGGCTTCACAGTGAGACCCTGTCTCCAAAAACAATTTTAAAAAGTGATTAAAATGGTTAGATTTTATGTCACAGAAAATTTTAACACAATAAAAAGTTTGAGAAAAAGAAAACACAGCAAATGAACAATGTATTATGTTTTCAGTTTTTTCCTCCCTTTAACCAAAAAACAAGATAACAGAAAAGCTGTAAGTTCTTCTAAAAATTAACATTGATAAGAATATTAAGGCCACACAAACACATAACACGTGACTCTCCATCCGAGAGATGTTTTAAATTTCCGGATGAGGAAAGTGATGACCAGAGGGTGGAGTAACTTCCCTGGTGTCCACTGACGCGGTAAAGGATGAAACCCACCATCTGTGGGAGTTCACCAACCATAGGGTTTCTACTACTTTATGTCCACTACTGGTCGATAGTTAAGAACGGTCCTATCTTTATGTAATTTAAATGCCACTTTCCAGAAAAGTACTTTTTATGGTTTAAATATGGGTTTCTAAGTTTATGTGAGAACACATTCTCCAGCTGAATAATATACAAACAAATCATAATTTAATACCTCTTGGGATAAAATAGGAATAAAAGCTTAAAGCATTTGGCATACTTAACATGAAATCTGACTTTCATAAAAGTTAATGTGGTAAATCCATGGATTCAGTCATATTTTCGTGGCTTACTTACTTTTCTAGGAGGCGAGTCTGGGCTTGCCGGTGGCATCCTTCCCAAATGCCCCATGTGCGGATTAGATCAAACGCTACACCTTGTGTTTGAGCCAAGTGTGACTGAAAAGGGACGTGCAATGACTCAAGAGGGACAGATCATAGTGAAATCCAGGAAGGAGTAGACATGAAAAGACTGAGGAGTGGTTAGATTTGGCATACACACTGGAGGTAGAATAAGATTTCTGCAATCACCAGATGTGGAAGATGAGAACGAAGGAGGAGGTGAGGACTGATTTGGGCAGGTGAAAACATGGAGAAACCGTTGCCTCAAAGAGACAACTGAGGGGCCAGCAGTTCCGTCTCCTTGTGTAGCCCCCAACACCTTGCTAGGTCCTTCTTTTTGTCTAGGTGATTGCTGCAGTGGCCGGTTATAGGCATCAGCTAGCTAGATGATGTCATATCACTCCTCAGGGATGATATGACAACAGCTTGCCTCTCTCACTCCCTGGCATGCCATATGGCAGACAAGGCCACCATGGCTTGGAATATCTGCACAACTCAGCCCTCCAGCCACATGTGGTCATAGGTGGTGAAATGGTGAGCAGTGGCAGGGGAAGCCAACGCCTGAACACTTCTCTTTTTTCATGTGCATAGAATTGTAAGACATATCTCTAAGATTCTCCCAAAGTATCACATAATCAGAGCTCACTATGAAGGCCAGAGGGCCTCTAGGCCAGTGGAAGCACTCTGAGGCTATGATGAAACCCAGCCCCAGTATTTAATCATAAAAGAAACAGAAGATCAAGAAAATCGAAATTCATAGCCTGGGAATATCATCTTCATCAAGGCCAGTGCCCTAATAGAAAAGGAATGGGTCTTTGAAGTCTAGAATGGAGACAATGTATAGACTTCACACTTAAACCCTCAGACTTTTTTTTAAACCCTCAGTGACAACAATCTCCTGAGAATGAAGAGCAGTCTCCCCATGTCTGGAAAAGTTGCAAAGAAAATTGCTTCATAATATAACTTTGTTTTCTTCATGTCCCTTCCCCATTGCCTTGACTTCAAAACCAAGCTACCCAAGCACAGCCTCTGTGAGAAACTGAAATTGCTGCTTTAGAGAGAACCAGGACAAAGGTTTCTCCCTTTGGACAACTGGGGCATTTCGGGATAGACGGTTCTTGGTGTTATAGATCGCTTAACACCTACTCTGCCTTCTACCCACTAGATGTCAGCAGATCTCTTTCAGTAATGACAACCAAAGATGTCTCAAAATACGGTCAAATATTCCCCAGGGAGTAAAAAAAAAAAAAAAAAAAAAAAAAATCATCTGATGTTGAGAATCACTGAACTATGCTAAATCAAAAGATACTGCAAAATAAAAAAAAGGGCTAATATTCATCAATAGGAACAAGTGGAATGTATGTGAGAATAAATATAGAGAGCTTTAGATCGGAAGAATAAATACAGTTGTAAGGCTGAACAGAGGAAAGTCGATGACAGCCCCCGGTTTGTGGTTCAGTGGTTTTGGCAAGGACAGGTGGTGTGAGTTCTAACCCAGCCTTTGTGCTACCTGAAGATGACCTATGCCACATGAGAGTAAGATGCTAGAACAAAGCTGAATGGGTGCTGAGACTTAGAAGGATCGGGGAGGCAGGGATGTCGGAATGAATTTACTCCATGAAGAGTGAAGAAGAGTGACTAGACTGTTTCCCAGGAGGAAGGACGTTGGAATAAACTCAATACAAAATTACAGTACTCACCACTTGCCTATGTTGCCCAGGAGGGATGTCATACAAGCTGCCCTAATACCAGACCATTTGTTCCAAACATAGTACTAGATCCTGTGAAAATCATCCCAAGTAGCCTTGACTAGGAGATGTTAATCTCAACAACAAACAGGTCCCTGTCTATTATTTCTCCTAATTTTTCAAAAATTCCATCTTCAGATAAATGTTAGCAGACACTGCTTTCCTTCTTTCACGTCACCTTGTCTAGTCCTACCTCCCTGTGAACTCCTTCGGGGACAGGATTCATGTTTGAATGGCCTTTTCTACCTGGAATCAAAGTTCCAGACACTCAATCCTTGCGTGGGATGTGGCCTAATGAAGCACTTGTCTTCCAGCTCAAAATCCTGGCTTCATCCATGTCTCTTCAAAGTGATGACCAGCCACAAAATCTGCAAGAAATTAATAAAGAGGGGGTTAATGAAATAAGCTTCAGTTTTCACTGGTGCACTTCTGTTAAGACCATACTGGTATTCATCAACACCCCCAACACTACTCATCCCTGACTAGCACACTAGCTGCTCTAGATTGTGTTTAGGGTAAGGTAGCATACAGCGTCAGACTTTATTTTCCTTGTCCAACTGGGCCACAGCTGTTATAATTGCCTCGTGATCTTTTTTTCCTGGGTACAGGACAAATCCCTGAGCCTCCGAGATAATCCCAGATTAGTTGTTTTAATTTCCGACTCCTGCGTTCCGATGCGGTATAACAGCAATCCCAGATTCTTTTGCTAATCAGAGTTGGTCGCCCCCACCAGGTTAACTGCTGTCTTTGCGAGCTGGTTCATTTCTATATGGAATACAAAGTGACAAACTGACAAAGTTTCCACTGTATCCTAGTGGAATCTCTCCCAGCCTGCTTTCCGATGAATCAATGTAGCAGTCTCACACTGAAGCAAGCATCATCTTAAAGTGAAGATTCTGGTTCAGTATCCGATGTGAGCCAGAGAGGATCCAGTTTCTAAAAAGCACCCAAGAAGCAGATCTGCACAATCCAGTTAGAATATGGAGTTCACAAGTGCCATGGTTCTAGACCTTAGGTGTTGTACCTCAAGTCCCCCTCCCCAAGACCATCAGGAGACCAAATCCAATCTTTTTATTGTGTAACTTTTAATTGGCTAGGGTTAGCTGGGTGTTACAGTTATCCATTTCTGGGCAGGCCTGGACAAATCCCAGGCTTTGTCCTTGAGCTGCTCTAGAGGCTGGCTGGCTGGCCTAGCACGTACTGACTGTGGGGGCTGGCTCAGTGGCCCAGGCTCGGTGGGTCCTGTCTCCCTGACCCTGCCTGCTGGCAGGGGCAGCAGTGATTGTCTTTTGTTTACGGCCCTCCCAGAAACTGCTTGCTCAGTCTCAGAAAACTGAAATTGATGCCTGATCTCTGAGAGAAGACTGAGCAGCCCACTATGGCATCTGCTTGGTCCTTTCATTAGTTTTTTATGGAAATTAAGTCAGAAAAAATTAAGGGTACTAATGATGTTTAAGTTCCACTTCCATAGCTTCTGACTTCACTCACAGAAGTGCTTGCTCCCAAACTCTGACCCCCAGATTCTAGAGTTAACAGCGTTTTTACATACACAAAGGAGAAAACATTTAATGAGCTCTCAAATGAATTGCCACAAGTACCGGAATGGGTACTTCTAGAGAAAAGGAAATACCACCATATCAACTCCTCCAGTTGGCCTGTTTCAGTGGTTCCCAGCTATAGTCTGGTTACACTCAACCTTCCTAATACTGCCACCCTTTAATGCAGCTCCTCATGTTGTGGTGACCCCTCAACTATAAAATTATTTTTGTTGCTACTTCATAACTGTACTTTTTCTGTTATGATTCATAATATAAAACTCTGATATGTAGAATGTCTGGTATCCGACCCCGTGAAAGAGTCTTTTGAACTCTTAAGGGGTCGCGACCCACGAGTTGAGAACCGCTGGCTTGGGCGCCTGCAGATGTCCCGCCTCCTCCACGTCCATTGGCTGGTCTCTCCCCCCCCCCCCCCCCGGCCACAGCCTCCACTTCCGTCTCCACAAGGTCAACTTCCGGCGCGGAGCGCTCACGTGACCGGAGACGGGAAGTGGCGGGTCCTGGGCGCTTCTCATCCTCCCCGCTCAATGAGCAGCGGTCCACATCGGCTGCCGCTGCCGCTGCCTTTCCAGTGTCGGCCTCGGAGCACCCGCCTCCGCCGGGCCGGGCCTCGCGGTAAGCTTCCCGCCGCGGACCGCGGTCCTGGAGGTGGTGGCCTAACGGAGGCGCCGTTCAGTCGGCGCCGGGTCCGCCGCTCCCAGCCGACCCGGCCCACCCTGCTCCCCTCCGGGGGTGCGGATCTCCGGCCGCGTCCGCACCCCTTGTTGTTCTGGGCGCCGGGAGAAGGCTCCAGGAGGCAGCCCTGTCTCTCCCTCCACGGTTCCGCCCATCCGGGACAGATTATTATAT
This sequence comes from Peromyscus maniculatus bairdii, assembly GCF_049852395.1. Classification (NCBI taxonomy): domain Eukaryota; kingdom Metazoa; phylum Chordata; class Mammalia; order Rodentia; family Cricetidae; genus Peromyscus; species Peromyscus maniculatus. The sequence continues at coordinate 71,818,932 of NC_134861.1, forward strand.
ATATTTTTTTCTTTTTTGCCAAATTAGCGTGCCCTGGGAGAGAAGGACGTGACATGGCTTCCACGGGGCCCAGTATAAATCCCTTAAGTGCATCGCCCAGCCTCTGAGCAGTTTTCTCTTCTGGGTGACAGCTCTCCGTCTGTGCAGTCGCTGGGCCCAACCCCACGAAGGCATTTGCACTGACACATTAGTATAATGATGTCCCGACTGAGCCGAGGGGAACGAGATCCATGATGAACGCTGGTGTTAGCTATCTGTGACGTGCAGGCTTGGGGTGTCAGAAGGCGAAGGTCTAAAGAGAACCCTGAGTGTGGACATGGGTTTGGGACTTGGGAAAAAGCTGTAAAAGGCCACTATAAACTTACTTGCTGGCAAACTGAAACGTTCTGTAAACAATGGAGAGTTCATTACTAGCCCCAAAGACTGACTGTCACGTAGCTACGTCATCCCATTCATGTCTGTCAGATTCTCCCCTGTGCCCCAGAGTGCTGCCTGGCACTTAGCAAATAGCAATATTTGTTGAATTATGTCTAACCCCTTTATGAGTTATGACCAACCCTCTCGTGTTGGGCCGTTTCCCACGCACTGAGTCTTTAGTATGGTGAGCATTGGCCGTTATTAATTGTTCTTTTGACCAGTTTTTACTGTTGTGGTAAAACAGGTTACATCAAGAGTTGGTTTTTTGTTTGTCTTTTTTTTTCTTTTTAAGTACCTAACCCACAAACCTGTGATAGAGCACTCCTCCTCCTTTCAGAGATGGCTGTGGAGATCCAGGCGATGACATTCATGCCCCACTTAGATAGCAAGCACTTGTCTAGTAAATGCAGTAAGTGCGGTCGACATTTAAGTGAAAGATTAGTGTGGATTAAGATCTTCATGCAAATCCAGAAATGTAGATTTGGATAGGGAGAAGATAAATCATCCTGCTTGGGAAAAGTGCTTAAGCCAAGATTTCGAGCCAAAAATGAACAAGTGCTTTGAATGAAAGGCTTGGTTTGAGAACGTTAGGCTAATATTGAGCAGGTGTGTGGTGTGAGGAGCACTTTTTAAAAGGTATTTGCTTCTTTTTCGGAACTGTAGAAATCTAAAAAAATAATAATAATAATAGTAACAGGTGCTGTTCCATAGAGGTAGTAAGTTTTGGTCAGTGTGTTGACAACAAAGCTGAGAAGAATAAATGTATGTAGATGGAGAAGTCACAGGATATGCCAACAGATTTCACTTTGACACGGAGGAAGTGGTCAATTATGACGAATTTTGAGCCTGAGTATTTGCTTACTGATGTGGAAGTTGGAAAGAGGCAACTTTGAGGGAACTATCCCTGATCTGTTATTGAGTGCTGCAGTATTACTTCACTGAAGTGTTTACTAAGCACCTACTGTGTGCCTTTGGTCAATTGCTAGCAATATAAAGCTGAATAAGATAAGGTCCTTGCCAACAGAGAACTACTTTTAATAGAGGTGAGTGCACTAGCTAGAAAATAGTTTGGAAGGGCTGTGTCAGAGGAGAGGTGAAATACCAAACAGTAGAAAAGGAAGTTTCCAAGGAGAAAAGGCTTCAAAGAAGAGAAAATGTCTTATCAGAATCTTGAGGGCAAGTTGGAATTTGATACAGTGAAAAGAATTTCGGAAAAAGGAAAAAAGTGAACAAAAGCCCAGAGGCCAGACAGTATACTGGGCGGTGTGCAGGTATGCAGTGTGTTGGGGATAAGATGGAATAGAGCTGTAATGTCACATCCAGGCCCTAGGACATACTAAGGGGTGTGCTGGCTAGTTTTGACATAAGCTAGAGTCATCTGAAAGGAGGGAACCTCCATTGAGAAAATACCTCCATTAAGATTGGGCTGTACGGGTATTTTCTTAATTAGTGATTGATAGAGGAGGGCCCAGCCCATCGGGGTTGGTGCCATTCCTGAGCCAGTGGTCCTGGGTTCTATAAGAAAGCAAACTGAGCAAGCCATGAGGAGCAAACCAGTAAGCAGTACCCTCCATGGCTCTACATAAGCTCCTGCCTCCAGGTTCCTGCCCTGTTTGAGTTCGTGTCCTGACTTCCTTCAATGATGAACTGTGATGTGGAAGTGTAAGCCGAATAACCATTTCCTTCCCAAGTTGCTTTGGTCATGGTTTTCGTGACAGCAACAGTCACCCTAACTAGGATGAGGGGTTAGTAACGTGGATACTGTAATAGAGTGGAGGTTAGGCTGGGTGAGTGTGCAGAGAGGGAGAAGAGAGCACTAGGGAGAATTGTGCTTCCTGGTTTGTCCTCTGTGGGATGGGTGGCCATTTCCACAGAGGGAGGAGACTGGCACTAGAGTTGAGGATTGGAGACTAGTAACTAGAGTGTGGGGCCTGGGGAAGGAGTCATCAGAGGTAGTGGGAAAGAGTTGCTGGGCGGCTTGAAAGCCAGTTTGGACTTGGTTCAGAGGTTGGCAGTGATGTGATGGCCATGGCTTTTTCTGCTGGCTAGTGGCCTAGAGAAGTAGAGAAGAAACCCAGTTTATGGAGATTGATAAGTGAGGACAAACTGGCTGCAAGTGGTAAAGTCAGCAAAGGGATGGATCCGAGGACCACCCACCTCCAGGCTAGCTTGGGAAAGAAGTTACATGACTAACGCTCAAGCGGAGGTGAATGAAGGATGGGAACGGAAGGTATGGGTTGTACGAGAAAGAAGTTTTGCAGTTGGCATGCAGAGAGAAGCTTCACAGAGTAGTATGTAGAAGAGATGCAGTTTGTGGAAGTTCTATGAAGAAGTCATTGTTCTATAAAAATGTACTTAATTAAAGCTTGTGTTTTCTTCCTTTACCGTTGAACGAAATGATATTAGAAGAAATTAATGCCATAGGCACATTTGCACTGAAAAATAGAGAGAAAACCATTTAAATTATTCTCATGAAAAATTGAAGATTTTTGAAAATTAGCTTAGTGTGTTTGAAGAAAGACTGAATTGGATGAGAAGAAAGGAAATGGAAAGCTACTTTTACAAGGATTTGATATATAATTCACTTACAAGATTCCCCCACTTGAAGTGTCCCTTCATCGTTTAGTGTGTTCACAAGTTTTTACACCATCGCACTAAGTGAAGAACACTTGCCTCTCCCTGTCAGCAGCTGTTCCCATTCTTCTGTCTCCTGACAGCTGCTCATCTTTCTGTCTTCATGAATTTGTTCCCATTCTAAGTATTTGTTATAAATGTAGGCCTATCGTGTATGGTCTTTTGTACATGGTTTCTTTTGCTTAGCACAGTGATTTATTGTGCCTTCATTCTTATTATTACTTTATTCTTATTATTCTTATTCTTATTACTTCATTCTTATTATTTTTCACAGCCTAAATGTGTCATGTTTTCCTTATCTGTCCATTGATAAACATTTGGGTTGTTCCTACTTTTTGGCTACTGCAAAATGTAGTTCACCTTCTCTGTGTCTGCAGGTTCCAAATCTAGTCATTCAACCAGCCACCAACTGAAGACATTTGGGGAAAAATGGTTTTTATACTGAGCATGTATGGAGTTTTGTTTCGTTTTTTAATATTCTCTAAACAATACAGAATAACAAGTTTATATAGCATTTGCACTACACTTGGGATTGAAAGTAATCTAGAGATGATGCAGTTTTGTAGGTTATATTTTATTAACTATAGCATCCTATGTCGGGCCTTAGACATCTGTAGGTTTGGGTATCTACAGGGCCCTGAAGCTGGTGCCTCCCCGCATATACTGAGGGTGGTTGTCATATCTCTGTGAACACTCACATGTGAGTTCGTCTGTGAAGGTCTTTTCATTTCTCTTGGCATTTGTGTGCTGGATGATAGTGGTGGGTGCGCGCATGACTTTGAAGCCTCTGCTGCACTGTTTTCTGAAGAATCCCACCAGCCATTGGGAAAGGAGCACTTGCTGTTGTGTGTCCTTGTGATTTTCAGCTTCCTAACAGTGAAAGTAGTAGATATCTCACTGTGGATTTCATCTGCGTTTCCCAAGTGCGCAATGGTACGGAATGCTTTGGTTTCTGGTCTTAGTCTAGATGAGAGCCAGAGGGCAGCTGCACATGTTTTCCTCAAGGAAAACATTCCACCATTCACAGCCGCTCCCCTCTTTTAGACATGGTTCCTCACCAATAGGTGAGGCTGTCTGGTCAGTGAACCCCAGGGATCTGCTTGACTCTGTCTCCCCAGCACTAGGCTAACAGCAGGCCCCAGCACGCACTGCTTGTTGTGTGAGCTCTAGAGAGCAGACAAGGTGGGACTTGTGTTGTCCTCGTGTTTGTGAGGGAGCACTTTACCACAGAACTATTGCCCCAGCCCAATACTGTGTTGTATGTGTGTGTGCATGTATGTATGGATGTGTGGGTATGGACATGTGTGTATTAGGGTTATTTGTCTGTCTGTGTATATATGTGTGTTGTTGAACACTTAGAAACATTTTTTGACTTTGACAATGCTGATTTTTCTGATTTCGTTTCCAAACTTGTAGCCTCGTGCTTTTATGATGTACATATATTAATATATCATATATTTATTTATTAATGAAGAATTTATCATTTGAGTCAGAAATGGAACAGTTTATGAGGGAGGGCAGTGGTTTTGATAATGAGCTCAATCCCTCGATTCTGAATTGTCTGCAGCTGAGAAAAGATGACAGCGATCAAGCACGCGTTACAGAGAGACATCTTCACACCAAACGATGAGCGCCTGCTGAGCATCGTGAATGTCTGCAAAGCGGGCAAGAAGAAGAAGAACTGTTTCCTGTGTGCCACAGGTGGGCATGTATAAGCAAAAATGTGTGCTTGGTACTTCTTCATTCCTTAGGGGCATTCCTTCCTTTAAAAAATATTTCCATTGTTTCTATAACTTGAGAAAATTATTGAACTGACAGATTAATTTTTCATTGTGTTTATTGACTATCGAGTGGGTGTAAGAAAGAATTTATACCTTGTATCTAAGGTAGATGACAAGTCAGGGAGACAGTCGGCACCTAGTGTATCTCTGAAGGGTCCCATCATCCTCCTCACCCCAGTCTGCTCTCCAGGAACAGGTGTCTGCCTCCCGAATCTTACCACGTTCCCCAGGTAGAATTTCAAACTAGATGCTATTTAGTTCTGCTTGTCTTTAAACTTTTAATAAATTGAATTATAATTCTTTGTGATCCCTCCCATTCAACAGTACATTTATGAGAATTTTGTTTTGTTTAGGAGTTTTTTTATTGTTTTACTTTTTGAGATAGAGTCTCACTGGGTTGTCCTGGAGCTTGCTACATAGACTGGACTGGCCTGGAACTCACAGAGATCCACCTGTCTCTGCAATCTGCTACCACACCTGGCCATAAGTTTGGATTTTGTTCTTTCACAAGGCTCTAGTCCCTTCCTAGTCACTGCTGAGGCGTATTCCACTGGGAGTGTCCTCCCAGGCGTCCACAGTGGTCTGTTTCTAGGCTTTGCTGTTTAGACAGCTCATCTGTGCATGTGTTTGTGCTTGTCTCCTGCTATACACACCAAAATTGTTTTAAAGAACATACTTAGATGTGGATTCTGCTCTAATATACAGTTATTTAAAGGGGATTCTCCTTCTCACTCCCACAGCAGTGCGGTTCTCTTGAGTTCTCTATGCCTTCAGCAGCAGTTGCTTCTGACAGACTAATTGTTGCCAGGGTGGCAGGGGTGACATGGTATCTCATTGTGGTTTCAAAATGCACTTTCCTGATTAACGATGAGGCTGAGCATCTTCTCATGAATTTATTAGCCATCTTCTTTACTTATAAAGTTTACCACATAAGTCTTTTGCTTATTTTCCTATTGGGTTGGTTGTCCTTAAATGAATTTGTACTTTTTTTTTTATATACTGTTATTATCTAGATAGATATTGTAAGATAGATCTATTACTTGCATAGGTATTTCTATTATGTGGCTGCATGCTTTCTGGTTTGTGGTTTCTCTTTGCACTTTTTATGGTTCCTCTTAATGAAATTGGAGGAGGTGGGAATGGAGGGTGGGTTGGGGGAATGCTAGGGGTCGGGAAGAGGGAGGACAGGGTAAATCTGTGGTTGGTATGTAAAATGAATAGAAAAATCTTTTAATTAAAAAAAAGAAAGAAATTTATAATTGTCATTAAATAAAATTAATCTGATGCTTTATGGCTTCTGCATTATTTTGTAAAGGTTTTGACTCACTCATGTCTTAGAGAGTGTGGTGTATTTGTATGTGTCTGTCTGTCTATGTACATGAGTACATGTATGTATTTCAGGGTTTTACCGTTTATCTCATTTTTGTTTTATTTTGTTCTTTATTCTTTCACCTTAATTTTCAAATCAACTTCTTAATTTCCAGATTTTGTTGGGGTTTTGATTGGGTTTTTTTGTTTTGTTTTGTTTTGTTTTTTTATTTTTTTGGTTTTTCGAGACAGGGTTTCTCTGTGTATCTTTGCGCCTTTTCCTGGAACTCACTTGGTAGCCCAGGCTGGCCTCGAACTCACAGAGATCCTCCTACCTCTGCCTCCCGAGTGCTGGGATTAAAGGCGTGCGCCACCACCGCCCGGCGATTGGGATTGTTTTTACCCTATCGTTCAAGTTGTAGAGAACTTGCGGTTTTTAGTGATATGTTTATGTCTGTGAACATGGTGATTTTCTGTTTTCATGAGCTTTGCTGTTTTCTCTAAAAATTTTGCATGTTGTCATATTTGCTGTGAGGTAATCTTCCTTAGATCTGTGTGCTGTTACCAGTGATAATGTAAGATTTGATGAAAGGAAATGATGTTGTCTTTTATAAACACCCTGTTTGCCAGGATATTGTTTAAGACTTTGCATCCATGTTCATTATCATGTGTAATTTTCCTTTCGTTCCCTTTGACTCTTTAACCACAGTTATTCAATAAATCAGGGCACATGCCTTGTCTTCTCACTGGAATTGTTGTGTTTGAAGTTATTTTTTTCCTTGAAAACTTGGCAGGAGAAGCAAGTAGAATGGCTAGACTAGTTTTGGGGAGTGGGATGTTGGCAGATTTTTGCTTAGCAAGTACAGTTTAGTAGGTACATTTTCCAAATATTCCTTAAGCCAGTGGTTCTCAACCTTCCTAATGCTGCAACCCTTTAATACAATTCCTTGTGTTGTGGTGATTCCAACCATAACATTATTTCATAGCTACTTCATAACTGTAATTTTGTTGCTGTTGTGAGTCATAATGTAAATATCTGATATGCAGGATGTCTGATATGCAACCCCTGTGACAGGGTGTTGGACCCCCAGGTTGAGAACCATTGCTTTAGTCCTTTTGATGTGGAAGATTTTAAGAGATTATGGGGGTGGGGGTTGTTGTTTGTTCCCTGTTGTTGCTGTTTGGAAAACCATTTGCTTTTCAAATGCATCGGCATTCATTCTAAATCCAAACTCCATTCTGTTGCCAGAGTCATGTATTGAAATTAGAAACTAGAGCATGCTATTTCTCTACTAGCAGCCCTGAGTACCTCAGATGGAGCCCTGAAGAGCCGGGCACCCATTTGTGGTGACTTCATTTCCATCCACCTTCTCTTGCACTGTGCTGCCTGTGTTGAATTACGTACTGTGGCTTTGTGGTGGCGTTAGGGTCCCTCAGGACTCTGCACTTACACATGTCAGTCATAGATTCCCCACCCCCACCCCCGGCCCTTTAAAACAGGGCTGAAGCTTTACCTCTCTAGCATCTGTCTGCCTTCCACCCTCTGGTCTGATTTAGGTGTTCCCTTAGGATTCCATGGAGTCCTCCGGTGACTTATTACAGAACATTGACTTACTTTACTCCTAAAGGTCACGTACAGCGAGGGAATGAAGAATGAGCAGATGGCTAAAGTGCTAACAGTCGTGTGTATTTTGTTCAACAGTGACAACTGAACGCCCCGTGCAGGTGAAGGTGGTCAAAGTCAAGAAATCTGATAAGGGGGATTTCTACAAAAGGCAGATCGCCTGGGCCCTTCGAGACCTTGCTGTGGTAGATGCCAAAGATGCCATCAAAGTACGTTTTCCCTAGTCCTTGGACTTGTGTTCACAAAGTGTCGTTCATGGATATATATAGCACTGTGTGCCCTGAGATGCTCTAAACTTGTCCTGTAGCTGTAGGCCTGCCATGTGTTGGTCTGAAATACATTAACCTCCACCTCTTCACCCCCAGCATTAAATAATTACAGCTGCATGCATTGTTCAGGTTTTACTTCGTTAAAACTTCACTTACAGTGGTGTTCAAGATACATAAATAAACCAGGACAAAATTGCCTTAATACTGTGTGTTTCTTTTTTTGAATTAAATATGCTTAGTAGAAAATTCTGTAAATTTTGGATTTTAAAGTAATATGTTGTGTGAGTCAACTGTCTAAAAACTATTCATTGTTGGGTAAGATATGACTCAAAGCATTTATGATTGCATAAAGCGAGCCTTCCTCCTTTAATCCTCCTGAGTGGGATGTAGACTCACCGTGAGGCAGCCAGTCAGGACACGTGACGTTTGTGAGTCAAATAAAGGAAGTGATAGGGGGCTACACACCTTCTTTTGAGGTGATTAAATGAAGTTTTAAGGATATAAATTTTATGCCATGTTTGAGTGTGCTCAAGCTTCAAGGACATAGACTAGTTCAGTAGTCACATTAAAGGGCACACCCACTGTGCCCCTGATGCCTCTCAGACCAAGGCTTGCACTGATGTAACTGTCAGACCTCTGCTGGTGTGGAGACCCACAGAGGCTTCCTAGTGAGACCTTACTCAGGGTCAGAGATCTGGGCTTGCTTTACCCAGCAGAGATGCATAAGGGGATGATTTGGCCACAGGCGTGGTTACCAGGTGTTTGGAAGGGTCTGCACTTGGCTGTGCCGTGTGCTTTGATCTTGTAAGGTCTTTTGTCTCACCCTTTGGTGTTGTATAAAAAGCCCTTTGGAATAAACCTTGAGGTGACTGGGTCCAAAAGAGGAAATGGCAAAGACACTTGTACATTGACCTCGTAAGATAAACTCCAGGGTTTTGTTTGTTACCTGGGCAGGGTCTCATGCAACCTATGTTGGCCTCAAGCTTCTTGTGGTAGCTGAGGCCATCTCTAAACTCCTGCTCTTGTGCTTGTTGGGATGACAGGCATGCACAGCCATGCCTGGCTGCATCTCTGGTTTTACACTTACTGTAGCATGAATCTAGGCATTAAAGAGCGGAATAAAACGAATGGTAATTGAATCAGTGCAAAGCAAAAGTAATTTTAGGAGATCCTTGCCAATGTGTGTCCATTACTCCTAAATGACACACATACACACAGAGGAGAGGAGGGGGAGGAGGAGAGGAGTAGGGGGAAGGGAGAGGAGAGAGAGACCTCTTCTTTACATATTTTATTGAACTAGACTTTTGCTTTATCTCTAAAAAGCACACAGGTTTTAGGAAAATGTAGAAAGCGGTTTGACAAATGTGGGGGAGGGAGAGTTAGGAGTATTTGGAAAGAAAAGTCTTTTTGTTTGGTTTTTTAGCTTCAGTAAATACTTTCTAACACGGAGGTGGTGGGGAAGCACCCTTTTGGAAAGTTTTAAGAGGAAATGCGTTGGCAGTGTAGACTTCCTCCGTCCGCTGCCTTCCCTGCATGAACCTGTTGCTTGGGGCGTCCCCCCATACTTCCCAGTACTTGCTCAGCAGACGACTCTCTGCTGGCTTGCTTAGTGGGGTTTTGTCGTTGATGTTTCATTTATGTAGGCACCTTGGTGTGTGTTTACTATATGTGGGTATGAATATGAAGTTTTTAGACCTAGCCTGGCAGGAGCCATTCAGTATCATACATTGATTTGCACAGCTGCTGCTACTGCAGCGCTCAGCCTCGTTACTGGTGTATGGGAAGTATTCCCAGGGAAGTGATCATTTCCATCAAGTTCATGTTAGTTGACAGTACTCTTAGATATGTTTGTAAGTAGTAAAGTAATTACTTTGAATCATCAACAGAAGTTTTCAACTAAAATTTAGTTATTACATTTATTCGCACATGTGCGAGCATGCATTCGTGTGTGAGTGTGTGTGTGTGTGTGTGTGTGTGTGTGTGTGTGTGTGTGTGTGTGTTGGAGATGCCCACGTTTCATAGCATACATGTGGAGGTTAGAGGACAGGTGGGGAGAGTCTGTTCTCTCCTCCTCCTGTGGAGCCTGGAGATGGAATGCAGGTTGGTAGGCTTGGCGGCCTCTGCCTGCTGAGCCATCTGACCAGTCAGCTTTTCAGGTTTTTGGAGGCTTAAACTCTGTATGTAAGTTGAACTAATTACTAATTTTATCCTACTGTTAGGTGATTATCATGCTAAAAGTCAAGTCTTGTTCCTTAAAATACCCCATTCTTCAAAGCACTAGTTACATCTAACTTTGCTTGCCTTGGAGGTCTATTGACATTTTGTTACCCCTAAATAATGCTGTGATGAATAAAATTATCTTCATACCCTATAGAACATTAATATGTTGGAATATGTTTCTGTCCTGTACTGTAGTGCATTGTGAGTCTATGTTTTAATTCTTTGGAAATGAACAATAGTACACATTCATATGATTTCATTTCCACATAAGGGTCAAGGAGTCCTGTAGTCAAGAAAGAACTATTGCTACATAATGGTTGAACTGGTTAGTTATTCTCAACCTGATACAAACTAGAGTCCCTGGAAGGAAGGAACTTCAACTGAGGAAATGCCTCCGTCAAAGTGGCCTGTAGGCATATCTATGTGGCATTTTCTTGATAGTTGATTGATGTGGGAGGGCCCAGCCCACTGTGGGTGGTGCCAACCCTGGGCAGGTTCCTTGGAGGTATATTAAAGGTAGCTAAATGGGAGCTTGGCAGCAGGCCAGTAAGCAGCTTTCCTTCATGGTTCCTGTCCTGACTTTTCCTCCATAATGGACACATCTTGTACCTGGAAGTATAAGATGAAATAAACCCCTTTCTCCCCAAGTTGGTTTGGTCATTGTCTTATCATAGCAACAGAGAAGTAGACAAAGCACTGATCTAACAGACTTATCGAAGGCATAATGTGATTCACATTGCCTCAGTTTCCTAAAACAACTTTAAGGTTCACCGGCATTTTTGCCTTTTTAGATGCTTACAATAATTCTACATTTTAAAAACAACAGTAAGTGCAGCTCTTGTTTCTCACTTGTTCTTAGAAAATACACAAGGGTTTAGATTAAATTTTTTCTCATGTTTTAATTATGTATATTCTTTAATAGGGAGTTAGTATCAGACCACAGCTATGAATAATAACACACTGTCAAAATATGTAACCAAAACTTCATAAGCAACGTAAAGAGAGAAAAGGAGCGCCATATTGAAGCTAATACACATTGTCATGTTACTGCAGGGAAGCTGAGCACTGTCCTTAAGTGTACACAGCCTTTCCTTTCACCCCTAGACTTGAAGGGCACCAGGAGAAAGTGTCCACTGGGAGATGCCGTTGCTTGTCCAGTTTTTGCTATAAATTAAATTCTCTAAGCACTTCAAGACATGGGTTGATGTGCGTGTAGTCACTGAAGCCAGGCCCTTGGACATGAGGCAAGTGTTCCACCACTCAGCTACATCCCTAACCACTTACATGATATTTTTAGTGGTCTGTTTTTGCCCCCCAAGAACAGCTTCCATTCTTAATTTGTCAGTCGGTTATAGAGTAACAATGAGAAGTGACGGGATCAAAATCAGCATATTTCTACTTCTTTTTGTTCTAGGAAAACCCTGAATTTGATTTACATTTTGAAAAAGTCTACAAGTGGGTTGCCAGCAGCACTGCGGAAAAGAATGCGTTCATCTCGTGCATTTGGAAGCTGAACCAGCGCTATCTCCGCAAGAAAATCGACTTTGTCAATGTCAGCTCCCAGCTTTTGGAAGGTAAACGTAAATGAAAACTTGTATTCGTGGTCAAGTGTTTCCCTGAATGCATATATCATTTGGCATTATTTAAAGTAATTGGAGTACTGGATCTACTTCATAATATGTCATAAAAAATTTCAAAGCATTTTTTCTTATTGAAGATATTATGTGTATGCATTATAGGATATTGATACATTAAATTTAAAAAGTAAAATCACTCATAAACCTGGGCTTGGTGGCACAGGCCAGTAATCCCAGCTACTTGGGAAGTTAAGGCAGAAGGATTACGAGTTCAGGACCTGCCTTGGCTCCAGAGTGAGGCTCTTGGGCAACTTAGTGAGACCCTGTCTAAAAATAAACACTGATGGATAGAGATGCAGCTCATTGCCAGAGCTCCTGCCTGCCATGTGCAGGGACACAGGATTCAATCTCAATACCTAAAAAAGATTCACTTATAAATCTATTCCTTAGAGATAGCTACTGTTAAAATTTTGGCATAAATTCTTCTAGGCTTTTTTTCTATGAATACTTAATTTTCTTTAAATAGGGAAATTTACACTTATGTTTCCTGACATTTTCTTTTCCTATAATAAATTCCGCACAAACATTTATTATGCTACTAAATACTTAGTTTAAACCTTTATTAGCATCGTGGTTTTCCGTTGTCTGGCTATACCATTGTTTGTTTAGTAAGGTTCCTGCCCTTTCTTACTTTAAACAGCTGTGGATGAATGTCCCCACAGCAGTACTTCCGTGCCTAGCAGTAGACATAGTCATGAGGAACCTAGTGCTGGGTTATACTGCCTGACTTGAAGTTCTGTCCGTTTCCTTTATTTTTAAAGTAGAGGGGATGATAGTGTCTGCCTACGGACCTCATTACCACTTCATGTGAGGAGCTAATAATCACCTAAGTAGGTCGATACTATAGTAACTGTTCATGCAGCAGCCGCAGCAACTTCTGTAGTTTTCAGTAATGACAATTGAGCGTTGGGGTATAGAGACAGAGAGGGAAGGTCTTGTTTTTAGCCTTTTCTTTCTGTCATTTAACTTGCAGCTCGATCTTTAAATAGTCGTCCCCTGAACCTTTGCCTGCCTGCCTGCACTGCCTGCACTGCCGTCTCCTGTGCTGTTCTTGCCCCGTCGTCCTACTCTTTGAAACGGTGTTGTGACTAACCCTCTGTGAGGGAGGGGGTCCTGGCAGAGCCATGGCCCTGAGTGACAGTAACTACACCAATGCATGAGTCACAACTGACTGAAAACAACCCCAGGAAGTGGTTTCATTCCCCGTCTTCAGGGACTAGTCAGTACTGTCTCTGAAAGACTGAGAGGAGATCTGGTAATAAGAAAAACAAGCGTGGAAGTTAAACTTCTTAGGATCTGCCCACTGCGGTTGGTGTTGGTGTTGATGTTGCCCCGAGCACCCAAATTCAGCATGAAGTTCAAATGCAAGCAATATGGGTAGTCGTTAAAAGTTTTAAATCTGTGCTTTTCTACCCAGCTAATATTCTTTGCTTACTTTCCTCTGCTTTCCTCGTACCTTTTACTCTCCAGAACTGCCTAAAGTTACAGAAGGTGCGTAACACCTTTTCTTCTTACTCTGTTCCATGTGTATGCATTACTTGCCTCTGTTGTATACTGTTGGAGTTGTACAAGGATTAATTTATTACAAAATCCATAGAGTAATGAAAGTATAGTACTATTCCGAAGGACTATTTCAGGAGAAGAAAATACTACGAAAGTAGTTGTGATGACTTAAAACACTTGTTTATTTGAAATGTTAGTGTAAGGCACTGTGGTAGATGAATGATTTACGTAGTCCCTGCCCTCTAGTGGTTAATAAGGAGTCACATCTGATAATTCTGCATTTCCACGATGAACAAAATGGCCTCATTGAAAAGATAAGGGACATGGCAGTGCCTCTCAAGAAACACTTCTATAGTACAGTCTCTAAATTGCATGTACCAGAAATTTTAATATCCTCCCCCACAATGTAACTAAATCTGCCTAACTTACTCTCTTCTTCAGAATCAATACTGTCTCACTTGGAATTAGCAGGTGTTTGTTCTGAGACAAATAAACAGATTTCAACCATGCTAAGTGAAAGTATTCATTTTCATGTAAAATAACAAACACTAAAAGAGCATCCAGACTTTGTGGTTTAGTTCATGTCCCAATCAGCCTATCCATAGCTTTCTTTAGAGCTAGAGTTCAGGCATGTTCTCTCATTGGAGTTACTAAGGAAATTTCTATAGTTCATCATTTTATCTATGCATGTGAGGTTTTTAAACAATAACAAAAATAGAATATGCAGTCAATATTTTCAGTACTCACAGTTTCTTGTGGATAATGCACATGCCTCTCACTTCAATTAAAAGTTATTTGAAGTGTGTGTGTGTGTGTGTGTGTGTGTGTGTGTGTGTGTGTGTAATAAAGAAGATGAAAATAACAAAAACAAGGAAATACTACCCAGAAAGAAAGGAAAGAACTGTTTTCTATGTTTATAGTTCATCATCACTGTTTTGTTAGAGCAACAGCCATCTCTGGTGGAGAATAGATAAATTAGATTCACTTCTTCATGCTCTCTATTTTAGTGGAATTGTGTTCTGGGAGATTTTGACTAGGGCCCATTTTAACACCTGTAAGTCAGCGAGCATACTAGACTGCATGCTTTCTTCTGCTCGTAGGACCTCACTTCAATAACATTGTGATTCTGTATGAAAATAAGGTTTGAGACTTTTCTTCATATTCTGAATCATTCTTTTCTATCCTTCAACCACTAAATGTGTCCTGTGCTTATAATCAGTCTTAACTAGCTGTCACCTTAAGTGCTGCCATGTTATAATTCTTCCAATTTTTTGATGACTTTCTTCCCTTACATTTTTGCCTGCTTTAAGAATCTGTTCCAAGTGGTGAAAATCAGAGTGTAACCGGAGGGGATGAGGAAGCAGTAGATGAGTACCAAGAATTAAACGCAAGAGAAGAGCAGGACATTGAAATAATGATGGAAGGCTGCGAGTGTGCCATCTCTAATGCTGAGGCCTTTGCAGAGAAGTTGTCCAGGGAGCTGCAAGTGCTGGACGGGGTAAGAACTCCTCGTGAGCTGTGAGTGAGGGGTGCACACCGGATTGCACTCCTCGTGACCTGTGAGTGAGGGGTGCACACCGGATTGCACTCCTCATAAGCTGTGGATGAGGGTGCACGCCGGATGGCAAAGGCTGGGGATGCTGCGCGTGTTTTCTACCTCACACTTCAGCTTTTCCAGCGTGGTTACTGCTGTCCCCCAGCTCACTCTTCTTGTTCATAAGATAGAGCCAGATGCTAAGGAGATGGATCAGTAGCTAACACACTTGGCACGCAAGCTTGAGGACCAGAGTTCAGATCCCCAGAACCCAAGTAAATACTTGGAGTGCATAGTAGCTCCTCTGTAGTCCCACGCTCATGAGTCAGAGATAAGGGGTCCCTGGGGCAGGCTGACTAGACAGATGAGGGAGCGCTGGGTTCGGGTGAGAGACCTGTCTCAGTAATAAGGGGGGAGCAATTAAGACATCCTACATTTGGTGTTCACGCTCACTTACACACATGCAAATGTGTGTTCACACATCACATATACACATGCACGCACATGATAAAAATCATTTCCAGTGAAGACATTTGGCTAAGGTTTTAGATTTTGGAATGTTCTTAATACGCAATGGTAGAAGAAAAAAGTAGACACCATCTTCTTAGGGGTTAATTCCTCCAGTCTCTGAATAGTTCATTACCAAAGAATAGCATTTTCATTGTTTGTAAAAAAACAAAACAAAACTGTAAGTACGAATCAGAATAAGAGAAATGCAGGTAAAATAAGTGAATCATGTACCAAGGGGAGCCGAGTCAGTATGGTGAGAAGGGAAAACGGTCTAGGTCTTGCCACTAAAGGGCTTTAGAACAGAACCCTCTGATTTCCCTGCATAGTTTCTGAGGCATGGTCTCAAATCTTAATACAGAGGCAAGTAAGCCTTCTCAAAGTACTGTGTAGAAGGTGGGTGGAAGCTGATTGACTAGATGCAAAGAGAGCGGGTATGTTTCCCCTTTCTGCTGCTTTTCCACATTTAAAGAGCACGGGCCGAATATTTTTTTTTTCACTTGGTAGGCTAACATTCAGTCCATCATGGCCTCAGAAAAGCAAGTGAATATCCTGATGCAGTTGCTGGATGAGGCCCTAAAGGAGGTGGATCAGATCGAACTGAAACTGAGCAGTTATGAAGAAATGCTCCAGAGTGTAAAAGAGCAGATGGACCAGATCTCTGAAAGCAACCACCTGATTCATCTCAGCAACACGAATAATGTGAAGCTCCTGTCCGAGATAGAGTTCCTCGTGGTGAGCATTTCCTAGAGTACCCGTCGAATGTGTAAAACTCATTTATAGACCTCGTGGGCTTGGGATTTCAAGAAATTACCGACTGGGTGATAGGATTGACTAGCTCACAATTAATTACACGTGCAAGTGTTGTGTTTGAATATATTCCAGAACCACATGGACTTGGCCAAAGGTCACATAAAGGCCCTTCAGGAAGGAGACCTGGCTTCTTCCAGAGGCATTGAGGCCTGCACCAATGCTGCCGATGCCCTTCTGCAGTGCATGAATGTCGCTCTTCGACCAGGTGTGTCCAACAGCCGTGATAGAACCTGACCGAGAACTGAGACCTGGTAACACTAAGAACTTTTTCATTTCAGTTCCTTCTAGGTGGCCATCATTGACTCTAACATCTTTACCTTCACAAATGTACTATTATGGTTATCTAGTGTTTATTCTGTTTAGTTTGGGCTTAACATCTCACTAAATAGCCTAGGCTGGTCTCAAACCCACAATCCCCCTGCTTCCCAAGTGTTGTGAGTGCAGACAAGCACCGCCATGCTGTACTCTCACTATAATCTTATTTTAAAATGTAATTTTATTTATACTGAGGTCAGAGGACATCTTCATAGATTCATTTCTCTT
The DNA here is from genome assembly GCF_049852395.1 of Peromyscus maniculatus bairdii. Taxonomy (NCBI): domain Eukaryota; kingdom Metazoa; phylum Chordata; class Mammalia; order Rodentia; family Cricetidae; genus Peromyscus; species Peromyscus maniculatus. Next base: position 71,835,722 of record NC_134861.1, read on the forward strand.
CTTCCACCTTTCCCTGTGTTCTGGAGGTTGACAGGTCACCTGGTTTGTGTGGCAAGCATCTTTACCTGCAGATTCATCTCGCTGCCCTACCACAATCTTTGGATCTTTCTTATTAGAAGCAAGCACAAGTACCATTCAGACATGCCAGAGAAGGCAGTGGTTCTAAAACTTGAATGTGTGTTCAGATCAGTTAGAAGACTTATTAAAACATTACTGGGCATATCTCCACATTCAGTAGATCTGGGCTGAAGTCCTGAAATTCACATTTCTAGTGGTTGCCACATGATATTAAAGAAGAAACAGTGTATTACATTATTTTTTTTTCCTTAATTTTTTTAAATTGGGGGCTGGAGAGATGGCTCAGCGGGTAGGAGCACTGGCTGCTCTTCCAGAGGTCCTGAGTTCAATTCCCAGCAACACATGGTGGCTCACAACCATCTGTAATGAGATCTGGTGCCCTCTTCTGGTGCACAGGCACACACGCCTGCAGAATACTGTGTACATAATAAATGAATAAATCTTTTTAAAAATTGTAAAGCAAGTAAAAAAGCCACTAAAGATTTGGGTTCTTCCAGACTGAAGTGTGGCTGTCATTAGAACAGTAGAGATTGGAGCTGCACCTCAGCGGGAGACAGTTTGCCTAACAGGGCTCTGGGTGCCGTGGGGAGTGGGGGAAGAAAATTAATTCACTGAGCATGGGGGGAAGGCCAGCAAGATGGTCGGTCCATCAAGAAAATGTATTTGCTGCACGACTTGGCGACCGAGATGGATCATTAGAACTTACTAAAGGTGAAGGCTGAGAATGGACTCCACAAAATTGTCCTCTGAGCTCCACATGCACACTGCCATGGCATTTCTTGTTAAACATGGAGGGAATCTTTGCCCTTACTGAGTCAGTGAGGGACTGTTGTTCTGATGCAGGCCACGACATGCTCCTGGCCGTCAAGCAGCAGCAGCAGCGTTTCAGTGACTTGAGGGAGCACTTCGCCCGGAGACTGGCCAGTCATCTCAACAATGTTTTCGTTCAACAGGTAATTTTAATTTATTATTAACTGACATATTTCCATAGGTCATTTATATGTTGCCCTAAACCTAAATTCCCACAACAATTTTTAATGTATTCATTTGGGCCTATAATATAGTCCTTCGTACATTTCTATGATTTTAAGGTTTTGAAATCTGTGCATAGTGCCTCATGGAAGTACTTTGGACTTCGGATAACCCTTTACACAGACATCAAGTTCTTTTTAGCTACATTCATGAATTACATATACAGTTGGCAGGTCTGTGTTAATTGTTGAGCCGCTTGTGTTTTTCAGTGTTTAGAGGTGAGAATTAGACCTGACTTCTTATTTTCAATGTTGCATAGGTTCTGTGTGTCAAATATATTGTGTACATGTAAGAAAACAATTAGATCAACTGTGAATGTCGTGACTCAGTCTCCGTGTTACAAACTTGCATCTTTTTCATGGAGTTATTATAATTAATGGCATGGCAACAATATTTTAATAATGCCAAGGGCACCTTACAGTGATTTGAGCAGAAGATATTTTAATAGTTAATATACTTAGGTTCTTGTGGGGTTCTTTTGTCTTTACTTTATTAGACATATTGAACAGAAAAAATAAGGAGAAATCTCAATAATCAATATGTGCTCTCTGGAAATACTGGCTTCTCTTTACAGTATTCTAAAACAATTGTATTATATTTTATTCCTGACTAGTTTACTCAGGCCCTCCTTCAGCTCTATAGCAGGTCCTACTTTCTTTCGGTTCCTGTGAGTACATAAAACTGGCTCCAGCTTCTCTGTTTTGTTTCTCATGTATATATAAAGTTTGCTAAAGTTAGCAGCAGAATTTTTATGCTTACAGCTTAACTTACTGACTTAAGCTACCCGTTAACTATATTTGTAACAGTTTTAAAATGTCCCATTTTGCCAAAAAGGCATTTAACCTCATTCTGCTTGCCTTTCTCCGCCATTTCTCATCTCCTTGGTTTTTCAGTAATTGCTTCTTGGTGGTTGAGGTGCGTCTCAGACATTGCTTCTCTTTCTGTCTGAGAGAAGCTCAAAGTCTAGGTAAGGGAAACAGACAGATTGACTTGGGGATTACAGCTGAGATGGCGGTGCTGTGCAAACATAAAGGAAGACCACCTCACTAAACATGGGAGGGGGAAATTGGGCAGACTCCCTCAACATTTCACTGGACTGAAAAGTCACACAGGAAACTCCCCTTTTCTTAGCTTATTATTTTTAGTGCTGTTGGCAGTGATGTTATCCACATGTGTAGATGGCATCACAAATGTCAATCAACAAACAGTCTTTTTGCATCTTAATTATTGGCTATAATGTGTAGTATTCATTCTGTTTGCTTCTTTGCCATGTAAACTAATGGCTCTGTTTAAAATGAATGCTTCCCATTTCTGAAAATCTAATATGTACTGTTAACATGGGAGTGATGCATGTTAAAAAACAGAATGTTGCAACAGCCTGTGATGTGTTGCCGAAGGTGGGAAAGGATATCTCAAGTACAAGAGATTGTCTCTGTGTTGAACTTAGTCATCAGGTCACTAGCTAAAGGGCTAAAGACCATGGAGATTTCCATTGCAGACAAAGGGACACAGTAGCTGGGAGGTTTTGACTAGCATATGATGGTACGCCTCTGCCACCACCCATCTTACTTGCCTTATTTAATAGCAGAGATAATAAAAGTATCTACTTCACTTAGAAGAGTGTTTGGCTCTAGTGAGGTGTGCCATGTTACCTCTTATTAAATTCCAGTATCTAGCTGAATGTGGTGGTACACACCTTTAATCCCAGCACTTGGGAAGCAGATGCAGGCAGATTTCCATGCTAGTCAAGACTGCACAGTGAGACCCTGTTTCAAAAACAAAAATTATAGTATATAATATATATGTGCTGGTAAAATTTTGTGGCTCACCAAGTTTTTATGTTTCTTAATTTGAATACCCTGTGAATTATGTTAATTATAGATTTACCATTTTCTTAGATGAGAATACATTATAAGATTAGTGTAAGGATTCAGATTTATATATAAAAAGAACCTGGGTAATGAGCATTCAGTAATTCAGTAATTGTTATTAATCTGTTGTTATGTATAAAAGAAACTTTAAAATGTTTTAACGTTTTTAAGCATGTGAAGAACAAATTTCTTTATACTTAGTGTTTTGCATGTGATAATTTTTATATTGATTGAATTAAGCAACTTAAACAATTTTACAATTCCTATGTTTGTTCTGGAACCATTTTATCTAAAATTAAATCTTCTAGTAACATTCAGTCTATCTTGACAGCAATAACTAAAGGAATGTTAGTTGATATGTGAACCGCCAGTTTCTCAGGCGTTTGTAACATGGAAATGCTGTGGACACTTAGTATAGTCACGTATGCAAAGAGCTTTGTAAGCTGCAAGGCCCTCCACACAATTGTTAATAATTCATTCTTCCACTCTCCAGAGGAGATTTAATGATTTCAAGTCTTCTCAACCTGAAATAATGTAACTTAGCATGTAATAGACCAGGTAAATGGCTGTAGAAAACATAGTTTTGTCTTGAGTCATTGAGAAAAGTTAACGGAGAAGAATATTTTGGGTGACGCAAGCATATGTGACGTTGCTCATTAGCACAGTATTTGGAGGATTGTGAAGCAGGAGAGCAGCCTCCCTTCTCCATCAGCACCATAGGTGAGAGACAGCGGGAGACACTCCTGACCCTGGAGTGTAGAGGCTGCAGACTCCTTTGTTCTCCACGCGCTTCTGTAGACCCATTCTGATGTGAAACTGTAGAGTGGAGACCGAGCAACGATCTACATAATAAAGCATGTAAATTAGAAGTGAGAAATCTCTCAAAGTAAAATCATTTTAGTTCCTTTCATTCAGGGTGCTTATCAAACTATTGTAGTTCTACTACTATTGTATACATTTAGGTGACTTTACCAAGAAATTAATTATCCAATTCCTCCTCCTGAGTCAGCAGTTTTTGTCAATTTGATGGTTTCCATAAAATACTGAAACCATCTCTGACTGGGCAACTCAAATGAATGGAAATGACTTCAGGTAAATGCGGCTTGTGTTGGCCTTTGCTTGCTCGTTGGAAAATTCTGTTTCAAGGCCAGTCTGCTCTTGCACCTTTCTCATCTCTCGGACACTGGCTTTAAGCTCCATCACAGATGTTAACTAAATATCGAGGAAGAACCAGACTGTTCAACAGAAGGCTGAAGCGTTACATTTACAGAGAGATGCACATACACTTACTCAATTCCACACACTCACAGCTAGACAGCAGCTGCAGTTTTTGATTCTGGTTAAATGCTTTTATTTGAATGTTTTTAAAGGAAGATAGAAGTTAGACTTGGTTATCAAGATTCCAATTGTGGCTTTCATCCTATGTGACCTGAGAAAGTTAATTAATACCCTGAGCCTTGGGTTCTTCTAGAAAATAGGGTTAATAAGCCAATAATCTAGCAGTCTATATTTTTCCAAAGCAAACATCAAGACACATGATCTAACTGTTTATTATTAATTTATTTACATAAAATTGTCAAGGTTTAAAATAGTCATGTGGTAGTTTGACTAGCACATCACTTTAATGGAAAAGTTGGAATTAACATTGTTATTAGGGATTATCATGGAAAACCCAAGATATAACCATCTATAGTCCTTACTAATTTTAAAATTTCATATCTTATACATTTTTATCTGTTAAAAAATAGTTTTCATGGAAAGCTCATTAAAGTGGATAGTTTGTTTTGGATGACTTCCCTTTAGTGTGTTTTTTTAATACAGTCTGTATCAAGAAGTTTATTTGCTTAGTATGTTGTAAAGTGATATAGAGAGGCAAGCTTTATACACTCAACTCTTGAAAGATGGAGTGATGCTTTATCACAGTGCCACCCATTCATGTTTGTGAATATTAATGGTGGTAGTATTCCATGGATACACAGGATGATAAAAACAGACAAGTAAGTACTTGATTTTTACTTTTCTGTATTTATTTGGTATTACTTGACTACATTTGGTTATTATCTAGAATTTTCTATTGTAACCGTGTTTTCTTGAACTTTCCATTGTATTTATTTACTTATTTACTCACTCTAGGGTCATGATCAGAGTTCAACTCTTGTTCAGCATTCTGTTGAACTGACTCTACCCAATCATCATCCATTTCATAGAGACTTGCTCCGATATGCCAAGCTGATGGAGTGGCTAAAGAGCACAGATTATGGAAAATATGAGGGGCTAACAAAGGTATGGATCTGATGTCAGTTACTCACTGGGTCTACAGCACAGTCTTAGATGGTATATTTAGTTCCTTAAGTTTGAAATATTTCAGTATGTTTTTTACAAAGCAAAAAATAATTGAATTTCTGAGTGCTCAATTATTTACTTGGATAAAAAGGAACTAGGCATGCACATGATGCACAGACATGAATATAGGAAAAATACACTTAAATAAATACATCTATTTTTAATAAAGAACAAAGTATCTGTTTATTAAGCCAACATTCTACTGTGCCAGGCACCTGGAGTGTAACAAGCCAATCTCTAATTCTAAAGAGCTTTAAGAATGACTGGGAAGAGTAACACTCAGCAAAAACCTAAGTACCAAGCTGGAAATTATTTCACAATACATGGCAGTTTGGAGAAGGGAAACCCAAGTCCTGGAGCCATGGGGGGAGACTTCATGGGAGATATTAGGCTTGAGTTTTAAATAATGCACAAGGCTGCTGGTGGGTCCGCTGCCCCTTACAGTGGACTTAGTACATCTTAGGATGAGATGAACCAGAAAGAAGAGGAAGGGCATCAGGGGTGTGGGAACAAGATGTACAGACAGAAGTGGTGAGCATCTGCCCCGTCACATGACAGCAGGCCCGGAGTAGAGACTTCAGTCTCTAGAGCAGTGAGGACTTAGATGAACCAGATGAGTCGTACAAAGCAGCACCCCTCAAGCACAGGCAAAGACTAGATGGAGGTGACCGGCTGTGGTGGCTCACCCTGTTAGTCCCAGCACCCAGGAGGCAGATAAGGGTAAGTTTCTCTGAGTTCCAGGCCAGCAAGGACTATACTGTGAGACATTTGTCTCAAAAAAAAATTAATAATGATAATAGGAACCTTCATTTGAGATTCCTGACACCTACACCCTAAATAAAAGATGGGGAAACTTACTATGGATCTAGTGTAATAATTCAGATGAAATGAAGTCTTGACTCAGGAAGGTGGTGGTGGGAATAAGAAGGGAAAGAGTGCCTCCAAAGGCAGACGTACTAGGATAACCCTGAACTTGCCAGGATTGGTCATAAGAACAGTAAGGTATACTGGTGGCCACCCTCCAGAAGTCTGAATCTTTGATTCAGTGTCTTCCATATATTCTGTGCTAACACTGTTGAGTGTGGGAGGTTTGGCAAGCACTTGCCATGTCGTAGTGCATATCTTGAGAAGAAAGACGAAACAAGTTAACTATACATAGGGAAGAAGTACTGTGGGTGCTCTGGAGAAAATTCAGGGGACACCAGTGTTTGAGGAAGGCTCCACTTTCAGGTACAGTGGTGAGGGACCTAGTCATGAGGAGGTGATGTTGGAGCACTGATTAGATAAGTAAAGGGTGAGCAGTGAGCATTTCCTGTCACAGGACAGGCCTCTGAAGCAGAGCATGCCCAGTGTTCTTGAGAATGCCAGGAGCCCACTGTGGTTGCAGCACTGTGAACTGGAGAACGGAGTCCGTGTGGACTGGCAGGTGTGGAGATGTTAGACCATCGGAGGGGGCTGGCCTTACTGCGTGTGACATTGGACAGGGGAGAGTGGGTGTTGAGGAATAGAATGATGCTGTCTACCTTGGACTTCATAACACCCTCAGGAAGCTAGTATAGCAAGAGCCAGGAGTCCCTGGCATTTACGCATCACCCTTAGAAACTGGACAGCAGTGTCCGTTTAAAAAGACAGGCAGAATTGTCACCACCTACCTCAGACATACAGACAGCTAGAAATACATTCTGGAGAGGCCCAGCTGCGAGAGCAGTTTCCAGTCTGAGACGTTGAAATGCTTTCATCTTTACGATTTTGTGAATTGAGAGCTGAAAATGAAATATTCAAATAATGTATTAAGTTGTTTTAATAATTATATATCTAATAGGGTGGTAAAGGATATCCTGGAGTTGAAATGAGACAGAGTTTTGTCTTTGTGGAGTAAGAATGCTGAAATTTTTCATTAAAAAAGCAGTTCCAGCAGCTGCCGTAAATGTGCACCTCAGGGGAGGCAGAGGGATAGGTAGAGATGCCAAGAGGTGGGCGGTGTCCTAGCCCTGTGCTGAGTCTAGCACATCTTTAATGTCACTCCACATATGTCTTCTCTTGAATTACCTTCGCCCATTTGAAGTCAAATCTGTCTCCTCTGTTTCTAAACTGAGGTGGGTTTTATTGTTAGTGTTGGTTTGTTTTGTTTTGTTGGGGTTTTTTGTTTGGTTGGTTAGTTGGTTTGGTTTGGTTTTTTCCTTGCTTTTTTTCCCTTCCCAGTTCTCTTCTCACATCTTCTTTCTGGTTTTGAATTCGTTCCGTTTCTTCCTATTTCACTTTCCTTGGGAGCTAACAAACCCCGGGTTTTGAACCCCACCCTGCCCCACCCCGCCCTGCTCTCATCAGACCCTTCCTCTTCCTTTGGTTCTCCAGTACAGTTTTTAGGTTTTTGTATTTGGGGTTTTTGTTGTTATTGTTTTGTTTTTTGTTTCTTTTATAGCTAGTGTAGCTGGCGCAGTTGTGCTGGAGAAAAGGCACATAATTAAATGGAGTTTGCTTAATTCCTTGTTTTCAACTCCTCTGAACTTCAGTGCCCTTTTGTTTATATATATGTAAGTATTTTCACTCGGTGGTGTCCATTTGAACTTGGCCTGTTCCTCAACCCTCTTTCTTTTTTGTTAAGGAAAAAAAATGGCTTTTCCACACAGTATATTCTGGTCACCATTTCCCCTTCCCGAACTCCTCTTAGCTCCTCCCACCTCCTCACCATCCAACTCCACACCCTTCCTGTTTCTCTTTAGAAAACAAACAGGAAAAACAAAACAAAACCCCAGAACTTTAAAGAAGGGAAAAACAAAAGATACACACACACACACACACACACACACACACACACACAAACTTACAAAAGCACTAAATTGGAAACTATAATACACAAGCAAAACACACACAAAAAATGCTCAGACAAAGCAATATGAGACAAAAAAAGGTCTTCACAAATACCATTGAGTTTATTTTATGTTAGCCATCTACCCCTGGGTCTGGAGCCCACCTTAGTGTGGTTAATATACCCAGTGAAACTCCATTGGAGAAACTAATTTTTTCTTTGAAAGCAGATGTCTGTGTGGAGATAGCTTCTGGGTTAGGGTTGGGAGCTCATGTCTACTCCCCCTTTTAGCTCTGGAACCCCATCTGGCTTGGACCTGTGTGGACCCTCCTGTGTGGGCCCAGTGCATGCTGCCACAGTCTTTGTGAGTTTATTTGTGTGGTAGTCCTGTTGTCTATAGAAGGCCCTGTTTCCTTGGAGTCATCCATTATCTCTGGATCTTAAAATTTTACAGTCTTCCTCCTCTACTGCACAGCTCCCTGATCCCTAAGGGGAGGGATTTGGTGAAGGCATCCCATTTAGGATGAGTGTTTCCATTTCATTCTCTGTATGTTATTTAGTGTGGGTCTCAGTGTTAATTCTGCTCTACTACAAGAAGAAACTTCTCCAAAGCCGAGTGTCATTAGAAGTCTTTTTATTGCTGCATTCTATTCTTTCAGCAGAACAATAGTATTTGGTTTCCCCCAACCCCATGGCCTATCCAGGTCTCAGATTCTTGACCACCCAAGCAGTGTCCAGCATGAGTTCCATCTTGGAGTGGGCCTTAATCCAGTCAGAGAGTTGTTGGTTACTCCCACAGCCTTTGTGCCGCTGTTGTGCCAGTATGTCCTGCAGGCAGGTCACCATTGTGGATTGCAGGGTTTGTAGTGAGTTGGTGTTTGCCTTTCTCCTCTGGTAGTGTGCCGAGTATCTTCCTGTACCTTGAACACTAGTCAGTAGGTGTGAAGGCTCTAGTTAGGCACCAGCTGTACTTAACCATGTTCAATGAGATATGTAAGTATGTCTTCAGCAATAGGGCCTTACCATCATAAACTGAGATTTTTTAAAAGGGAAGATCAGTCTGGTACAGTGTATTTTCAAACCGTAATTAAAAATGCCTTTCAGGGGCTGGTGGGACAGTCCAGCTAGCAAAGGTGCCCGCTGCCCATCACAGCAGCCTGAGTTCCCCTCCCTGGACCCATATGCTAGAAGGAGAAAACCAGCTCCTCTCACAAGTTCACCAGCTCTCACTGACTCCACCCGCTCTCCCACTCTCAACCTCTACCCCACGCCCCATACAAACACACAAACACTGTGAGTGCACAAAAACTGTTTAAATGCTTTTCAAAAGAAATGTCTATCCTCTTAAGAGTCTATGGACATCTGATCTAGCTTGCTAGTATAGGTATGATTATTTTTGCTCCTCAGAATGAGTCTTTTGAGTGTTATGCAATTCTTCTGTTATGTTATTCTGTTTTATTTCATACAACAGAATTCTGATTTGGAGATATGTTAAGTAAAAATATTTATTGTACTCAGATTTTTTTCCCTTTTGAAGTTTTAGGAAAGTAATATTTTAAATAATTAAATACATCTTAGGAGTTTCATGCCAACAAGTGCTTTGGCCCCTAGTGACTGTTCAAATAAATAAGCTTTTTGCCTAATTGTGTTCTCAGAGTATCTTGTCTTTACATATTATGCAGTATTCATAAATGCAATTTAAAGTGAAGAAATAAGATGCACGCCATCCTAGTGGTGATTTACGGCCCATTCTGTGCTCAGAGGGTATTCTTTTTCCTACAAGAGGGTAGTTTTGAATGACACTACTAATGAGCTTTTTCAATGAAATTGACTTTTGGTTTGAGCGCGTACACACACACACACACACACACACACACACACACACACACCTACCTTATATGGCCAATTTAGTTGCTGATATATTGTGAAAAATCAGGAATTGTGTTTAAAAAGGAAGGAAAAAGTGACATAAAAACAACAACAAAAGAACCCAAATAAACAGACAAGCAGACCCGTGTTTCTCTTAGCACTTGGTGGGTGTCCACAGCTCACACTTGGTGGAGTGAATAGGGAGCCTGTTCCAAATTCTTGGGGAATCTGTTCCTCGCCATCACTCCCAGCTGTGCTCAGGCTGGCTCGAGACCTTACTTTTTGTTTGTGTAGTCAGAGCTCTGGAAGACAGAGGGGCTTTGGGCATGTCACCTGTCCTCTCTCTCTCCCAGGACTCCAGCATCCGTATTTCTGGGTGGTGCATATAGGAAGGAGGTGCTTCACTCGTGATTAGAAACATCTGAGCTTTCCTCTGCAGTCACAGTCTGAGACTGACTGTCTTGAAGAGTCCTCAGACGTAGCTCCAGTGCCCAGTTCAGCAGCACGTATACTGAAATTGGAACAACATGGACTGGCAAGACCTCGTGCATGCATCAGTGCATATTCATGAAGCACTTCATAGTTTCATGATGGAAAACCCTCCCATACTTGTGGACAGGCAGAATCCGCACTATGAGTATCAGTGTGTTATCAGTCTTAGTTTCACATTGGAGGAATGTGCCTGGTTGTGAAAAAGAAAGAAGGGAGGGAGGGAGGGAGGGAGGGAGGGAGGGAGGGAGGGAGGGAGGGAGGGAGGGAGGAAGGAAGGAAGGAAGGAAGGAAGGAAGGAAGGAAGGAAGGAAGGAAGGAAGGAAGGAAGGAAGAAAGAAAGAACTCTAAGAGGCCTCTGGAAGACAACTTAGAGCCAGCACAAAGCGAAATTGAAAAGGCTGCCTGGGACCACAGTATTTAAACACAAGATTGATTTCAAGTCAGATGTTCAAAGGAATTAATTTTGTGGTGTATTTTAATTTGTATGTGCTTTTGAATTAGTATAAGGATCATAGGAAATAACTGCTCAGTGACTCTTACAGATATAGTCTATACATTGGAAAGGTGCAGACTCTAAAGTATGTTTGATCCCACTGTTGTTATAGAGCTGCTCTATATAAAATGATTGATTAATTTGAGATAAAGAATCTTGAAGCTAAAATTCTGTCCTAAGTTTAAAAGAATACGGAGAATGATTATTCTACTGTGGATTTCTTTAAATTTAGCTAAACTCTCTAATGCCATTTAACTTAGGGTCTAGAAAAATACACGGTCTCTACTATTGAAGAGTCCTTACAGGTACATAGAGTATTTCATGTAAGCATAGACAGGTGCAACTTAAAAAAAAATAGTCTTTATGCTAAATAATAGATGTTTTCATTTAAGGCTCAATCAAATCTGTTTTCAGAAAAATTATTTTGGAAATTGTGTTGTATATATAGTAATGAAATTCTGACCTTTGGAATCACACCCAAGGCTGACAAGGGTCAGTGAAATCAGATCTCCATTGCCACTGGCACTGTTGGAAACATGGCAGTGTGGAGGGTGCAGTCTAAAGATTCCCAGAGGCCTTCAAAGTGAAGTGGCATCAGCCCCATGAAGAGTCCCATACTCTTCCACTCTATAATCTGCCCCTAGGAAATCCCCAAAGAGCCAGAATTCTCACTGCGACGTTGTCATAACAACACAAATGGCTTCAGTGTCCTTTGTTAGGGAATCTGATGGCTGGATTATGGTGCACCCATGCACTAGAACACTGTGCCGCCATTCCAGTGCAGCAGGAGAAACTCAGCTGCTCTGGCTCACATATCCTAGCTAGTGTGGTTGCAACCACAGTTAAAATGGACCGAAGCAACACGTAAACATGGAACACAGTTAAAATGGACTGAAGTAACGAGTAAACATGGAAATATAAGTATGATTGTTTCACTTGACGTTTCCATAAATTATAACAATATGCTACCTGTTCATTCTGCTTTGTTTCTTCTTCAATGAGAAAACAGCCTAACTTTTTTATATTCACTGAAATATACTAAGGTTTTATAAGCATGAAGGATTTAAGGGAAAGATTAAGGAGAAAATTGTTAGTTTGCTAATAATTGCATATTCTATTTATTTTAAGAATTACATGGATTATTTATCCCGACTTTATGAAAGAGAAATCAAAGATTTCTTTGAAGTTGCAAAGATCAAGATGACTGGCACCACTAAAGAAAGCAAGAAGTTTGGTAAGCCTAGCCGTGGGCTCAGGGTCTCCCTTTGAAGTAATCTTACTGAATAGCAACTCCCGAGGCTTTTAAACAAGGTGGAAGAAAACGCAATAGAATTAAAGAAAGAAGAGGTCTAGCTAATATATTTGATTTACAGTGTTTCCGAGCAAGTGTATTTGAAAAGAAATGTCTGTCTGTCAGTACGGTTTTACAAGCTAAGATTAAGTGGTGCACCCGTCCACAGCAGTTGGGCATCCCTGCTGAGATTGGAAGTCACTATGCTAGGGAAGCAGAGGTGGGAAACTGAAGTGCAGCCGGTAGAGAAGGGGTCAGGCAGGGCACTACTGCTGAGGGTGGTTTCTGATCCCCAAAGACGTTTGCAGGCGGGGACAAGTCATTGCTCTCCACAGAGAAAGAACTAAAAGCCATTCCTGGCTTCTTACTTCTCACTGGCTGCTTTGAATTCAGAAGTGTTTATTTTCTCTTGCCAATGGTATATAGAAATGTCACCAGAATCTCCCTTGTGATTATACCTTATTTTTCTAAAGCAATTTATTTGGAGCATATTGCCTTTTATTTCCTAATACTTAAAGGGACAAAAACCACTCTTTGAAAGACTAGCCAGTGAAAGTATCAAGCTAAGAAAGAATGTACTGAGGCCACGTTCTGCTCTTGCATGTACCCATCTCTGGAGTTCTCTTTGGACGGAGTTCTGTGCCTATTCAAGTCCAAACCTGGCCTTAAAGGGCTACATCGTGCACTCCTCGGTGTCTGTGGAGTCCCTTTAGAACGCTGAGTTTAGCATTGACTGTTGAAAGGAGCCTGTGCCCTAAGCAATGGCAGGAAGCAGATAGCAGCGTTGAGTATTGCTGGCCCTGCTCCTGTCTGCTCTTCTGGGCAGAGAAGACTGCCTTAGATATCACATTAATTACTGTGGTCCAGAATTTGAAGTGCTTTGGATTGTCTGTTAATATGCTACACTTCGTAAAACACTGTCTTGGGACAGTAGGCTTTTGAAAACAGAAATGCTAACTCATCCTAAAGGCTAATTGTTCTTAAACAGCAGTGTGTTTATATCCTTGTTGATGTTTCACTGTGGATATGTTATGCCTTTTTTGGGCAAAGAGCATATTATTAATGCAGCTACATGTTTAATGTTTTCATTAAGTATATTCGTCATCACTTGTTAGTGTGCCATTTTATGCTGAGAAATCTCTTTTTTTGGTATATGTATACAAGTTGGATATACATTAAGATAAATGACATAAAAATACAACTTAAATAAAATACAATAGTATCTTTATATTATCATCACATTATCCTAAAGCTTAAGCCTTTTCTTTTCCTACTCTAAGTTCTTAAATTATCTTGTTAAAATACTTTAATTTACATATATAAGTTTAGAATGCATTTTTATCATTTTAAAACAATGTCATAACAAAAAGATAAATCTATTAAATACTGATGGATAGAGTAATTTGTGATAATTCATCACAGAAAATTATATTATCAGTTATTTTGTTATCAAATACAAAAGAAAAACTAAATTCAGAGAATAATAGCAGTTTGTTGATCTCTCTACATTTGACTTGTTAACATTTTAAAAGAAAAATTCAAGTTAAAAACACATGACTTAAGAAATTCTGAGCCGGGCGGTGGTGGCACACGCCTTTGATCCCAGCACTCGGGAGGCAGAGCTAGGCGGATCTCTGTGAGTTCGAGGCCAGCCTGGGCTACCAAGTGAGCTCCAGGAAAGGCGCAAAGCTACGCAGAGAAACCTTGTCTCGAAAAACCAAAAAAAAAAAAAAAAAAAAAGAAAGAAAGAAATTCTGAATCGAGTAGGTTGGAAATTTTTCCCAACAGATTTTTTTCAATGATCCAGGTTATGTTTAAGTGAATTTTAATAGTAACTATAATTAAAATTAAAACATGGATTTAGAAAGCTAGCTTTTCAGTGACTCCGAGTTGATGATTTTAAATATAAGTTCTGCTTTGTACTCGCTCTGGCAATCCTTTCTCAAGATGCGGATAAGAGTTCCCCTTACAAAAGGAAGAACATGACATAATGGGCATCATCAGAATGGGCTGCCTTTTCCTTTTTGAAAATTTCATTTTATCTTTATCATCACTTATTTCAAGAAATTCAAAATAGATTAAAGATGCCAAGAGGATATCTGTTCTTCGTGATAAGATCTCTATATAAATTATTCCCTATTGATGAATAATTTATCTCGATATCCTCAGGGGAATAAGATTTTCCTCCTGGGATTGATACTTTGATGGATTCTTCCATTCCTCTTCTCCAAATGTACTTAATGAGACAGAGGCAAAGGAAACTGAGTGATTATTCTTACAATTGTTATTTTTACTGGGTTTTCCTTCCCTACTTGAGATGCATACTTTACTTTTGTTGTTGTTGTTGTTGGTGGTGGTGGTGGTGGTTTTTCGAGACAGGGTTTCTCTGTGTAGCTTTGCGACTTTCCTGGATCTCACTTTGGAGACCAGGCTGGCCTCGAACTCACAGAGATCCGCCTGCCTCTGCCTCCCAAGTGCTGGGATTAAAGGCGTGCGCCACCACCGCCCGGCTAGATGCATACTTTAAAGACAGACATGCCACTGGGGGCCAGGGTAGTGCTTATAATGGGGCTTTAGCTGTTGGGTTTGACATATCATATATAAAATATATATGTCTTAACTATATATAAAATATATACAGAGATCTTAACTATTAAAAATGAGTTATTTATAAAATATACATAAGGTTTTAGTTCCTTGTATATATAATTACATGATTATAATGCCCCTGTTTAATATTATAAAATCTTTACAATGGTATCTAAAGTCATCTTATCATTGTTTCTCAATTAAACTAAGTAGGATTTTTTATTCCAAAGGTAGTTGAATACAAGGCTGGATTCCAGGTTTGGCGGAAGACTAATTAAAGAAATGTTTATGAATGTCCATTGTACAAGTAAACACTGGAAGTACGGCCCTGAACGAAGGTCCTTATCCACTACTCTTAGTATGTTTATCATCTACTGGAGATTACTTAAAGATACTTAGGACTTTATGTGAGACTCTACTGCTGAGGAAGAATCTAGAATGTTTCCAGTTCCAAATTATAACTAATAGGCAGTATTGGTGACTAGTCACAATTGTCTGCTTTTAAAAATCCTTGCACTAGACCGTGCTCCGCGAAGGTGAGCCTGCAGAAGGACAGCTTAGGCCCGGGCAGTAGTGCTCACATTAGTGAGCAGTTAGCTGCACTGTGCTGCTGGCCACTTTAGTATCTGCCCTTCTTGTTTCCCACCCTTGAGCTTCAGGTGGCCGAGGCTGGCGTCCCCACATTAAAGGATTAGTCAGATTCTCTCACTTACTCGACAGTCGTCACTGAGCAACTACACGTGTGTTGGCACCTCTCATTAGTCAGTGCTCACAGTTCTTTGCATGTGTCTTTTAAACTAGAGCTTTAACTGCCTCTTGTGCATGGTTTGTGCAGATTGCAGTTTATTAACTTGTCTTTGTCTTTGATGCTTGCAACCTAATCCATCACAGCTACACTGCCTCGAAAAGAAAGTGCTGTCAAACAGGAAACAGAGAGTGAGTATGCTTACTGTGCTAGTGGGCACCCTCAGTGCATGTCTGTTGATGTCAGATGTTAGTTACTTGTCTTGAGAATCATTAACAGCAGATGTGTGGATTGCACCCAGTCGCCAGGTATTGGAAAAAGAAACCCAGCATGGTGGTTGTATGTACATCCAAGACACAAGTGACGTGGTTACAGTTCCGCAGCAAGGGGTGGAAGCTCTGTTGTCAGAACTCAGTGGGGACCCTAACAGTGCACTTCTGTTCTAGTCTGTGTTTAGAAGAGCTACAGCTATTACTAGAGGGGCACTGGAGAGATGGCTCCGCAGTTAAGAGCACGTGCTGCTCTGTGAGAGGACCTGAGTGCAGTTCCCAGCACCCAGCTCAGGTGGCTCAGAACCACCTGTAGCTCCAGCTCCACAGGGCTCCAGTACCTCTGGATTTGCTGACACCCGCACTCACGTGCACATACCCATATGCACACATGTGCATACGCGCACACACACACGTTCACACACATGCACGCACACATGCACGCACATATGTACACACACACACACAATTTAAAATAATAAAAATAAATCCTTGAAGAAAGTCTTAGAGGTCTGGTAATGGTTTGTATAATGATGCCAAAACTTGAATTGTCTATCATAACTTAATTTTTCCTTTCTGCCTATTAGTAAATAGTGCAACTTACCAAAGCAGTATTCAAGAAGAGTGGTTTTTTAAGTGTTTTATTGTTTCTATTCTGAATCTGAACCTTATGTTTTCTAAGAATGAACTGTTAATTCCTAGTGTGGGGGAGCCGTTGCTCTTTTCCCATGGCCATGATGAATTCCTAAATTCTACCTAAGCACACCTGTCTCTTACTTGTATGGCTAGTGATGTCACTTTTCAGTTATATTTTAAAGATAATCAGGTGCTTAGGGTGTTTTTGTTCATGTATCTGTCACTAGCCAAGTCACCTACTCAGAAAAGCAGGGTCTCTAAAGGTCAGGAACACACTAAGTTTCATCATAAGTGATTGACTTTTATGGGGAAAATTGTCAGGAATTAATAGTTTCATGTGGTTCAACTTAACAGATTTGTGTTTAAAGTAGAGATGATTAATACTTGATTATAGGTTTTCTTTAGAAATATTCCAGAGTGCTGTGAGCTCTGTACTCATGAGTAGTGTTAGCACAGTACTCATGACCCTCATCTGTGTTCCTGCCCCATCTGTTTTAGCCCAGAGACAGCACCAGACAGCTTTACCTTTAGCCTGGCATGGGTCAGGGCATCCATAGATACATGTAGTTTTCCTTCTCCTTACAACATTCTCTGCAACTGACCCAGCGTCAGTGAATGTCACGGATTCTGCAAACCATGTAGTAGACTCTGAGTCCTGGAAGACCTAGACTCTTAACAGGTAGCCCTGAGGTAGATTGTAGGTCTTTTATTCCTGAGACACAGCTTTCAGAGCTCTGGTATTTCTTAGGTCTCCATGGAAGCTCTGGGAAACTCACTGGATCGACATCTAGTCTGAATAAACTGAGCGTTCAGAGCTCGGGCAATCGCCGGTCCCAGTCATCCTCCCTGCTGGACATGGGGAACATGTCTGCCTCTGACCTTGATGTGGCCGACAGAACCAAGTTTGATAAGGTAAAGTAACAGGAGATTCTTAGCACTGGCACTGTGGTTGCCTCAAGTGTTTTCAGAGATGCAGCCTCTTGGGACACCTTTTAAGTCATTATCGTGCCCTTCCAATTCTGAATGAATCTGAAAAAGGAAAAATCCCCATCAAAAAGGACAGCTAAAATAGGATTTATCAGTTAAGTAACCTAAGAGCTGCATTAACCTTTACTTGTTACAAATATGGCGTGCAAATCACACCTAAGCTGGTTGAGGGATGACGGAATCAAGAGGGAGGAACAGCTTCACTGCAGCTGTGACGCCTTGAGTCAGCGTCAGAGTTTGTCTTCCCCTTCCACATTTGAAGGGAGGAACTGTGAGGTTTCTTCCGGTCTGTTTCACCTTGGTATTTTATCACTCTATCAGTCTTGGGAGAGCTTGTCTTTGGCATATTGGAGGGTTCTAGACTTAGGAAATTATTCATCCTTTGGTATGTGTCCTTGCTGAAGAGGGAACTCAACATGGTGTCTGTTTAAGCATTCCATGTGGTTCTTTAATCCTTGGCTCATTGGTTTCCTTCAGATCTTTGAACAGGTACTGAGTGAACTGGAGCCGCTGTGTCTGGCAGAACAGGACTTCATAAGTAAATTTTTCAAACTACAGCAACATCAAAACATGTCTGCATCAATGGTATGGCTTCCATTTGTTTGGACAGTATTTATAGTCTGTAACATAACCTAACCTAGTTACTATTATTACATTTTCACAATTTCAGTATCCAAACAGAAAAGGAAAGATTTGCAATAAATCAATCTTAAGTATTCTTGTTACTCACAGAATACTCGAAATAGGAAGTAGTTTAGAATTTGGATTTTTAGTATTCCAGAATATCTTAAGCCAACATCCTCTAACTTTAACAAGAGAGGAAATGTCTGCATTTGTTCTGGAGAACATCATTCAAAAAGCAATTTTTGGGGGTAGGAGGTGGTTTGAGACAGGGTTTCTCTATGTAGCTCTGTAGCTCAGGCTGGTCTCGAACTCACAGAGATCCGCCTGCCTCTGCCTCCCAAGTGCTGCCATGTGCCACCACCGCCCAGCTTAAAAAAAAAAAAATAGCCATTTTAAGCAGGATGTGATATCTTGTGTCTAAAATTCAAGCACTTGAGAATCTAGGTGGAAGAATTGCATGAGTTCCAGGCCAGCCTGGGATACAGAATATAAGATCTAAAAAACCAGAAACCCTACCAATTTAATAATTTAGTGTTCCCAAAGAAAAATACAGCCTCAGAGATGATGCTTTACAGAGGGGAAGTGGGGGCATCAGCTTGAAGTCCGATCTTGCTTGTGGCCTTACAGGTAAACAGCTAGACACTGTAGCTGGTGCCCTAATCCTCAGTCACCTCTTCCATAATGTGAATACAGCAGTTCCTCCTCATACCATCAGGGCATAAGAGTAAGAGGATGAATGAGAGAATTTCTAGAATATTTTGAAGAACTCAAAACCATAATTCAGATGGGAGTCATCTCAAAAAGTTGTGCCTTGGGCAGCCAACATATACAAAGCTGTTATGAGATGAGTGAGAAATTCATTACTGTTGGGAGTCTGTTGTTCTCATAGTAGGAGTGTTGGGAGATTTGCTTGCTTGACTTCAGAAAGAGTTTATGACAGCATTTATATATTTATGTTTTTATTTGATTTGTATGCATGTCTCGTCTGCATGTATGTCTATGTCCCACGTGTGTGCATTAAGCAGGGAAGCCAGAAGAGGATGTAGGATGCTGGAAACTGGAGTTACAGGTGGTTGTGAGCTGTGATGGGGGGCTGGGAATCCAGCCTGGGTCCTGTGGAAGAGCAGCCAGTGCTCCTCACTGCTGAGCTGGCTTCCAGCCCCACTGCATTTTCTCAATGCTGAAGTGTTCGTTCTAAAGTTGTTGTTGGATGTTTTCCTTTTTTTTGGGTTTTGGGTTTTTTTGTGCTGAACTGCTTTACATCTGAGTACATGCCTGGCCTCATGCACTCTCTCTTCTTTTCACAACTACACCAGTGTACACATAGACAAAGAACTGTTTACCCTGTATTAATTCTTGGGGGAGGAGGATTCTAGAAACAGGCTGATGAGATGAGTAAGTGAATAAGGTGCTTGCTGAGCAAGCCTCATGACCTGAGTTCAATTCCAGGAGCCTACCCACGAGTAAGCTGAAAGGACAGACCCCGCCACATTGTCCTCGCCCTCCATGCACACACTGGCATTTTGTGCAAGCTCACTCACACATGCACGTGTACACACTGAAGTGATTGTTTCAAATCTAAGAACGCATTTCATGAGACTTTCTTAAAGAATGTATAATCTGTTGTCACCTTAGTAGTACTAAAGATATTACTATTTTCCATAAAGTGTTTTCTTGTAAGTGTTTTAAAACATAGCAGGCTTTTGGTACATAATTTGTCACTGTGCTGGTTTTCATTATATAAAGTTTATGACTGTTTTTGCAGACTGAAGCAGAAGACGTGGATGGTAGCTCATTATCACGACAGCATAGTTCTGGCTCACTGCTGCCTGTCTCATCTGAGTAAGTGTTTATTACTGTCTGTTGTTTGTTCTGGAAAAAATAAACTTTAATTGAGGGATAATGAAGTATTTCTCATGGAAACATCCACATGATTCTTGTACCCACACAGACCCGAGTGCTAGCCTAGTTGTGATGAAAACCCCTGATGAAAGCAAAGGGTTCATTTTGTCCCACAGTTAGAGTGGGGAGGTCAAGGCAGCAGGAACTTGAGCAGGTGGTCGTGTTCCATAGTTGTGAGCAAGAGGAGAGCAATGAGTGCCTGTGTTTAGCTCCCTTTCTCCTTTGTGTACAATCCAGCAGCCAGCCCAGGGATTGGTGCCACCCACAGTAGGCGGATCTTACCACCTCAGCTAACCTAATCGAGGTCATCCAGAAGCAATCTAGCATAGATAATCTCTCACAGATATACATGGAGGCTTGTCTCCTGGGTGATTCTAGAGTCTGTCAAGTTGACCATCAGCGCTAGTCATCACGTGTGCTCACTGTCCTGTTAGGGATATGTTATTGGTCCTCTTCTAGGCCTCATGAGTGAGCTCTTCTGTCTGGTGATCACAGATGGATCAGTCAGTGCTAGTGACTGCTGGTAGAAAATACTGGAGTTTTTAAAGATTAAAAAAAAAAAACATAGTTTAGTGCCCAGCTTTATAAATGAAGCAAACAATTGGCTGTTTTTACATTCAAAACTGCTATAGAATAGTTCATCATAGTTTGACGTTTTTAGTTGCAGTACCAGTTTTTAAGCTTTTTTTATATATAGTAAACTACAGTTATAGGTAGATTCATCTGAAGTTTATACTAATTATTTTTTCTTGCTTTCTGAACAGGAAAGATATGATTCGCCAAATGATGATCAAAATATTTCGTTGCATTGAACCAGAACTGAACAACTTAATTGCATTAGGAGACAAAATTGATAGCTTTAACTCCCTCTACATGTTAGTCAAAATGAGTCATCATGTGTGGACTGCACAAAATGTCGACCCTGCTTCTTTTCTAAGTACTACATTGGGAAATGTCTTGGTGACTGTGAAGAGGAACTTTGACAAATGCATTGTAAGTTGTAAAAATTAACTCAAGGACAAGTCACTATGCAGAATGGCTAATTATTTAATCTAGGGTCTAGTGTTCCTGACCCCCAAAGCTATGAAGTAGGGAGTTGGCACCAGCCCATTTGAGCAGAGTAAGTTAGAGGGTTTGGAGGGACAAGTAGAATCTGCAGCACACACATGGGGACAGCTTCTGCCCCAGTGACCCACTGGGTCCTGATGACTCATTTCCTGATCTGTGACCTGGGATTTAATGAAACAATTGAAAGGTATTTGGATTTATTATTTTTTTTATATATTCTAGTAAAATTTCTTTATTTTAATTGATAATTTAAATTATTGTAGTTCATTTTAATTAATAGGATGCAAAGTTTAATAATCACACTCCTGGGTGGGCATGGTGGCACATGCCTTTAGTCCCAGTAGTCAAAGGCAGAGACAGGTGGATACCTGCCTTGTCCCTGTCCTTCATGAATGGCAGAATGATATACTGATTCTACTTGGAATACAGACTTGAAGCTCAAAATCCCTGATTAAATCATCTTAGAAAGAAGTTCCATTCTTCTCCTTGCTTTTGTTTTCAGAAGACAGTGCAGTGTAGGATGTTTCTATCAGGAGAGGTGTTCTCCGCTCACCCTGTTGCAGTTCTAAGCAGCATCTGTAGTGCCTTCCTTGGTCATCGCGGGTGCCTTTGGTCATCACGTGTGCCTTTGGTCATCTGTGCTTTCTAAGTTGCTTGACTTTTCTCCCCTTGCTTTCTGCCTAACTTTAGAGTAACCAAATAAGGCAAATGGAAGAAGTCAAGATCTCAAAGAAGAGTAAAGTAGGAATTCTTCCATTTGTTGCTGAATTTGAAGAATTTGCTGGACTTGCAGAATCAATCTTCAAAAATGCTGAACGTCGTGGCGATCTGGACAAAGCCTACACCAAACTAATCAGAGGAGTGTTTGTTAATGGTGAATTTGTATGGTTTGTTCTAAAGAACGTTATGGCTCTTCTCTGGTTTCTGGGTAACTCTGACGCTGGGTGCAGGCGAGCTCACTGTTTTTAGTGGTCTGTAGTCTGAACCTGAGCATCTGTGGAGTGTGGAAACTGAGCAGCATGGAAGCTGCTAACCCCTCAGGAGCCACTCCTGTACCGGGCTCCTGGGCCTATCACTGTGCAGAACTGAAAGGCACTTTTCAAATGTAGAAAATGACCTTGTTTCGTTTGCATTTTAATAAGGGTCTTCTGGGCGCTGGGCAAGGATGTCTGTAGTGCTTACAAGTCAGTTCGCTGAAGCTTCATTTTTTTTTTAATCTGTAACACAGGGAGATTAGCTGTGTGCTGGCCTGTGTGAAAGCCCACTCAGTTAGGGACTTTTTTTGGATGTGTTATTTAATTTGAAATTGTCTGATAACTTACACTCAATGATTTCAAAAGCAAAAATTGAACAGGAAGTTGAATCATGTCGTATTGCATATAACACTTTGTTGTGAAAGGAAAGGGAGAGGGTGTGGAAAAGTTTGTAAGTAGAAACATTAAATGTTACAAATAATCTTTCCCTTGATTTAAAAGTATTTTCTAGTTTTTGTGAGTGCATATGAGCATATTTTATTTTAGAATCAGATAAAACAAACAAAATGTATATGGTTTTGTAAGTGACATTCTTTAGTGCACTTTTCCATACACTGGAAGCTGCTTAACTCCGAAATCCTGTTATCTTTCCTTATTCAGTAATATAGATTTCTGTCTCATTTTTTTCTGTTGCTTTGATAAAATACTCTGATAAAAAAGCAGCTTAAAGATTAATTTGCGTCACAGTTGAAGGTACAGTGCAAAGCTGGAAGCAGTTGGTCACATACACCCATAGTCCGAAGAAGGTAGCACCGAGTGCATGCATGTTAGTGTTTGCTTTCTCTGGCTTACACAGTCCAAGATCCCCTTCCTAGGGAATGGCACCACCTACAATGGGTAGGTCTTCACACCCCGATTAATGTAACCAAGAATCACCCACAGCCATGTCCCAAGGCTCATATCATTCTAGATTCTGCCAAGCTGACTGTATTAACCATTATAATAACTACAATTATTTTAATGACTACGTGGTCTTCTGTTATTACTGTTTACTTACTGAATATGCTGTTAGTATGTTTTAGTTTGTTTCCAGCTGGAAATGAAATTGGTGGTTCAAAGGTTTATGTGTATATTAAGGTTTTGCCAAATTACAGTGCAGAGAGCTTATACCAGTTTAGTGCTCTGAGCATTTGGTGAAAATTTCCATTGCTCTGCATGCTCTACAACTGCTAGGTATTACTCCCTATTGTCAGTCTCTATCCCTTGCCAGACCAGTCGGCTGGCTCTAAATGATCTAATTTCATTGTACTTTGTGGTTTTGCTCCTGGTGTCCTTGTAGGAGTTTTCAAATTTTGTGTCACCTTTTTCTTTCAGCTCTTGTGTTGAAGTCATTCTTTAGAAGGCCGTGCTATCACAAACCTTTATTTTTAGCTAGACATATTTTTGTTGATGCTTGTGTTCCTGTTACTGCTTTTTACATTTAAGTAATTGATCATTTTAGAATGTAGCCATGATGTTGATCATCTGGCTGCCCTAACGTACCAGCTATAATTCATAATTCCTCCACTGATTTGAAAAGTCACCTTTAGTCCATACTGCATTTCCAGGTGTGTGGGGTATTATCTGAAGAAGATTGTCCCGGGGGCTCTGAAGACCTTGCAGGACAGAGTAGTGTATTTAGTACTGAATGGTTTGACTCATATCAGAAGGTGTTCTTTGTTTTTCTGCTTCAATTTTAGTGGAGAAAGTAGCACATGAAAGCCAGAAGACCCCCAGGGATGTCGTTATGATGGAAAACTTCCACCATATTTTTGCAACTCTGTCTCGTTTGAAAATCTCATGTCTAGAAGCTGAGAAAAAAGAAGCCAAGCAGAAGTACACTGATCACCTTCAGTCTTACGTCATTTACTCTTTAGGACAGCCTCTTGAAAAACTAAACGTAAATATATTTTCATTTGGTCTTTTCCTGCTTTTGAATCCAATAACGTACAGATGTTCTGTGTCCTGGCACAGAAGGAGGATGAAAGACTTAGTTGTTGAGGCTGCCAGCGTGCCAGGCATTAATAGATGTTCTATGTATGTAGTTTCTTCTAATTCGTATAAACAGTGATGCAACCAGGTGTGGAAGCCACTCTGCCTGGATTATAATCCTCACTGCCTGGAAAGCTGAAACAAGAGGATTGTATGTATGTTCAGTGCCTGCATGGACAACTTAGCAGAGCTCCCTCAAAGTAAATAGTACATAAATTGAACAGTGATATGAGCTAAGATACTGTTATCCCATTTTACAAATTCAGAAACAAAATCAACTTGAGGGTGAAACTTGACTGAGCTTTTCCCATTGTTTTCTTCATAAATGGCCAACTTTTACATAGTTCAGGGGACGATTTCAAAAACTTTATCAAGATAAAAAAAAGGGTCAGGCATGGTGGATTGAAGGCCAGCCTGGTCTACAGAGTGAGTGCTAGAATAGCCAGGACTACACAGAGAAACCCTGTCTTGAGAAAAGAAAGGAAAAAAGGAAGAGAGGAAGAAAGGGAAGAAAGGAAGAGAGGAAGAAAGGGAAGAAAGGAAGAGAGGAAGGAAGGAAGGGACTGGAGTGAAGATTCGGGGTAAAGTGTTTGCTGAGTTTCTAATGTCCTCGTAAAAGCACGCTGTAACCCCAGCGTGAGCACATGGAGACGGGCAAATCCCAAGTCCTCGCTGGCCAACAAATGTAGCCTAAACAGTGAGTTCCAGGCTCTGTGAGAGATCTTGCTTCAAAAAATAAGGTGGAGAAGCAATTGAGGAAGACATCCTGGCCTCCACACCTACCCACATACGTCACACACAAGATTAATTTTATATATATATATATATATATATATATATATATATATATATAAAATGTTGCCTTTCTTTTCTTTCCTGACTTGAGTCATTTCCCTGAGCAAATGATAAATAATAAAATCAAGAAGTGGTTGTTTTACCAGGTATAATGATTCGTGTTTGTAATCCCATCCCAACTTGCAGGAAGCTAAAAGAGAGACAGGAAACCCCGAGTCTATAAACATATTAAATGGAAAATGCAGCATATGAGATTGTAGTTTTGTACACTCACATTAAAGAAATAGAAGGAAATCCAGAGTGTCAACAACAGTTACTCCTGAGTAGTATGGTAATAGATGATTATTATTTTAGTACCGAATGGTTTGACTCATATCAGAAGGTGTTCTTCGTTTTTCTGCTTCGATTTTAGTGGAGAAAGTAGCTTCCGTGCACTTACATCCTTTAAACCTGGTTTTTAAAAGGTTCAGGTGATAATATAAGAAGCTCTTAGCTTAGCCATTACTGGTTTTCCTTTCCTTGAAGCATTTCTTTGAAGGCGTTGAAGCTCGAGTAGCCCAGGGCATACGGGAGGAGGAAGTGAGCTACCAGCTTGCGTTCAACAAGCAAGAGCTTCGCAAAGTTATTAAAGAATATCCTGGCAAGGAGGTGAAGAAGGGCCTTGATAACCTCTACAAGAAGGTTGACAAGCATTTATGTGAAGAGGAGAACTTACTGCAGGTATGCACATCCCTGGCTTCAGACCTGGGCTTCTCTCCACACGTGCTGCACATGCTCCATTTTTAGTGCCTAGAAGAGTTCCATAGCCCAGTGTGGGGTGCACGCCTGCAGTCCCAGCATTTGGGACACTGAGGCACAAGGACCAAGAGATCAGGGTCATCCTAGGCTGCATGGTGAGCTTAAGGCCACCCTGAGCTACACCCTGCCTCAAAAAAGGGAAACAAAAGGAGAAGACAGGCCAGGGTGGAGATTGTAAGGCAGACAGGAGTCCTTGTGTAACTCCTTCTGTTTCAGTGTTGGTGTTTTTCGAAGGTGAGGCATTGCTTCTCTGTTTGACTGGGGTTTGTCTCATTGTTTTTGGATTGCAGGTGACTGTAAACGCAGTATTGCTTACTATGGTGCAGGGACTCTGAGTCGGGGATGGAGCTAGAAATGGATCTCTAATCTGGATCCAGATGAGGGATGAGGCTGTGCAATGTAGGGCGCGTTACTTGACTGCTGAGCTTCAACTTTCCTTATCCCAAAACTGATGCCTCTCTCGTGGGCTCCGCTGTTTTATAGATAAGAGGAATGAGTGCTTGAGAGGCGGAGTAACATGGCAGCAAGCCTCGTTCAAGTGCAGTGGGGCAAGATTTGAACAAACTGAAGCTGTATGCTTTATAAACTATGCCAAAAGACCCAGAGGTGGAGATTAACTCTAGCTTCAGCATCATAGGAACGGCCACCCACTTCCCAGGGGAAAACAGCGTGCTAATGAGTGGCAAGTGTGGTGCTCAGTGGAGGAAACGGCACAGCCAAGGGATGAAAAGCAAAGGGTGTAATAAAGACGGGAGGTAGTGACTGGTCTGCCATCGACAGGAATGGAGGCTTGAGGAGGCCACGAGAGAAACCCCGGAAGAGTTTGACATTCCCTCGGGTGACATGCTGGGATCTGATCATAGTTCCCACCCTCACCTGGTCCTCAGGAGACTTCAGTTACTTAGTGCTGACACAGAGTGAACCTTGATGAATTTAAGCCCTTGTATCATTATGTGTCTGGAATTGTGTCTTTAAGTTACCCCATGTCCGACTCCATGATGAGGTGGTTAATCACATAGGGGGAGGTAGTGAGCTTGGATCGTCTGGAGACCTCCCCAGTATCAAGCAGTGGTTATGCCATCAATTTTAAATAAGGAAAAGTGGATCTTTGTCTGAAACGGAGCTGAAGTGTTAAGTATTGCACTTCCTGAATGGTGGTCCTCGTTCCACACATAATTGTGCAGAGCTGCATCTGTGTGGATATTAAGTTTGTGAGATAACAGCTAAAACATGATGGGTGCTTGCTCATGGCAGACCTGTCCTAAGTCCTCTGCTTTATTCCCTGGGTTAACTTAGGAGGAAAGAGTGCTGTTATCCACAGCTTGTTTACAGATACCAACTTGAGGAGGCCCACAGGGCCAATGGCATATAGTGGAGGTCACCAATCTTTTTAAGTAGAAGGACTGAGGGTACTATCTTCAGAATGCATGTTCTTAACTACCAGGTTCTTAGATTCTCTCTGTAATCTCTTCTCCGTGTGTGATACTGTAACCCTTCCCCTCACAGTTCTCTGGCCTTCCCTTCCTGTTTGCGATAGGTGGTGTGGCACTCTATGCAAGATGAGTTTATCCGCCAGTACAAGCACTTCGAGGGCTTGATCGCGCGCTGCTATCCTGGGTCCGGAGTTACGATGGAATTCACTATTCAGGACATTCTGGACTATTGCTCCAGCATTGCACAGTCCCACTAAATGAGCCTCATGAAGGAGAAAAAAGAAGCGAACACACACTCTCAGTACACCAGCACTACAGAGAACAATGAAGCATTTGAGAAGCCGGACTCAGACCTTTGTGTGTTAGGAAGTGTCTGATAACTGCGTGGTGCTCTGCTCCGGGAACTTAGGTGCAGAGCGGTACCTGGGGGTTCGTTTTCTTTGACCTCCAGGTGAGGTACGCACTTAAGCATTTATCTCATCATGAAATGCCTTCGGCACTTGTCAGTGACAGGGAGGCCATTTCCCTTAATTGCCAGCCTGTGAGTTGCTGTTCTGAGTGGAACGGTCGGAGCAGGCCAGCACTCAGGCTCACTGGTTGCTAACCAATCACGGAACTCTGAGAGCATTGTACAGTATTGTTTGTCATTGTCTAACAAGTGTGCATATGGGTGAGGGGGCTGAGAGGGTACTCAGTTACCAGCCTGGGTTTTAAGGGGTATGTGGCGCTGTATATTAAAAACAGTTTTTAAGTTGATATTTGGAAATAGTCTTTGGTTTTATATATCGTGCATATAAAAACAAACTTACAGAATCTGTGTATCAAAATTAATTGTGAGGCCTTATACCAAAGAATACTTAGAATTCTAACAATAAGAAAGTTAATAGAATAATGAGAAAAAAAGTCATTTGTCATAGCTTCAGAGATGGTTTGTATTTAGGACTGACTATTGAAATGTGTACTATAGGCTGAGCAACCGAATGTCCGTCAGCAGTAGAGCAGATGACTAACTATGTTCACTTCGTGGGACAGTGATACCAGAATGAAAATGTAGATAAAGGCCAGGAAAATACTGTCAGGTGACAAAAGGCATCACCAGGAACATCCATCTGTGCTGGGATTCTTTTAATATAAAACTTGAAAAACAAATTAAGCCCTTGTGGTTTGGGGTTCCAAGTGGAAAAGCAGGGGATAACTGCAAAATAATGAGTGTGAATCTGGGAGGGACATGGAGGATTAAAAAGTCATGTGGTCACACATGCCTGTCATCCTAGCACTTAAGAGGCTGAGACAGGAGGATTGCTGAAAGTTCATGGCCAGCCTGAGCTGCATAACAAGTACCAGGCCAGCCGGGATTGGATAACACAGCCTCAGATAACTGGGTGGGGTGAGGGGGTCCACATGGTAAGGCACACAGACTTCATTGTATTGTGGTATTATTTACACACATGCATACACACACACACACACACACACACACACACACACGCATACACACACACACACACACACGTATATCCACTTGTACCCTGTGGGTGTTCTGTCAGTTCAGCATTTACATTTCTAAACTCAAATTCATTTGTGTGTATATATACATACATACTTAGTAATACAAAACGTGGACTTTTAAGGATTAAAAATTTAGAACAGAGAGATGCAGTGATTTGTTATTAGTTAATAGAAATGAAGTTCCATACATGAAACTCTCTGAGTGCTGGACTTGCTTTCTCTACTGGTAGCAGATGATAGGATGGATAGATAGATAGATAGATAGATAGATAGATAGATAGATAGATAGATAGATAGATAGAGATATACATTGATAAATATTTGTACTATAATACATCTAAAGACCAAGTATATCTAAACCATATGAATGGATGAAGGCTAATTTTAACTGGTTGTCTGGCTCTTCTCTAGGTAAAAGCTCCCATTCCCTGTTTTTCCAGACCTTATAGAACAATACTATTATTTACTAGAAAGAAGAAAGTAGAACTTTTAAGCATGTACCTAAAAAATCATGAGAGAATTCTTGTATGTGGATGAAAAATAGCTGAGGACATTATTACATTATTATTATTTTTTTATTTTAAGATTCATTTATTTATTATGTATGCAGCATGTATGACTGCAGGCCAGAAGAGGGCACCAGATCTCATTACAGATGGTTGTGAGCCACCATGTGGTTGCTGGGAATTGAACTCAGGACCTCTGGAAGAGCAGTCTGTGCTCTTAACCTCTGAGTCATCTCTCCAGCCCCATTACATTATTATTTATTGCATTATTAATACATAATATCACAGTGACATGAACAAAGAGATTATCTGTCCTTTGCTTTAGATCCTGGGTACCAGTGCCTCTCAGAATTTAGTATCCTTGTGGAGCACCTAGCCAGCATGATGAACTGGGCTTTGCATAGTCCAGGTCTGCAGTTTGAACAGTCTCTAAGCCGTTCCAGTACTGCTGTCGTGCTGCCCACAGTCAGGTGCAAAGTGTCACAGAGCAGTCACATCCTTCCTCTGAACAAGTCAGGACTATGTGCCGTTTCTCCCTCGGGACAGCTGGCTTTTGTACCAGCAGTTTAAGCAAGGTCCACTAGTTATTGTCAGTATACTTGTGCTAATAGTGCTCACTTACCTAAATTTCTGAGTGATATACTTCTAAGTGTTATTTGGGGCAATCCTCCTTTTTAAGAGAGGAGTCGGAAAATGGTGGGGTGGGCGGAACAGGACAGAGGGACACGTGGACATAGGAGGTGCTAGAGGCAACAGACTTAACAGACAAGAAGCAATACCAATCTGTGAGCAGTAGAAATGTTGGAGGAGGCAGCTCCAGACCATCGCAGCTGGCATCCCTGCCCATCTGGACTTTGTACAATGTGGCATCTAGAAGGTGGGTCTCTTTGCTAATTGCCTGGAGGAACAAGTAATGAGGAAGAACCTGGGAAATCGATGGGTTGTGCTCTGTCTGCATTTTGTACTAGTCTCCATTTAATTCCCAACAGCTTTTACTGGTCCCTTTCATTTCACTGCCCTGTTCTCATGAGCACCTGTTGTCATCCCTCGTGACACTTGTCATTTTGAGACATGTTGACTTGGGGGTTTTGCTGTTTACTTGTCTCCTGGTTCATCACCAGCTTGGTATCAAGGGTCAAGGCTGCCCCACGGAATCATTATCTGTAGCACTTAACTGCTTATTGGGTCCTGAGTTTAAAAGTGAAAGGTGTGCCGGGCGATGGTGGCGCACGCCTTTAATCCCAGCACTCGGGAGGCAGAGCCAGGCGGATCGCTGTGAGTTCGAGGCCAGCCTGGGCTACCAAGTGAGCTCCAGGAAAGGCGCAAAGCTACACAGAGAAACCCTGTCTCGAAAAACCAAAAAAAAAAAAAAAAAAAAAAAAAAAAGTGAAAGGTAAACAGACACTCGTTCATGGAAGGGGAAAAGCAGGAGTGTCCTTCATAGAGTGCAGTGGTAGACACAGCCACAATCTCCACTGAGGTTCCGGGTGGCGGTAAGTCCAGTGCTTAGTGTGCCACCTTGCTTTAAGTGTGCACATTGAGCACTGTGGGCAGTGGTCCACTCGTGCTGGGAATCCTTGTAAGGAAATTACCCTCAAGGACAAGAAAATGTGCCCTGCACGTAGTTCTTAACCTATCCAGCAACCAGTGGATTCTATGGTTGACTCAGGCTGGCCTGCCTGTTAGAACCACCGGGGAGATTTGTGAAGCATCCAGCTCCATCTTCAGACAGTGTTTCCCTGGCTGGGCGGTGGAGTACAAACTGGCATTTTTTAAACATTTGCCCATGATTTTCATATGTAGCAGGTTGAGAGCCAATGGTTTGTGCCAATCGTGATTATTACATTTGTTGGGCATTTTTCTACCCCAGGCAATGGAGAGGTCTATTAGTGAAGACTGGGCAGCCCCAGACCCTGTCTCTAGAAGGATTTACAGAGGTATATGTAGACAGGCCCTCTTCCAATGAGCACATATCTGAATTTTACAGGAGACATCATTCATTTGAGATCCTCCTTGGATTTGATTCATCCTAAGAACTAAGGTTCCTCTGCTGTCTCTTAGGCTCTCCTATCTTTTAAATGATTCCTTGCCCCTTAGCCTCGGATTTGGTGCTGTACCCAGTTCTTCTGCTGTGTGAAAAGTTGTATTTCCCTTCACTGGGAATCTAAAACTTGAGTTACTAGAAAGAGCTAAACTGTCCTCCCGTTTTTACCACAGTGGGTGCTTTCCAGGTCCCGGGGGAAATACTCATGTGCTACTCTCCACAAAGACTGGACACATGACTAATAATCAGGACAAGGCAAACTGTCCACTGCTCACCAGGGACCTCATCTTGAGCAGAATGGCACTGGGTGGAAGGGATATATGTTGTGGTCACATATTGTGTACCCTAGTAAATTTGCCTGAAGATCAGAGAACAGAACAAGCCACTAGATTAAACACAGATGCCAGGCAGGGGTGGCACACACCTTTAATCCCAGTACTTAGGAGTCATGCACCTTTAGCACTCGGGATCCATTTGGATCTCTGTGAGTTCAAAGCCACCCTGTACTACTTGAGATTGACTTAGTCTAGGAGAGGAACAGAGCCAGGCAGTGGTGGCACACGCCTTTAATCACAGTACCTGGGAGTCATACACCTTTAATCCCAGCACTAAGAAGGAAGTGATATGGCTGGGCGGAGAAAGGTTTATAAGGTATGAGGAGACAGGAACTAAGGCTTTTTCAGCTGGAGCCCTTTCGGTTGAGGACTCACAGACATTCGTTAAGAGGATGCATGGAGTTGCCAAGGTGGGCTGTGGCTTGTTCCTTTGTCTCTCTGATCTCTAGGCAGATTCTATTAGAGTACACGATTCATCACTACAATATGTGGCATCAATCATTCCAGCAGTCAGACCAAAACAGAAATGTCATGATGACAAACCCCAGAGTGGCCGGGGTTTCTATGCCTCCCACAGTCAGGCCCGTCATTTCCCTTCGCGGTCCTGGACAGTCTCCCTGTCTGAGGTAGGAGGGAGCTGGGAATGCTCCAGTTAGATGAAGTTAGTTTCTGAACCTCCTGACCCAAGGACTCCAGATGATGCAGGCGCAAAACACACATATACACAAAAACAAACTGAGACAGTAAATAATCGACAACAAATGGATGATAGACAACACATGTTGTAAAAGTTCAGGATGAGATATCTAGATTTCTCTGGGGTCTGACGAAGTCAAGGAAGATTTTATAAAGGGAATGAGTTGCTGTCCCCCTGTTGGGAACATCTATAAAAGATCAATACAGTTTAGCACTAGACTAAGGAGTCAGGCTCTGACGTCAAAAGGGAAGTGAGCTTAAAATACGGCTTTTAGCAGGCCATCTGAGCTTGTCCAAATGAACAAATTAACTGCGTAATGTCTTCGTTTCCTTATACATGAAATGTAAGCAATTATGCTTATTTTTGCAAGTTCACAGCAAAAGTGAAATCAGATAGTTGTTAAAATCTCCATGTAAAAAGCCATGTGGCTTCACATACACATGACCTCAGTGCTGGGTGAGAGGGAGGCAGAAACAGGATTACTGGGGCTTGCCAGCCATCTTGTCTAGCCAAAATGCAGTGGGTGACTGTCTAAAAGAAGTGAGGTGAAGTATGAGAGAGCAGGGTACTGCTCCTCGATAAGATACATTATATGACAAATCGGCATATATGTAAACTGACATGTTAACAGCAGACTCTTGGAGAAAGGAGGCATTGGAGCAAGAACTTAGGTACTGGTAGTTGGCATAACAAAAGTTATATTTTATTATGCTGAAGGTCTTCACACAAGGTTCACAACTCCCAAGTTCCTAAATATCACCCTAAGCCTATGTCCGCAAGACTGCTCACCAATGCAACATTGGTGTCTTAGCTGAAAGTCCGGTCCAGTCTCTCACAGTAGTCTTCAAATTGAGGGTCAGGACCCTGGGGGAGACGCTCCAGCTGCAGGGAAGATCAAGGTGGTATCTCTCCAATGTCTCCAGCAGTCCTGAAGAAGTGAGGAGCCATGTGTCGCTCTTGGTTTCTGTTATATACTGTCAAGTGGGTGTCATCATGTGTCTGGTTATCTTCAGTAAATAGTGTCACAGGGCTCTGGCTTTCAGGTGCAGCCTTGAGTGTAGTGGAGTTCTTGACTAAGCTATTTCTATATGTCTAAAAGGCTTTTAATATTATTATTATTATTATTATTATTATTATTATTATTATTATTATTATAAACACAGGAGGGTTCTCCTGTCCCAGACCCCAGCATGTTTATTTCAAGTATCCCCCAGGGCCTCTTGTCCTTTGGGGGCAAATAAGTCTCCTTGGTGCTAGGAACTTGGACTTGGGTGTCTTGCGCCGATGCACGGAGAGAGATGTGTTCTGCCCAGAACTCCGTCCGGCATGACTGAGCAGTGTGCTGCTTCCCCGGTGGTTTCTGAGGGATGCAGGAAGCACCTGACTTGCTCATGCTATCTTTCTTGTTATTTCTTCATTTACTTGGAGCCTCACTTGAGAGGAGATACTACTCCACCTGGGACTCTCAGCCCAGAACTCCAGCTGGCTGCTTCCGTGGGGTTTTCCTGATCTGTTCCTTCTAGATGATGTTAACCTCAATTTGATGATGTTACCTTTGGTTTGCACTCTCGAACAGGCTACTTTAGTTGTCTCTGCTAGATGCTTAAAATTATTTTTAATTATTTTATGTGAGTATTTTTCATGCAAGTATGTATGCCTGATGCCCACGGAGATCAGAAGAGGGTGTGGGATTCCTGGAATTAGAGTTATGGGTGGTTGTAAACTATCTCATGGATGCTGGAGCTCCGAACTCAGGGCCTCATGCTTTCGTTCATATAGCAAGCACTTTACTGAGACATCACCCGAGCCCTCTGCCAGATGTTCAAACCTGGCCTTGTTTGTCTGCATTGTATTCTGTGAAAAGCCATCTCTGTTCCCTGAAAATCTCTCCCTCCAGCCCCTTCCTAGCAGCACATGCCTCTCCATTCCCATTGGTCCCATTACTCATTCCTTGGCCCCTGGAACTGGCAGGGTCTCCACTTCTCTAGGCAGAAAAGACCTCCCCAGATCCTTTCTTATCAGGGTTTAGTTGCAGACAGCAGACACTCAAGACCTTTTTGAAGGGAAGTCTTACAAGCAGATTGCAAGAGGCTCACAGAATTGCTGGGAAAGGCCAGTAGAATAGATTCCAGACAGAAGCTCTTAGAAACAGCTCCCAACTGTGGGGACCATGCTCCTGCTCCGAGGTGTCCCCAAAGCTCCAGCACTGAAATCAGCTCTCATGGCAGGTGCAGGTCTGGTTAAGGGAAAAACAGATTTTATTCTGAAAAGCCCTGAGTAAGCATCCTCACCTAAGACTACCCTCCACTCAAGAGATATCTATTGAGTGATTTTCCTCAAATCCCTTCTGCCTTGCCTTGAGATGAAGAAGGGAACTTTCTCAAACATGCTAAATGGATTCTAATATTTTGTCATACTTGCTCATAAACCCCTGATTGTGTCTGGTACTAAACTGTAACTGTTCCTAGCTTCTTTACCAGTGATTGCTCTAGGGTTAAATTCCATGCCATTCTGTCCAATAACAAGAACTCAAGAACTCAGCCAGAGAATGCTGGGAGACATTGTCCTCCCTGGTGAGAAAAGAGAGGCCTATAATATATTTGTATATATATTTTTTAATCTTTATTCATGCTGGGCAATCTCTGCCTCTGCCTCTCATTTCTTATTTTGGGTACCCTTGCATGGAAACCTGCTTTTTAGAGTTTTGACAACCAATTTGTGACTGTAAGACTAAGGGTCCAAGCTAAAACCCACTCACTGAGGAAAGAGGGAGACAAGTGGCCTTTGATGCTGCCACTGAACTACTCAAATGAAGGCGTGCTGCCGCCAGGGATTTTGACAGGTGTGTGCATGGTGGGGATAGGGCATGAAATGCTTGTTACTTCACCAACTTCTAGGCCTTCTGACAAATCCGTCTTTGTTGGAGGCAGACAAACACATTTTGGCCGATATTTATTTACATTGAGTCCTTGGAACTTGTGATAAGAAAAAGAGGGATGCAGGGAGGGTCCTTCATTGGCCTGGTCCACAGTAGCCCAGAGAACCAACCAATCACATTGCAATTATCTCAGCTTTTGTCCAGTTTCTGTCAAAACCCTATAAAATCTTAGACAAGGAAGTTCAATTCCTTCCAGTCTTAGGTGTTTCCAATTTATGTATTTTTCTTTAATTTCTCAATTTCTGTAATTTTTTTTTTTTTTGGTTTATTCAAGACAGGGTTTCTCTGTGTAGCTTTGCGCCTTTCCTGGAACTCACTTGGTAGACCAGGCTGGCCTCGAACTCACAGAGATCCACCTGCCTCTGCCTCCCGAGTGCTGGGATTAAAGGCGTGTGCCGCCACCACCGCCCCGCAATTTCTGTAATTCTTAATAAAGCTTGTTTTTGCTTTGCATATGCCCGTGAGAGTACATATCTCTAATCTTCATGGGTGTGAGAAGTAAACCTGGAGCTGCTGTCTTAGGTTGGTCTTTGGTGATCATGACTGTCCAGCACCCTAGGCCTTTGGTTCATGCACAATTGGGCAGTGAGAGATCCTATCACACTCAAAACTCCTGCATCAAGGATGACAGAAACAAATGTAGATATTAAAAGCCTATGAGCTACAGAAAGAGGACCACGCATGTTTCTTCACGGGAGACTATAACATGTCTGTTAAAAAGGCCAGTCTAATACTAGTCTGGGTTGCTATGCATGGAGAATTCTGTGCAGATGTATCAAAGGAAATAAATATATCCTGGTCCTCATCTCAAATCATTTCCAGGGACACATTTTAATAAGAAAACTAAGAAACTGGAGTGTCTCTACTCCAGAAGATATAGCCAGATAAATAATAGTTTTAGAGCCCGTGAGGAGAAACTGGAAATTACAGTGCTGTTCTGAAGGGTCATCGTGAGCATGCTCAGAACAAATTATGAGCACTTAAAGGGAAGCTGATGTCAGCTGCACAAAAGAAACTCTTTTGACCAAAGATGATCAGCAATGCAATGGGTTGCTTTGAAAAGTGGAATTTGGTTGTCATGGAGATGTTTCTATGGCAACTACCATGGACATTTTAGGGGAGAGGAAATCTGTACCCTATTTAGTAGGCCGATCTAATTGACCTTTGAGGATCCTGGAAATTATGTCCTCAAAAAGTTTAATTGATCTTTCTCTGAATAGTATCTGTGTGCCCTATACTTTAGGGCACACTTTCGTAGTGGTCTGCACAATTCACAGTTGCTTTAATCTTCAGAGTTCTAGCATTTGATGACTTTTGGTAAGTCATGAAGGCCATGTGTAAAATGCGGATGCCCACATTAGTGACGGTTTAAGGTGGCTGCGATGGGATGACAGTGCTTGTTCAGCGTCCAGTTGTGTAAGCCAACACTCAACCTCACAAGCGCTAACACACTAGCTGAAGTTGAATTGTTTGAATCGTAGCATATTGTCTCATCCATCCTTTTTTTCCACGTGGCCACCCCTCTTCCACACCTCAGTTTTCATTTGTGTGCTGTCCTGATTGAGCTAGGAAGCATCCCTTCAAAGGCTCGGCTGTGAAAGGTTTAACTTCCAGGTGATGGGCTTTTAAGGAGTGATCAGCTCGTGAGGGTGCTGACCTAGAAAATTTTCCCTGGATGGATTCCTGGTGTGATGGCATCACTGAGATGCGGTGGCAACTTTCCAAGGGAGAGCTTTATTGGAGGAGGCTGGCTGTTGGGCTGTGTTCCTTGGGGCTCTAGCTTGTCCTGGGCTCCGTCTTTTGTTTCTATTTGCTTTCTGGCTGCCATGTGTGAGCATCCTCTTCCGCCACATGTGCACACTGCCACCACAGGCTAAGACTTCTGAAATTTCAAGTTAAAATTCAAGTTTTCCTCCTTGAAATTGTTTCCCTCAAGTATCTGTCACCGAGATGAAAAAGCGACAGATGTGCATGTCCATCATTTTCAGGGGTTGATACAATAGACACTTTGCAAGCTGTATTTTCAGGCTGTTACCTAGATTAAAATTATTTTTCTAATATATTCTGCTCTCAGACATCTTATTATCAATTTACAGAAATGAAGTATATTTTAGGCCTATGGTATTAGTTGTAAATATTTTTCTAGCTTATTCTTGGTCATTTGGCATGGAATGTTTGACCTGTAGAAGGCTTGCTCCTTGGTTGGCTTTTTAATTCAGTAATATTTATCCAGTTTTTCATTCCCCCAGAGCCTCTACACTTACCTCTATTCCTTCTCAATCCAAAAGGTGAAGAAGTACTGGTTCTTTGCACTAGCATTTGAGGTGTAAATGCTCCCATGTCTTTGTAGATATCAAATGAAATTCCTATGTTACCGAGATGCTCCGGCCCTGTCCTCTCTAAAGGTGATCATTTCCTGAGAGTAATTTTCCGGTGTCTTCTGCTAGAGAACAGCTTTTCATAACAACTATTCATTTACACAGAGTAGACATTTTTTGTGGCCAGGTCACTACAAATCTTCTGTCACTAAGCTCTCTATATGGACTGGAACTGCCATGACCGTGTTCCTTATCTGACAGTGATAAGCATGTTGCCAGCCAAACTACACTTCTTTGGCAACAGGAAAATTGAGTCTCTGGTGCTTAAATAAAAGGACTTGAATAGCTGATAGTTTTGACATTTTAGCATCATGTCTTAGTTAGGGTTTCTACTGCTATGAAGAAACACCATGAGCACAGCAACTTTTATAAAGGAAAACATTTAATTGGGGCTGTCTTACAGGTCCAGAGGTTTAGTCCATTGCGGTCATGGCGGCAAGCATGGTAGCACGCAGGCCGACATGGTGCTGGAGAAGTAGCTGAGAGTTCGACATCTGGATCTGCTGGCAACAGGGAGAGAGAGAGAGAGAGAGAGAGAGAGAGAGAGAGAGAGAGAGAGAGAGAGAGAGAGAGAGAGAGAGAGAGACTGGGATTGGCTTGAGCATCTGAAACCTCAGAGCCCACCCCCAGTGACACACTTCCTCCAACAAGGCCACACCTATTCCAACAAGGCTGCACCTTCTAATAGTGCCGCTCCCTATGGACCTAAGTAAGGGGGGGGCCAATTACATTCAAACCACCACACATGATTTCTGGGTGTTAAAGGGAAGCAACTGGGATACTAGAAGGAATATCAGATTAAAGACCGAATCATTCAATTCAATTCATATCACTCTTCTGTTAGGTGCCAGCCACTTCAGTAGGTTATGCCTACAGAGAAAGGCATATTAGTCTCTTTAGCTCATAAGGAGTCCATAGTCTGAGGGGTGGGGGACATACAGGAAAATCAGTGAGTATGCTGGCCACAACAGCACCCAAAGCCACATCACTTGTATATGCCCAGCAGTCTCCCAGACATCTCTGCAAACCACTTTACATCAGAACCCACTTGTATCTTTGTTCCCACCCTGTTCCTGCACCAACGCATGCTCATGTGGCTTCCTGGTTGTTCCATCTGGGGGCTTCCATTTCTGAAGGGCAACACTTGACAGTGGTCTAGATTCTTTCATGGCTTCACTCCGAGAGGCTGACCCTGCACGATTTCCATTCTTTTCTGTAGTCTTTGTCCCGCAGGCATTTTATCACGCTGCTAAGAGGACTATTGAACTCTTCTCCTAGGCAACATCATTTGTGTACAACATTCACTGTTCAGCATTCATCCTTCCACAACCCAGATCAATTTTCCCCAATTAATTTCATTAAATGATTATCTAATTTAAATCCTTAATAGTGTCCAATGATGTAGTGGATAAAAGTCAGACTCGGAAATCTCCCATTTGGTGAGTACTTATTGTGATGTATGCCTCTCACCTTTCCCAAATGACACCAGATTGCTACGTTTATTACTGACAGAAATGTTTCTTCTTTATCTCTTCTTGGCCATGTCATCTTCTTTCCCCCACTTTCCCAAATCTCTTCTCTTCATTAATGCCTCTAAGTTCTCGTCACCTCAGGGGCCAAATGCAAGTCCCATCTGCTGGGGAACCTTGAAAAGTTACTCTAGTCCCAGATGTCCTTCTGCTTCCGAATTCCTGTCATTCATCCCGTGCTGTCTGTCAATTGAGACTCAAACACATTTGGAAGGACTAAATTAACCAAGTAGCACAAATTGCCTGGCTTAACCACCACAAAGGCATCCTCTCACATTCTGAAGCTCCAACTCTGAGGCCAAGGAGCCTGAAGAGCTGGGGGAAAATCGTTTCGTACACTGTAATGATGTGTCTCTGCCAAGGCACCTTCTGATTGGTTTAATAAAGAGTCGAATGGCCTATAGCCAGGCAGGAGAGGATAGGCAGGATCTCCGGGGAGAGAGGAGGAGGAGATGAATCTAGGTCCTGGAAGATGCCATCAAGACTGAACTAAGTCAGACATCAGAATGTAGATTAATAGAAGCAGGTTAATTTAAGCTATAAAAGCTAGTTGTGGACAACCTTAAGCTAAAGTTCAAGCTTTCACAATGAATAAGAAGTCTCTGCTTTGTTATTTGGGGGCTGGTGATCCCAAGATAGCCCAACAAGAAAGCTTGCTACACTGAAGTATTACTTCCTTTGTGATACCCATTTCTTGAAACCCCCAGGGACCACCAAGGAGCCGGTTTCCGATGCAAGCACATAAGCGTCCTTTTATTGTCAGGCTTGAACCTGGGCCACCACGCGGCAGATGGAGGGAAATGCGGCAGTGGCGGTGGGCCCAGGGGTAGAGTTTTTATAGGGAAAAACCGCAAGGCAGGAATTACATGCTTTGGCTTCGTGGGATTGGCTAGAAGGGATATTGTGCGCATTTTCGCAATCACGCAGCACACGGATGACATAAGACACAAGACCCCTTGCTTAGCTCCTGAACTGCGCATGTGCGGTCATGCAGCTGGAGTGGCGGCAGAATCCTAACACATCTGTTCCGAGTTGTTATGGCACGTTCCTGAGGTCCTTCCCAGAACTGAGTACAGCAGGTGGTCTAAGATGGTGGCCCTTCCCTAAGATGGAGTCTGTATTGCCTTCACACCTGAGGACCACAAGGAACGATCTTTTATGTGTCTCTCTCCTGGTGGCTCATGGTTTGCAGCAGTGATATCATCCAGGGTTGTAGGAATGGATTCCTTTACACACACACACACACACACAGAGAGAGAGAGAGAGAGAGAGAGAGAGAGAGAGAGAGAGAGAGAGAGAGAGAGAGAGAGAGAGAGAGAGCTGTAAAGCACTTAAACGACAGGTTTCCCAGGTGGGAAGGGGATTTGGACCCAGAAGCCAGGGTTGGTCTTGACAAAGCCAAAATTTTTGTGTGTCTGGGGTGAGATGAGTTCACTTTGTCTCTCAGAATTGGCTGGTTGGGTGACCACAGAGGGCTGGATAATCCAGACAGGAAAGCAGAGCTTGGTCCCCGATCACAGCAGTTCCCTTCCCCCTTTGTGGGAGATTGGAAAGTCCCACCCAACATTTCTCTCCAGTGGGAAAAAGCGCACCAAGTCATTGTCTTGGGGAGGGAGAAGGTATGAGAAGTCTGTCTTAAGTGAAAGCTCACTAATCTACCTGCAGTCCCTCCTCCCTGTCGACCTGCCTCCCGGAGTGAAGTATCCTGACCCCTCAGTGAGTTTGTTGGGTTGGGACTGTTTCAGGAGTTTGTGGATATTTAGGAAGTGAGGCCTGCATGGCAGAGCTGGGTCACTGTGGGCAGGCCTGAAACTTCTTCCTTTCCTGTCCTGGTCTCTGCCTCCAGGGCCAGCCAACATGTGAAGAGTTCCCCAGTGTGTTCCTGCTACTCCACCATGCCTCCTTCCTGACATGATGGACTGTTCCTTTTAACAGTGGAGACAGGGACAGCAAGATGGCTTGGGGAATAAATATTAATAATAATAATAATAATAATAATAATAATATAATAGCAGTTGCCACCACCCACATGCCCCTCTTCAGACACAAATAAATAATGTAAGTTTTCAAATAAACAAATAATGAGCCAAAATAGATCTTCCCTTCTTTAAGTTGTTCCTGGCAGGTATTTTGTCCGAACAGTGAAAAAAAAACTATAAACCTGTTCACAAATGTCACAGATAAGCATGGACCACCTTGGGGGACTATTCTGCTTATTATAGACTCTGGCCCCCCAAATACATTCTTTGCATACAGTGTATTTTATTTACCTTCCTCCTCACCTCAAATACGTTCTTAGGGACTGTCAAGTTATCTGTATTTCTTAACCACTTTTTCGTAGTTTATTTATGTGCCTGTCCTAAGATTAAGTTAAATTATATAAATTCTTTTAATTGCATCAGAGCCATAGTTTATCCCAGTTGATATTCTAATTGTCTACTATGTTTATCTATTTAATTATTTTGTGTGTGGCTGAGTGTGTCACAGTGCATGTGTGGAGGTCGGAGGACAAATTTCAGGAGCTGGTTCTCTTCTGTCATGTGGAACCCAAGGATTAAACTCTGGTTGTCAGCCTTGTAGGAAAATTACTTTACCTGCCGAACCACCTTGGCCCAATATTTTAAATTTTTATCATTTTTTTAATATCCCAGTTTTCTGATTGGTCCTCTTCATAGCCACCTGTTCCTATCATTTTTTAATGACAATTATTCCTTCATCTATTTTGACCAGTGATTCTCAATCAGGAGTGGTTTTGTCTCAGAGACCATTTGGAAAGTCCTGAAGGCACTGTGACTATAAAAACATCTGGAGTGGAGGCTACTGCAGACATCCAGTGTGACTATAAGAACATCTGGAGTGGAAGCTACTGCAGGCATCCAGTGTGACTATAAGAACATCTGGAGTGGAGGCTACTGCAGGCATGCAGTGTGGAGAGGCCAGGAAGGATACTATATATTCCACAATACTCAGGAAAGGCTCCCTTCAATAAAGAATTGTCCATCCAAGTGTTAGAAGTGGTGACCTGAGAAACCCTAATCTAGATCATTATAGATCCACTACACTCTTTTCACCTGGAGAAAATTTAGGTTTTGATTTTAGATGGCTTGCTGTCTTTGTAAGCATTATACTTCCTTGTTCTAGCATTTTGACAGGCAAGCTCACAGTGTTAACTTTCCATTACTGTGACAAAATCCTTTAAATTACCAGATTAAAAGGGAGGAAACGTTTATTTTGGCTTCTGGCTTCAGAGGTTTCTATCTATGGATGGTTGGTTCTGTTGCTTTGAGACCCGTGGCTAAGCAGCTGGAGTACACGGTATAATAAAACTGTTTGCCTCATGACGGCCAAGATGGAAAGAGATGATAGCCGGGCAGTGGTGGCACATGCCTTTAATCCCAGCACTCGGGAGGCAGAGCCAGGCAGATCTCTGTGAGTTCGAGGCCAGCCTGGTCTACAGAGTGAGATCCAGGACAGGCACCAAAAACTACACAGAGAAACCCTGTCTCGAAAAACCAAAAAAAAAAAAAAAAAAAAAAGAAAAAGAAAAAAAAGGAAAGAGATGAAAGAGGCAGAGAGGTCTGCTGGGAAACAAACCTTTTGTGCATTATGAATATGCATTACTCTCATTGGCTAATAAAAGCTGATTGGCCAATAGCAATCAGTATAGGTGGGGTGATCACACTGAGGATACAGGGAGAAAGAAGGGTGGGGTCAGAGAGTTTAGAGGAGACATGGAGAAGCAAGATGAACCTGCAATGCAATGAAAGGTACTGCCACGTGGCAGAGTGTAAATAAAGAATATGGGTTAATTTAAAATGTAGGAGCTAGTTAGTAATAAGCCTAAGCTATTGGCTGAGCATTTAAAATTAATATAAGTCTCTGGGTGGTAGTTTGGAAGCAGCTCCCAGGACCGGAATACTCTGCCCGCACAGGTCACACTATCCCCTTCAATGGCAGACCCTCAGTGACCTAGCTACCTTCCACTAAACTATGTCTTCAAAGTTCTACCACCCCTCAGTAGTGCCATGCTGCAGACCAAGCAAGCTATAACACGTAGGCCTCAGACCTCTGGAGAACATTTGGCTTAGTTACCTTTCTGTTGCTATGCTTAAGACACCGTGACCAAGACAAAGAGTTAGAGTCCATGACCATTATGTCTGGGAGCATGTCAGCAGGCATGCAGGCAGGCATGGTGCTGGAGCAGCAGCTGAGAGCTCACATCTTGATCCACAGGCTCTAGGATCTGGAGATGCAATGGGTTTTTGAAACCTCAAAGCTGGGCCCTGTTATGGGCCTTAGGTAGTTCAGAGACTCACCAGTCTGACCATTAACAAATGTTAACAAAGAAGAGGTTTTATTCATATACTGGCTCCAGGTCTACACCCAGGACTCAGGATTCCCCAGTGCACACAGC
Organism: Peromyscus maniculatus bairdii; assembly: GCF_049852395.1. Taxonomy (NCBI): domain Eukaryota; kingdom Metazoa; phylum Chordata; class Mammalia; order Rodentia; family Cricetidae; genus Peromyscus; species Peromyscus maniculatus. The sequence goes on from NC_134861.1 coordinate 71,879,201, forward strand.
ACCCAGATACCTCAGTCAGGGCCTTTTAAAGGCAAAAACCACCAAGTTACATCCTGTCTACATGCAAGCAGAAGGTCCTGCAAAGCAAGCTTTTGCTTATGAAGCAGAAACAGCAGTTTTGTTAAAAGCTGTACAAGACCAGGCAATTACAAAAATTAATCATTAACAGCACATAACATTTAGTAGTCCAATGTTGCTTTATTGTTCTCTTAAGCACAGAAATTTTTAAAGTTTTGAACATAGTTAGCCCTCAACATAACCTTAACCATCACACCCCCAGTGCCAAAGCTCCTCCAACAAGACCACACCTTCTAATCCTTTCCAAACAGTTCCACCAACAGGGGACCATGTTATTCAAATATATGAGCCTATGGGGGCTTTTCTCATTCAAACCACCACAACATTCCAGACCAGCTCTGAATTACAGCACCAGTTTTCAGTGAAATAACTCTTTCACCTTTACATCTGGCTTACTTCCTCCAGCAACCAGGATCTCCCCGACTCCAGGTAAGTCTCATTGGAGTATTTCTGGACTCCTGTTTGTGGTAATATTAGAAGTCTCACTTTCTATTGTGAGGGTATTTCTTTTTCTTCCGGTCTCCACAGCCCCACAGATTGCTGAAATCTCTGGGGTTTGGGTGGGAAGCAACAGCATTTTGCTTTGTTCTCTCTGCTTTCACTTTTTGTGTGCCAGGATCCCTGACCTCAGGCCTTGGAGGTCAGCAGTGAACCTGACTGATTCTGGGTTATCAGAGTCACTCAGAGTTTAACTGTGGCTTTCAATCCCATTTACCCTTTTGGATTTCTTCATTGAGTTTCGTTCTTGCATTTTGTAATTGGTATGTGTTTGGGGGTAAGGGAAGCCAACAGTTCATCTTGACTAGGTGGCTATTGTACAGTCAATTTCTGATATTTATGGCTACTTCTTTTTTAAAAAAAATGTATTTGTCTTTTATTTTACAAAAAATAAAAATATGCTAACTTGTATCTTTGCAAGATTGTCTAAAAAATTCTCTACAGAATTCATTAGTTCCTTAGAAATTCCATATAAAAGCGGACGAAGCACACAAAATGGAGAAAGCAATGAATGGAACGGGCACAAAACAATCCATTTTTACACGCCAAGCAACGACAAAGTCCATGTTCCGAGGAAAGCCGGCTTGGTAAGGAACCTAAAGAGGAAAAAAACAAAAACCAGCTCTTAACCACCTAGAAAGTTTTTTAGGGGAGTGATGGCCTGGGGAATTGACCCTGGTCTTTCCATCCGCGAGCAGGCTATTTATTATAAACGACTTATTTCAACTCACTATTTACAAATACTGAATTAGAAGCTAGAGAAATAGAGCTGAATACAATCATCTCGGACTGAAGGAGTCCACAATTGGAGGCAGCGGGTGTGTGTGTGTGGGGGGGGGGCGGGATTGGCACATAAACAAGTATGTTTTGGTGGTCGGATTCTATTCTGGGGTTTACATGGTTACGGGCAATAACTGTGTTGGGTGATGTCCAGGGGGGAATAGTGGGTCGTCAGCAAGAATCCCCCCCCGTGAAAGGTCCTTCTCTGCGGGGACGCAGGCGGGGCGGAGGCTGGGGCGCAGGTTTGGCTGGGCACAGCCCATGGTTACCCCCCGCGGGCCGGTGGACAGGTCCTCGGGCACCGCAGAGGCCCGGGCTTCCCGCCAGGGGGCGCTGTGGCCCCGCCTCGGCCGGGCCGTTACGTTTCCGGGCACCGAGGCCGGGGAGAGCCGCCATCGCCGCCGCCCGGCGGGCGCCACTGTGGTCCGCTCCGGTTACCGGGGCAACGGCGGCGCTTCCTCCGGGTGGGCCGCGATCGTCTCTCCGCGCCATTTTCAAACTGCGCTCAGCGCCGGAGCCATTGGCGGGCAGCGGGAGGAGCCGGTGAGGACGGCGGGGTCCCCGGGGCGATGCGCCGCGGGACGGAGCCGGCGGCGGCGGGAACGGCGGTGAGGCGCGCCCGGGGCGGCCGCGGGGGGCAGCGGGGGGCGGGCGGGCGGGATCGCGGGGTCGCGGGGCCTCCGGGGCGGTGTCCTCCCCACGAGGGACGCCCGGGCGCTGCCGGGAGGAAGTGGGGGAGGGCGGCGCGGGGTCCGTCCCACCGTCCGACCGAGCGAGCGAGCCGCTGGGTCGGGGAGCACCGTGGCTCCACCTTCCAGGCTGAGTTCGGGAAGGACGGCCAGGCCGCCCCGGCCCACCCGCTTTGTGCTTGCCGGGGCTGCGGGCTTGGGTTTTTAAACCCCTCGGCATCCACAAGTTGGACGTTTCTGTACCAAGTAAGGGGTGCCCTCCTTAAGACACCCACGCCCCCCACCCCGGGGTTCAGGAGACGGCTAGTTAGTTCTACACGCCGAACCCACCCTTGTAGGTTGTTTTGAAAACGTTGTCGTCCGGAATATAGGGGAAACCTGACAGGTACATATTTTTGTTTTTTTGTCCTGGGAGGACTGTACGTCGCGTTCACATTCTGTCTTCTTCCTCTTGAAGGATGGACAGGGATGGTTTCGGGGTACCCGGAGTTGGCCGCTGTCAAAGAGGGGACGTGTTTTTTTTGGAGTTTGCCCTGCAAGGCTAGCTTGTCAGGTGTTTTTTCTTGTGGCCACAGGAGTTTCTCTAAAACACCCGGCGGGCATCAGTCAAGTCCCTCTTGTGGAAGGAACTAGAAAGTCCTAGGGGAAAGCCTCTCGACGAGGGTAGATTTGTAAACGGCAGTAATCAAGAAGAGGTCCTAATTCAGAAGTAGCCTTGTGGCCTGGGAAGTTACTTTCTTCGCTTAGTGCTTAAATAAGGAAGAAGCCATCATTGGTCCTTTATCTCAGACCGGATGTCCAGAACATCAGGTTTTGCACGTATTCATTTTTAAGCACTTAAACATTTTACCAGTGGTGAAGAACATAATTTTTTCCCTTGATTTAGAAATATGAGTTCTATGGCTATATTTATTTGGCAAAGGTTAGAAAGGAGCTCATTTCTAAAGAAGTGACCTTTGCATAATTCAATTTTAGGGTAGATTGATAGAAAAAGTAGTCGTAGGTGTTTAAAAGGATAGGCATAACCCTGTCTCGAACTCCCACCCCGAGAGAGAGAGAGAGAGAGAGAGAGAGAGAGAGAGAGAGAGAGAGAGAGAGAAAGAGAGAAAGAAAGAAAGAAAGAAAGAAAGAAAGAAAGAAAGAAAGAAAGAAAGAAAGAAAGAAAAAGAAGTATAGTAGCTGGAGGTATAGCCTGGTGGCAGAGTGCTTGTTCTGGGTTTGATTCCCAACACTGAAAACAAACAATATAGACAAGTTATAAAAATGCATACAGAGCTGTTTATATGTGTTACTTTAAGAAAAAAAAAAAAAAGGAAGTAAAGGTGGGCATGGTAGTACACACCCGTAATCCTGGCACTCCAAAGGTAGAGCAGAGGGAAAAGTTGAGGCCACCTGGTCTACAAAGTGAGTTCCAGGCCAGTCAGGACTTCATGAGGAGACTTGGTCTCAAAATGATAAAAAGTACAAAAGTGAGAGTGAAATGCACGTGCTGACATGCACAGACCTTGAGTGTGAGTGCACATTTGAAAACTTTCCATGAATGTCTGTGCCCGGTGACTTACCCCAGTCAATGCTTTTATCACTCTGAAAAGACAGCCGTCCTTCCCAGACACTCTCCTCGCCGTGAAACTGTTGCCAGCCCCACCGTTGACTTTTTTACCTGTTTCTGAGCTTTTCTTGATTGAGTCACACAGTGTATGTGTCTGGCTTCTTTTGCCCGAATACTACTGAGGGCCATCCCCGTTGTCAATGTGTATGGACAGCTCCTTACCTCTCATCTGAGCCACACTGTCTGGTCTAGGGTAAGACAGCTTGTTTATCCCTTTCCCAGTTTGGTACAGTTGTGAGTTAGGCTGCTGTAAACACTGTTGTAGTCTCCTCATGGACATTTGCGCCCATTTTCTTTTGTCAATATGCAGGAATAGAATTATAGCGTTGCAGGCTTAGGAGTGTGTTGAAGTGTAAGAAACCCCCAGCTTGTTCCAAGGTGGTTTTATGCTCTCTCAGGCTCGTGTGGATTTCATTGCTGGGAGCCTTTACTGACAGTGGGTATTATCAGTCCTTTTCATCATTCTGGTATAGGCAAAGTTGCACCTCATTGTGGTTATAATTTGTATTTTCCTGGTGATTAATGCTAAACACCTTTTCATGTATTTCTCGAGGTATCTTTTGCAAGGTGCCTTTTCAAGTTTTTGTACAACTAAAATTCAGTTTTAGCAAATTTGGGAGGATAATTTGAGACCAGGTCTTGCCATGTATCCCTGGCTGGCCTAGGACTTACTGTGTACACCAGACTCCTCTCAATTTGAGGGAAGTCTCCCCATGTCTGCCTCCTAAATGCTGGGAGTACAAGTGTGCGCCTCCACACACTGGGCCTAACCTCGATTTTCTTTTTCTTTTTTTCTTTTTTTGGTTTTTCGGGACAGGGTTTCTCTGTGTAGTTTTGGTGCCTGTCCTGGAACTCACTCTGTAGACCAGGCTGGCCTTGAACTCACAGAGATCCACCTGGCTCTGCCTCCCAAATGCTTGGATTAAAGGCGTGTGCTACAACCGCCCGGCCTTAACCTTGATTTTCTTACTGGATTGTTTTATTATTAAGCTCCAAGAGTTTATTTTCTGCTCTTTATCTAAATATTTTTTTTAGATCTTATGAGTATTTTCTGGCACTCTATGGTTTTCATTTCTTTTTTCTTTCTCCTTTTCCTCTTCCTTGGTATAAACCCAGGGCCTCACAATACTTAACAAGAACATCCCAGCTGTGACTTTTCATTTCCTCAATGGAGGGTTTTGATGATTGATGTTTTTCCCTATTATGAGGCCCTACCTATCATGTTTTTATTTTATGTTTATTGCTATTAAGGAATTCCCTGTGGGTTATGGGCACACCCTAATGTAGGGCACTTGCCCAGCATGAGCAAGATGTCTGGATGCTGTCCACATGTAAGAAAACAGTTTCATTTAAGGATCCCCTGCCTGTCTCTGGGAAGTCTTTGTTTTCTTCTAGAATCTTCATTGTTTTAACTTTTATATTCAGGTTTATGAAGAAATTCGTGTTTTAATGTAGGAACATAGAGATCATGTGTATTGGATTTAAATCGATGTTAATGTTACAGGATAATGACTACCTGAAAAGAAACAAAATAATTCTTTCATATTAAAGGACTTCCTCTTGCTGTGAAATTTTAACAGCTGTGTTTTAATCCTCTCTTTCAGGGCTTTAATTTTGGAGAGTGACTGAATCTGGGTTGGGGAGACAAGATGACCACAGCCGCCGAAAGGAAGTACGTGAACATCAGGAAAAGGCTAGACCAGCTGGGCTACCGCCAGACTCTGACGGTGGAGAGTCTGCCTTTGGTAGAGAAGCTTTTCAGGTAAAGATACAAATACACTTAGAAATGTCTATAATCCTTAATGCATGTCCTGGGTTTGTGGCTGACCTTCCTGCTTCAGTAAAGCAGCAAGTGGCCTTTGGGGAAGTCTGTAAGTCCGCTGAAGCCTGTCCGTTCTCTCTTCAGTCCAAAGCCTTGTCCCCCACACAGGGCCTTCATGGTGCAGGATGCTAGGGATTGCCATACTCACTGTGCTCTTCCGGGTCCCCGTTTCTGAGGGTTCCCCCGACAGGGAGGGACAGGGGTCAGAGGCGCTTTTCCCTTTTCTGTCTTGTCATTGGTAGGACTGACTATAACCTTGAGTGTGCTGGGCAGGCGCTCTACCTTTGAGCTCTGCTCCCACCCAGCTTCCCCGTAAGTTCCGTGTCTGCCACGCTGGTCTTTCATTTCTGTTATTCTAGAGAGCTCTCTAATTTGTTGTTATTACTGTCACGTGTTACCTTAACTGAGCGACTCCTGGCCATTTCCCATCCTCCAGAAGAGCTGTAGCGGGAGGTTTGAGATTGGAGCAGGTATTTAAGAAGGTTGATTAGTAGGACTACGAGTAACGCTGGTTGAAAGCGTTAACTCGTGTCCTCCCTCCCCGTCCTCGCCCTTGTCCTCGCTGTCCTGCTCTCCATGCTGTGTGGGACAGCCGCCGTGCGTCACTGTCATTTTGGTTTTATCCTTCCGTCATTGCGAACTTCATAAGATACGATCACTTACAGTTGCTGTAGATTGCTCATATCATAAGCACGGAAATGTGTGGTTCATCGTGTGCTATGTGTCTTTGATAACGGTTGTCTGTAGAATATAGGTTCTTCATTAATTAGTGCATTTGGTGTGCGTTTTCTCCTCACTAAACATTTACCGAGTGATGTTCTTAGCGTGACTCTGGTTTGCTGTCTTCCTGGACTTAGCGACAGCAGACTATCAGTACGTATTTACTCAATGAAAAGCCAGTTTCACGGGTTCCACAGACCTCGAGAATGAGCAAGAAGGGAGCTTGAACAGTGACTTACTTGGCACAGTAACTCATTTTGTTGGGAACCCAAATTGGATGTTGCTAAACAACCTTTAAACTAAAGGTAAAAATATCATTAAAAGTACTTTCAGAATTGGGGAAGAAAACAAACAGCAATTTAATGTGTTTGAATTTTATAACTTACAGTTAGCTTGTTTTGAGAGACTTTTGAGGACCTTTTGATAGCTTGAAAGACCCTAACTGCTCATTCTTCTTGTAAATTTGATATTACTTAACGTTAACATTATATTTAAGCCTTTGAAGAAATGGTTAAAGTGACTGGAAGACTAATAGGACGTTTCCTTGCCTTTGCGTTTCCTGTCCTTCGACTCCAGCGACCTGGTCCACACGACAGAGAGCTTGCGACAGTGCAGACTGGCCTCGACGAAGGCCGAGAAGGAAAGTGCCAACTTCGACTTCGTTTTGGAACCGTATAAACTCGAGAATGCGAGACTGAGCAGGGAGAATAATGAGTTGTATCTGGAGTTAATGAAGCTGAGGGAATACTCAGACCAGCACATTAAAGGTACGCGACCCACTGATGAATTTGTAAGCTGCAGGATCCCTGTCCTCTTTGTTTTGTCAGTGGAAAAGGCGAAAGTCTCATTTTAAAATCCTTTATGAGGAAACTGGTAGTCCCACTAATAGCTCCCTAAATACAGGACGATGTATTGAAGAACGCTTCAGAGTGGGCATACGTGTGCAGTCCTTAGCCACGACCGTCCTCACTATATGCGGATTGTGGTTTTGGTTTGAAATTGGTATAAAGAATATTAACCGGCAGAATGGAAGCATCTTCTTGAAGCAACTGTTGTTTCTCTTACTGAAAGGAAGGAAGAGGTGAAAGCCCTGCAGCACTTGTTAGGCGGTGTTGAGCCAGTCAGTAGGTTTCAAAGGTAAAGGGTGATTATTTGGTATCTTTTTTTTTTGGGGGTTTTTCGAGACAGGGTTTCTCTGTGTAGCTTTGCGCCTTTCCTGGAACTCGCTTTGTAGCCCAGGCTGGCCTCGAACTCACAGAAATCCGCCTGGCTCTGCCTCCCGAGTGCTGGGATTAAAGGCGTGCGGCCACCACCGCCCGGCATTAGGTATCTTACTATAAACTTTATACTCAATAATTCTTTAGCTTAAAGTCGACTTACTGGATCAAAGCTATGGTACACATGAGTCACATACAATAATAACAAAAAAATTAAGTTGCCTTTTGTGATTAGTGGCTTGTGTGCAGATTTGTTGGAGGTAGGAAGTGCATTTGGCTTCCCCCACCTGTAAGGCACAGGTGGCGCCTCTCAGCTTGGTATGGCTGTCTCGACGTTTAGAGTTATCTGTCTATCGTCTTTCTCACTTTAAGAGTTGAAAACTGCATTGAAAAAGTGTTCACATGAGACAGCTGATCTGAAATTTCTGAATAACCAGTACGTCCATAAGCTCAAACTCCTGGAGAAAGAGAGCAAGGCGAAGAATGAAAAAATCCAACAACTTCAAGAAAAGAATTTACAAGCTGTAGTGCAAACTCCCGGTGAGTCTTCTCCGTCGCAAACCCATTGGCCAGCGAGCTCCTGAAGACAGACTGGGCTGTGTTTCTTTTCATGAGAATCTATTCATTTAAAAAGTGCATCTCTAATCTTGCCAGCTGCTGGAAAAAGTAAACGGGCTATAAGTTTTCTATGACCCCAAGATCAATAATTAAAACATTTAAAAACATTCCTGCCACCTACAAAGATAATTACGGAGATGTTGAGTACTAATTCAGATTATAGTATGACTGGGTTACAGGTGACGTCCTATTATATTTTAGTTGTGCTCTTTGGAGTTTCAATTATGTGCTCTTTGTGTGTGTTTCTGCTCTTTGTACGTTTGTGCACGTGTAGGAATGTGTGCGTGTGCACACGTAGAGCAGAAGTCAACTTCTGATTTCTTCCTCTGTTGCTTTTCACCTGATTGTTTTGAGACAGGTTTCTCACTGAACCTTGAGCTTGCCTATTAGGCTGTATCTACCTGTCTCTACCTCTCCAGTGCTGGGATTACAGGCATGGATCCACAACTGATTTTTTTTTCATGGTTTCTGGGGATCGAACTCAGATCCTCACGCTTGAATGGCAAGCATGTTACCTGTTGAGCAGTCTCCCAGGTTCCAGTTATCTGTCCTTAGACATTGTTTAATAAGCATGTGTATTTGAGTTCTTACTGGCAGTCCTCATCCTCTGACAGTTATCTGATGGTGATATTTTAGCTCATGACATTGTTCACGGCAAGGCACACTCAGATTTAATCCTGCCGAAATCTAATCTAGCCAAGGGACAGTTTAAACCTGTGTGCATATGCCAAGCCTGCAGGCATAGAAAACTTGTTTTATAGCCTTATTAAATGTTTGAGAAATACATTGCTCAGTCGGAGATCAGGGTGAATATTTACAGATGAGCCCACTGTATAAGAAGAGAAGGTTGATCTGTGCTGTTCAGTACTGAGAAAAGTGTTCTGGTTCTCCTTGGATTGTTAAGACGTACATCTGCATTCTTAGGTGGCAAGAAAAGAAACATTGCATTTAGGCGCCAGCGGATGCAAATTGATGAACCAGCTCCACCCTCTGAGGTCAGTTCGTACCCAGTTCCCCAGCCAGAGGACCCGTACATTGCGGACCTCCTGCAAGTAGCTGATAACAGGTATGTTACATACTTACTTTGCTGAGCTGGGGATGGTGGAGGTATGCATAGTGTGCTCAAGGAACTGAGTTCAGTCGTCATCATCATCATCTTCTTCAGCTTCATCTTTGTAATGAGTCTTTTTCTGTCCTGCCAGACAGCTTCCAAATAATGACAAAGAGACTTCTTACTAATTATGAAAAGTCGCCTATAGCCTAGGCTTCTTCCTAACTAGCTCTTAAAACTTAAATTAACCCATCTATATAGGCTTTTCTCATGGGCCTTGATCATCTCCTACTTCCTCTCTCTCTCTGCCTGAAGTCCCACCTGTACCTCCTGCCTAGCACAGAACTTTGCATAGGTACTTAATAGGTATTTTCAGAATGATATGGATACTTTCTACTTGTTTTTTTTTTTTTTTTTTTTTTTTTTTTTTTGATTTTTTTCAAGACAGGGTTTCCCTATGTACTTTTGGTGCCTGTTCTGGATCTCGCTCTGTAGACCAGGCTGGCCTCAAACTCACAGAGATCCACCTGGCTTTGCCTCCCAAGTGCTGGGATTAAAGGCATGCACCACCACCGCCCGACTTTTCTACTTGTTTAAAAACTTTACTTTCAAATAAGGCATGCATCTAAGGTTTCTGCCCATACTTGCTGTACAATAACTTATTGCTGTTAGGAACCTTTTTCAATAGAGTCGCTTTGACATTCGGTTTCATCTAAGTAGGTTAACTTTGCTGGAATCTCTACTGCTTCAGACTTCTAGCAAAACGCCAGCTGGACATGAATAGATTGCTGTCTTGATCTGAAATCCTTCTCTCATGCATTCTTTAGCCCTATATTTATATTTCCTTATATAAATCAGAATCAGACCTAAATTCCATTTAATTAACTGTTCCTTAGGCCTCTAGGGCAAGGCCTTGAGCACATGCCCTGAGATTGTCAGGTAAGGTCATGCTGCTGTTTGGAAATGCTTGCAGTCCAGATGTCACTGAGAGAGTTATAAGGCTTTAAGGGCAAGAAGCAAGCTCCAGGGACACTAGTGATTCTGAGGGAGGCTTCAAAACTGTGGGGTGCATGGGGAGCCAGTGCAGGTAAGGACTTTGTGGTTCATGTAGAGAATACAGAGGTTTTTCAGCCACTCATAATATTTAAAAACGCATTGGTTGAGATCTGCTGAAGACCACTCCAATCATTTGTTCTCTCCTAATACTACTTGCTTGTGTTTATGTCTCCCTTGACCTTTTGTGGTTTGCTCATCTGTTAAGGTTATGGCTAGGCTCCCAGGCAGTAGTATTTAAAGAATTGTTTACACTGTACAAGTGCCATCCGTCTCCCGTGTCTGTTTGCTTTGGTGTGCGTACACACGGTTTGCATACAGTCTCCTGCACTGATCTTAGAGTGCTTGCATACATGTTCTTATCCTTAGTAGATCAGTAGAGACTTTTGCCTTCGATAAGTGTTGGGGTGAGCTCTCTGCAACCCCCTTATTGCAGCTCACAAAAAATTTCTCTTTAAAGCAGACCCACTTTAGACTTTTCCCATCAAAAGTGGGTTATGCCATACTGAGACAATGGAATCCATGTGGAATTCAGATGGTTTGGACGAAGTCTTGATTCTGTTAGAGCTTACAGGTTCTAGGAAAAGCAAGCTTTGCTGGGGTCACTTAGAAAATGGCCGTGTTCTCAGTTTCTCCTCTCCAGAAGTGTAAAGTAGTTTAGTAGGCAGCACAGGGTTGCTTAGGGTCAGAAAACACACACTTGTTCCTTGATTCACTTAGTGATGTTGTGAATTTTGATCTAGACCTTGAGTTTCCAATACCTCAGAGTTGCTCTAAGGACCCAACAGAACAGTGAGGTGATATATTGCATGGATGAATCTGAGTTTCAAATCACTTGCCCCTCAATTTTGGTATCTTTTGCTATAAAATTAGCTCTCCAAGGTGATGTACCTTATTTATTCTGAGTCTGTAGTACACTTCAGCACAGTACTGCATCTCCCTCCCCCACCTAAAACCCCACATAAAAGTGGGATTTTATGCAACAAAAATCACTTTCATGTTTGTTTCTTAACCAAAATCCTCACATATGCTGACATTGGTTCTACATGTTTCAGGATTCAGGAACTTCAGGAGGAAGTCCACCAGCTGCAAGAGAAGTTAGCGCTGATGGAAAACGGAGTGAGAAATTACAGCAAACAGGTAGGACTTGGCTTATGTGTGTGTCTGGGTTGAGATGTGTGTGCTCTGACCATCTGTAGAATTGTCTTACCCTTGATATTACAGATCCCTAGTTTTAAATGTAGCCTTTATCTTCTCCAAAAAGCTTGTTAGTCGAGTTAGTAGGTAGAGTAGCTCCAGAGTACTTGTTCCATTCCCTTCATTATTCACTGAGGTGACCAGTAATTTTAGTTTTTCTTTTCTTTAAAGTATCTATTTCCCCGAATAAAAAAAATTGCCTCAAATAAAAATTGTGTGTTACTATGTTCATCTCAAGAATAATTTTATTTAAGTATGACAACATACTTTTATAATTATACTTAAATGTTTTATATTTGTTAGGAGGGCCGTCTAGATGGCTCAGCAGGGAGAGGTGCAGGTCACCAGGCCTGGCCACAGGAGTTTCATCTCCAGGACCCATACGGTGCAGGGAGGGAACCAAGACTCCTGAAAGATGTCCTCTGACCTCCATCTATGAGGTCACACACACACACTATAAATAAATTTTTTTTAAAGCACAGAAGGAAATAATTGTTTTATTATTTTTTTTAAAAGATTTTATTATTTATTTATGTATGAGTATTTTATCTGCATGTACAACTTTATGCCAGAAGAGGGCATCAGATCCCACTAGAGATGGTTGTGAGCCACCATGTGGTTGCTGGGAGTTGAACTCAGGACCTCTGGAAGAGCAGGCAGTGCTCTTAACCACTGAGCCATCTCTCCAACTTGTTTTATTATTTTTCTATTCGTTTGTTTTTCACTGAATAGAAACCTTTGACAATTCTTCTTCTGGGTTGGTGTGTCTCCGTGTGGCTCCTCTGGAAGCATTTCTGCAGCGTGACAGTTTCCTGAGGAGCCAGGGCTCAGCAGATGGCTGAGATCCTAACCACAGCACTTCGTGCTCCTGCTCTGTGTGCTGGCCTCTTGGTTAAACACCACACTTCTTCCCTACTGTGCTCACTGACGTTTAAACTGTGTAACGTTTTTCTCATGTGCAGGGCTGTGTTTGTTTTTGCACGATCTGTACGCATAACTCTCTAGGTACCTAATATGTTGATAATAACTCCTAGTTTGTAAAGTGCTTTGAAAATTATTTGGATTAGAAAGGAGTTAAAAAGGAAGTTCTAATATTGTCAAATCAAAAAACAAAAACAACAAAACAAACAAACAAACAAAACTCAAAAACCTCCTTTATGAAAACACTAAAAGCATTGGTTCTCAGCCTGTGAGTCATAACCCATTTGGGATCAAATGACGCTCTCACAGGGGTCACATCCCAAATATCCTGCATGTCAGATATTTACATTATGATTCAAAACAGTAGCAAAATTACAGTTATGAGGTAGCAACAAAGATAATTCTAAGGTTGGGAGGGGTCACCACCACATGAGGAACTGTAGGGGTAGCAGCATTAGGAAGGTTGAGAACCACTGGACTAAAAGTATCAAATTTTTACACTGGGGGGGCGGGGTGGCTTAGGGGTAAAGAACTTGCCTAGCATTAGGCACTGGATTCAATTCTTAGCATAGCAGAAAAAGAAGAAGAAGAAAAAAAAAAACCCAAAAAACACAAATTGAATATCATTGTTATTTTTCAGTTTATAGCCACATTTTCCCAAGTACTTTATGAACAGAAACTGCCCAAACCTTGCTGTCTCTCTGAGGTGGCGGAGGTGTTGGAGGACATTGCTTGGCCATTCTAATGAAAGTACTGTTGACTGCCCTTCCATCTTAGCTGCTGTCGATTCTTCTTTTGCTTGTATTTGTTTTTCTCAGAACATATTCCGGGCTGTGAGGACTAGGGGTCAGCTCAGTGGGAGGCACTTACCCAGTGTGCTCAAAGCCCTGAACTGAAAGCAATCACAGCACCCCATTGGTTATTCCCAAGCTCCTCTGACCATCTGTCGTCCATCCCCCCTCCCTCCCCTTCTCTGGGTATTGCCTTGTTTCAGCTTCCTGTTTTTACCTTTAAGTAGTAACATACTCAAGGTCTCCTAAGACTTAACGGACAGGGTGTTGTGTAGCAGTACTTGCTCCTCGGGACCTCCAGCTCACAAATAATGACACAGAGACTTATTATTAATTGTGAATGCTTGGCCCTAGCTTAGGCTTGTTCCTAACTAGTTCTTGTAACTTCAATTAACCCATATTTTTTAATCTACATTATGGCATGTAGTTTATTGCCTCATCTCTGTAGTGCCCATCCTGCTTCCTCTACATTTGGCTGACAACTCTGCCTTTCTTTTTCCCAGAGTTCTCTCTGCCTGGAAGTCCTACCTATACCTCCTGCCTAACTATTGGGCATTCAGCTTTTTATGATACCAGTCATAGCAATATATCTTTATACAGGGTACAAATATCCCACAACATTCCCCTTTTTTGTCTAATAAAAAGGGAAGATTTTAACTCCAATACAGTAAAACTATATACATTAAGAACAGTTATCAAGGAAGAATTAAATTTACAATGTCCAATCCATTTGTATTTGGCAAATTTGGAGGAATTACTCTATTATCTATCCCATCATGATGAGTCCAAAGCTTTATATCTAAACCATTTTCTATCCTAATTTGTATTACCATTCTAAAAATATCTTTTTAGACCTTAAAACATCTTTTAGATAAATGACTTAAGCTTTAATGTTTCTCAACCTTATAAACTTTACATCTCTATTGTAAGTTTCTTTACTGAATTTGGTAACAAGGAAAACTGTATAACTGTCTACTCTTCAACTCCATCAATGACCCCAGAAAGACAATATTACCTGAGTAAACAGGAAGTACAGAGCAAGCAACTTCCAAAACTGTAGAAACGACAGACATCTGGCTGCCTGGACAGCCATCCAAGGTTCCTCTGCAACATTGGGGCATCCATCTTCGGCCTACAGGCCTAGAATATATGACAGACTTTTCAGTGAAGCAGGAATTTTGAAGGACTGTCCTACCTTGTCTTGGCAAAGTTTGGCAGTCACCTTCTTTTGTGTCCTGATTGTCCAATTTGGTTAGCATACTGTCAGCAGTCAAGGTAAGGGCAGTTTTTTGCTCAGTGGCTAGCTTTGACACAAAGAAAGCAAACTCCATATGGAGGTTCTTGGATGCCCATCATCCTTTTTTGAAATAAATTGATGCTGTCAGGAACAGATGTGTCTTGCTGTCATGAAATGCTTTATGTTATTAAAACATCTTAAATGCCATATTCTGTAGGTCTCTGAAATATTTGGAGACCTGTCTATCTAAAATATATCTCTGACCTTGAAAACATACCTAAGATAACACGTGTGATTGTAATAGGTGACTAACTGCTAACATGCGTTTCTTATTATCCTAAAAAGTTTGTAATAATAACTTTCAAGGACTAGAAATTCACGTTACATTGTTAAATGGGTTGCATAGGTACTAAAACTTAAACAAGAGTAGAAAGATATATAATGAAAATAACCTTAAATTTGTATCAACATACAAAAATCCATACCAATGTAAAATATTTAAGACTAGTATTTGCTTTTTTAGTTCAAAAGGAGATTCAATAATCTACCCTTTTATTCTATCATTTTTATATCCCCTTCTCTTTCTAGAACAAGATCGCTGAATCTAACCTCCTTTGTTTAGCTTTCTCCCTGACCATGACCAACAACAACTTGTAACCAACCCTCCTAAACGATGATAAATAACCACATTCCATTAAGTGACCAAAAACCATCCACCCCACCTCTTGGGAGTGTGGGCTTCATGTTCTCTAGACTGCTTCCTGTTGTCTGGGGGTGACAGCATCTCTAGGGAACCCTGAGAAAACTGGGACAGTGGGCAAGTCTGGGAGAGCTGGCTGTATTATTTTTTGTTTAGTCTCTCTGTGTTAGGAAAGTGTAGAGCTTATTTGAAGTCTTGGCTGGATAGTCTGTGAGGCTGGCCCATCTCAGCCAGCAGCTTTGAAGCTGTTCTGGACACAGAATTTTGAGAAAACTGAAACAGAGGCATTCTGAGAGGCTGGGTCACCTGGGCTACAGGGTTATTTTAGTTCAATGCTCAATTCTTCACACTTCTCTCCAGGGATGAGCTTCCTGGCATGTTACAGTCCAGTCATGCTGAACCATCTCTGTTGCCTCTGATATTTCCCAAGGTTTTGTGCATTGGTGTCCCTGCCTGGAGCACCTCTTTTTTTTTTTTTTTTTGATACTGCATTATAATAACCTTTATGGACATCTTGTATTTACAAGGTCTTGGTGACTTCATAGGCACAGACATAGGATGCAGAGTGGGCACTTCATTCCTTTAAGTATTGGTGCAGTCATGGACCATTTCATTCACTCTTCTGTTGAAGACCTGTTATCTGGCAACTATTGGGGTGATTGCTAGTACTCCCTGTTATATTCTCTGTTCCTGGAAGTCAGAGTCTATTGTTTTATTCATCCTTGAATAGCTCAGTGTGTGTTCAGTAATTATTGAATTGAATCTTTTTTTTTTTTTTTCTATTTTTGGGGAAAACAAAAAAGGTGTGTGTGTGTGTGTGTGTGTGTGTGTGTGCATTTTTCCAATTCTTGCATGTGAATTGGTGTCAATTTATGGTTAATAGTCATCTTTTGACTATATGTGAATAATAATTAATTAAGTTCACCCCATTCCATATCCTTTTTAATGATGAATTTGATAATAACTCAGTTGTCAGTGTTTTCCCTTCCTTCCTTCATTCTGGCAAGCACTGAAGTATGTCAGCATTAGTCCAGTACTTGAACATGTGTATAATCTACCAAAACATTTCTCTTCATATTAAACACTTGCCTAATTTTAGAGGAGAGAAAAAAAACCCTCAAAAATTCAATTAGAATCAATTCCATAAAAGCACTAATAAGAGCTATGTTGATATTATTAACATTGGTATGTTCTGTGTTTTCACACATGTGTGGATTCCAGTATAAATGGTAGCTGCTTGTATGCATTGTTGGGATATAAGGAAGTGTCTAAATGAAAGTGCAGGGTGAAGGGTTTCTTCACAACCAATTTGATCAACTGAAAGCACAATTTATGTCCTCAGATTGAACTAAGAGAACGAGAAATAAAACGGCTGTCACTTGCTTTGGATGGTGGTCGTTCCCCTGATGTCCTGTCTCTGGAGACTAGAAATAAAACCAACGAAAAGCTTATTGCTCACTTAAATATTCAGGTAATGGCTGTTAGGGTTGTTTCTTTAAGCATATAAAAAATCTGAGGTGTTTTTTTTTTTTTATAATTTTCTATGGGTTTATAAAAGTGACAGGCTTGTTCACTGAAGTATTATTTCTAAGGGAGTTTTTGTTTGCTTATTGTATTCTTTTTGAGACAGGGTCTCACTATATAGTCTTGGATGGCCTAAAACCCTCTATGTAGACCAGGCTGGCCTTGAACTCACAGAGATCCATCTTCCTCTGCCTCCCAAGTGCTGGGATTAAGGAGTTGACCACTACGCCTGGCTCTAGGGAGTTTCTGAAGGAGCAGAAATAAGGGGTAGCTTTGAGAAATCAGGATATTAATAAGGGTAGCAGTAAGGTAGGTCTAGTGTTCCAAACTTAAAGGAAGACCATAAACCCTGGGCAGTGCCCTCAGTTTGTTCTTAAAAATCTCATGAATGAGTGAGACATAGTGACACACTACTCTAATCTTGCACTTGGGAGGGAGAGAGGCAGGAAGATCAATTTATGGCCAGCCTCAGCCCCAGAGTCAATTCTAGATTACCATGGATTACAGGAGACCCTATCTCAAAAGAACAAAAGAACAACAAAGTATATAAATAGGGAGAGAAAACCGAGAAGGGATATTTTAAAATATACTAACAAAGTTTATCTTTGTGTGTTGGGAATTCTTGATGGCTCTGTACTTTTAAAAACTTAATGACTTTTATTCTGTAAAAGATGATTTTAAGGTATACATGTGCTTATCTATACTATATGTTATAGAGTATATATACTGTCTATAATATATGCTATATGATTCACAATATTACCCACTTTATACTTTACATACATATTATATATAGCATATAGTAACATGTAATGTATTATTGATATATTAATGGGGTGAGAATGTAGCTTAGTAGTAAAAGGCTTGTGTAACATGCAAGTCCCAAGTCCAGTCCTCACCACTGCCAAGAAATAGTAACAAAGCATGCATCTGGTGTGTGCCTGCACCATGCTGTGACCTGAAGATAAAGAAGCAGATGAGCTCTATAAGGTGTGACATGTGAACTTGAAAGTTTAGATATGCTGGGCTGTCTGTATGTAGCCAGGTGGAGTTTGTTCAAATGCACTGTCCAATGGAAACATGAATCCAGACAGATAGACTACATTATAATTGTAAAAATGTATTTATCCCAATATATCCAGAACTTCTTTCAGCATGTAATAGTTTTACTGTCCTAAAACAACAACCACAAAGCCCCAGAACTTGGAAGCCTCCTGCGCTTTGCTTTTCTAGCACATCTCAGTTTGACCCCTGTACTTCAAGTGCTCAGCAGCTCCATCTAGATGCCAGTAGCTGCTGTATTGGGCAGCACAAGCTAATGTCATTGTGACAGTCTTGTCATATTTTAGAGCTCTGTTGGGAATAAGTTCGCACAAATTTCTTATCCTTTTCTTCTCTGTTTGAAAAATCAAAGCCAGTGGACCTATATTTTCACTAAGGTACTCATTGTCAGTTTGGAAAAAAAAAATAGTATTTAGGGTTACTCATACAAAAACAGCTGGATTTAACTTCAGGGTCTTTTCAAACACAGTGTTTAGAACTTTTAGTTCAGAGTTCAGAGTATCAGATAATTTCCCATTTGTAGACTTTACCATACTGCACTTGCACGTTGGATACAGGTTGACTTCCTTCAGCAAGCTAATAAAGAACTCGAGAAGCACATTCAGGAGCTCACGGAGACCAAGGAGACGGTGACGAGTGAGGTCGTGAACCTGAGCAACAGAAATGAGAAGCTCTGCCAGGAGCTGACCGAAATCGACCAGCTGGCACAGCAGATGGAAAGGCATAAAGAGGAGGTGCTGGAGACCGCGGACAAGGAGCTCGGGGAGGCAAAGGTGATGCCGAGTCCGAGCTGGGGGATCTCACTAGCGCTCAGCTCCGGATAGACGTGCTCAGCTTTGGGGTTTGCTCGGGGGTGGGGGTGGGTGGGTGGGGGTGGGGTTCTGTGTTTAATAATCCAAGGTTTTCTTCAACGCTGTTCTCACCCTTAAAAGGTGGCCTTTGCCCTAGTTAGTTTAGTTTTCCTGAATCACACCTGTGCCCAGAGTAAACGTCCACATCCGGTCCTGGTTTCCTCTGTGGCTTCTAGCCTTGTCGTCTTATCTCTGAAGTTTGTCCTCTTGTCAGATTTAGCTCAAGAATCCTTGAAAGATTATTTTTGCATGTGAGTATGTTTATATCATGTGTGTGTGTGTGTGTGTTCACATGTGTAGGCATGTGTATGTGCATTGGTGAACATGCACGTCTGAGCATGTGTGTGGAGGCCTGAAGCTGATGTTGGTTGTCTGCCTCAGTCACTCTTCCTCTATTTATTGGGGCAGGGTTTGTTCCTGAACCCAGAGCTCGCTGTTCCAGGTATGTCTAGCTTGTGAGCTTGCCCAGGGATCCCAGCTCTGACTCCTTAGTGGTTGCCATGCCTGCCCGGATTTCATATGGGTTCTTGGGTCATATCCGAACTCGGGTCATTAAGCCTGTGCAGTTTGCATGTTCTCCACTGAGACATCGCCCTAGCCCCTAAAGGTATTTTAAAAATGTTTTCCTTACAGATTTTATAGTTGGTAGCTACCTACCGTTCGGCATCTTTCCACTGAAAAGATGCACAGGGTGAAATTTCTTGTTGTAATATTGCTCTCCTACAAGTCGTACTGTTATTTACGGTGCAGCCAGTGAATCCAGGTGACCTTTTTTCCTTGAAAGTCTCACAAAATTGTACCCATTTTATACTTGGTGCCCTTTTATGCTCAGTATCATACTGGCCTAGAATAAAAACATGTATGGATTTCTTTTTTTAATTCCTTGGCTGTAAGGATCACTGTTACAATATTCCTCCACATGGCATTATCATTACGATTGTTAGGAATCACTAGGTTGAAGTGGCAGGTATTTCACAGTGCTGACAAGTGTCTGAAACACATCTCAGTGAAATGGAATGGGGGAAAAACAAGCCTTCAAGCAGCCCCAGCCCAGCCTTCATGGTCTTTTTTAATCCTGAAAAAGTGTGCTGATAAAACATGGATGAGATTTCTTTGAAGCAGTGTGCTAAAGGCAGTCGTGAAAGGGAGAGTGAGGATAGAGAACTCACACACACCTAGACCACAAGCAGGCTCTCTCTCGGTCATCTTTGAGGAGCACTGTACGTAAATTAACTAACTAGATGCCGCTCTTTAAAAGCTGTGTGCAAGGAGGTGCAGCTTAGCGGTAGAGCTTGCCTGGTGTGTCCATGTGCCTGGGCTCCATCTCCAGCCCACCGAAGAAAACAGAGCTGGTTTTACCCATAGCTTGATAGCATCTCTGGGAACTCTTCCTGCCAAGAGTAGACGGGACCCAGTGTGAAGACCATTGTTTGTACCACTGAATCCGTGTTAGGCAATGCTAACCCCATCGTTAGTGAACCAGAAGGGAACTATATCAACATAAGACAACCATCAATAAGAAGTCCACAGCAAACATACGCAGTGTTAAAAGACTCAAATCTTTTCCTCTAGAATCAGGAACAAGTCTAGGATACTTTTATCATTTCTGCTTAGCATAGTCCTGAGTCAGAAGTGATGACGCATGCCTAGATGTCCCAGCATTTGCAGGGAGGCTGAAGCAGGAAGGTTGTGTTCTAGGCTAGCCTGGGATACTCTGTGAAACTATATCTTAATAAAAC
This sequence comes from Peromyscus maniculatus bairdii, assembly GCF_049852395.1. Classification (NCBI taxonomy): domain Eukaryota; kingdom Metazoa; phylum Chordata; class Mammalia; order Rodentia; family Cricetidae; genus Peromyscus; species Peromyscus maniculatus. The sequence goes on from NC_134861.1 coordinate 71,899,358, forward strand.
TAAATTAAAACACAGTACTGGAAGACCTCAGCGATTAGATACAAAAATAAATCAGAAAAGTAAAGGGCATACAATTTTCAAAGAAAGAATAAAAAATCTTTGTTCATATGTGATACGACCTTAATTGTGGAAAATCCAAAGATTTGCGCACAATGAAATAGAATAAACAAGTTCAACAAAATTGCATCTTAAACACACACACACACACCAGGTACAATTCTGTGTAATAAGAGTAAAAAAATCAACAAAAATTAATTAATCTCATTTGCAGATACATCAGAAAGAACTAACTTAAGCAGTGAGGTGAAAACTTCAGACATGATAGAACACTAATGAAAAGTAAAGGATGTATGAGTGGAAAGGCATCCTGTGTGCATTCATTAGGAGACGGTCTGTGAATGCAACTCAAGTCCTGTCAGGATGCAGTGTCAGCTTTTACAAAAGTGGGAAATAGTCCTGAGGTGTGTATGGACTCTCAACAGACCCTGCCTAACCGAACGAACAGTCTGGAAAGAAGACGTGGGTTGGGGTGTGGCCCAGTTTGCAGAGTGCTTGTCCCACGTGCATGAGGCCCCGGGGGAAAAGATGTGAGAGTATGTAATTCTTCTGGTGTTGATTTTGCTTTTCTGGTTTTAGTGTGTTGCTGCACTCTATCTCTTCCCTCTCTTCTCTGCTCCTTTTACGTGCTGTGCTTTTCTGTGCAATACATTGAACGTGGCTCCTCATGGCCTATTGACAGGGTCCCCAGATGTCAACTTGTTGCAACCAAAGATTGCTGCTGGATCACAGTGTTTCAGTGGCATTCTGCTCTCTCAGTTGTAATGAAAGAGATCCAGGTTGGTAAAAGCAGGCCGAGAGCAGCGAAGAGGGTGGTTAGGAAATGGCCACCATCACTTCCCAAAGCTAAGGCCTCAGAAGAGAAAGTTGAAGTGGTTCTCTGCTTGACAAGTGAGTCCACACAGGCATTCAGGACACCACAGTGTTAAACAACCTTTATCTCAACTTCACTCTCCAGTCATTGAAGCTGAGCATTAGGCTAGAGTCCTAGACCTTACTGACAGAGTGCAGACCAGCTGATCTTACTCCTTATGCCATTGTAATGTATACCTTTAGGGTCTTAGATGCTCACCTAATAATAGGCTTTTTATTCCTAGAAAGAGATTAAAAGAAACCTCTGTGAAATGCGGAACCTTGAGGAAAAACTGTCAAAACTTCATGTGGTAAGTTGATCCCATACTTGCCAGTGTTTTCAGCATGGCATTGATGCCTGATTTTGTAAGTCTGTTGAGAAACAATGTGTAAGGATAACATTCCGTCTTTTTAGTGGACTCTGTTGTTTTGGCACAGTCACAGAATGGTCTAACCATCACTGCTAATCCCAGAACATAATCACTCTGGAAAGAAACCTTATTTTCATCAGCAGTCACCCCATTACCTTCTGCTTAGCCCCTGACAGCCACTCACCTGCCTTCAGGTTCTAGAGTTCTCATTCTGACTATTTTGTATAGATGGATCATGTATTGTGTGATCTTTTGTATCAGGCTTCTTCTACTTAGTGTGTTTTCAAGGTTTGTGAGGTCATAGCATGAGTGAGAACTTCATTCCTTTCTATAGCTGAGTGATAAATGTTTCACAGTATGGTTATGCAGTTTCATAGTTTTATCATTCTCTAATCTTCCATAGCATGGGATTATAGATAAGATTGAAAATCTGAGACCCTGTAGGAATTCTGTATTCCTCTAACTACTTTATGGCTTGGCAGTTTACTAGCAACAGTAAGATTAAGAACTGGTATTTATTTGTTGACTGTTATTAGAAGTACTCATTCTTCTTTTAATTGCTTTGTTTGGTATAATTCAAGCCATTTTCCCAGTCATAAAGCTTGTCCCTGTAGCTTTCGGTGAGAAAGACAGGCTTCATTTCCTAGAGACCCCTGATGCAGGACTCATTGTGGAACTAGGAGAATGCCCACAGGCTAAAAGTGGCGGTCACTCAGAGGTGGAGGGCTCTCTATCTTGGGATAGCCTGCTACGTTGGAAGGGTTCCTGTAAGGTTAGAGGCAGAGACAACAGTAACTTGTATCTCCTCATTATGTATAATCTATGCTGCCGTATTCTGGTGACATGCCGTTTCTATGGTGTGGTAGCCTGCATTCACTCTTTGTGGATTTTTGTACACATAGTATGAATAGCAGAGCACATGATTGTGGCTTCATGATCGACTTTCAGGGAAAAGAGGTCATTTGGACTCACTGGCTGCATTTGAAATAATAGCAGGACTTGTAAGAGATGAATATTATAACAAGAGATTTCACCTTATGCATCTTTGAAGCAGTATGCTAAAGGCATTTTGAAAGGGAAAGTGAGAGTAGAAAACTCACACATGCCTGTGTGTGCAAGAGGGTTTGCTGCTGTTCACTATTGTCTGCACACTGTGAGTGCGGAGAATGATTGACAGTGCTTGTCTCAGATCCGTGATCGATTCTCTGTGATGGTGGCTGACACTGTCAACAGTTTCTGATGTTTTCTGTTAGTTTTGTAGTTTACGTATTCCTGAGATAATAATGATATTGATAACCAGTGTTCACTCCACACTGGCCATGGCAGAAACAGTGACTGTCACTGGGCCTGCGCTGCTGCACTCTTTAAACGTAGGCATTAATAAACTGTGTTGTGCACGTACATATTCATTTAGGGAGAAGTAGGACAATATGCTAAACAAATGAGGAGCAAATGAACTGAAGGGCTCTGCCTTCCACAAAAGAGCATGGGTAGCATTTGTTAGTGTGGGAATCATGGTATGATTGGTTCGTTTTTGTTTGTTTTTTTGTTTTTTTGAGACAGGGTTTCTCTGCTCTGCGTAGCTTTGTGCCTTTCCTGGAGCTCACTTGGTAGCCCAGGCTGGCCTCGAACTCACGGAGACCCGCCTGGCTCTGCCTCACGAGTGCTGGGATTAAAGGCATGCACCACCACCGCCCGGCTGGTATGTTTGGTTCGTGTGGGGGCTTTTTTGTTTGTTTATTTATTTTTTTTGCTTTCTTTTAATTTTTTATGTGTAATATATATTTTGATCATATTTTTCTCTCCTAGCTCCTCCCAGCTCCTCCCTCCCTACTAAACATTCATCTCTCTTACTCTTTCTCTCTCTCACTCTCTCCATCCCTCCCTCCAAAACAAAACAAAAGCAAATGTCAAAACAAATGAAAACCCAGTAAGACAAAATATATATATATATATATATACCAAAACAAAGCAAAAAGTGCACACAAAACCCATAGAGCCCATTTTGTCTGGCCAACTGGGCATGGGGCCTGCCCTGGAGTGTGGTTAAAATACAAAGTAGCACTCCATGGAGGATACTGCTCTTTCCCAGCAGGGATTGATTGCAGTTGGCTTCTTGGTTAGGCGTAGGAGACTATCCATTTCCTTCTCTGCTGGGACCACATCTGGCCGTGAACCTGAGCTGGCCCTGCGTGTGCAGCCACAGTCTCGGAGTTCATTTGTGCGTCAGTGCTGCGGTGTGGCTGTTTCCTCATGGCATTCGCCACCCCTGCCTCTCACAGTCTTTCTGGATACTCTTCCACATAGATCCATCCCCGAGCCTTGAGGGGAGGGTTTAATAAAGACATCCCATTTAGAACTGAGTGTGCCAAAGTCTCTCACTCTTTGCCCATTGTCCAATTATGGGTCTCAGTGTTAGTTCCCATCTGCTGTGAGAGGAAACTTCTCTGCTGAGAGTTAAGTGGTGGCGGGGATCAGAGTCCCAGCCCAGTGTACAGACTGTGGGTCCTTGGTAGAGGGCTGTTCTTTTGTTTGTTTGTTTGTTTTATTTTACATACCAACCACAGTTTCCTCTCCCTCCTCTCCTCCTATTCCCTCCGCCTCACCTCCTTTCGACCCTGCTTCCCATCCACTCCTCAGAAAGGTTAAGGTTTCCCATGACAGTCAACAAAGCATGGCATACCAAGTTGAGGCAGGACCAAGCACCTCCCCTCTGCATCAAGGCTGAGAGAGGCATCCCACCATAGGGAATAGGTTCCAAAAGCTAGCTCGTGTGCCAGGATCCTAGACCCACTATTAGGAGCCCCACAAACAGACCAAGCTACTTAACCTGCTACCCACATGCAGAGGGCTTAGGTCAGTCCCAAGCAGGTCCCCTAGCTGTAGGTCTAGAGTCCATGGACTCCCACAAGCTCAGGTCAGCTGTCTCTGTGCATTTTCTCATTATGATCTTAACCCCTACTCCTTGCTCATAGAATCCCTCCTCTCTCTTCAACTGGACTCCTAGAGCTTGGCCCAGGGCTTGGCTGTGGCTCTCTGTATCTGATTCCATCAGTTACTAGATGAAGGCTCTATGATGACAATTAGGATAGTCACCAGTCTGACTACAGGAGAAGGCCAATTCAGGCACCCTGTCCACTCTTGCTAGGAGTCTTAGCTGGGGTCATCCTTGTGGATTCCTGGGAGTTTCTCTGGCACCAGGTTTCTCCCTAACCCCATAATGCCCCCTCTATCAAGAGATCTCTTTCATTGCTCTCCCTCTCCATACTTCTCCCAATTCAACCATCTCAATACCTCATGTTTCCAACCCCCATCCCCTCCCTTCCACCTCCCCTCACCCCAGTTTGCCCAGGAGATCTCATCTATTTCCCCTTCCCAGGGCAATCCATGCATCCCTCTTAGGGTCCTCCTTGTTACCTGGGGCTGTGGATTGTAGCCTGGATACCCTTTGCTTTACATCTAATATCCACTTGTGAATGAGTACATACCATGTTTGTCTTTCTGGGTCTGAGTTACTTTACTCAGAATGATATTTTCTAGTTCTATCCATTTGCCTGAAAATTTCATGATGTGATTGCTTTTACCACTGAGTAATACTCCATTGTGTAAATGTACCACATTTTCTTTATCCATTCTTTGGTTAAGGGGCATCTAGGTTGTTTGCAGGTTCTGGCTGTTATGAATAATGCTGCTATGAGCATAGTTGAGCATGTGTCCTTGTGGTATGATTGAGCATCCCTTGGATATACACCCAAGTGTGGTATCACTGGGTCTTTAAGTAGATTGACTCCCAATTTTCTGAGAAACTGCCATACTGATTTCCAAAGTGGCTGTACAAGTTTGCATTCCCATCAAGAGTGGAGGAGTATTCCCCTTGCTCCACATCCTCTCCAACATAAGCTGCCTTCAGTGTTTTTGATCTTATCTCAAAGTCATTTTGATTTACATTTCTCTAATGGCTAAGGATGTTGAACAATTCCTTAAATGTCTTTCACCCACTTGAGATTCTTCTTTTGAAAATTCTCTGTTTAGATCTAAACCTCATTTTTTAATTGGATTGTTTGGTATTTCGCTGTCTAATTTCTTGAGTTCTTTATATATTTTGGAGATTAGCCCTCTGTCAGATGTGGGGTTGGTGAAGACCTTTTTTCCATTCAGTAGGCTGCCATTTTGTCTTATTCACCGTGTCCTTTGGAAGATTGTTCTTTTATGGTGCATTTTGACACAATTGAAGTGATTAAAAAGTATGTGCATGTACACACACATACACACATGTATATGTGAATTGCTATTATATAGGTATAATCATACATATGCTTACAAAAGTACCCATTTACCTATAAGTATTATAAATATTTAATAAAGCTATTAGAATACTTAATTATAGAATTACCATTTTGCAGGAATTAGACTTATGCCATAAGGAAAAGGAGAGACTAAATGATGAACTCCTTCTAAAGTCAGACCTGGAAACTGTTGTTCATCAGCTTGAGCAAGAAAAGCACAGACTTAGCAGAAAACTGGAGAATTTTGCAGTCACAGGTAAGATGCCAAATGTAGGTTAAAAAAGTGATTTTGCTCTCTTTGTGTTGTTGTTATTAATAGATAATCTTCCATGCATTTGTTTACTAACTATGTGCTGAGCATTTGCTGTGAACCAGAGGTGGCGCTAGGCAGTGTGACATTATAGGAAGCCCTCCCTGTATCTGAGTGGCTGGCACAGGAGGCTGCTTGAATATCTTGCAGTGGAAGTGTCTTCTTGAAGGTGGACTGAGAAGACCATTCTGGGATGGCGGGAATGGAAGTACAGTCTTTTTAAGGAATGCCGTTATATTGCCTTACAGTCTGCACTTGTGTCTCTGATTACCCGCTACTCTGTAGCTCCTCAGCCCGTTCCAGGAGGCTTCTCTCCCTCATCACCAGCAGAACTGCCCTTCCAACCTGTTCACGCATGATGCTGAACCAGCCAGTGCTCTTCTCTTGTTAGCTTGTTACTCTTGAACAGTTACCACAGGTGCTCGTTCCTTCTCGCTCTCCTACCTCTCTGCTCGTTCCTTCTCAGGATGAAATGGCCAGTTCATAAGTTTTCTAATGTCATGGTTTAGCTAGTTGCATGTAGTACCTTGTGCATCTGCAGAATGAATGAAGAGGAAGATGGCGGCGTGGGATGCATCATGAAAATGAGTCCTAAGTCAGTGTGTGGGTGTCGGCTCCACAGGCTGAGCTCTGTGAAGCTGCTAGTATTTGCTTTGTTTTAGACCATGAAAAAGTAACTTTTATGGTAAAAACTGGTCATTGTGACCTGGATTGTTTATAGTGGTATATTCCTACAGTCCCAGGCACTTGACAGGCACAGGCCCTTTTGAGCACAGGAGTTTGAGTCAGTCTATACATCTTATCTCAAAAACAACAGCAGAAAACTAATAATTGTGCTTATTGGAAGAAAACAGTGGGTTCTTTTGGTTTCTTTGTGCATGTTTTAAATTCAAGTTCAGTGAACTATGCACCTGCTGGGTTGCTTACAGGTACATTTTCTTTCAGTGCTCTTTTAGGGTCTCTAGGAATCCCTACTTGGAAATGCATCGCTTTCTTTTATAGTACAAAACAGTGTCCAGCTGTGTTAACGTCACAGAGGGTGACCTTCATTTGTTGGACAGTATTTACTGTGAATGTTTTGCTTTTGTCTTCTTCCCATTTACTTGATATGTCTGATCTTTGTGGGTTACACATAGAACCTCTCAGGATTGCTAGTAGTTTTCATTCTGTAAATTATTTATTTACTTGACTAATTCACATTATACACACAATGTTATCTTAACCACTTTAATTTGCAGAAAGAGAACTGACTTTGGAAGTTGAGAGGATGAGGCTAGAACATGGGATAACACGTCGAGACAAATCACCTTCTCGTTTAGACACATTCCTGAAAGGCATAGAGGAGGAGCGAGACTATTACAAAAAAGAGCTGGAGAAACTCCAGCATATCATCCAGCGAAAAACTTGTTCTGTAAATTACTATGCCCGGGAGAAAAATCCAACATTCAGATGCTCAGAAAAGGTAATACTGAGGAGTAATCAAAAGGGTGTGTGTGTGTGTGTGTGTGTGTGTGTGTGTGAAACCTTTTTACTTTATTGCGTATTAAAATCAATGTCATTTATACATGTTTTCAAAAGTCCTAATCTGGATTTTTGTTTTTTCTATAACTTGTGGGAAACCTTGCATAATCAGGAAAACTCCCCAACAATAAAGGACAACATTTTGATTCCTATAAATTTAGGCTGACTAGCTGAGTCATGTAGAGGCCTGTAGGCTTTCAGAAACTAGAACTCAGAGCTCACAGTGCTGTACATTTCCGCTCTTTCCAGGCTTTCTGTTCTGTGACAGCTGCACTTTCCTTCTGCTAACAGAGCAGCTCTGTCCTCACGGCCCACAACATGCCTTTATGTCATTCCCAGTTCATTAGTCGAGTTAGGAGCATCATCACTTTCAGGGCCTGTTTCACAGTGCCAGTAAAAAGCTGCAGGCATGCTGGGTGACTGTGCGTAAGCCCATGAGGGAAAGGAGTGTGTGTGAGATAGTTGTGAGCATGGAGACCTGGGGAGTGCATTTCCCAGTGAGAAGTCGGTGTTGTAGGCATGTGCAGAAGCACTTTGTTAGCAGACAGCAAAGGCCTCTCTCGATCTGGATTTGGTACCAGCTGTGGCTGCCAGCTTCCTGCTTTATGGTAAGTTGTTACTTACAGTTTCCTGGAATTACAATAAATCACTTTTAATATCAGTGGTCTTCATTATCCCAGCCTCCCAAAAGAAGAAGAAAAGTAGTTCCTGATATTGTACCTTCAGTACTGTGCATACTGCTTGTTAATGTATTGAGAATAACAGAGTGGAGAAAGGGCATTAATTAGCATACATTGCATGATAGTACTGTAAATATTACATACAAGATGCATTTATGGAAAAGTGTAGTATTCCCCTCAGAGCAAACAAGTCAGGAAATGTTCAGATCCCGTACCAAGTACTGAACAGAAAATGACAGGAACAGGAGCTTCCTGTGTCTCACAGAAATTCAGTGTAATAAGTTCATTAAAAACATCATATAAATTTGAGGGGTGTAGCTACCATTGAGCTACATCCCTGACTGCTAAATAACTTTTAAGTTCTCATTTATATTAAGTGCTAATGAAGATTGTACAGGAGCAATTCCGAACACTCGAGTTTTTCCTACATCTGAATTATGTGGAGAATCTGGAGGGATTCCTTGTAGAGAGTGACATTTAAGCTGAGGTGTAGACAGTAATGAGAACAGTCGTGGATCTTTATTCATTGCACTCCTTCTCTGGGGTCTGTGCAGACTGCGTTCTGTAAAATGTTAGGTCACGGGCTCTCTGCTCTTGTCGTGTAAACAGCCTGCCCTTCAGTGTGTCCGTGCTATCCAGTCATGTCCATCATGCTCACATGTGCCTGTGAGCTACAAAAAGGGTAGCTGATCCCTTTGTGGAGCCACCTCACACATTTCTACCATTCACTGAGTCTTCACTGGTGTTGTATATGCTCAGTGGATATCAAATAATATAAGCCAAGGCTCTTTCCAGCTGTATATTACTTCTGCTGTGACAAAACACCATGGCCAAGGCAACATATAAAAGAAAGCGTTTAATTTGCTTATGATTTCAGAGGGAGCGTTTAGCAGGAATCTTAAAGGTTCTTATTAATAAAATCAAACCCGAGGCCAGTTATTGGGGTCCATGCTGGTAGATCAGAGAGACAGAACAAGCCACAGCTATCTCACCTTGCCAATTCCTCAGCTGGTCCTGTTTCCTCAGACTGGAAGCCTCTGAGTCCTCATCCAGAATGAATCTCAGCTGAACTGTGTTGCTCCAAAGCCTGAAAGCTTAACGAGCCAAATGCTTAACCAGCCAAAATCTTCTAGTTTCTGGTCCTCACGCCTTATATATCTTTTTGCTTTCTACCACCACTCCCTGGGATTAAAGGCTGGCTTCCTGGGATTAAAGGCGTGTGTCACCATGCTTGGCTGTTTCCAATGTGGCCTTGAACTCACAGAGATCCAGAGGGATTTTTGTCTCTGGAATGCTAGGATTAAAGGCGTGTGCTATCACTGCCTAACTAGTGGCTTGTCTGTTCTCTGACCCCAGGTAAGTTTATTAAGGTACACAATATTTTGGGGAACACAATACCACCACAGGAGCGCGTTCATGGAAGCAGAGCAAAGGAGTGGCAGGAACAGCTGAGAGCTCACAGTTGGATCCACAAGCAGGAAGCAGAGAGCACACTGGGAAAGGGAGTCTTTTGAAAGTTCAAAGCCTGCCAGTGACACCTCCTCTAACAAGGCCACACCTCCCAATCCTTACCAAACAGTTCCAGCAACTTAGGACTAAATATTCAAACATAAGAGCCTACAGGGGTCATTCTCATTTAAACTGCCACACTAGTGTAGCGGTTTATCAGAGTTTCTGTATTTAGGTCATTGACATTAACATGATGTAAATTTACAATCCTCATTTTCATGGCAGTGATGACTGGATCTTTTGAATTATACAATGATAGTAGATACATTCTTAGAAATGTTGGAAATCAGGGGAATGTTGGAAGAAATTTTGCCTAGTTGGTGAACATCCTAATATGTGCTGTCTGGTAGAAATATTTAAACTTGTACCATTGCACAGACAGACCCCATGTAGGTATGAAGCTGAGTCAGCTGGGGCTGTTATACCTGAGACGCCAGCCTTAATGGTCAGTCATAGAAAACAGGTACACACATGCCTTCCTGGACTCTCCTTGGCAGAGAGTTATACAATAATGACTCTGAAAACTTACCATGCATCAGACTGACATGGAAGACTTGACCAAATGTCCTATACTCTCCCGAAGATTCCAGCATGGACCCTTGACTTCATGTGTACAGGCTTCTAAGTGCTGCTGACCTTCTTGTCTAGAGATTAGGTGCCACCAGTGTGTCATGGGAACAGCTGAGGAGTGCAGCCGTGGAAGCATCTAATGAGACCTGCACAGGTGGTGGCGTTGGCAGCCTCGGACCTTCCTGAGAACCCAGAGCCAGGGAATGTGCACCATTCCTGCACATGCCTTTGGCTGCTCTCATGGAATGTATTCATTCCTTTAGGAAGAACCTCTGTTCTGCTGGCTGGGAGCCTGCTTCAGCCAGCCTCATTGCCAGCGTCTCTGTGACAACCACACGGTTGTAATGATAACAAATGGTAATGTGCATCTTTTTAATTGTTTCAGGGTGATCACAATTCAGATATTCATCTGGTCACGAGAGAAAGAGATGAGCTTCAGCGCATGCTAGAAAGATTTGAAAAATACATGGAGGATATACAGTGCAACGTGAAACTGCTCACAGCAGAAAGGGATAAACTAAGTGTCTTGTATAACGAGGTAAGAAATTGGTCCAATTAATCCAGCAGGTTGTTTCGAATCAGTTAGCTAAAACAGAACCACTCTGTGTCCCGCATATTTTCCTAACACGTGGGACTCCATGATTTTCTTTCCCAATTAAGATGATACGTGGTAGTAGTTTTCTGTCATCTTCTTCTCAAAACAGGTACTTCTCTCTTTTTCCTGTTTGTACTCCCTCTTTTCTTATCAGCGTATGAGGTCAGTTAGAGATTGTCTCTTGGTTCTGAAAGTAACTGAACAGATCTTAGATGGCTCTGTGGCAGCTTTAGATGTGCTACCACCTATCTGAATCCCAGGGACAGACTGGAGATGCAGCCACTGTTTGAAACATGGGCTCTTAAGTTAGCCTCTCTGTCTGAAGAGATGGCTCCGCTGTCAGAGTGCCTGCTGCACAAGCGTGAGGACCTGAGGTCAGAGCCGCACACCTGACAGCCTGGCATGGTGGCTCTCATTGTAGCCTTAGCACTTGGGTCAAGACAGGTGAGTCTCTAGAGCCTGTTAGCCCAGGCCCAGGGAGCCACCCAGGTCTTTGGAATTTGCCCCACGTTGGGTGCCAGTTATTGGTGAAATTATTAAGGCCACTCCACGTAGTTAAACGGGAGGTTTATTTAGTGGCGTAACTTACAAATGAAGGGATAGGTAGGTTGCAGGGTCTGGGAAAGGTGTGGCGCAGTCTGGCCGTGTTCTCTGGAGAACTCTGCTCCATCTACCTCCAGCATCCAGGGTCCAGGAACCAAGAGAGCCGGCGCATCCGGATCTCAGGGTCCTCCCTTGGCCCCGCCTTGTGGGCGTGACAGTTACTGAAGCCTCAATGGGGGTTGGAACTTCCAGACCAAAGCTGGAATGGCTACCCACTACACAGGCTGGCCAGTCAGTGAGAGCCGGTGGTGCACACACACTCTGAGGTTAGCTCCTGGGGAAAATCTGCTCTGGGGAGGCCAGCATTGCCACAGCCTGGCCCTGCTGCGGAGCTGAGCTGGCAGATGGCGAGTTGACGGAGCAAGTCCTGGGGCCTGCAGCCGCTTTGTTCCACCCCTGTCTCTCGTGATGTCCCTTATCGTTTGGACAGGAGGGGGAGACGTAAGTCACAAGGCACCTTCACTTTTGTGAGCTCTTCTAGGACTTGGCAGTGCATTCATTAAATGGATCCACTTCTGGAGTCTCCCCCACAGTAGACTTAGCTTTTAGCTTTCTAGTCTACCTAGTTAATTCTCTGTCCGTCTGCTTCTAGTTTCCAGTGTTTTGTGGCTGCAGCTTCTCTCAATCTTCTTACCTTTGGGACTTTAGTATTTAATTTTAATCCTTTCCCTCTTTTTTATTGGGATTTGGGAAGAAAGGGAAAGTGGCATGTATTTAATATATCCCTGCCCCACCCCCTTTTAAAGTAATGGAATATATCCAAAGTACTTTTATGTCTTTTAATGCTTTAAGGCGAAGGAAGAGTTATCTGCACTAAAACAGGAGTCCACTAACATGACAGTCTCCAGCAATCTTGTTAGCTGTATGGAAAAGGAGAAAGAGCGTGTACTATTTGACTTAAGAAGAATTACAGCAGAAAACGAAGCTCTGAGAGAAAAATTGGAAGTAAGTAATTCAGTTTACATCTTTTTGAAAGGTAATTTATTAAGGATTTGGAAAGAAGTGAAAAAGGCGTGCGTTCGTATGCCCCTCCCCCGCTGCCTCCCTTTATGACTGCACTGTCCTGTGAAGTTACTGTTTAGACTAAACATGGAGGCGGAGCTAACACAGCAGCATGCCAGCCCAGTCTGAACCACTGTGTGTGTGTGGCCCATAGCTAAGAGTATTCCATCATCATAAAGTCTTGTCCATAGCTTCTCTCGTACCATGGTGGCAGAGTTGGGAAGTCACAGCAGACACATTTGACCCCAAAGCCCAAGACATGTGCTCTCAGTCCTTGCAGAAGCAGCATGCCGCACCCTGAACTCGGGATTGTTGTAGGTCCAGAGTGGTGTCCTTTTCTTCTTTACTTAACGACAATGGTTATTTTTCACCTAGCAGACAGTTTACCCATTTAATGAAAGGAACAGTTCGGTGGTTTCTGCTCTTCTTTTTCTCCCTGTCTTTTATAACTTTCACCATAATTCATCTTAGAGAAACTCATTACCACAGTAAGGAACCTTGTGTCCATGATAATAGCTTCACTTTGTCCCAGGCCTCCTCAGCTGTAGGCACTACTGATTCACTTTCTGCCTCTGTGCTTTCTCTGGACATTTCATATGAACTGAATCATTAAATATGGGATTTTCTTTCGTTTTGTGATGTTGGGCACTGAACCCAGGGTCTAGCATATACAAGACAAACACTGAGCTACATCCCCAATCCACCTGTGTGTTTTAATTTTTGGTGTGTCTCAGCAGGACATCCTTAAGGTTTATCCATGAGTAATGCTCATATGAGTATTTGTGTGATGTTTTCAGTTCGCTTTGGTAGATTATAACTCTTATAATTGCTCCCAAATAATTGTGTTAATACATACAAAGCATTGTCTTATAGTACATCCACACGGTAAGTTCTGAGTGTTCTTGTTGTGGAAGCTGTGGTCACTTCCAGTTAATATTATGAAATAAATGCTTTGAAAGTGGCCACTAAAATTAGGAACAAAAAAAAAATTAAACACTTTAAGCATAGTCTTTATACTACAAATTTTAGTTAAAGTTTTATACCCAAAGGCAGTGTGAGAATGTTTTTAATTGGAGTCTTTTGGAATGCTGCCTTCTAGAAATTAAAAAAAAAAATCAGTTAAAATTACCAGTGAGAAAGCTTCTGTGAATATGGCATCCTTTAGCACAGCAACTCACTCACCCTTTCCATATCTGTTGTAATGACCAGACACTTAAAATAGACTTCTTGAAAACCGTATTAGTACTAACAACTCAGAAAGGCTGCATTCAGATGAGCAGAACCCTTCTGGGTTGTAGGAGGTGGGCTTTTGTGAATTTGCAAGAGACCCTTCCTTCACAAATAGCACTGCTCATCTGACTCCTCCGGCCTTCTGGAGTGTTTCCTGTCGCTCTCCTGGCCATTCTGCTTTCCAGCAGCCATTATGACTAAGCTCTCCCTGAGAGCTCCACAGACAGCTGTCAGCCAAGGCCATGAGTGCTGTCTCCGGAACAACTAAGCCTTTCCCAGGAGGGTCTGTTCCTTGCTTTCTAAACAGCCATCACAGTAGATCTTCACAAAAGCCTTTTCTGATCGTTCCTGTTGACAGATGAGAGCCGTGAATTTAAATAACTTGCCTAGCCTCACCCATCTGTGTTTACAGTCTCCTTGAGTCCTTGTTCCTTTCCTTTCCGGTGTTTGCTCCTTTGTCTTCTGCCCCCACCCTGTTGTGGTTATTCTCACATGCATTACTATAGCGGGGCCTTTGTTCTCTGATACATGTATAACATTGATTTTAGACTCGTCTTTCATAGATGCAAATCCGCTCGTGTTTCTTTAGTAAAGTTCATTACCTGTTACAAGATCATTAGACATCTTTCCCCGACACTCATTTTTGCTATTTCCTACTCCCTTTTTTCAAGGCTCCTGGCTTAAGGGACCTTTTCTTGCCACGGGTCTTCTGCACAGACGACTGAAAGAGTCTGCCACCTCTTCTAATGTCCTTCTCTATCTTTTCTTACCTTTATTTCCAGGGTAAACATCCAGGCTCTAGATTCCTTTTGACATATGAAAATAAAGCCCCTTGCCTAGAAAAAAATTAGTTATTTATATTTATTTTCCTTTATGCTTGAGAATTCATGCATGTATACAATGAAATATGATCAAACATGTTCTTCTTAACCTCTCCCAACTCCCCTCATGTTTCAATTTCTTCCTCTCTTTTTTTTAATAACCCACTAACTCCAGTTACTGCTGCTCATATGTTCATGGTTTGGGGCCGTCCGCTGGGGCCTGGGGTCCTACAGTGATCACATCTTTACAAAACGATGGTCTCCCTCCTCAGACTGTCAGCTGCCAGTAGGTCCTCAGTGAGGGGTGCGACCCTGAGACCATCCACTCCGTCAGTGCTGCAGTGCGGGCTGGCTTGAGTGTGTGTAGGCCTTGTGCACTAACCCCAGCAGCTGTGAGTTCCTGAGTGTGATGGCATGCCATGTCCAGAAGACGGGGTTTCGGGGCACCCTCCCACATCTCCCAGCTCACACATTTTTTCTACCCCCACTCTATAATGTCCTCTTATCCTAGGTGGGGGAGGGGAACTGTATAAATGTACAGTGTAAGGCTCTTTTTCTCAGCACTTAGGCAGTTCTGCAGCTCTCCATTGACTGAGGTCACTGCAAAAAGGAACCTCTCTGACCAAGGTCGAGAGAGCTGCCCAGGTGTGTAGGTGTGAGCATAAATATTTGGAGGCACTTTGACAGCATGGGCATTTAGAACATTAGAGCAACAGCAGGTTCTATCCTACAGACTCTGACCTCAATAGCCTTGGGCCTTTGATCAGGCTTCCAGCATCAGACATGCAATTCCGCTCTGTGGAGCAGGCCTTGACTCTGATGATAAGGAGTTACCCTGTGACAGCCATCATATCTTACCTGGCAAGTGAGTGTTGCAGCATGCAAGGTCCAGGACTGGCTGCAACTCTGGATGTCATTCTCCCTTCAGCAGCCTGCATAGCACTTTCTAGCACGATCTATTTATTTTGAGACAAGGTCTCAAGTAGCTCAGGCTGACTTGAACTTGCTCTAGAACTGAGGATCACCTTGAACTCTTGGCCTCCTGCCTTCATGGCTTTATTTTAGTTTCTTGTTTTAGGTCTGTCTTTTTTCTGAGGCTGTATCAAATCTATGATGTCAGAGACTTTACTCCTGGCTGCACCTTGCTTGGTCCTCGGTAGAGAGCATATAGCAGCACTGGTTAATTGATCCCTTGAACTGGATGTGCAGTCATATCGACTATAGTTTTCTAATGGATAGCGTGAGCATGAGCATACATCTCCCCTGGACAAACAGTCACCATTGCCTTGTGTGTCCTTGACTCGGCAGCATTGGGAGCTGAAAGCGCGCCTTCCTCCCATCCTGACCGGCAGTTCTTAGTCCTGGTCTTCTCCATGCTGTTGCCTTTGTCTTCCTGCTCGTGTGTTTTCTTCTTTGTGTCTGTTTTTCTTCCGTCTGAGTTCTGGCTCGGCCGCAGAGCTCTAACCTGGCGTGAGGCTCTTGGTTCAGTCAGCAGCACTGTAAAAAGTAAACGGGCGGTGGGGGCCTTACATCTCCTCTTGTGAGGGCACACTCCCGCACTTGGGACTTAGTGTGCTGTTCTCTGTGTGACCCCGGTGTTAACAAGGGTCCATCCACCTAAGTCTCTTTAAACCAGTCCACTCCATTTTCTTTTCTGTGCGGCACATGAAGGTTGGAAATGTGACTTTTTCTAAGTGAAAGAATGCTTTTATAAAATGTCTGACCTTTCTAGAATACTCATAGAGTCTTTGAAATGGGAGACAAAGCTCTGCAAACTTGCATTACTTACTTTTGTGATTATTTGGTACAAATGAACATTTTCTATAAAATTCTCTTTCAGAGTATCCAAGAAATGAATGTTTTTGGAAAATCAGAATTAGAGAAAACTATTGAAGATTTGACATACATGAATCACCAGGTAATTTATCAAAGGATTTGGGGCATATTTTATTAGATGACCGACTGCCAGTGATGCTTTTAGTGTATGTTTTTGAAAACTAATATGCAGCGAGGAGGAGTGTGTGCTCTGAGACTTGTTACTTGGTTCAAATCTAGCTTCCTGTCTAGACCAGTTTCTCGGCTCTTCTGTCTTCCAGTGTTTTTCATTTATGACTTAGGACTGGCACTTCCGTTTCTCAGGATTTCTGTGAAAATGTGATGGGTGAATAACACACATGCCACACTCAAGAGTCCTGGAATATTATGGGCATTGGTAGTAGCTAGCCATGATTATTGTGGTTTGGTCTTATAAAAGTAATTACAGAATACAGACAGACTGCAAAATGAAGCTCATTGTTAATTTTCTTTATAATTAGCCCCCAGTCTCTTCAGGAGATTGCTTCCTGGACTTCCCCAGATACCCAAGTCCGAAGATTCTCAAGTTAGTTGTACAAAGTGGCATGATATTGCATATAACCTATACATCCTCCCATATTCTTTAAAGCACACTTAGATTTCTTTTAGTACTTTAATTATATAATGCCTTACACAGTGTAGAGGTATAAACAGTTGTTATACTGTGCTGTTTAGGAAATAATGATAGGAAAACTATTGTATATGTTCAGTACAGAAGCAACCACTCTAGACTAACTAGATAGTACACATTTTCTACAGTTGGCTACTCTGAAATTCCAGGATTTATATAGAACCCAAGAGCCAAAAGTCACATAGAAGTTTAAGGAACACTGGTACTGGGTGTTTAGGGCCGTTATAATTAAGATAGGGACTAATTCTTAGTTCTTATCTGATGAAACCAAATGTAAAAATCCATATAAAGGAATCCAACATATACAGAAACCCAGATCAGTGAGTCAAGAGTGATTATTTAGCAGTTCTTTCCTGAATAGACGGCTACATATATTAAGATACCAAGAATAAGAAATTGGCTTAAAATAAGAAATTTTAAGATTGTTTACAGCTAGCTCCTCAGTGCCGAAGCATGAGGTTCACACAATGCCTGCTGCCGCTTTGAGCACGAGCCAGGCTGACTTGGACCTTGGCTGCAGCAGCCACTGAGAAACACTTCCCACCGTGCGAACAGGGAAGCAGCCCCCAAAGCCCAGTCTTTCACAGGGGTTTACACTTGTTCGTCCTTTTCTGCCCTTCAGCCAGAGGTGAGCGCGAGCCAGCCAAGCTCTGAGGGCTTCTTATCCTGTTACAAAGTCTGACTTCTTGTTGGTGTGGCTAGTTTCTTCAGTGGCTGTCCGTTCCTTTTTCCTCGCTTTCCTTTCCTTTCCTTTCTGGCCTGAACTTAGAGGTTTTCAAGCTCTCCACTCTGGTGTTTGCTCCCAGCTTTCACTGCAAACCTGGCTGAAGACTGCCGGAAATAACCAAGCCACAGCATGCATGCTTGGCAGCCTCCAGTTTCCTCCTCGATATTTGGGGCATTATCGCAAGTCTCAGGGCACGTACAGAACTTACATTCTTTGCCACAGCGTAACACACATGGCTTCTAGTCCTTTTCCCCAGAGTCCTTGTCCACCTGAAACCCATGAACCTGGCATTTAGCCGTCCGCGGTCCTGCAGCATTCTGCTCTTCCCCCATCAGAACTGCCTGACCGGCTCTGCATTACAACAGTCGTGGGTTTTCGTAGCTCACTTCCCCAGACTTCTATCAGCTAGTCCCGAAGGCTTCTGAACCACACGGTTAGGGAGTCACAGCAGCCCACTCCACTTTTCTGTGTGTCAGCCTTTCATGTCTGTGAGCAAGGCAACTCACGGAAAGGTTTATTTGGGTTCAGTCCATGGCTGCTTCCATTGCGTGGCTCTGAAGCCAGAGCAGAACTTGATGGTGTAGAGGGTCTGGGAGATTAGCACTGCTCAGACGACAGCCAGAGAGCCATGAAGCCGGGAGGCGGGGAACATGAGGCATCATCCCAGGTCATCCCTAGCAACCTCCTTGCTTCTACAAGGTCCTACTTCCTGAAGTTCCCACCCCCTCCCCGAACAGTGCCACCGGCTGGGGACCAAGCCTTCACCCCTGAGTCTGTAGTAAACATGTTCAAACCACAGCAGTCACCATTATAGCAGCTGCATGCTGCCAAGTCAGCAGCTCACTTCTAGACAGTTACTGTATAGGAAAGGTCTGCAAACTGTGGTTCCTAGACGAGACGCTCTAACTGCTCTGTAGAGTGGGTTTTAGTGCAGACTGACCGGCTCACGTGTTGTGTTTCTGTATCTGCTCTCGTGCTTCCCTGGAGTGGTGGTGACGGACCATAGGTCCCACAAAGCCTGGAGTATTTATGTGAACAAATATGTGATTATAAATCATACTGAGTGCTGTCGAGCGGAAATAGGAAAGTTACTAACATCCACATGTATGACTAGTACAAATGCATGTTGTACCTATGCAGTAAGTTGCTGAAAAAGCATGCAGTGTGAGTCTATTCGTGTAAAGTTCAGAAACAAGTGAAACGGAGCAGTCCGTGGCTTAGGAAGGAGTGTCACTGTGATGCATTGAAGAAAGGCAAGATGGTTGGTGCGGTGTGCATTCCTGCAGACTCTGCCATGTGGGAGGCTGAGGCAGGGGGTCACTTGAGCAGAGCAGTTCAAGGATAGCCTGTGGAACATAGCAAGATTCCATCTGAAAAAAACAAAACAAAACAGAAAAGAAACAAGATTCAGGGTTGGGGGTTCGTGTGGCAGAGAAAGGGTACGACTAAGGCCTGCCCACGGAGGGTCAGGTAATATTTTTTAAGCCACGTAAGGGATATTATTTTTGTTTTATGATTTCTTCATATTGTACATATTCTTACATGGGAAAACTAGGTGTATTTGCTTGTCCATTTCTACATGAAGTCCAGTTTTAATTACAATAGCTTTATTGTTTATTTTAGTATCTCTTATGGTAAATTTATTTGCATTCTTTCACTCCCAATTTGTTTTGTTTTGTTTCTTCTAAAATAATTTAAGCATAAAGTGTAAGATACCATCCGTTAGGAATTGCTTTTATTGGCATTTCATTGAATTTATAATTTGGTGAAATTTTAGCACATTTATAGCATTATGTTCCTACCAGAGAAGCGAAGCCTGGCCATCTCCTTAAGTCAGGTCTTATTTTATGCACTCAAGGAAAGCTTTCACTGTGTTTCCTACAAAAATCTTGACCATCTTGTGGTTACATTCTTTTCAGCTCTCATTTTTGTATAATTCCTGTTTACTTATTGCAGGTTTTGAGGGTTTTTTTTTGGGGGGGGGGGTGGTGGTGGTGAGAGGTTCTATTGGTTCCAAAAGCTGGAGATTACCATGGAGGGTTTTTTGTGGGTTTTGTTTGTGTTTTAGGAAGCACCTCTTATTTTTCATCCTGCCTAGTCTCCCTCCCTTCCTGTTTCTTTTCTGTCATTGTGTTTACGTGTTTTCTTGCGTTGTCATGGTGATAGTGAGGGAAGGCAGGTGGATGCTCCCATCCTGGCGTCTCGTTCATAAGAGTATAGTTGACGTTCAGGGTTTTAATAATTGAATATATTTCCATAATTGTTTTCTAGAAATATTAGTAAAGAGTACCTATGAAAAATAAGACATTGCCATATATATGCTTACTAATGTTTTCAATTTAAATTATAGCTTGAAAATGAAAAATATGAATTGCAATCTAAAATATTACTGTTGGAAGAAACAGTCGAGTCCCTAGATAACAAGTCAAAGCTCCAAGCTCAAAAGCTTAGCCACGTGACTGGGGACTCCTCTCATCAGAAAACAGAGATGAACTCTCTCAGGTAAGTCTGCTAAAGATTTCCTTCACCCCGGGACACGCTTCTTCTGGTTATGCGAGATTCATAACCATGCTGTTGTGCTCTGTGTCTTGGCACAGTGGTTTCCCGAGTTGGCCTCATGGGACAGTCTTCCTGGAGCTTTTAGGCAGGATGTGGGGAGGTCTGCATGTGCTCTGACTTACTGAGGGAGTCTGGAGAGATCTGGGTATCCGTAGCCTTGGAGCTTTCACAAGTTGATGTGGTCATCAGAAGTTCTTTAGTAAATATTCAAGACGCTGTGCTCTGTAGGAAGGACTCCTGGAGCTCCTGGAACTTCTGCCTTATGAGTCATTGACTCCCTTTTCTCTCCTCTTTTAAAATAATAGAAATTCTGAATGTTTTCTGTCCTTTTTTAACCCTTTCTGATTTAGAAAATGAAAAATTAGCCAAGAGGTAGGGAAACTAACTCTGATAGCACATAGAGCATGGATTTGGAGTCGTAGAGACGGGCGATGAGGTCACCAGTGAGGACTGAGACAGTAGCGATGGACTTTAAGGGCAAAAGGCAAATTTAAGAAATGTTTCTTTCCTGAATGGTATTGTAAAATAAAAAATATATATCAAAAAAAAAAAAAAAAAAAAAAAAAAAAAAAAAAAAGAAATGTTTCTTTCATGAAATCCAAAGGTGACATATATGGGAATAAAATAGTAGTACAGTAATCCATAATGAATACATTGGGATACTAGGTCCCTGGTTAGCCGTTTGTTAGTTTCAAGTACATAAAACTTAAAGAAATAAAAGCTAACAGTGTTAGCCACCATCAACCCCCTCCCCCACATTTTAAAGCTGTCAGAAGCAAACAAACAAACAAATAAACAAGTAAATAAATAAATAGAACAAAAAGTAAGTGAAGATCAGCAGAAAGGCTCTGCTTTGAAGAGTTGGGCAATCTCTTTTTCTTAATTATATTTACCATAAAAATTAGGAAGAAATTTTCAAATGTCAACAAAATTTTTATCTATGAAACTCAGTAATGAAGCAGTAACTGCGATCAGAAAGGAGGGCAGTGATGGTCATTTTAAAAAAGACTGATTAAGGTTACCATTGGAAGGTTCCTGAGCAGTAACTGGATGGGCTACTGCAGAAAACTGAGTTGGGAAATAAAGAACAAGTTCAGGAATTTCACCTAAATTCAGAAAGACGAAAAGAGGTGAGGAGAGTCAGACAGACCCACATCCCAAACCAGGAGTCACAGCAGGATGTAGAAGAGCAGCAGCACTGCCCTGGGAAGAGTCCTTAGCAGAAGGAAGGCCAAGGTTATCATTGACCAGGAACAGGCTTGCCGATGCCTCATTGAGCTTTTCTCCCTTGATGCCTTACCGCCCGCCAGGTCTTCAGCTCCAGAGGACAGACAGGTGTGGTGCCTGCAGGACTGCTCATCCGCCCTGTTTGCTTTTGTGTCCGGCTCCCTGGAGCTGGCATTTTTCTTTACCTTCAGATCCTAACCACCTCTTTCTTTTCCTCACAGATGACCTTAGAAACAGCCGCTGTGGTTGGCCTCTTTTGGATGCCTTAGTCCGGTGGTTAGCTCCTTTGCAGTTTTTGTTCCGATACTATGAAAATACTCTTTTCTCTTATGAGTTCAGCCTGCTCTGCCTTCACCTACGTGACATTCAGTCACCGGCGGGAAGAGAGGGTTATGAGAATTGTCCTCTGCCTGTATAACCTGGCATATTGCATGATCTTAGAACCCTGCTTTACACCAACCAAATCTCCTCTCCCTCCCCTTCTCTCTCTCTCTCCCCCCTCTTCCCCCCCCCCCCCCGCCCCGTCTGTGTGTGTATGTGAGACAGAGACAGACAGACACTATCTCTAAGAACTGTGTCTTCACATTCCCTTGGTAAACACTGATAAGACTTGAGTTCGAGCTGTCAGATCCAAATTCAGCTCTAAACCCGACACAAACCACAGCAAACCCTTACAGAGGTAGAACACGGAGCAGACCTTGTGCCGTTTCCAATGGAGTTCGTAGATTCTCCGAACTCCGATCACATGATGTCCCATACAGGAAGCTGATTCTCAGGTGGACGAGGTTCATGCTCTTCTACCTCATGGACCATCTTCTCTTTCCCTTCCTGTGTGTTAGGATTTTTTTCACCAAATTTCCATTCTTCCAAACAGGCCTCCTGCATCAGGCACAGCTCTGATTGTAGACAGAGAGGCTATTTGGTCTGGTTTCTTGGTGGAGCATCAGAAGACAGTGTTAAAACAGCAGTTTTGAAAATGTGAATGACTCCTGCCTCTCTTGTGCTGCAGTATTTAATGAGGTCTAGCAGTGTACAGGCTCACCCTAACCGCCACGATATGAAAAGGAAATGTCTGTGTGCTGGGATGATGGCAGTTGATGCCTCCTCATGCCAGCCAGAGCCCGGGTCAGCAAGCCTCCTGTCAGTGCTCAGTAGTTTAGACTGTGGCCAGGCAGTTCCTCCTCACCTTTGAAAACCGGCTTCTGAAATGCAAGTCACTGTAGACCATGTGTAAGTTGATGATTATGGTTCTCTTCCAATAATACAGATACTTTTAGTTCATTTAATTCTCATGTCACAAAATGTTTTCCTGTGGAGATTCTTTTCACTTAATTATAAAAACTCTTTGCAGCAGGAAAGAAATAAGCACTAGGCCATGGTTTGTCAAGCCTTGCTCGGGGACAGACTGTTTTCCAGACCAATTATACAACTCACTTTTCTCAGTCACTCCATAGCACACAGCCTTGATCTTTGTAACTGCTGGCAAACAGTGACACATGAAAGTTGTCATAGTGTTCTCAAGACACTATTCTGTGGGTTGTCACTATTGCCCAGACTTGACCTCAAGTCAGTGCTCCGCCCCTCAACATCTGGAGTCCTGTGCTCAAGTGCTCCTCCCACTCAACATCTGGAGTCCTGTGCTCAAGTGCTCTGCCCACTCGACATCTGGAGTCCTGGAACCATGAGCATTCAGCTCAGCCCTCTGCTACCTTAGTCTTCCTTCTGTACATCAGTTAAAGCCAGGAGTGTCACTTATTTATTTATTTATTTATTTAAAAACATGCTATAAGAGTTTCCTGGAAATGACCCATGAACTCTAGGTGGATCTGTGATTATGCCAATAGGTATCATTTGTTTTACTGGAATTTGTTTAGATCTATTCAGAAATATGCAGATATGTTAAAAATATTAGATATACTCAGAAATATTAGATATATTCAGATACATACAGCTAGTTTCCCTTGAGAAATATGTGTGAAGGAATTAGGAATCATTTTAGATAAGGAAAAGAAGATTCATAGGTTGTGCGGGATGTCTAAAACTTTCTCTGGGGCATGCCTGCCATATTTTCTTAACAATGAGAACAAGAATGTTGCTACTGAAGGACAGTGGCTGAGCTTGTGGAGCTAATAATAAAATTGTTCCATCTCTCCTCCTCTTCTGGTGTACCACATGATGCTATCCACAGCCTTCGTAATGGGCTAGAACCTAGGTCTCATAGGAGAGCCTCCAAGAAAGCTCACCATCGCTTTCCTGTAATAGGCCATTCAATTTCCAAACCTACCTCGCTTAGATGGAGCTTCATTATAGAATTTGAAACATTTATGTTGGAGGAAGGAACATTTAAGAAATGTCTTAAAGATGCTTTAGATGTACTCTGTCATGAAAGGAAATAATTAGTTTTGTCCCGTAAACTGAGAATGCATAATCATTATAACCATGGAATTTGAGGCTGAGAGATGGCTGGAGCCACGCACACAAAGGTCTGTTCGATGGAGAGCCAGAATTAAGTTCAATTTTACCGCTTTTTTTCTGCTGGGAGATCATTTCTTTCCTCTGTGTATGTAACTTTTAAAGCTAAGAAACTGGTTCATTTTTACCGACAACTTGGTTTGCAAAGTTTCTCTTCGAGTTTACAGTGAGTAAAATGGCGGTGACTCAGCTCTCCCTCGTGAGCACCCGCCCCTCTCAGTTTCTGTCAGGAAGACTGGGCAGTGGCACTTCAGTGAGACTGTGTTGTCCTTCTCTTCTCTGGACTGGGGCACGAGAGCCAAAGCATTGCTAGGACTCACTAAGGGCTTCCTTTCTGTCAGTCCCCATGTTACCCCGCTGCCCCTGCCAGCTCCTCTCCCACGAGCAAAGCCCCCATTCAGAAGTTACGTCTGCAGGAGACGCTATCTGCCTAGAGTCTGAAGTGCTTCCAACCGTTGGCTCTTCAGCAAGGCCTCTGTGGCCACTCCATTTTCCTGTCCGCTTGGAGGCATCGGTCTCCGCATCTGAGCAGAAAACGATATGAGGCAGTCTACATTGCACCTTTGCCTTTGCCCTGGAAGTTTGTGACCCTGGACAAGGACTTTTTTTGTGTGTAAGCTTTAGATAATAGTCCCAGTGGAACTCCTCCAGACCAGTGAACTCACATGTACACAGTCCCTCCCCTTTATGCTGTCCCTGCACACGATGGCCCTAGGTTTTGGGAGTAGCCACGTGGACTGCAGATACTTTTCTCAAGTAAAACTGCCTGGACCTGGTGTCTTTCTTCCCTGGTTTGGCTCAGCTGTGCAGTTCTCCAGAAGTCAGTCCAGTCTGATGGCCCTTCCTGCCTGTCAGTCATCACCATTCAGTCTCACTTGCTGTGAGAATGCTCAGTGTGAATGTTTTCTGTCGGAATACCCCATATTGCTGTACAACGTCTATATTTCTGTAGAAATGTCCCATTTTACTCATTACTTTGGGAACCAGCCTCTTCCTCACTAGGCATCTCTAAGTCAAGCGGCCATTAGTATCTTCTTCAGTGTCTTGTCCTCAGTGGAAACCCAAAGGAAGCTATTCCCAACCAACGGTCTTTCCAGCCAGGCTGGGTAAATGCTTCCCACTCAGAGCTAGAAGCACTTGGAAACCTGTGACTGTGAGAGCCAAGGCGTGCTGTCACAGGATGCTCCTTCTGAAGAAGAAGAGTCACTTCCAACTAGTAACAGACTGGAGACACTCTTTACCAGGGACTGCCCCCGCTTCCATAAATCCTTTCCCTAGTTCCCTGAAACCAGCCTTTAGTCTTAACCCATTGCACTGTAAGAAATGCCCGCCTGCCTTCTCAGCTTATTGTGCCCTACAGCCACTGCCACTCAGAGTCAAAGAAGCCAAATGGTGAGCTCACATGGTCAGAATGGCAAAGGCTTAGGAAGAGTCTGGAGCGCCCAGCCAGGTTAAAAAGACAGGGCTTTCTTTTCACCTCCACTATCAGGAATAGAGTTTGAGGAAAAGGGGGTTGATGTTAGGAAACTGAGGAGACCCTTACTACCGAGAAACTTCTAGAAGAGAATATACAATTAATTTCATTTTATACCATATTATTTTTTGAAAGATGGAGCCATATTGGAGAAAAATGGTGGACAGCAAGAATAATATTGTATAATAAAATACCATTGATTACACTGGAGAGCTTTATAATAAGAAATAAAAGAAAGTTAGATAAATCAAAATATTTTAACAAAGCTGTTTCTGTGAGAGATAAAGAATGCTATTTGTTTTTGTCCACTGATTTAGGATGGTCAACGATCAGCTGCAGCGGTCACTAGATGACTATCAGCACCGGCTTGCCCTAAAAAGAGGTGAACTTGAATCAGCCCAAGAAGAAATTAAAATTCTGGAGGAAAAACTAGGTGAGCCTTTTGAAGTTTTACTTTTTCCAGCCTCAGTAGCCTCTGCCTAACAAGCATTGCTCTCTCTCTCTCTCTCTCTGTAGAGCAACTAAGCTGTAAGATGGCGTCCCAGAGCGAGGAAACTCAAGCCATGAAGAAGACCATTGATGTGATTGACAAAGAGAAGGACTTCCTCCAGGAGACTGTGGATGAGAAGACAGAGAAGATCGCCAGCCTGCAAGACAGCCTCACCAGTAAAGTAGGTGTCTGTCACCTGTCCTCCCGAGTCTCAGCAGGAGACATGTCATTCTCTACTTGAAGTATGCAGTTCTTACAGCCCATGGCTAATGCCTGAGACCCACGGCTGTCTTCGACAGATCTCAATTTCCTTCTAGCCTAGCAGTTGGAACCTTTCAGGTGGGATTTGATCTATTTCTAGAGTGTGATTTTTTATCTCATTACAGCACACTTTAAAGAAACCACTTCAGTTCTTAGGTGGGTAGAAACATGCCAAGATGTGACATACAGATGGATATAGAACTATGTTTACTTAGAGCTTGCTTTTATGTATGATTTATGTAATTGAAGTGTATATTTAACTACTTACTATCTAAATGTAGCAGATTATGCAAATTTGGCTAAGGAGGATTCTGTATGAATGACTTCGAATCTTTTATGTTTCTGTAATTTCTTCAGGAGAAAACTATTGCCCAGGTGAAGGTCACAATCACAGAGTATGAAACATCTTTGAGGTAAGTAATCAGTGAAAGGGAAGTCTGTGGTTGAGAAATTTTCAGTGAATGAGGTCTTGCCTAGTTAGCAGTCTGGCGAGAAGAAAAGGCTCCGGTGACGTTCCCGGTTTTGCCAGGGGCAGCCTTGCCTTCTCAGTGGCGTGCTCTGCCCTGCTCTCTGCCCCTGTGGTATCCTGTTCCTGTGCTTTTATCTGCGTGCTCCGTGTGTTACATAGTCATCTGTGCGAGTCCCGATCGTCTCATCAGGGATGCATTTGTTCTTAATTAAACCTGTCCTAAGCACGCTAAAAATTTTACATTTTCTGTCTGATCTCCAGAAAGAATTTAAGCCATCTAAAAACAAAAGTCACTAATTATATTTATTTTACATGCCTTTATGTTTTATATAATAATGGAAATGTAAGCACCAAATATTAAATGCAGTTTTATATTCTATTTTGTTCCTAACAGTTGAAGATGTTGTGTTTGCTTAACTTGTGGACTAATACTATTTATTTTGTGGCTTTATTTGCATATAACAGCATATAGGAATGATAGGATCTAAAGTACCTGAGCATTTTAATAAGTCTCCACAGGCAGCTGCTGTACTCTCTTGTGTTCACACACGTACTGAGACTGCCAGAGTCTTATTTTAAGTAAGCTAGAGTTTTCCATAATGCTTTATTATTGCCACAACACTCTTTCACAGCCAGCTAAAGGACACCTTGGCTAACCGAGACCGAGAGATAAGCAGCCTCCGACGGCAGCTGGATGCAGCTCACAAAGAGCTTGATGATGTTGGAAAGTCGAGAGAGATCTCTTTTAAGGAAAACAGAAGGTTACAAGATGACCTAGCCACAATGGCAAGGGAAAACCAGGTATGAAGCCAGGCAGAGATTTTGCACAGAACTTCCTCCTTTGCTAAGTATTCAACTTCTAAATATTTCCTTCTAAAATGCTGTGGTATTGAATGGAAGCAGTGTAAGTCCTTGAGGGGATGGTGGCTGGCTGAGTGTTAACAAGGACAGTTTTTAGAATGGAGTGTCACGGGCATCGAATCAGCTCAGCTGTAGTCTCCATTTGAGTGGAACTTTCCTCATACTTATTTTATTTATATATATAGCCCAGGCTGGCCTAGAACTCCCTGCGTAGCCAAGGCTGATCTTGATCCTCTTCTTTGGCCTCCCAAGTGTAGTAATGACAGGCCTGATATCATTTGTTTTTTGTTGCTAAGGAGCGTGGCTTTCTCTGTGATAGAAGTCGTTGTCACAGCATTGGTGAGGACAGCAGCGTCACTCTTAGGGCAGCTTTTCTCTGATCACAAAGCACCCATGGCAGGTCTTAGTAATCTGCACTCACTTCCCTTGTCCTAGACATAGCTGTAAGTAATAAAAGAGTATTTTAGATGGCAGGTACTGTAAGGTAGTGGTTTTGTTTGTACTGGTTTATTATAGGACTATGCTCTAAAGACCAATGATGTCATATGTTTAGAAAATGACTCTTAGTATTATTGAATATCAATCATACAGTAGACATGTCAACACTTTAATGTCAACTACTGGCCATAACCGGCCCTGATGTAAAATGGAATACACGGTCAAGACTGTCACGGGAGTTTTGTAGAAAAGTTTGCTAAAAGTCCAGATCACAGATAGGGAGATGACTCGGTAGCTAAGAGTGCTTGCTGGGAGATGAAGTAAGAGGTTCCGAGTTCAAATCCCCCGCACACATAAAAATGCCTGGCAGAGTTGGAGGGCATAGACTGCAGATCGCAGAAGCTTATTGGCCAGCTGGCCTCGCTGAAATGGGATCTTCGCTTCAGTGAAGGCCTGTCTCAGAGAACAGGGAGAGAGTGATAGAGAAGGACACCTGACACCTGACATCCTCCTCTACGCTCTCCCTGTCCATGAGCTTGTGCCCCATGCACCACACACATACACACACACATGCATACACCATACACACACACACACACACAGACATACACACACCCATACATCACACACACACACACACACACACACACACACACACACACACACAGACATACACACACCCATATATCACACACACACACATGTATACACCACACACACACACACACACAGAGACACACATATGCATATACCACACACACACACACAGACACACACACACACACACACACACATACACACACTCACACAAGATCAGTCAGGGGAATACGTGAAAATCACACAGTAGAGGTTTTCCCTTTGTTTCTTCTCTGATCCCAAAGACTCTGCTGGACGTGACCAGAACTTGACATTGCTCCTTTCTGCCTTGCTGACTTACAGGAAATCTCAATGGAACTGGAAGCAGCAGTGCAAGAGAAAGAGGAGATGAAGAGCCGCGTCCACAAGTACATCACTGAGGTGTCACGGTGGGAGAGCCTAATGGCCGCGAAGGTGAAGACACTGTTCAGCTTGCACTTAAGACGAGCTTTCTGAGAGCCCTTTTGTCCTTAATTCTTCTCCAGTGTTAGATATTGGACACTTGAGGTTCGATATTAGACATTAGATGTTTGAGAGTAGAAGTCTTTCCTACTAACTTGATATTCCCCGTGGACCTTATATAGTGCCTGTACACATGCTGATGTTTCCTAAATCCAAGCCGTTCTGTGTGTGTGTGTGTGTGTGTGTGTGTGTGTGCCTGTGTGTCTGTGTGTGTATGTCTGTCTGTGTGCCTGTGTGTGTATGTCTGTGTGTGTATGTGTGTCTATGTGTGTGTGTATGTATGTCTGGGTGTAGGTCTGTGTGTGTGTGTCTGTGTGTGTGTCTGTGTATGTGTGTGTGTCTGTGTGTCTGTGTCTGTCTGTGTGTGTCTGTGTATGTGTGTCTGTGTGTGTCTGTGTATGTCTGTCTGTGTGTCTGCGTCTATGTATGTGTGTCTGTGTATGTCTGTGTGTCTGTCTGGGTGTCTGTGTTTATGATAGAGATGTTCCATTGACAGCACTGACTTAGAAATAATGTAATTGTTCTTAAACCAGGAAAATGAAAACAAAGACCTACTAGATAGATTCCAGATGCTTCACAACCGTGCTGAGGACTGGGAGATCAAAGCCCAGCAAGCCGAGGGCGAGAATAGCTCAGTCCGCCTGGAGCTGCTGTCCATCGACACGGAGAGAAGACACCTGCGGGATCGAGTGGATCTCCTAGAGAAGGAGATCCAGGAGGTAATGCTCTGTCGCTGCCTAGTGCGGAAACCACTCAGGAAGTGACGCACTTGGAGGCACCGCTTGCGGTGAGGCTGTGGCCGCTGCGGACCTCCAGCTCAGCTAAGGCCTTGCCACCGCACTCATAACTTGCTTGGGTGCCCGTTACCTTTGTCACTGTAGTGAAGAGGTGGGTGTCCTAGTCAGGGTTTCTACTGTTGTGAAGAGACGCCCTGACCATGGCAACTCTTAGAAAGAAAACATTTCATTGGGGCAGCTTACAGTTTCAGAGGTTTAGTCCATCAGCATCATGGTAGGACAGGGCAACTTTTTGTGCAGGCGGACGTGGTTCTGGAGAAGCTGCTGAGAGTTCTACATCCTGATCCATAGGCAACAGCAAGTGTGTAGTTGGAAATTTCCCCGGTCCCACCCGGCCCCGAGGTTCTGCAGCCATTTATAAAATAATCACTCAGAGGCTTAATATTTTTTACAAATTATATGGTCTATGACAGGCCTCTTGCTAGCTAGCTCTTATATTTTAAATTAACCCATTTTTATTAATCTAAGTTTTGTGTGTCTGTGAGGTGAGGTTAGCTTGTGGCTTTTCCTATTCCTCTGATCTCTCAGGTTTTTACCCCTGTATATGGCTCTGTGTTTTTTTTATTTAATAAGACTGTTTAGCAATTCATCTACAGAAGTGAACTTTGTCACCGGGCATAGCTTGAGATTGGAGACCTCGAAGCCCACTCCCACAGTGACACACTTCCTTCAACAAGGCCACACCTCATAATAGTGCCACTCCCTATGAGCTTATGGGGAACAGTTACATTCAAACTCCCACAGTGGGTTATAGCAAGAAATCCAAAGGAGTCTGCTTATGGGGTATATGGAGTTTGTTAGAACATAAATTGGAGAAAACAACTCACTAAACAGAATAGGCAAATTGTCACAGGGTCCTGGAGGGCTGAGGTCCTGTTCCATGCTGCTCCTGCCGCCTGCGTCAGTCCGCTCCATCCAAGCCCACTAGGGAGAGAAGGGCCACGCCATACAAGCCCCTCAGCTTAAGCTAACCACGAGGCCACTCCCTAGAGGCTGGTACTTCAAGGTCATAGGTGGAACAGGTACCCACTACAGGGGGTGACATGAGATTTGCCATTTCGCTCCTCTTAAGTGTGTGATCCTGTGACATGACACATTTGTAACACCGTACTAATCTCCACCCTGTGGTGCTAATACTCCGTCTTCCCCAGGCTCACTTAATCTCAGAATTTATCTGTCCTGAGTCATGTCCTGTCCTTTCCTGAGGCTGACTGAGAGTACATTAGAATGTGCTTTAGCCATTCACCTTTCGGTGAAGTTGTTTATTTCCATATTTGAGATATTGATAGGCATGTTGCTGTTAACATGGTGTGCTAGCTACTGTCGTGGTTGCTGTGATAAAACAAAGAGCGAGCAGAGGGCTAGAGAGATGGCTCAGGAGTGAAGAGCACTGTCGCTGGCCCAGCATTTAGAGAGAAATAAGCCTACGCTGTAATGACAGTTAAGTCAAAATTTCGTTAATACAGGGTTTTGTTGTTGTTGTTGTTGTTGTTGTTGGTGGTGGTGTTTTGTTTTGTTTTTGGTTTTGGATTTTTTTTGTTTGTTTGTTTTTTGTTTTTTTGTTTTTTGAGATAGGGTTTCTCTGTATAGCTTTGGAGCCTTTCCTGGAACTCGCTCTGGAGACCAGGCTGGCCTCAAAGTCACAGAGATCTGCCTGCCTCTGCCTCCTGAGTGCTGGGATTAAAGGCATGCACCACCACCGCTAGGCTCATTAATACAGTTTTGAGTTCAGTTAAATTAATAAGGACTCTTAGTTTGATATAAATAAATTGCCTATTTGTTTTCTTAGTATAATTTTAGAATTTTCATCTTTCAGAAGAAAGTAATGACTCTGTAGTACAAAAAGTTAGAGCCTCCAAAAATATATATTTATTTAGGTCCTAAACCTTAGACTCTTATTTTGCAGTAGTGTCTTTGCAGATATAATCAAGTAAAGCGATGCCATAACTAAAACTAATACCCCTACAAAATGAGGGCGATTTAGACAAAGACACAGGGACAATCGCCATGCAAAGACCGGGGCCGGAATGCTAGGATCCCAGCTGGTACCTTCTGGAACCTAGGATGCAGGCATGGGGTGGATTGTGCTTCAGAATTTCCACAGGGAACCGACTCACTTGACATTTACATTTCTAGCCCTGGATCCATGAGGAGGACATTTCTGTTTTAAGCCACTAAAGTTGTGACCCTTTGCTGCTGCAGCCCCAGGACGTCACTCAGATTTGGGGATCCAGAAGAGGGTTACTGCAGTAACAAACATTGGAAAATATGGAAGTCTTAGAATTGGGGAATTGGGTAACAGAAACTGGAAAAGCTTTGAGGTGTGTGGTGAGAAAAGCCTAGATTGTTTAAAGAGACAATTCCCAGAAGTTTTGATACTGTGGGCTTCGTAAAGGAGAGAAATTGACCTGGAGTGGATGTAATTCAGTTGCTAGAATGCCTGCCTGGCATGCGTGCCTCCTGACTTTGAGCCCCACAAGCACATAGCGCAGGTGTGGTGGCACACGCCTCCTCTCCCAGCACCTCAAAGGAGTTCAAGATCGTCACTGATTTAGTCAGTTCTGGGCCAGCGGGGCTACAGGAGACACTGTCTCTAAGTAAGTAAACTTTAAAAAGAGGAGAGAAGGTTTTTAGGTACAGAATACATGTGTTATTGTATATGGACTATTTCTTCTAAAGAGGTCGCAAATAGAGTTGAAGAACATATTACTGGACCCTGGGAAAGGGGTGACCCTGTTAGGAGGACGGTGGCTAAACTATGAACAGTGTTGGGAACACAGTAGAGCAGGAAAGAGACGAGCTCGAACACTTCAGTGAGCTGTCCACGCAGCGGGGAAGGAAGCCTCATTGTGATGGAGGGTGCAGACAGAGCTATCAAGCGAAGGAACCAGGACTTATGGCGTTCAGAAGTATTTCCGCATCACATAGTAGCCTGTAGGCTTCCCGGTGGTATGACTAGATTCAGGATGGAAGCCACAGATCTAGTCAGCCATCTTGGCAGAGACTGCCCGCTTTGATCAAAAGGGGCAGACATGAAGAGATGGGAAGAAAGGCTGTTGGGTCTCTGGGGTCTTACTAGGTGAAGATGGGCCACTGTGGCTACTTGTCTTCTGATGGCTAGTCACCTTTAAGAAAAGGGAAGAAACTGGGTGGTGGTGGCACACGCCTTTAATCCCAGCACTCGGGAGGCAGAGCCAGGCGGATCTGTGAGTTCGAGGCCAGCCTGGGCCACCAAGTGAGTTCCAGGAAAGGCGCAAAGCCACACAAAAGAAACCCTGTCTCAAACAAAACAAAAAACAAAAACAAAAAAAGGAAGAATGACTGTGAGTGGCTCAGAAGCCACAGTGGAGCTCCCAAGGGCAGTTCAGAGGCTGGCGGGTCTTCTTTCCACTGCAACCAGAAGCAGAGGACGTGGGACCTAGTTTTGGGGATAAAGGTAGTGACTGTCCCTGATGATTAAGAAAGTGAGACAGACCATCCTGGGAGGCCCAGGGGACAGTCTGTTAGTGTCACAGATAATTATTACTCTTCAGACTTGAAATCAAATCGAAGGTGGCCTGCTTGATTCCAGACTTACCTTAGACTAGGGTTATGGTTTGAATCTCACACATCTCCTACAGTTCTGTGGGCTGGAGACTTGGTCACCAGCCTGTGATATTACTTACTGCAAGGCATTGGAGCCTCACTGAGGAAGTCAGCTCACTGGCTGCATCTTTGAGGGGATACTGGGCCTTGGTCCTTCCTTATCCCCTTTAACTTCTGGATGCAATGGGGTGAGCAGTCCCCTGGCCGTGCATTCCCGTCATGATACACTGAGTGCCTCACCGCAGCCTGAAAGCAGTGGGGCAAGTGGCTGTGGACTGAAATCTCACAACTGAGAGCCTGAGT
The DNA here is from genome assembly GCF_049852395.1 of Peromyscus maniculatus bairdii. Classification (NCBI taxonomy): domain Eukaryota; kingdom Metazoa; phylum Chordata; class Mammalia; order Rodentia; family Cricetidae; genus Peromyscus; species Peromyscus maniculatus. Next base: position 71,933,011 of record NC_134861.1, read on the forward strand.
ACAGTTTTCCTTCCAGATGCTTCTTGAGAATTTTGTCACAGCGAGTGACAGCTGACACACAAGTGCCAGCCCCCTTCATTCCTCTCCTCTCCTGTTGAGAATGGAGCCATCTGCTCCTTGTCTTGTTTTCTAGCACTAGAGGCTGATTAGAGAAACATGTTACCCCAAAGTGCACCAGAGTCCTATTTCTGTCTAATTTAGATGATGCCTAAGTGAGGTGAGAGGTGATGCTATTATTGTGGGTAAAGGGACTGGCCAGGAAGCCAGATGGTTTGAGCTCTATCCCTAGATCCCACACGATGGGGAGACACAACCAACCACTGCAAGTTGTTCTGTGGTCTCCACACACGCCTCCGCCCCACAGTAAACACATATTCAAAAAAACTGAACCTATTAAAGAAAAGAATTTTGGATGCAGTGGAGGTGTTTCTGCTCGAGAAGAACCTAAACTTTGGAGGCCTTCAGAGCAGGTGGAATTATGACGGCTGAAAAAGTACTCTGAGTGCCTAACTACCTGTGAATGTGACCTTGTTGAAGGAGTGTCTTTGTAGATGTGGTTAAGATTAGATCATGCTGGGTAAGGCAGACCACAATCCAGTGAACATCCCATGTCTCTAAAATGAGGCAGGTTTGGGAGAAACATGGGAGAGCACTGTGAAATTGGAGGAGGTAGAGATGTCTTCAAGGCAAAGTGGTTGCCGCAAACACCAAAGGAAGTTAGGAGAGAGGCAGATAACTGTCTGCTTCAGAGTCTCCTCAAGGAGCTAGCCTTGATAACATAACATCTGGCTTTGCAGGGCTAGAGGAATGACTCAGTTGTTAAGCTCTTCTTCACAGAGTTTGGGTTTGATGCCTGGTACCCAACAGTGGGTAACTCCAGTTTCAAGGGATCTGATGCCCTCTTCTGGCCCCTGTGGGCACTGCATGCACACCATGTACAGACTTGCAGGCAAAATACCCCAACACAGAGTAAGAGAGAGAGAGAGAGAGAGAGAGAGAGAGAGAGAGAGAGAGAGAGAGAGAGAGAGAGAGAGAGAGAGAGAAAATGAAAGAAAAAGAAAGAAAGAAAGGCAGCCTGGGCTACCAAGTGAGTCCAAGGAAAGGTGCAAAGCTACACAGAGAAACCCTGTCTTGAAAAACCAAAAAAAAAAAAAAAAAAAAAAGAAAGAAAGAAAGAAAGAAAAAAGGAAAGAAAGAAAAAGGAAAGAAAGAAAGAAAGAAAGAAAGAAAGAAAGAAAGAAAGAAAGAAAGAAAGAAAGAAAGAAAGAAAGAAAGAAAGAAAGAAAGAAAGAAAGAAAGAAAGAAAGAAAAGGGTAATGGCTTGAGCCTCCAGATCTGACGGGGAAATAATGACATTCAGTGTCATTAGTGACTTTTCTGTGATAAAACACCATGACCAGAAGGAACTTAGGGAAGAAGGAGTTTATTTTGGTTTCCAGATCCAAAGGGAGAATCCAGAACGGGTTGAGGGAGACCTGGCAGCAGGAGGCTGGAACAGGAGGCTAAGGTCACACCTGAGATTGAGCAGGGAGTGGGCAGGACTGTAAACTCTCCAGCCGGTCCCAGTCTCTGAGGAGCCTCCCGTCCAGCATTTCCACAGCCTCCACAAGAGCGCCACCGACTGGGTACCAGTGCAACTCTGTGAGCCTATGCGGACCTCCAAATCACACCTCCAAATCACACCTCCAAATCACACCTCCACACCCAGTTTGCAGCCATGGTAATGGCAGGCCTCCAAACTAATAGAATAACCACAGTTCTTTATTCAAGAAATGCTTCTCTGCTCTTAGATTTTCTCAGGAGTGATTCCTTAACTTTTTTTATTCTTTATTATTGCTAATATTCTTATATGGTATATAAAATGAGTTTTTTTTTTTTTTTTTGGTTTTTCGAGACAGGGTTTCTCTGTGTAGCTTTGCGCCTTTCCTGGAACTCACTTGGTAGCCCAGGCTGGCCTCGAACTCACAGAGATCCGCCTGCCTCCGCCTCCCGAGTGCTGGGATTAAAGGCGTGCGCCACCAACGCCCGGCAAAATGAGTTTTTATAGGGTTTTTTTTTTTGTTTGTTTGTTTTTATTTGTTTCTGTAGCACTGAGGTGGGAACTTGGAGCTTCTGCATGCTAGGAAAGTATCCTGCCTGTGAACTGCCCTGCTAGCCTGGCTTTATGTGTTTCTTCAGTTTGTTTGAGGGAACTGCTGTTTGCTTAGTGTACGAATACTGGGAAATTCAACTGTTTATTTTCCATAGTTGTGATATCTAATAATGTTCATTGCGCAATATTAGTTTTTAATTGATTGATTTCTGTGAACTCCAATAGCGTCATTTTGCTTTTTAAGAGTGGCTGTCTTCCTAAAACCCCAAAGTAGAGTTTATATAAATTCATAATTATTGTGTAAAAATTAAATGATAAGTTTAAGGTGTAGATTATTTTAGGAAAGTCTTTTAACAGTATTTCAAATTTTTCTCATTATTTCAAAATTACTAAAACCTTACAAAGTTGGCCAATGAAACTAAACTAAATTTAAATATACATTAAGGTATTTAGTATAAAAATAAACACTAGTTTTAAAATTTAGAATTTAAAAGAGTGATTTGTAAATATATATAAATATACTTATATACTTTAAAATGTTGCTATTTGATGAGAAAATACTATTATAACAAGGGATATTTATGAAGAAAAGAAAACTTTAAAATCACTCATTCACATTATTTTAGCATGATTTTCATCTTTGTATCTTCTAAATGTATACATGAGATATTTAGTTATGATTAATAATTATATGCTCTTCCTTTTATGCATTAACTAGGCCATCTTAAAATAGCACATTATTTTCTGAGAATATTTTAACATATGCAAAAACTGGTCCTTGTTTTTCTGAAGTCAGTTTGTGGCTACACAGGTTCCTGACGCGGTCTCTGAAGGCTTGCCCTTGAAGTGATGATCATGTTCTTTTATGTTCTGCTGTCTTTACTCAGCACATAAACGCACACCACGCTTACGAGGCTCAGATCTCATCGATGGCCAAAGCCATGTCTCGGTTAGAGGAGGAGCTGCGACATCTTGAAAATGAGAAAGCAACAGCCTTACACGATCTGTCATCTCTCCGGGAACTTTGCATTAAGCTCGACTCGGGCAAAGACCTCATGACCCAACAGCTGAATTCCAAAAGCCTTGAGCTTGAGAGGGTAGGTGCTGAGAGAGATGGTCGGGCACATTACGTTGGGGAGCCCTTCAAGCACGGTTTCACTTTACGTTCCCTTCTCCTACAGATTCTCTGCCAAGATTTGTCTGTCAGGCGAGAGGGTGGGGAGGCTTGTAGTCCAGGGCGGAGTCCTCGCCTTCATGCCTGATGCTCTGGGTCTGGTCCCCGTGCTGCAAGAAAGTAGGAAGGATGGGATAGATGGTACTTAAGGGAGTAGGCATTTTCTAACTGTGGATCAGGAACATCCGTTCTTTTTCTGTTTCAAAGTAAAATTTGAAAGATTAAACAGTTTGGTTTTTTCTAAGTTGAATTTTTCTTGATAAAAAAAATCTAACGGCATTTAAATTTTTAGTTAACTAAATCTCTTTTACTGGACTTCCCCATTCCCACATTGAGACATGACCTTGAGCAAGCTGGTGTGTGTTCTCACAGGAGTATGTCTTTAGGGTTCACTGCCTAAAGTAACAATACTGAGAGGTAAAAATACTACTAGTTTGACTGTGTGGTCGAACAGTAAGGTACTGCGTAGACCAAGAGAACCTCATTAGCTGATGGGCCCCGGGGGCTGAGGGGTGCTAACCATCGGAGGGGTGAAGTATGCCTTGAAGCCAAATAAGCCCTTAATAAAAGTAGCAAAGATAGCTTTAAATTTGTAATGCTTTTCTTATGACTAAAGAAATGTTTTGAAGTCTTCAACCATTACTCAAAAAATGAAACAATTGATGTCAATCACTGTTATATTTTGAGATAAGTAATTTTCAGACTAAACCTAAATTTTTACTACATTTATCTTTGTTGTTTTTTTTTTTTTCTGTAGACAATAGCAGATTTGGAAAATGTAAAATCAGAATCAGAACTGTTAAAAAAACAACTGACGAGTGAGAGACAGACGATTAAAAATCTTGAAATGTTGTTGGCTACAAACAGAGATAAAGAATTTCATTCCCATTTAACCTCCCACGAGAAGGAGACAGAAATCCAGCTGCTGAAGGAGAAGTTAAGCCTCTCAGAGAGCAAACTGTAAGTGTCGGGGAGCAGTCTGTGTGGGGAGTGTTGACCACAGGTGCCTTTTCCACTTCTGTGGTAGCGAGGGCCGTGTGCGAGTGTCACACAGACCGTGGTACCCGGCTTTCTTGCCTGGCGCCTCCGGATCCAGAGGACTAGCTCAGGAGCCGTGGGGTTTGAAGCTGGAGGTGTGTACATCTTCCCCTAAGTGGTGTGTGGCAGTGGGAGGGGGGAGTGAGCTGCAGGGGAGAGCCTGAATTGGAGGGGAGAGCAAAGGCCTCCATGGGGGAAAGCATGTTGGGCTGAGCCGTGTTGTAGTGAGCAGAGGCTTAGAGCAGGTGAGATCCGCTCCTCATGAGTGTGTTCATCACCGTCGAGGAGACTGAGGACCAGGTGATCCTAGAAGGCAGAGCCGGGCTCGAGAGCGTGCAGAAGAATGGGATCTTTATGGGGAATTAAATTAATTAAATTAATTTAGGGAATTAAAAACAGGGTTCTTCCTGAGGCAGGAGGCAAGGAAGAACCAGGGAAGACATTTTACATCCTGTGTTTCTGGTTCATGGGTTCTGCTGCATGTACAGCGCATGCTACCAACTCCATAATTGACGGTAAACCAGAAGAATGTGAAAGAAGCAGGATCCATATCTGTTCTTATGCGGCACCTTTGTTTATATTTGCACTTGAGTCTACAAATAGATCATTCATTTTTTATTTCTGAGATCTTTGCATTTGTTCTTAAGGACTAGCCAGAGCCGAGAAACCTCCATGCTTCGGACTAAAGTGACGCAGTTGCAGGCAGATTATGATACTCTGAAAAGGCAGATTTCAAACGAGAGATATGAACGGTAAGGCATCCCTTTTTAACATTACACAGTATTCCTACGCGTCTTCTATTCCTATTCCATGAGTATTTCATGTGGCTTGCAAATAGCAGGCTTCTTTAGTATTACTATGTAAAGTGAATTTCTTGGATGATTCTCCCACAGAGTAAAAGATTCTGAAGGACTGAATCCCTGCAGGAAGGACAGCGCTGCTGTAGACATGCGGAGCATCCTGCAGGGAGACAGTGCGGTGTAGACAGGGAGATAGCAAAGGTCCCTGCGAGAGCCCCCCAAATACAGTGCATTCGGAAGCTCTGAATGCATACTATTATGAGATGATGATACGATCGTACCATAAGAGCAGCTGGCAGGTATGAGCTGGGCACTCAGCACGTGTCCGATTATCCCAGTCTCTTATGCCTACTTGATGGGAAACTAGAGTCACACTTGTAATGATGCAAACATATCTGTTCAGTTCAAAGCCTGTGCCCTTAACCTCTAGAATGTATTCCCTGCCCCTTAGTCATTGTTCATGCTCACAGTTCAGTTCACTTGCTTTATGTTAAAACATTGAGTCCCTAAATATTGCTTAAACAGTTAAACCACGCCAGATGTAGTGGCATGCACCTGTGTTCCAGCGTTTAGGAGGCTAAGACAGAGAAATCATGAGCTTAAGACCAGCCTGGGAGACCAGTGTCCAAAAAGAAATGAGTTACCATTAAAGTCTAAATTTGCAAGTCAACAGCCAAGTTGTATTTCTCTGTTGCTCTTTCTTAGACACCCAAGATTTGTTCTCAAGTAGGCTAAAATCGCCTATTAGGTCATTTAAAGGATGTAATCCTTCCCCATTTGCATGACAACTTGATGGGCTACTGTCTGAAGTGTACGGGGGATTTGCTGTGTCGTCAGTAGTGGTGACTTCAGATAGAAATGAGCTGTCTTGCAGCACTGGTCTGAAAGCTGTGCTGATTTTCTGAAATTTGGAAGGTAGAGTGTTAGCTGTATAAAAAGATTTCTCCTTCTTAATGATAACTGCACTTTTCTGTAATTCCAAGACCCTCAGTCACGCTCTCTATGGCCCAGAGTTAAAGACTCATCCCCTTTCCCTATCCCTGGGCCTCAAGAACATGCCTTCCCTGCTCTTTACCATCAGACTAAGAGAAGCACCCCACCCTCAAGACAAAACCTGGTCCTTGTGGGTGGGAAGAGACAGCAAAATAATGTAGTAACTCAGTGCGTGACCCTCAGAGGCCACAGTGCACTAGCAGGGTCCCGGGTGTTCGTTCACACTTCTTGGACTGAGGGAGAAATCTGGAAAGAACAAGTATTCCAAAAGTTTCTTTGACAGCGTGATACTGAGGGAAGAAAGGGTGGAGGGGCTGGGCTAGGAAGGAAAGCCGTACTGAGTAACTCAAGAAAAGGCCCGGGCCAGAGCCTGGGGAGCCCCAGAGGAGACCGTGGGCACCGGCAGACTCCAGACACCAGGATAGAACATGTGACGGAGAAGAGGGCTCTTTGGTCTCTGACGTCTGCGAGACCTGAGCACAGAGAAGGCTCGTTAGGTGTAGAGAGAGATGAGGAGGGAGCCTCCAATGTGGAAGCACTGTACTCAGCCGGGGACTGCAGTGACAAGTGAGGGACATGCACAGGACATGTGATTGCTTCTTATGTAGATGTGTAAATGACTGCCTTTGAGCAGATACACACATGCGCACACATACAATAACAAATGTAAACAGCATATGCAGGCATGATGGTGCATACCTGCAGTCCTTGAACTCAGTAGGCTGAGGCAGGAGGATTGTGAGCTTGAGGCCAGCCTGCCCTAACCTATCTCAAGAAGCCAATAAGAAGTGTGTAACTGCAGGAGCAGAGGCAAGTGTAAAATTTTATTGACTTATTGGAGGATGAATTTCCCCTCTGCTGGAGTCATTAAAGACCTCGTAAAGCAGGCTCTGGAGAAGGCACTGGTGTGGGAATAGGCAGAAGCTGAGGCTCCAGTAAAGATAAGACCTGGCTGTGAGGGTAACCAGGAAGGGCTAAGACGTGAAACAGGTGCTGACTGTACCAAGTGCCACAGAAGCAGACCAAAGGCAGAGCCGTTAACAGAACCCTTGAGAAATCCATTTTTAAATGTATTAAAGCGTAAAGAAAAAGGTAAGCTCTCCTAGAGTCACTATTAATATTTTTCGTTTAATATCTAGTTGTATATCAGTTTTTTGTTTGCTTTGGTTTGGTTTTTGAGACAAGGTCTCTCTCCTCCTGCCTCTGCCTCCCAAGTGCTGGTGTTACAGGCATGTGCCACCCTGGCTGGCTATGTGGATCTGTTTGTTTCTGAATGTGTACTTTATCCTACTTTTTTTTAGTAGATATATTGTGATCATTATGTTTCTAATATATTATTTTGTTGATGTCCTAATGTTATGACTTGGCTATAGCATAATTGCCTTGAACAGTTTCTTCTAATGCATATTCTTTTAACTGAAATATTTTACCCACTCCTGGAAAAAAAAAAAAAAAAAAGAACTACAGATGAGGGCTGGAGAGATGGCCCCGTGGTTAAGAGCACTGGCTGCTCGTCCCGAGGACCTAATACCTACTTAGTGGACCACAGCCTTCTGTAACTAACCATCTTCTGGTCTCCACAGGCACCAGGCACATGTGTTATGAACAGACATGCATGCAGGCAAAGCACCCACATACATGAAATAAAAATAAATAAATATATTTTTAATCCTGCAGATTTGGTAAACGTATATAAAGCTAGGCTAGGCATCTTTATCCACTTGTAGTCTAGCTTCTTGGGAAGAATGAGACAGGAGAATCACTTGAGTCCCCGAGTAGTCTAGGGTAGCCTGGGGTAACCTAGTAAGGCCTCATTTTAAAGACAAAATAATAAACTAAATAATAATAATAATAATAATAAACTAAAATAAAGGTAGTAGGAATACTAATACACCAATGTACTAACATATGTTATTTAATTGACTAATAACCCCGGTAGCCATTTTTGTGAGTTTTCATGGTGCTTACATATAATCTCTTCTGTGATCTTCACTCACAGAGAACGAGCAATCCAAGAGGTGCGTCGACTTGGTCTTCCTATGTCACCTCTGAGTTCTACTCTGAGATCTCCTTTACAGTCCCCTGAACATATAAATGCATAGTCATCAGGAAGGTATGTATCAGATACCAAGGACAGGTAAAGCTAATCTGTAGTTGTAAAAATTTTGGAACTGTTGTCCCTGTCTTGGAAAAAGAGGTAGCTTGGAAAGGCGTTCAGGGGAATTCCCGGGAGCAATGGAGATGTTCTGTGTGTTGGGGACATGGCAGCTGTTACCTGGTCTGTGCACTTGTAAACACTTATCAACTGATCATGACATCTGTGCATTTCACTGTGTGTCAGTTTTACTCAACTGCAAAGGGAAGAGTTCAGAATGTGGGTCTGTAAAGGAGCGCTTGCCTTGCATGCAGGAACCTTGGGGTCATTCTTAGCCCTGCAGAGGAGTCACGGGGTTGGAATCAAAGCCACAGCAAATTGCTAAGAAATATGAGCTGTCACAGGATGATATTAACCAAGTACCAAGTACAAACAATACTGATGAGAGAGGGAAAGGCTTAGGGACAGAATGGTGAGGCAGGGTGCACTCAGATGGGCAGGAGTCGTGGGCTGTAGGGAAATAACGTGGGAGAAAGGTTTGAAAGGTAGTATGTGCGGTGAGGTCACGTGCAGATGTAGACTTCAGTCTAACTCAGAAGGGACCCTGAGTCTGTCCTCACTGTAGGGTGGATCCAGAGAGCTTGAGTGGAGTCTTGTCTATGGTGGATCTGCCTCACAGCTGTGCCTGAGCCACACAGGAAGTGTAGGAACCAGACATAGAAAGAGCAGGAAGAGTTTGAAATGGATCTCAGGATGAGTTCAGAAAGCTGTGTTCCCAGTTCTTAGGAGGTGGAAGCAGGAAGGTCAGGAGTTCAAAGTCATCCTCAGCTGCATAGTGAGTTTTAGGCCAACCCATGAGACCCTGCCTCAAACAGACAGACAATCAAGAAAAGGCGCCATATCTGAGGTGCATGGCTCACTGGGAATAAACTGAACACAGCTGACGTGCATCAAGACAACTCGTATTACCTCCCTTGGTTCTGGCGCAGGCTCTGCTCTGAAAAGCAGGCATCTTCCCTGTGAAAGCCTAGAATCTTTCTTGTTTGTTTTTGGATTTTATCAGTGAAATTGTACGTTTCTGGCTTCTTATTCTCAGTGGTGCATTTATGAGATTCAGCCACTGATACATGAGCTATGGATGGTTATTATTGCTGCACAGTGGAGCACCCTGATGGGAACACACACCATTGGTTTGCACTCTACACTTGAAAGGCATTTGGTAGTCGTTAGGAAGAGTGCCCTGAGTATAGACTTAGGACTGAAATTACTGAGGTCACTTTTGTCCAAGCTTCCATAGACCTGAGGATCTGATCCCAAGTAGTTGATATTGGGATACCTTGGGCCGAGACAGAGTTGAGGGGTGTACTAATTCCCTGGAGATAGGAAAGAAGCCTGAGTCAGACCCTGGCTGTCCCAGATAGTGACGAAGAACGCAGACTCACTGACAGAAATGGTTGAGTCAGTTTCTTTAAAGTGATGCATTTTTTGCCTCTTTTAATAGAAGTGCTGTGTGTGGAAGATAATTAGCATTTCCTCAGAGGCTCAAAGTCCGGTTACAAACACTGGTTACTCTGTGCTTCACATACTGAGGCCAGTGTTTAAGGCCCTGGTTTAAAGATGCCTGGTTGCTACTTTTTGCTTTAATGTTTACATTCTTACAACATTTATTTTTCTCTTTCACCTTGAGTTATTGCAGATTTGTAGATTCCCTTAAAAATTCCTGGGGACTCAGGGATTCTTGGATTTCTTAAAGAGCCTCTGATAACAGGGCTGGGGACCCTCCCCCACCACACACACACACTTTTGGAGAGTGTTCACCAAGCATCAACGAGGCCCTTGGTTTGATTCCCAGCATCTAAAGTAAACGTTTGTGTACATGTGTGTTGTGCTAGCCTGTATGTGAACATGTGAAGTCCAGACGTCAATGCTGGATGCTCTCTTGCTTTCCACCCTACTTTTTCAGGCATGGTCTCATTGAACTTGGAGCTCACCATTTCAGTTAGATTGTGTGGTTAGTGAGCCCCTGAAATCCATCTTTCTTTGTGCCCCCATCTCAGGGGTTACTCAGGGGCCAGCGCTTATGGGAGGGGGGCTAGAGATCTGAATTCAGACCCTCATCTTTCGTGGTGAGCACTTTACCTGCTAGCCCGCCTCTGCGGGGCATGCTCCATGTAAGTCCACTGTTGGTGCCCATCAGCACCGTCCAGGCCTGCTTCTCCTCACCCTCACCAGCACTCATTTTCCAGAGTTACACCCCTCCTAGTCTATGTGGTTAGAAAACCTTCACAGCTGTTAACAGATTCACAGCTTTTAATTTTGTAATAATTGACAATTCTCAGCATTGCAACTTGTTTATTAACCAGTAATCCAGTTTTGGAGCTGTTTCTGGGCAATGTTACTGAAACTAACTTGACAGGATTTCCCCACTGAGCACTCAGAAACAAACGACACACACGTGACACAGTTTCTCAGTTTAGTGAGTCTCTAGTAGGAAAAATATATAACCCAATTTTTGCTCTGATTTTCTTTTCACTAACAGCACAGGCGATAGGAAAACCTGTTTTTCCTAGTGCCACCCACTCCACACAACCCTTCTGGCAATTCACTCTCCGTCACACACCAGCTGGGTGTCCTACAGTTTTACTCTTTACACTGCTCTGCCTGGAGACAGAGTCAGACCCCATTGGGAAGGGTCGGTCAACCAGGCTCCTCCTGTCTCCAGGTGCCAATACAGCCCCAGGAGATTGTGCTTCTGACCTACCTGCTGTTAAACCTAGGGTCCTACAGGTTTTCCTCCCGCCAGGGGCTCACACTTTGCTTATGGTTACCCAGTTACTACAAAAGATAGCAATGAATGGCGGGACAAGCACAAGGCACAGGGAGGTGTCACGGCTTCCATTCTCTCTCCAAGCACAACCTGCAAGTGTTCAGCTCTCTGGAAGGTCCACTGGGGCCTTTACAGAGACTTCTGTACATGGCACAGCAAACTGATGCATCCTCAGCATTGGCCACTGGGCCCTTGGCCTTCCTCCTCTACCCACCATCACCTTCCTCCTCTACCCAACATCGCCTTCCTCCTCTACCCAACAGCACCTTCCTCCTCTACCCAACAGCACCTTCCTCCTCTACCCAACAGCACCTTCCTCCTCTACCCACCATCGCCTTCCTCCTCTACCCACCATCGCCTTCCTCCTCTACCCACCATCGCCTTCCTCCTCTACCCAACAGCACCTTCCTCCTCTACCCAACAGCACCTTCCTCCTCTACCCAACAGCACCTTCCTCCTCTACCCACCATCGCCTTCCTCCTCTACCCAACAGCACCTTCCTCCTCTACCCAACAGCACCTTCCTCCTCTACCCAACATCGCCTTCCTCCTCTACCCACCATCGCCTTCCTCCTCTACCCAACAGCACCTTCCTCCTCTACCCAACAGCACCTTCCTCCTCTACCCAACAGCACCTTCCTCCTCTACCCACCATCGCCTTCCTCCTCTACCCACCATCGCCTTCCTCCTCTACCCACCATCGCCTTCCTCCTCTACCCAACAGCACCTTCCTCCTCTACCCAACAGCACCTTCCTCCTCTACCCAACAGCACCTTCCTCCTCTACCCACCATCGCCTTCCTCCTCTACCCATCATCGCCTTCCTCCTCTACCCACCATCGCCTTCCTCCTCTACCCAACAGCACCTTCCTCCTCTACCCAACAGCACCTTCCTCCTCTACCCAACATCGCCTTCCTCCTCTACCCACCATCGCCTTCCTGGTGAAGGCCCCTCCCCCACAGTCCTCACCATCAGTCTTCTCGTCAGCATCCTCAGAATCACTCTTACTGCTCAGGTACTTCCTGGGAGCCTTGTGCCAGGTCCAAGGGGCAGAGACCAAATATGTAGTTCTCCTTTAACCCAGGGTCACACGGGCACACTGAGGCACCCTGGGAGGAAGCAGCCCCAGATCATGTTTTTGCTGCTTTCGTCATTATGTGTCCAGGTCTTGGGGAAGTAGGGTGGTGCTTCTTACATGTGAAGAGGTTTGGGAAACAAGTTTTTATTAGCGACTGTAATTAAGACACTATTGACTTTAAGTTTTTTATTAATATGTGAAATAACTATCATTTTTCTCTTCACTCACCTTTCAGAGAGTGGTTTTCAGTGAGTTCCCATGGGGATTTTTATGAGAGCACAAGAGAAATGAAATATTGAAGCACTTGTTCCTGTGAATCATGAACATGGACACAAATTCTACCTCTGTCAGCCTTTATTTAAATCAGTGGATATTTATGTAAAAATGTTTAGTTTAAAAGAGCCCTACATGTATATTTTCATATATGTGAAAAAAGGAAATATGTATTAATAATAGTGCTTAACTGATGTGATATGTGTATTTTTATTATTCCCAACTAAAATTGCTTCTTAAAATGTTTATACTGTGAATTAATTTAATATACTCACATTATGCTTTAATAATCTGTTTGTTAATGAGCCATAGTATCTGCATGTAAATATCCTTCCATTATTTAGATGTGTTCAGTTTTCATACCTATGTGTATAGCCCATAGCTTGATGAACTAAGAGAATGGTCCATTTGATGCTTTTCTCTTAAATAACATCAATCCATATTTGCTGTCTATCATCCAGGGGCATATATTTAAATATCATCTTAATAGCAGAACTCCATTTTTTAATAAGAGAAAGAGTTTATTTGAACTTACCGTTCCAGAAGGTAAAGTCCGTCAGGGACACATGGCAGTGAGTGGCAGACATAGCAGCCGGAGCAGGAAACTGAGTACCCAGATCACGTCTTTACTGCAGCACAGAGCAGAGAATGAACAGGAGGTAGGGAGGAACTGTGTGCTCCGGAAGCCCTCCCCCGGGACATATCTGCTCCAGTAAGGCCAGGTGTGAGGTGTCTCTCAGCTTGTGGGGTGGTTTCTCATTCAAACCATCACGTTTTGTTGATGTAACCAAAAATGTAACTGATACCATTTCTCGGTTTCCTGAGATACTTTGTTATTTCTGAAGTTTCAGACCTGGAGATCAAGAAGTTCGGCTACTTGTTTAAAATTATTTATGTTACCATCAACTTTGAAAAGTGTCTCCCTGGATGTAGAGCCCTAGCCAATAGGATATTTCTTTCGTTGAGCCTTTGAAAGAGGTGACTTTTTTAATGTGCCTAGTGACCTCCTAGCAGAACTCCTGATAAAGTAGTTATTGTAATTAATTATTGCAATCTGGAAGAACTCTGGTGGAAAAGATACATTTGTCTATGATACACATTTTTTTGGCTGTCATGTGGACTCTTCACATGATACAATATTTTATTAGAATTAAATTAAAATATATTCAGAGTTTTGTAAAATAATAAAGTGGAAATTTGGGGTATTTTTTAACTAATTAAATTCTTCAGTGTACTGGTCTAAAATTTCAAAATATGGAAGTATTTAATGTAAACATAAACAAATATTTTTGTTAAAAGTCTGATATGCATCTGACAACACCATTTGTGGCCTCTAGTATGTATAACTTAACCTGGTCTTTCAGAGTAGTATGGAAATGCCATTCCTATGGCATATAAATTAAAAACAGCTTCTTACAAACTCACTTTCAGGGTTGTAATTTTAAAGAATTAGGTGTATGTAAACATCAAGAAAAGAAGAGAAGTACAAAATAGAATGTAAGATACAAATACTAATCATGTTTCAGCTGTTCACATTTGAAGAAAATCCTCTTTTCAAACTAGATTTCATTATGATTGAGAAAGAATTTAAAAGTCAGCATAGACAAGTGAAAGATCAACTGTGAACAACTTGTTTTGTTCCCTCTTGGATTAAGAAAGTGGTTTTTGTGCAAGACCTGGAGGTAGGTAGAGCTCCTTGTGTATCTAGTGTGCCTGGGATGCTCAAGATGTGCCCTTTGCAATTCTTTCCTGCACATTTGAGTATAGGACGACTTACTCTCCACCCTCTTTGGGATTTTATTCACTCTGTTTTTGAGTAAATTCCTGCTTTATAGCAAAATACCAGGGGGTGGGGGGCAGCATTTGCAATGTCATTTGGAAATTTTTTTTTAGTAAATGCACATAAAAAAAATATTCATCCCCACCTTTTCCCCCAAAGCAGCAGCAAGACACACTGTGTTAAATGTTCATTTTTAATGTTTTCTGTAATTATGTGTCATTTTCATAATTGTTATTTTATAACCATCATACTACAGTTTTTAAAAAATGATTTTAATTTAAAATATCGTGTTCTTTTTATAGATTTTTTTTTACTTTTGTTTTAAATAATTTTAAATCATGGAGCTTAACTATAGATTTACCAATAAACATACCAGTCAATTTGCCTTCTCTTTCTTTCCAATTGTTTTATAATTTTATATTAGTAATATTCTTAATTCTAAAATCAAGTAAAATTTACTCAAATCAAACTTCATCATGGTGGGACTTGGGAAAATCCTTCAACTTTGGTGCCGGCCACCTTTTTAAATAACTCATTTAGAAAATAAATAACTCATTTATTTCCAGTTCAAGATATAAGACTTTAAATCAAAGTCCCTGTTGGGTACCCTGTGAACACAGTGCACTAACCTATGTTCATAGTTAGTCTTCTCACTGTAAATACTTTGTATTGACAGTTCCCCTTACCTGTACCACCTGTCTTCCCACCTTGTTGCGGTTTATCAAACAGCTCAGCCTTCTCCCCATTTAGAAGTTTCTACCACATGGCTTACTGCGTCTTTCTACCATTGGCTCTACCTAACATCAGTCTGTTTATGTCAGTGTCTTTTGGATCTGCACATTATAGTTACCTGGAGGACTTCCCAGGAAAACCCCTACACCACAACAAATAGATGAGAATTTCCGTGAATAGGGCAGTCTTGTGCTTGAGCAGGTTCGCAGGACTCAGCATGGACGAGCTCCTGTGAGAGGGGCTGAACTATAATCAGAAAGTGACTGGATTCCCCCACAGCAGTCATGCTGCTGTTGAATCTGTGGGCACATCATGCCTGGTTGAGGAAGATGACAATTCTCCCTCAAGAGCTGCAGAGCACTTTTTTTTACTGTAGCCCATGGAATTTGGCATGTGGTTTTCTCATTTTCATTCAGTTCCAGGAAATTTTTTCTTTACCTTGTTGATTTGTACACATAATTTCTCTTGCTGCTGATTTATAATGTTATTCCTTTGTGATCAGCTATAATTGAAGGATTTATTTTAATTTTCTATATCTATTAAGATGTGCTTTGTGACCTACTACAGGATCTGTTTTAGAGAAAGGTCCAGGGCTTAATGCACCTCTTTGTTGTTGTTGTTGTTTGTTTTATTAATTTTTTTCATTTGTTTTACATAACGACCACAGTTTCCCCTCCCTCCTCCCCTCCCTCTTACCACCCCTCCCCCCATCCACTACTCCTCTGTTTCTGTTCAGAAAGGGACAGGACTCCCATAGGAGTCAACAAAGCATGGCACATCAAGTTGAGGCAGGATCAAGCTCCTCCCCCTGCATCAAGGTTGTGTGATTGGGTTCCCAAAAGCCAGCTCAAGGGCCAGAGACAGATTTCGGTCCCAATGCTAGGGGCCCCTCAAACATACCAAGCTACTCAGCTGTCACACACATGCAAAGGGCCCTGGTCGGTCCCATGCTGGCTCTCTAGCTGTGGGTCTGGAGTCAGTGAGCTCCCATGAGCTCAGGTCAGCTGTCTCTGTGGGTTCCTCCGTCATGACCTTGACCCCCCCTAGCTTGTACAATCCTTTTTCTGCAACAGGACTCCCAGAGCTCGGCCCAGTGCTCGGCTGTGGGTCTCTGCATCTACTCATAAGTTACTAGATAACCAATCTGATTACAGAAGCCCAGTTCAGACACCCTCTCCACTATTGCTAGGAGTCTTAGTTGGGGTCATCCTTGTGTTTTCCTGGGGGTTTCCCTGGCACCACGTTTCTCCCCAAAATGGCTCCCCATTAAGATGTCTCTTCCATTATTCACCCCATCTGTCCTGCCCAACCTGATCCCCAATGTTCCCATTCACCACCACCACCCCTCCCCCAGTTTACCCAGGAGGTCTCTTCTATCTCCCCTTCCCAGGGAAATCCATGTGTCCCTCTTTGGATCCTCATCGTTACCTAGCTTTTCCAGGGCTATGGACTGTAGCCTGGTTATCCTTTATAGCTAATATCCACTTATGAGTGAGTAAATACTATGTTTGTCTTTCTGGGTCTGGGTTACCTCACACAGGATGATTTTTTTTCTAGTTCTGTCCATTTGCCTGCAAATTTCATGATGTCATTGTTTTTTTTTAACTGGATCAACCTCGTCTCGAAACCTCAGTTTCCTAGACTAGGCAGTGATAGGAATGGGGCAGAACTTGCTTTTGGAAGCAGCTTCTCCTTCCCATCCTCCCATCAAGAGGTGAGCAGCTGCAACTTTCTTCCTACTTCTCTGGTCAAAATAATCACTGTGCTGAAAGGCGATGCAAAGAAGCAGATTAATTCAATCCAGGAGCTGGAGAGAAAAGTCATCCATATAATGTCAAAAGATGGTGGAACCAGGGAGACATTCAGCAAAGGATGATGTGGTGGTTTGAATGTAATTGGTCCCCATAAGCTCAGGGAGTGGCACTATTAGGAGGTGTGGCCTATTGGAGGAAATGTGTCACTTTGGGGTGGGCTTTGAGGTCTCCTATGCTCAAGCTCAGTGTGACACACAGTCCACTTCCTGTTGCCTTCTGATCAACATGTGGCCAGCACCATGTCTGCCTGCACGCTTCCATGCTCCCCGCCATGATGATAATGGACTGAACCTCCCAAACTATAAGCAAGCCACCCCAATTATATGTTTTCCTTATAAGAGTTGCTGTGGTCATGGTGTCTCTCATAGCAATTTTTTAATAATGGATTTATTTTTATTTTATGTACATTGGTGTTTTGCCTGCATGTATGTCTGTGTGAGGGTGTCAAATTCCCTGGAACTGGAGTTCCAAACAGTTGTGAGCTGCCATGTGGGTGCTGGGAATTGAACCTGGGTCCTCTGGAAGAGCAGTCAGTGCTCTTAACCTCTAAGTCATCTCTCTAGTCCACAGCAATTTCTTTTCACAGCAATATAAAATCTAACTAAGACAGAGGTAAAGGCAACCTAAAAGAAAAAAATTAGCAAATGAAAAATAAGCAAGCCTGATCACATGTTTAGACCTCTCGGATACAGTCAAATGACCAAACCTAAGAATCTGTGAGGATACAAGAAGGAGCTGGTTAAACAATAAAGGCTTGGAGAATCTAGTGTCTGTAAAAATAATAGAAGAAAAATAGTAGAAGGAATAAATATTTTGTGTCCTGCTTGAAGCCTTAGCTAGGTCAACAAGACAAACAGGATGCAAATAGGAAAGGAAGAAGTCAGATCCCTATTTTCAAACAACATAATCCCATCCCTAAAAACTCCAGAGAACTTAGTTCTAAGAACACTTTCAGCAAAGCAGCTGGGTACAGAATTCACATATCAAACCAGTGGCTTGTGGTGCTTGTTTCATTATTTGATGATATTCCTATCCTACTTTGAAGAGAGTTGGGGTGAGTGGGGCCCATGGATGCCCAAGAGGCCAGGGTATCTGAAGGGATTAGAGGAAACTGAAAGGCAGCATCTGTAAAATATATAAAGAACCACGCATATTCAACACTCGGAGCCAAAATCATCCATCCATAAATAAACTAGTGAACTGAATAGGCAGTTCGCGAAAGAGGACGTATAAATGGCAATACACACTTGAGAAAACGCTCAGCATCCTTAGCCATCGAGGAAATACGAAGTTAACACTGCCTTGAGAGTCCAGCTTGTCCCCGTCAGCACAGCTATCAAGAAAACGCAGCAGTGCTGGTGAGGATGGGGAGAGACAACTCCTTACACACTGCTGGTGGCAGTGTTCACTTCAGTGTGGAGTTTCTCACAAAAACTAAAAGGAGAGAACAACATTGGACCCAGCTGGACTCCTGGGCATATGCCTGAAGGACTCTGTTTACCACAGAATGTACATCCATGCTTACAGCTGCACTATTAACAGGCAGGATGTGGAACCAACCTAGATGTCCATCAATAGATGAGTGAATAATAAAAATGTGGTGCATGTATGCGATGACCATAAGTAAAAATGATGTCATAGTTGAAAAAAATGAGTCAATCTAAAAATCATATTAAACAGGGCGAGGCTCAGTTACTACATGTTTTCTTTCATGTGCAGAATCGACATTTAAAATTACATACATATATATTTCTATATAAATATTTGTGTGTGTAAAAGTGTGTGTGTGTGTGTGTGTGTGTGTGTGTGTGTGTGTGTGTGTGTGTGATGAAGCTAGAATGGGAGTCCTGAAGAGAAGGATGGGTCTTCCAGGAGTTGAGCAAGGAGGAGGGAATGTACCTCACATGACCCACCAGCAGAAAGAGAAAAAAACTGTCAGGGTTTTAAGAAAGGAACCAGAAAGAATGAGGAAGA
The DNA here is from genome assembly GCF_049852395.1 of Peromyscus maniculatus bairdii. Classification (NCBI taxonomy): domain Eukaryota; kingdom Metazoa; phylum Chordata; class Mammalia; order Rodentia; family Cricetidae; genus Peromyscus; species Peromyscus maniculatus. The sequence continues at coordinate 71,951,680 of NC_134861.1, forward strand.
GAGAACAAAGCAGGGATGGGGAGGGACAATAGACGATAACAAAGTAGAATGAGGCATGTATGTACATATATATATTTCATATACATGTATATGAAAATGCCACAAAGCCATTAGTTTATATATTAACCTAAAATATTTTTTAAGTGTTTATGCTGGTAAAAGTAACAACAGAGCAAGAAAACAGCCATCACAACAATATGGCTTTATAGGCATATATGTATGTAAAACTCCACCCCAACCAAAACCACACATTTTTTATGAGACTGCTAGCATTTAAAAGATAGACCACAAGCCAGGCAGTGGTGGCGCATGCCTTTAATCCCAGCACTCAGGAGGCAGAGGCAGGTGGATCCAAATTCGAGGCCAGCCTAGTCTACAGAGAGAGAGATCCAGGACAGGCTCCAAAGCTACACAGAGAAACCCTGTCTTGAAAAAAGTAAAATAAAATAGACAGACCACAGGGCTGAGAGCCCAGTGGCAGCCCTCTTGCCTACATGTATGAGGTCCTACACTCAATTCTCAATAACAAATACAACTCAAGCCACAAAGGAAACCTAGGAGTCAAAAGGGTTAAACTATTTTTTTTCTGACAATAAAAAATTTTAAATAAAATTAAAAGATGGGAATTATAGCACTTGGGAACTAAATTGCATAAATTTCCCTTGGGTGGAAGAAATCATAAGAGATCAAATGAAATGTAATGTGCATAATTTCATCCCAGCATACAAGAGACGGAGGCAGGAGGATTGTAGTGGGTACAAGGCCAGCATGGTCTACAGTCTCAAAAAGCCAAAATAAAAAAAAGAAATCATGAAAGAAATTAGATTATTTGGGACATAGAATGAATGGTAATGGATCATCTGGGGGACAGATGGTACGTCATCAGAAGATACACAACTTCAAATCCGCTAGGAGAAAACCACTAACAAACGTGTAAACATTTACCTCAGTGTTAGGAAAATGCACAGCAACCTCTCCTGCCTGCTGAGAAACAAGACAGAAAATAGGAAATCACAAAACCAACCACAAAAAGTAAGATCAACAAAACCAAGGATGGATGAAGTGGGTAAGTTCCAAGAAAATTTAAAATGCTGAAATTTAGAATAAGAAATATGAAATTCAGGCGGAACAATATGCAGGAAAGACAGTGGGTCTAGGATTTGAGTTTATGAGCAAAGTGATGTGTTAGTATCTGAATGTTTCAAGGATGCTGGCAGGAAACAAGATTCCCGGGTCAGGAATAAAGGCCCATATTACTCATGGCACAGTGGGCACCGTAAGCAGCATGTCTGCATTGGTCTCTTTGACTCCCAGGCCCTTGAGGCATGTAGAGAGGTCCAGATAAGTATCAGTCATGCAGAGGGTCACATCACAGCTACACTGAGCTTTGCAAACCCATCACTTTCCTAGCAGGTGCCAGTAAGCCTGCTCTTTGTAGACAATGCCTCACCCCTCAAGGCTTACCACAAACACAAGTGCTGAGACGTTCCTGGGTAAGCATCAGGGAGGGCCTTCACCCCTGCTTCATTGGACACACTGTCTTATATCGCCACCAAAGGCTGGGAGCAAACCTGTCCAATATTAACGACTTATCGCAATAGGATTCCCAGAATCAGGCAGGATTGACCTCTGTCATACCTCCCAAGATCCTAGAAACAACTAGCTGTCGTGGGGAGAGGTTGTGAATACCATCATTCATACAACCAGGATGGAGCCTAACGTCTCTCCCCTTTGGGTTGTGATGTCAAACAGCTCTACATCATCATTACATTGTCTAGGTAAGAAACATGGGCAGTGTCAATCACTGGCCAAATTTAGCCTTGTCAACCATACATGATACATCTCAAGTGTGATGGTTAATCTTGTCAACTTGATGAGCTTTAGAATCACCATGAAAACAAACCTCTGGGCATGTCTAGGAGGGAGTTTCTATATAGAGTTAAATGAGGTAGGACTATCCACTCTAAATGTTGGTAACGCCGTTACATGGGCTGGGGTCCTGGGGTGAATAATAGAGTCAGCTGAACTCCAGCATTTATCACTCGCTGTCTGCTTCCTGACTGTGGATGTCACATGACCAGCTGCCTTGGACTCCTGCCACTGTGCCTTCTCTGTCCAACTGTGAGCCGGAGTCGGGCATTTTATCGCAGAAACAAGAACAGTAACTAATACATTGGGCAGCTCGGCAGCAAGGAGAAGTGGATGAATCTGTGTCCGATTAGAAAAGCGTGATGCTAGTCTGTGTTTGGGGGTGTGCAAGGCAGAGGCCATGGCTGGGAGCCTTCCACTCAAAGCATTTAGGGGGAGCAACATTGTTAAAGAACAGTTATGGCCACATGAGTCTGTTCTCGGGGCCTGAAGAGCAGCAGGTTGGTGGTGGCAGCAGATTGGATGCCAAGCCACTGCGGTTTCCTGATTCAGGCCCATCATGTGATGAGCTAGGAAACTGCAGTGTTGGATCTGGGAATAAAAGGAGCATTCACCGCTATGGAGTTGGGCCCCTCGAAGGATGCTGATTTGGGATCACACCGGATGCTCAAGTATGGCCCATTCTGTCTCAGTACCTAAAAGTTCTGACAGGAAACAAAGCCTCCCTTTTGGTGTCTGTTACTTTAGGTACATCATAAAGCTGCACACATTGTTCTCCAGACGCCTGTCCTGGCCAGCACCTCTGCACATCCTGGGTTACTAGCCACTCTGCTTCCGGGGCAGTGAGAACACTCCTGGGCGGGGCACTGAGGCTAATGCCTCTGACTTGCCAGCCCACAGGACACTGTCTAAACTCAGAGGACGGAGGCCCTTCTGCCAGATCTTGGCTCACTCACCGGTGACAAATGGTGTGAAGTTTGTCCCTCTGACCTATCTCTTGCTTTAGGCTGTGACTGGGGTAATCCTTCATGGGACTTACGTAATAGAGAAAAGATGTGTAGATGGAGAATTTCCGCCAACACTTACGATGTTATTTTTTATTGTAATAGACATAAAGCTTAGGACTTGAAGTAGAACCTGCAGCAACTGCTCTACTAATTCCTAACCACACTCTCAATGAGTGTCCTTATACCCACAGAGAAGGGTAGTCCTCGCCCCACATCAAGGAAATTTTTCTTTACAACAGAGGGAGATGATAATAGAAAACCCCAGCCAATGAAAATGCAGTCGTGGAGACCAGTCCCAGTGGATCCAGCCACAAATGCCACACCTCAGATTCAGGAACCGTTTGGGGAGAGGGGACAGAAAGATGGTAAAACTCAAAGGAGCTGGGAGTTTGCTGTGAAGTTGTGACTCTTAGACATGTCAGAAGCTACGCCCATGAAGTCTCATCAACACGACGGCCTACACATGAGCCACACAAGGATGCAACAATAGCCATTTTTTAGTGTACAGTTCAACGGCATCAAGCATGTTCATAATGTTAAACAACTGCCATCACTTCCCATTTCCTGAACTGTTTCATTCTTTAAAAAAAAAACAACAACAAACTTTCTTTTTATTTATTCTTTGTATCTTTCACATCAGGCATCTCGATCCCATTCACTTCCTGTCCCTGCATATCCATCCTCTGACCTTGCAGCTCCCCTCAGATGAAATTTAAAAGAGAAACAAAATCTCATCATGGCAGCTGTGGTGTGACACAGTGAGTCACACACTAAACCCTCTCGTCCATATCATCTTTACTTGCGAGTGTTCATTGCAGAGAGTCGTTGGTCTGGTCGAGGCCTCTGGTCTCTGCTACACTGTCGATGCTGGGCCCTCACTGGGACTCCTCTTGGATGTCCTGTTGTTGCCCTGTGTCGTGGAGATCCTGCAGCTTGGGGTCTGCAGGACCAGTCCCTTCACATGCTCCAGCAGATCACCGATGGGGTGGATGTTGGGGTGGGTGGTTAGCCTGCCCATTCTTGTCTTGGCCACCAGGGTGGGCTCTCCTGAATTACCATGGGGAGTTCACGCCTTGCAGCCATGAGCAGGGGAGAGGACCAGCTCTCCTGCCCTCATGTTCTCAGGGTCAGATCTCTCATACCTACACCTTCAGGGCCAGCTCTACTGTGGTGTCCAGGCATTGCACAGGGACCACTCTCCCGAGAGCCACAGCAGACTAGGGGCAGGGCCAGCTCTCCTGTTCTTGTGACCTCAGGACCTACTTTCCCACCTGCCTGGGGTGTTGATGGGGGGTGGGCATCTCTCTCCCACCCCTGTCACCACATGACAGGTGAGTAATGGGGACAGCTCTCCCATGCTCACAAAATCGGGCCTGGCTCACTCACACCTCCGCCAGTGGGGTTGGCAATTGTGCTGCCCAGGCGAGGTGCAGGGCCTGCTCTCCCAAGTGTTGCAGCTGGTGGCGGGCAGCGGCAGCTCTCCTGCCCTTCTGACCTCAGGGTCAGCTCTCCCACCTGACTCAGGCACTGATGGATGGGGGTGAAGGGTAGGGGTAGCACCTCTCTCCTGCCCATGCCACTACATGGCAGATGAGCAATGGGGACAGCTCTCCCATGCTGACAGCTTCGGGCGTGGCTCACAACTGTTTCATTCTTAAGGTACACATGGTTTTGTTTTTAAAGGCTTTATTCAGATTTTTTTTTTAAAGAGTTAGTTCACTGGTGGGACTGGCCCAATGTTTCCTTTCACCTGTGAGAAACTTTGTCTTGCTTTTACTTCGGAGTTTTTCTCAGCTCTTACTTTTTTGCTTAACATGTATTTTGAGCTAAATCTTGTATAATTCTTTTGCGCATAGATATTCAGCTGTCCTTATATGTCATCTTTTGTTAGTATGACCTATGAACCAGTATGCTTGAGAAGTCAGAAGAGAGACATTCTGTCTGTCAAACATGCCACCTTCCAAGCTGGAAGTCTCCATTAGTCTACAGCCATACCACCCTGAACACGTTGGATCTGGTCTGAAAGTTTCTGTTAGTCTGGTATAAATGTCACAGTTCCTTGCTGACTAGTTCAAGGACCAAGGTGTTATTGATGATAGTCAAAAGCCAAGGCAAACAGCTCAAAAGTGAGCCAAGGTTTCCTATTAGCTTCTGATTTGAAGTTTGATACATAAAGTCTGTCGCTAGAACATTCTAATAGGGCATCAACTCTGGGATATTTAATAGCGTGTAAGCTGCCATGTTTGTCTTATAAAATGAAGTCAGTAGACCTACACTTATGCAAATTTGATTTTTTACAGAGTGGTTCTTGTGCAGTTGGCCTAAGCATCAAGAAAAAGACCCCAATTTCATGTTCTGCCCAGATTTTATTTTGAGTTTCTAGACATTTCTATTACTACCAAACCAAAGTAAAAGGAACCTGCTCAATTCTTTCTAAAACTTGTAGTTTTTCTTTTTTTTCCTTTTTAAAAATTATTATTTTATATACATTGGTGTTTTGCCTGCATGTATGTCTGTGTGAGGGTGTCAGATCCTCTGGAAACACAGCCAGAGGTCTTAGCCTCTCCAGCCCCTTGTCAGTGTTTTTATTTTTTATTTTTGGAGTAAAGCAGATACGGTTTAGGATTTGTGTAATCCTGACTAATGAAACAACACTTATGCTCTCAAAAATCCACACCCAAATCTTATACTGTCACTTAATTAAAATATTTATCCAGGGCTGGGAGGTTGTGACACACACCTTTAATCCCAGCACTCAGGAGGCAGAGGCAGGCGGATCCCAGAGTTCAAGGCCAGCCTGGTCTACAGAGTGAGTTCCAGGACACCCAGGGCTACAGAGAGAAGCCCTTTCTCGAAACGCCAAAACCACCAAAAGCAAAACCAAAACTTATCCAGAAAAAAACTCAGTTTAATAAGCCACCACAAACTAGTACCTGCAATATCCATTTCTTCTAAGTCACACACGCTGTTTTGGGTGCTGGGACCTCTGATTCATGGAGAATATGTTAGGGTTAGCTTTCTACATCTTCTGACACAGAAGATTTCTGCTTTGTTTAGTATTTAATAAAACTAAATTAATTTTAGTGTCATTGTATTCATAGCAACAAAAGGCTGGTAGAACTGACTTCCAAGGCTTCCGTTGAAACAGCGATGGCAAAAAGTATGAAGTTAAGTCTTCACCGCTTCCGATTAGCCTACATCAGGAAAAGATAATGATTCTCCCTAAGATATCAAAGTCAATATTTAATTTTATTGTGAATGGGGACAATAATGACCAATGTCACTGTGGTCAGATGCAGAGATTCAGCAATGCAATCTAGCTTTTCTATCTCTGGAGAGACATCTTTCCACTCGTGCGACTCAAGGAGTACCTGACCCATTCGGATACTTTGCACCCTGCCCGGTGAAACCCCTCCACGGTCTAGGTCACTTGAGTTAGTGACCACCGGTTCATGCAAGTACCCGGGACCTGACGGGACCTCCCGAGGGGGTAGCGCCTGATGGTCTTGGCTTCCTGCCCCTTGCAAGGTGTGCCTCGACCCTTGCCTTCAGCCCTGGGTCTGGCCATTCCTGCACGCCATGCCCGGTGCCCTGGGCTAACTCTTGGTTTCGGGTCAGCCGAGGCGCGGAACCGTCCCGGGCGCGCCATCCGAGCTCGGCGGGCTGCGCGGCGGTCCCCGGGCGGGGCGGGCGCGGGTCCGAGCGGCCGAGGCGAGGCGCGGGCGGAGCATGTGACCACGGCGCGCGGGGCTGGGCGCGCAGTGCCGCGCGGTGGCAGCGGCGGGGAGAGCAATGGAGGCCGCGGGCGCCTGAGAGCTGGCCGCGCTGCTGCTGGGGCTGCTGCAGCCGAGGCTCGGCGGGCTGGGACGTCCCCGGGACGCGCGTCGCTCGTCATCCCTCCCTCCGCCGTGGCGCCCGGTGAAACCGCAGGTGAGCGCCCCTCGGTCGCGGGACCAGACAATGGGCAGCTGGTGGCTTCTCCCTCCGGCCGGGCCCGCGCGAGACTCCGACCTTGCCCGGGGCGTGGGCTCGGGCGGGCCGGCGGGAGGTCTTGGGGCGGCGACCCCACGCGCGCGGCGCGGTCCCCTGTCCTCCGGACCTGTGCGGAGCGTGCGCGCCCGTGGGTCCCCGCGAGGAATCTGCAGACGGGCTGCACCCCGGGAACTTGCCGAGAGCGTGGGACCCGCTCAGCCCCGCGCCCCTTCCCGCGCCTTGTCCGGTTCCCGGGTTCCCCCGCCCCGCGCAGAGCCGGACCTCGGCAACCCGGAGCTGGGACGCGGACCGGCTCAGCCGGGTCCCCAGGCTGCATCGCTTTGTTTAACCTCTGCCGAACCGATGCGCACAAACTCTTGTTGCCCCAGTTCTGATGAGCCACCAGTTTGATGGCAGAGGCGAACAAAGGTTTCCCTCCCAGGGCTGGAGTTGGGGACCGCACGCCGGCAGTCAGGGCGTGAAACAGGCTCGCCTTATCTTCTCCCATCGCGATGGTTTTCCCGCAGCTATAACCGCCCTTTCTTGCAGAGCTCTGTGGTGGCAAGATTGGACCTCTAACCCGGTGGATGCGGTGGGTGGGGTATGGCTTTTTAAAAGAACCGGAGTATCAGCCAAGAGCAGACATTTGAATTTTATGTTCAATGTTTTCACACGCGAGACATCGCAATGCTTTTCTGAATTGTGGATTTCAAGGGAGAAGGTATATTTTAAGACACCGATTCATGGGAAGGGGGAGGGGGGAGGAAACCTAGTAACAGTGACCATGTGTTGTGAAATTTTAATATGGTTTTACGAATAATGGCTGGGAAACTGATCTGGCATTGGGTGTAGGGGTGTGTGTGTGTGTGTGTGTGTGTGTGTGTGTGTGTGTGTGTGTGTGTGTGTGTGTGTGGTGGGGAGGCGGCCGTGGTGGAAGGGGAGTGGTTAGGATACAAAGGATAAGGCAATTTTAGTGAAAGGTTTTAGTAGATATCCCGTGGCAAATGAGCAATTCATTAAGTTGTCAGTTAATTCAATGTCCCCCCATAAAAATCACCTACAGTAGTTGTTGAAATTATATAATAAAATGGCTAACGGTCATTTGGCGTTGTTTGTGACTCGGGCATCTGACTACAATGATCAATGTTGAGAAATTTTGAAAGAGTCAACAAAGAGAGGGCACCTTCACGGCCACCGCCTTTATTACTTGGGAGAAGCCTGGCTCGGTTTTCTTTTCTCCTTTTTTCTTTCTTTTCTTTTCTTTTCTTTTTTTTTTCAAGAGCAGATTGCCTATAAGAAGAAAGAAATTCAAGGGCAGTTTTAAAAAGAAACATTTGGAAATGTATCTTGTATAGATTATGAACGTGGTTGCTTTATGGATTATGTTAACTCCTCACAAATGTGTGGGGCGCGGGAGAATTCTGCAATTAAACCATATATATATTTACCATTGGTTAGTTAAATTTGACTCCAGAGTTTCTCTTTAGAGTCACCTGTAACAACTGAGAAACTTTCAAGACTTTGAAGTATAAGCAGAGCACTGAATTTGGAACCAGGAAGATAATGATGCTGACATGATAGACTTAGGTGATTGCTATGAAAAATGAAATTATAAGTTCTTCATAAACCACAAAGCATTGCAATGGTGTAAGTTATTACTGCTAGGTGAAAAAAGCCGAATTTTTATGCTTTTTATACAATTTTGTAACAATTACTTTTTGTCCATTTTTATGTATGTTTGTACACGTGTGTACTACTCGTGTGTGTGTGTGTGTGTGTGTGTGTGTGTGTGTGTGTGTGTGTGTGCGCCCATTTATATGTGTGCAGCCTGTGGAGGCTCGTGGTTTGATATTCTCCATTATTCTCCACCTTGATTTTGAGACAGAGTCTCTCCTTGAATTGAACCTGAAACTCATCAATTTGGCTGGACTAGCAGCCCCCCCCCCCTCTTCCTCCGGCAACATCTCAACACATCTGGCTTTTACATGTGTACTGAGGATCCCAACTCAGGTTCTCATGCTGGCCCTGCAGGCACCTTTACCAGCTACAACATCTGCCCAGTCCCAACTGTCCGTTTTTGCAGTCTGTATTTCTTTTTTTCTGTTTGAGACAGTCTCATTTTAGCTCTGGCTGGCTTTGAACTTATTATGTAGCCAAGAATGGCCTTGAACTCCTGATCCTCCTGCTTCCACCTCTGGAATGCTGGGATTGCGGGGGCGTGCCTCCATGCTGAACCGCAGTCCATAGATGACACAGAGAGGCATTCAATAGTTAGCGGTGGAAAGAATAAACCAGTGCAAATGAATATAATATGCATGCAGGTGCCGCTGGCTGACTTTAATGAACATTTGCCGAAGACCTACTGTGTACGAAGAGCTGAAAAGCGTTTCCACGTGTAGCTCATGAAAGCCTGGCGCCTGCCTTTTACGATCATAGTGGATGTATATATTCATGAGGGATGGCGCCTTTCAGGTGGACTCAGTATGCTTCCTATAGCTGGACAACACAGCAGGACATTTCACTTGTTACATATGCTTATTTCACAGTCTCCTTAGGCAGGGGCAGGGCGGATGTTATCATTCCGATTTGTAGGTAAGGAAATCCAGACACAACGGGATTAAATGACTTGCCAACTCTTGCCACTAAGGTACCTGTGCCAGGGGCAGAAGCTGGATCGCATGCCTGCTACTTCGGCCCCCGAATCACAGCCTCCTCTGGGACGTGCAGCACCCCCAGACAACGGCACTCTAGTTAAAGCCTTGTGAAAAGTCTACGTCCTGGATAAATTTTATACAAGGAAAAAAGTAAAGATGCCAACGTTTTGAATTGGGGCCTGAATTTGAAACTGGCTGTCCTGGTAAAAGCCCTTTGTTGTGGCAAGTAGTTGAAAATTTTGGTTTCCTCCTCTGTGAGATTCCTTCTTCTTGGAGGGATTTTGTGAGGATCAAATGCACACACTCTTTGCACAATATTAGATACACAAGCTAAACACTCAAGGACAGCTTATTTTTATTCTCATTATTGGAAGGTAAAAGGGTGGCTTTCAATTAAGAGGTGTATTGTATGTTCCCTGAAATACAAACACTGAGTGTGTGTTGTGTTTATGCAGGTTTGTGTTATATACACACACACACACACACACACACACACACACACACACACACACATACACACACACACGCATATACATGTATATATACATATACATATATACATGTATATATGTATGTATATGTATAAAACATTTTGAGGATTGAGTGTAGGACCCTGCAGATGTTAAGCAAGCATCCTGTCTGAGTCATGTCCCCAGTCTATGGTCTTTTGAGAAAGAGTTCCTGTGTAGTCTTGTCTCAGCCTTTCACCTGCTGGAGTTATTGGCACATACCACCATGTCCAGCACCAATGGTACATTTTTAAACTCTTGAAGTAGTGTTTAGACTTCCTACATGTGTTTTCCATATAATTTTTAAGATGCTACTTGAGATCCAGTAAATGGTTCTGGTACTTATGAAAGCACTCATGGAAAAGATGATCAGGTGAAGGGCACGTGGAAAAAACTGGGGTCGCCTCTACCCTTTTCCTTCAAATCTTTCCTTGAGTGGAAATTTGAATATTAATTTTACAAATAAAAATACATTCTTAGAGGGTCACCTGGTAAAGTGCTTGCCCAGTTTGTCTTAGGGTGCCCAGTCTCCCCCAATTACCACACACATGTGTTTCTTAAACATTTCTTTTTTTGTAATTGGCATTTTTGAGTATTTCTCATGGTCAAGGGCCCATGCTAAGCAGTCCGTGTGTGTGTGTGTGTGTGTGTGTGTGTGTGTGTGTGTGTGTGTGTGTGTGTGTGTGTTATCTAATTCAGTCCTCAAGGTAGGCCGCCTTGTGTTCCCATTTGATAACTGAAATCAAGACTCAATGAGCTTTTTATGAACTTGCCCATGGACCCAAAGTTTGTGAGGAATGATGTGGGAGTTCATACTGAGTCCTGCTGGACCCCAAGGCTTGTCCCTACTCTTGACCTCCCCTACTCTTTTGGGGTCCCTTTCCTGTAACTGCTGCAGATATTTCATACCTTAAATAGAACCATAAATTTGGGTGGCAACGTTTAAAATATACCTAATATAGCACATGTTTTATAGCTTCCTTTGAAAGGACTCATTTGGAGTCCATTTTTAACTTAGTTTATAAGTACGAGAGCTTGCACAGGAGACCAGTAATTCATTTTGACTTGGCTAGTCTTGAATGTAAATATTTTTGGAGTAGCTTCTCAGGTTTTTTTGTGATAGAGTCAATTAATTGGTCATTTTTATTGAGCGCTCAAAGGTTTAATATATCTTCAGAAGAGACTCAAAATAGCTGTGTAACTATAAAAAGACCTCATTACAAATGAATGTCGGCTGTTGTTAAGGCACAAATGAAGACTTAAGAGCCACAGAGGGTACTTTATAGTGTATTGATTGGTCTCAAAATCACAAGGCAGTGAAAGTATTTAATTTCAGACAGTCCATGTAAGAAACTGTCATCGACTATTATATATGTATAGTATATTGAGTATATATATATATATATATATATATATATATATATATTTCAATTTTAAACCAACATTTCTTGTGTTTTAGAATTAATTTTAATGTATTTTGTTTCTAGGACTCTTCTATTCTTACTTAACACTATTCTTAGGGAGCTGGGAAGGTGACTCGGGTACTGTGCTTGCTGTGCGGGCATAGGGATCTGAGTGATGCCCCGTCACCCACATAAAAGGCCAGGCATGGTAACAGGCATCTGTGGTAGGCATTCCATCCAGTGCTTGGAGAATCCCAAGGGCTGTTGACCAGCCAGTCTATCCCAGATGATGCACTCCAGATCCAGTGAAGGATGCTATCTCACAAAAAAAAAAAAAAAAGAAAAGAAAAGAAAAGAAAAGGTGATTGACAAAAGAGGCCCTTTATTAAAATGTTACCTTTTTTGAGAAAAATTCTCTTTAGCCCAGGTTAGCCTCCAAAGCTCTATGTAACTGAGACTGGCCCTGAAACCTTGTTCATCCTGCTTCTACCTCTCAGATGCTGGCATTAAAAGCATGTGCCACCCGACCCTTCTCTTAACCAGTTTGTTAAATTAAATTGATCAAAACATAATTTTTATTTTTTTAAGACGGGAGTTTCTCTGTGTAGTTTTGGTGCCTGTCCTGGAGCTCGCTCTGTAGACCAGACTGGCCTCAAACTCACAGAGATCTGCCAGGCTCTGCCTCCGGAATGCTGGGATTAAAGGTGTGCGCCGGCGGCGGCCGCTGCCGCCGCTGCCTGGCCAAAACTTATAATTTTTAAAGGCTTATATGCATGTGTGAGCATGCTCAACTCTCTCTCTCTCTCTCTCTCTCTCTCTCTCTCTCTCTCTCTCTCTCTCTCTCTCTCTCTGTGTGTGTGTGTGTGTGTGTGTGTGTGTGTGTGCTTTGTGCATGTGTGTGCAGATGCCCACAGAGGCCAGAAGAAGGGTTCTTTCTGTCCTCAGGGGTTGGAATTATAAATGGTTGTGAGCTACTCTGTGTGGGTGTTGGGAACTGAACTTGGATCCTCTGGAAGAGCAGCAAGCATTCTTAATCACTGAGTTGTCTCTCTAGCACCCTGTTTTGATTTTTAAATTGCATATATGTTTAAATTGCATATATGTGTGTCCGTGTGGGTATATGCATGTGAATGCAGGTGCCTGCAGAGGCTAAAGGCACTGGTTGCTCTGGAACTGGGGTTCCAGGTGGTTGTGAGCCATCCAGGCTGGGTGCTGGCAGCTAAACTGGGGTCCTCTGCAGGAATAGCATGAGATGCTAACTGTAGAGCCGTCTCTCCGGCCCCAAAGCTGACAATTTTGAAATCAAAATTTGTATAGATGATGGTACTTTGAAGAAGCAGCTTAATGACTTATGTGTTTTGGAAATTTGTGTATTTCTGCTTGTCAATTATCATCATCTTCTGAGATTAGTATAACAGAGTGTAGATACGGTTGTATTTATTGTTAAACTTTCAGTTTTGTCCTGAGGTTGGCTATGAGAAAAATCACTTTGCAAACTGGACATACTTGTAGCCCTAGTGTTCAGGAGACCAAGGCAAGAGGATCAGGAGTTCAAGGGCAGCCTGTGCTACATAGGGAGGCCTGTCTCAAACAAACAAAACAAGCAAATGCTCCCAAGCTATAAAAAAAAATGATTTTGTCTCTAATGAAAGTGTGTGTTATTGTAGTAGCCCAGGCCCATTGGCATGGTTCACTCACCAATGAAGGTTTCATGCCTATTGTATTAATTTATTCCTTTTATTCTCTAATGCTTGACCCCTTAATTGTGAGAATTAAGAAACTTAGTTGCTAGACATGGTGGTACTACCGTTGGTTCCAGCAGTTGAGAGGCAGAGGCAGACAGATGTCTGTGTTGGAAGCCAGCCTGGTCTACAAAACAAGTTCATGGACAGCCATGGCTACACAGAGAAACCCTGTCTCAAACAAACAAACAAACAAACAAAAGAAACTTAGCTGTTGGGTGGTCACAGCTGCTATAATTTGTATGTTTAGGGAGACAATAAATTTGGCTGTCGTTACATTTCACCCTTTTTATTCTTGGTGTGAAAATTCTTAGAGACAGACACTAAATCATTTTGGGTATTTTCTTGTACTGATGACTTTGAAGCATGTAAGTGTGGGTATTCGCAGTTTAGATGTATGATTTCCACACACACCAGAAGTACAAGGTTGCAGACCCCCTAATCCGTAAGTGGAACTTGATTTTAAAGAACGTCAATATAAAAATAGAAGGCGCCTCAAAGAGATATTTTATAGCTAGCCAGTGGTAAAGTGACATTACTGCATATGTTAAAGAAGCCAAATAGACCATTACCGTATGTGTAAGCTTTTATATTCTAGAAAGTTCCGAAGTGCGTGTTCGTTAAAGCACCAGGGATGCGAAGTGTGTTTCCAAATGAGTGTTTGAATCCTCAGCAGCTCTTTCGTATGTCTGTCGGAGCTGTCAGATGCGTCCATGCTCACGAAGGGGAAATTTCAGTTCACTTGCTTCTCAGATTGGTGCTGTGTTCAATGGGACGTGGCTGAGGAAAGAACATAGAAACTGCATCTCTCAAACACTTGAGGACGTAAGACGTCGGTGGCCTCTTAGACACGGGGTCAGGGGGCAGAGAGCGGGAGTGAGAAGCGGGTAGCAGCTGTGAGGAGGAGTTCATCCAAGAGAGCAGAAAAGAGGACCAGCTTGTTCAAAAGGTTCCGTTTGGGTCAGGGAGGAACAAGCGGCTGCATGTGCCCACCAGGGAGGCTTTGACCATCACCAAGAGAGATCCAGGGACAGGCTGGGGGGTGAAGCTGGACTGCCTGGTAATTATTTAAGTCTAGGAAAAGCTGGAGTCAGTACATTATCAGTGAAAGATCCTACATGTCATTGTTAGCCTGCGTTTTCCTCTTTTGGGGGAAAAGAAAGAAACACCATAATCCTGAGATCTCTGTTAGAAGACAAAACCTTGCTACACCAAACCCCATAGTCACAGCCCTTTATTCCAGTGAGGATCCTTCAGGATGCTGTGACAGGACCAGCAGGGCTGCTTAGACACTGGTGTGACCCAGGCTTCCCTGAACCACTCTTTCAGGATCTCCTCCTTTTTTTTTTTTTTTTTTTTTTTTTTTTTTTTTTTTAAGAAATAAATTCTCAAGATTTTTATTTAAGATTTAAACTGATACATAAAACATACAAATTATATGTAATAGTGGGGTACCATGTGCAAATACCACCCAAATACATAACACATTGCGTGATACATGAATCAAGGGAAGCATCCTTTCTCCGCTCTGAGGAATTCTTACATAATACATCTCGAGTGACTTTCTTCTCTTTGGGTGTCCCAGGGACAGACACGGTGGGGGTTTCCCGGCTTTCTTTAGGACACACCTGCCAGTCTGTGTTTGTGATGGGTTAGCTGTCTTTTAGAGTTAATGAGGTCGGGGTCATAGGTTCAGTTCCTGGGAAGGCCATCGAGCTCTGCTTTGTTCTGCAATTGGCTTATTGTACTCCTATCCCAGACCCGCCATCTGGCGGAGGCAACTCTCTGATCACAAAGGGACTAATAAACAATACAGTGTATGTGGTGCGTGTGTGTTGGGGGGGGCGCGCTCTGTGGATGCTGAGTAATTTTTCTTGGTCATTCCTATTGAATTCTCATTTTACTATTTGTTGTTGTTGCTGTTGCTACTTTTTAAGACGTCTTATTGATTCAGCAGTCACTTATACATTGTTTCCAGGTTCTTAACATACCTGGGGGTTTGTAGGATGGTAGTGGCGAGAGAGTCGGGGGTCTGGGTTAAAGTAGTAGATCCGAATAATTTACTGGTTTACACAGCTACTGAGTTAAAAAGAACAGTGTTCCAATGGACAGAAAACCCTGGTTTTTTTGCTTAGACTTTGAAGAGAACTACTTTATAGCATTTCTAAGTGTACCCTGGTCTGTCAATCTGTTGTCTTCTTTATTAGGCTATCTTGCAGTGATGAGAGAAATAGCCGAGGCTAATTAGACTGGTGCTGTGGCATATGGCCTCACGGGTCCCAAGAGATGTGCTGACAGCTTCTAAAATATGTGCTTGTTTACTGGGATGAGAAAGGCTGTAAAAAAGATGCCATTAATAATTTTAAAATCTTCATTACACATTGAGATAGTAACACTTTAGCTGTGATAGATTAAATAAAATATTAATTAGTCTTGATTTTGGCTATCTCTATGGTTTTTAGTGTGTCCATTGGAAAATTTTTAACGGTATATATACATAGCCTTGTGTTGTATTTCAGCTAGGCATCACTGGTCAGACCAACCCCTCTGATTAGAGGCTGAGTAATTGAGCTGAGCTCTCCATTGCCCCGGACACTCCTGACTGTAGGATGGACACTCAGGAAAGTGGGGACCCAGGACACCCGCCAGTGGGCTGTTCAATGCATGCAGTTGTCCTGTGCCATTGCATATGGATGTGATGCTCGTTCCACTATACTGATTTTTCTGCACACACTCACCCAAGGATGGGGTGGTTTCACTGTGCTCATAATGTTGTTTAGGCCGTTTTACCTTCTAAAGTGGGTCAGAGGTCCTGTAGCTTTACTTGATTCTGAGAAAAGCATATTAAAATATTAGACATTAGGGGCTGAGGAGATGGCTCAATTGCTTAAGTGCATAGCATGTTCTCCAACATCACGTAAAAATGCCAGGCACAGTGATTTATGCCTTTAGTCCCAGGACTGGGGAGGTGGAGCCTAGGACTCCCTGGCCAGCCAATGGAGCCAAACTGGCAAAAAAGTTCAGTGAGAGACCCTGCCTCAAACAATAAGGTGGTGACAAGTGATGAAGAAGGCACGTGGTGATGACTTCTGGCCTTCTTACACACACACACAAACACATGTACACAATAACAAAAATAAAAGAGAGGGTACTCATTCAAGTGGGCGCTTCAACATGTATTTCTTCTAAGTCGTCGTCGTGGGTGAACTGTGGACAGAGTTACCGTGCCTTGGGTTTAGGTGGCTCTAATGTGGCAATGATTAATATCTTAAAGATGTCTGTGTTAGGAGGCGTCAAGTCTAGTATTTCTTTCTGGCACGTGCTCGGTTCCTAGTGACTATCAGTTTGTTATCAACTTCCCAGGGGCAACTGTGGGACAACGGTTTTGGTAGGGAGTTCTGATGCTTCACTTAAACTCACAATCCAGACCTGCTAATATTCACAAACGGAACCTTTTAAAGGGGCACTGGGGAGAAGACAAATGATTACACAAACGGTGGTCTGTGGGCATGTTTCTAGCTGATTGTTTTCTGTGCTTTTTGTTGGTTCCAAATAGCTCTGGTTGATTCTGGGTACAGAGGAACAAAACAGGGTGGCACTTTCCACCTGGTTACCCTGGGATAAGGAAAACGAGTACCTGTGTCCTGTGTTATGAAGTTTACTGAAAAGTACCATTTCCATCCTCTAGCCCAAATCCATCTAACTGTAAATGTGCTGGGCACCCTAGCGTAGCATGGATGGAATGACAATTTGGGGATAGATTACATGGATGTGACATGGTAGTGTTAGGGTCCGAGCATCACCCCCCACAAAAGGCCACCACTCACACATGCAAAAGCAAGATAGTTTATTTCTCCAGAGAAGAATTCCTGCATGCAGGGGTCAGCCACACAACAAAATGGTGATGCCCCCCTCCCCCAGAGAAGCTCACAGGCTCCTTTTAAGCCCCGCTACGGGAATTCCAGGGACAGTTAGGTCATCTCCAACAAACACAATTGGCTACGCAAGAACCGGTTACATAAGTTTAACCTTGATTGGCTATGGCATCTTTGGACATGTCAGGGCACACTCAGAGAGGTATCAAAAAAGGGCAGGGGTGGTTTGCAGGATCGTCCCTTTTCTGATTGGCTGGCTCCAGCCTGCCCAGCCTGAGCAGGCTGTGGGCCTGGGGAGCTGGTGGGGAGGAGGGAGGAGGCTGCAGTTCCTGGCCTCACCATGAATGGCCAAGTGGCAAAACGGAAGTGCGGAGGGGAGCATGTTGGGCCTCCAGCTTCACACCCACACTCACCTAGGGTACCCTGCCTCACCGCGGTTTGGCACCGGCTCTATGATGTTTCCTAGCTGCCTTTAGCGCCACTGCGGGGCACCCTCCCAGTAGACTTCAACTTACAATGTTTGTCATATTTTTTTAAATGATTTATTTTTATTTTATGTGCATTGGTGTTTTGCCTGCATGTATGTCTGTGTAAGTGTGCCAGGCCCCCTGGAACTCGAGTTACACACAGTTGTGAGCTGCCGTATGGGTGCTGGGGATTGAACCCTGGTCCTCTGGAAGAGCAGTCACTGCTCTTAACCACTGAGCCATCTCTCCAGCCCCTTGTCATAGTTTCTAACTTGAAAAAGACCCACAATTTTATGTTGTCGATGAACAGTGCATCCTGGTAGATGTTTGATGATGTGTAGCTATCATGCGATATCATGTGTAGCTAGGATTAATGACACTCTCTTTCTAGCAGGAGGAGATCTTCCCCTTTGGGTCGTTTTGATGGGCAACTGGGATGGCGGGATCTGATTTGGCAACAGGAGTCATGTTGGACATGGAATGGCAGGGTCGCCCCCGTGACCCGCCCCCCACTGCTGCTCCAGCTGTTTGTTCTGAGCACCGTGGAGTCGATAGTTAATAGGAAAAGAACTCACACTTGGCCCCTGAAGACAGACAGGGTGGGGCGTACGAGGTCACAGTGGTGAGACCTTGGAGGAAGGAGTGATGTTTCTGGGGTAGGAGGGTAGAAGGAGGAAAGAGCAGGAGGAAGCTCATGGAGGAAGAGATGTTTGGGCAGGTGTAGCACGAATCTTTTTTTTTTTTTTTTTGGTTTTTCGAGACAGGGTTTCTCTGCGTAGCTTTGCGCCTTTCCTGGAGCTCACTTGGTAGCCCAGGCTGGCCTCGAACTCACAGCGATTCGCCTGGCTCTGCCTCCCGAGTGCTGGGATTAAAGGCGTGCGCCACCACCGCCCGGCTGTAGCACGAATCTTAAAAGGTCTTATTAATAAAATCAAACCTGGAGCTGGGTATTGGGGTGAATGCTGGAAGATCAGAGAAGCAGAACAAGCCACAGCCACCTCAGCTCGCCAGTTCCTCGCTGATTCTGTTTCCTCAGACCGGAAGCCTCTCGGTCCTCATTCAGAATGAATCTCAGCTGAACTGCTGCTCAAAAGCCTAAAAGTTTAATCAGGCTCTAGTTCCTCGTCCTCACGCCTTATATACCTTTCTGCTTTCTGCCATCACTTCCTGGGATTAAAGGCTTTTGTTACCATGCCTGGCTGTTTCCAGTGTGGCTTTGAACTCACAGAGATCTCTACCTCTTGAATGCTAGGATTAAAGGCGTGAGTGCCACCATTTTCTGGCCTCTATATCTAGTGGCTGTTCTGTTCTCTGACCCCAGATAAGTTTATTTATTATCTAACCAAGCTGGGGAACACAGCTTATACGGGACACGGTGAGAATGCACTCTAAACCAGGAAGCCATCGCTTACCGGACACCAAGCCTATTACCCTCCCCCCCATCTTATCCTTTCAGCCTCCAGAGCCATCATAACTGTAGTTATTATAAGTCACTCAGTCTGTGAACTTTTGCGATAGCACCATGATCAGACTCAGCAACAGCTACTGTGGGGGTGCCAAGGCACGGAGTGCAAGGAGCACACCCGTTTCTAGGGATGGGTGGGAGAAGAGAGGCCCAGTCCTGGGACCCAGCGTTGACTTCATTGACCTCATGACCTTGGATGTGCCACTTTACACCCGCGGGCCTCAAAGATCTCATGTGGAAGTGAAAGGGTGAGGCAAGAGTTATCCACTTGGCTGATCCACAGACACAGTTTTTAATTGAGGCTCTCTGTGCCCAGCACTGTTGTGCACATTTGGATGCAGGACCCGCACTGTGGAGGTGATATTCTGTTAGAAGAGAGGGGTGATAAACAGTAATAGGCGATGCGTTTATCCTGTGTCTGTCATAAGCTGTCAGGTCATGAACGGCACCTGTTGTAAAGGAATAAGGTTGGGTGAGGGCCCTAGAGTGCTCTGCCCTTCCTAGACACAACAGCCCAGAGAGGACTGAATGGAATAGAAGAAGCCACGGGGATATTTGGAATCTCCTTCAAACCGAAAAGCCTAAGTCTAACTAGGTGAAAAGCCACGGGAGTCCAACCTCTTCAACACTGATTACAATCCATTCCTAAGGAAATGTTCTTACCGTTTTGATTAGATCCACCGATGTGGTCCCTGGTGGGCAGTCTCTGAGTGGTCCTTGTTTTAAATAGCCTCACTACATACAGATGGCCGTCTCCAGTGCCATGGCAGGGGGAAAATGCATTCGGGTTGGTCAGTGTGATCCCTGGATGTTGTTCACCTCAAGCCTTGCAAAAGGGGAAGACGCTAAGTAGTTTTTACTTACTTAGTGTCTCACTTCGGATTTTAGGTAGTTGTTCGATATATCAGAGAGCCTGCCTAAGTTATTTTAATACAAATTAAAATGAAGTGGGAGCCCTGGGACAATCGTGTTTTAATTACAACTGGAACACATCTTTGGAGACTGCTCTAACGGTTATAATCATTACACTGTCATTATGGATTTTTTTTAAAGAATCATTAATAAGCAGGGTCTAGCCTGAGGTCTTAATTTAGCTACAGCTGATTCTTCTCAAATCAAGTGAGAAGATGGAAGCACAAACATTTGTCTTTAGTGCTATTGTCCTTGGGATGTCAAAGAGTTGAACTGAAGTACAAGGATATGCTTTTGGGGAGCTTGTTCTGGTGCTGGGACCATAGCCCAGAGGTAGAGTGCACGCTTAGCATGCATGAGGTCCTGGGTTCAAGCCTCGGTACCCAAATCTCCAAACAAAACACAACAACAAAAGCAATGGCTAGGTGTTTTGTTGTTGGTTTTTGGTTTGGTTTGATTTTTTGAGACAGGGCTTTTCTGTGTAGCCCCGGCTGTCCTGGAACTCGCTCTGTAGACCGGGCTAGCCTCGACCTCAGAGATCCACGTGCCTCTGCCTCCTGAATGCTGGGATTAAAGGCGTGCACCACTGCTGCTGGACACAATGGCTACTTTTTGGTGGGAGATATTAGGTTGGGTGAACTACATTTTCCCGTGACAGATGGTCCAGTTTTAAGTAGATTTCCCATCCACCGGCACTGTTGGGAAGACTGTGTGCACTGTTGGGAAGACTGTGTGCAGAGACAGTCCAAGATATGACCCCCGACCTTAGCTGGCATGGAAGCTGGACTCTGCTGTTTTCTTTCCTTGGATAGAACTTCACAGCCAGTGAAGCCAGCCTCGTGGGAATTACTTCACTCCCCTGATCCTTTGCCTTGCACATTCAGGGCTGGCGAACGTCCTTCCGCTGCTTCTGCTGAAGATAGGAACCTTCTGGGCCTCTGGCTCGGCCTGCTGTCATTTCTAGTCCCCACTCTCCATTACCTTGTTCTGCCAGGCCCCGTTAGACTGTGATTTATATTTTTAAAGTCAAGTTCTCGTCATCACTTTTGCATGCATCTGTCTCCCTCAGAATGTCTAGTTAATTTGTATGAAACTAGACAATCCAGGGGAAAGGGAAGGAAGAGGGAGAGCGTGAGAAAGGCAGTTCTGCTTGGACATCTCACTAACAGGTTGTGCTGGGAGATGGTTTGCTTATCCCATTTGGACGTCCAGTATTCTGGTCTCTTTTCTTCAAATATTCAAAAATAATTCACACTGTGGTGAAATGTTTTAACAGAACGCCATTCAAGCGACTTCAAACAGGTGCCGTATTGGCATTTGGCACATTCAGAATATTAAAAACACCTGTCACCATGTTCCAGGTCTAGACATTGTGGGGGCAGGTGGCACGTTTGTGAAGAGGACACTTTCGGGAGTCGGCTCTCTCCTTCCACTTAGTTGGAGGCAGGGTTTCTCTTCTTTTTACTGCAATTGTGTGGTACCCTAGGGTAGCTGGGCCATCCCTAGATCTTTGCCTATTTTGGCTTGCTCGTCCTCCCTCCTTCCCTCCCTACCCCTCCCTCCCTCCCTCCCTCTCTCTCTCTTTCTTCCTTTTTCTTTGTTTTCTTCCTTCCTTCCTTCCTTCCTCCTCCCTCCCTCCCTCCCTCCCTCCCTCCCTCTCTCTCTCTCTCTTTTTCTTCTCTCTTTTCTCTTCTCCTCTCCTCTCCTCCCCTCCCCTCCCCTCCCCTCCCCTCCCCTCCCCTCCCCTCCCCTCCCCTCCCTCCCTCCCTCCCTCCCTCCCTCCCTCCCTCCCTCCCTCCCTCCCTCTCTCTCTCTCTCTCTCTCTCTCTCTCTCTCTCTCTCTCTCTCTCCAGGATCTATCTTTGTAGCTCTGGCTGTCCTAGAACTCACTCTGTAGACCAGGCTGGCCTTGAACTCAGAGAGATCTGCTTCTGCCTCGCAAGTGTTGGGATTAAAGGTGTGCGCCACCACCGCCAATGCCCGGCTATTCTGGATATTTCATATCAATGGGATTGTATAATATTTGCCTTTGAGGGCTTCATTTATTAATTTCACATCTTTTGGGGGTTCGTCCATGTTGTAGTAAGTATCAGGTTTTCCTTCTTATCAGTGCATATGATACTATTGAATGTATATAACAGATGAAAACTCCGTTTATCTCTTCAAAAATATGCATTCATCCGATGGTGACTGTTTGGCCACTGTGAATAATGGTGCCATGGAGCTGGCGTACAGCGGCTGCATCCTGCTCACTACTCTTGGGATATACTCGAGTGTGGTGCTGGGCCACATGGCAGTTCTGTGTTTGACTCTGAGAGCTTTCCAAGCTAACTCTCACGGTAGCTGCATCGTTCTCTATCCCTGCTAGCAATGCCCGAGGATCCTGCTTTCTCCACATCTTCTCCGGGACCTGTTATTTCCTGTCTTTTGACATCTTTTGCCATCCTAAAGCATGTGAGCTGCAATCTCATTTTGCTTTTGATTTGTACATCCATAAGTCTAACGACCTTGAGTATCCCTTTATGTGGTTATGTGCAGTTAGTGTATCCTGTTTGGAGAAATGTCTGTTAAATCCTTGGCTCATTTTTTTGAATTAGGTTTTCCTTCCTCTTTCTCTCCCTCCCTCCCTCCCTCCCTCCCTCCCTCCCTCCCTCCCTCCCTCCCTCCCTCCCTCCCTCCTTGTTTCATCTTCTTTTCTTCTTCTTTCTGCTTCTGCTATGTTTTTCTGCTGTTGAGTTATAAAATGTCTTTGTGTATTAGATGCCAATCATTGGGTAGATGATTTACAAATACCGTCTCCCATCCTAGCTTTCTGCTCATTCTCTGGACAGTGTTCACATGTTTTCTTTACTAGACTCTTTGTTTATGAAGCCGAAGGGAGACCACTGTAAAGAACTATCAGCAAACATGCACTCACCTTTTCCGAGAGACGGGAATGTTGCTGGTATTTGATGAGGGTGCCAGAGATGAATCAAACTCTGAGTCCCCTTCTGGATTTAGGCTTCCTGTGAGTTTACAGATGTTCCTCCTGGGAAGTCGGTGGGGCAAAGCCATGGGTGAGTCCTTTGAGATTTGTAGCTTCCTGCGTTCTTGGCATCGGACACTGAGTGACATTGGATGTACTTCCCTCTGTGTTGCTTTCCAGAACTTTCCACAACTTTCTTATTCTTGCTTTCTTAGTCTGCTGACTTTCCTCACTACACACAGATCCTCTGCTGTCCCGGCCACTCGGCTGCTGCTCTAACGTCCATTTGCCCTGGACAGAGTTCTCCTGTTCCCTTAAGCCATGCTCGCGAGAGAAAAGCTGTCCACCAGCGCAGCCAGCTCTGGTTCACTTGGACTGTTTTTTCTGGAGTCGGGATTAAGTGTCATAGTTCCATCTTCCCAGCAGTTTCCAGTCAAAAGCTTCTGCTTAGAACTGTCACGGCCAAGTCTCCCTCGATGTCTACCATTGGGACTCAAATCACTGATTACAACCTGAAGCTGTTATTCTGCATTTTCACTGTTTAAATGAAAAAAAAAAATAGTTCTTTACTGTCTTTCAAAAACTTGCATCTAGGACCACAGGGAGAAAGCACCCATGTATGTTTTGCTCACTCTCTCCATCTGGAAAAGAAATCTGTGAAACTTCTAATTAAGCCAGATCTCCCTGTGGATCTGTAGGAACTTGTTTTCAAGGGTGACAGCAGGTGAAATGACATGTGTGTGTGTGTGTGAGTGTGTGTGTGTGTGTGTGTATGTGTGTGTGTGTGTGTGTGTGTGTGTGTGTGTGTGTGTGCGTGTATACTTTTTTATTGAGCCTTTGGCTTTACTTTTAATTTTTTATGAGAGTGAGGGTCACTGACAATTTTAAGGATGACATTGCCTCCTGACACGACCTTGCGGGGACACGGAGATGGAAGACAGGCTCTCTAGTCTTTAAGTGATCAGAGGGATGCAAAGAAATAGCTGTTCTTTTGGCACATGGTAACTCTGCTGACTGTAGAATTAGCGTTGGTCGTTCGGTGAGAACCAAAGCCCACATATAGGTGTTAGCCACAGCTCTGCCCACACAGCATGGGATTGCGGCCATCTCAGCTCTAAGAACGTTTGACCTGGATATAGCACAGAGAGAGTCCAACAGTACCGTTTTTTGTTTGCTTTCTTTAATACTTTATTTATTTATTTAACATGCATGGGGGTTTTGCCTGTCTGTATATCTGCACCACGTGTGTGCCTGAATCCCATGGAGGCCAGAGAAGGGCATCAGATCCCCTGGATTTCTTGGAACTGGAGTTACAGACAGTTGTGAGCTGCCATGTGGGTGCTGGGAACCAAACCTAGGTCCTCTGGAAGAGCAGACAGGGCTGTTAGTTACTGAGCCATCTCTTCAGGCTGTATTTTTGTTTTCTTGTCAATGAACAAGAGTTGTTCTTAGATGTAGCTAACCTTTCATCTGAGTGAAATGAAACCATGAACCACTTTACTGTAATAATTTTCTGGTTACTAGAATTTTGAAATGTGTGTAAGAGTGAGTACTCATGTGTGTATGTGTGAGTACTCATGTGTGTATGTGTGAGTACACATGTGTGTATGTGTGAGTACACATGTGTGTATGTGTGAGTACTCATGTGTGTATGTGTGCGCATATGAGTGCTGGGGGTTGAATCGAGAGCCTTGAGCATGCCAGGGAAGCACTGAACCCCTGAGCTCCATTTCTGGAGCCTGCCTGGCTTCGTTTTTATGCAGCCTGATTGACAGGTAGTTTTGCAAACGACAGTATTTGTATTTGGTTGATTAGAGAGCACAGGGCCTTTGAAAGGCAATAGGGGGACACGCATTTCCTGTGTAGGCATCTCAGCTTCGCTGCACCAAACACCACCTCACTGTGAAAGAAGCGTTTCTTTCTGCACTTACAGTGTTTTCTGACCCTCTATCAAGGCATTAGTGTTTGTCCCGGAGCTAAGAACAGTTCAGTGTAAACTTCATAGCTCTCTCCATCATTGCAATAAGAAAGAAACAAGGACTTTAAGGTTTTCGCTAAACTGAACCTTCCCAACCCTGGTCTTAGTAGATCTTATTTCGTGGAACGCTTATAAATATTATTTGCATTGCTTAAAGAGAAGAAACACAACTAAGATTCAGGGTTGAAGTAGGAGCTCACAGGATTCATGACCTCTATTCTGGTTTGTTTCTGTAGATACCACGACTCAAAGAGACCTGGGGGAAGGAAGGGTTGACTTGGCTTACGTGTCCCAGCCCAGTCCAGCAGAGACCGTGGAGAAACAATGCCTACTGACCTGTTTCCTATGGTTTGCTCAGTCTGCTTTCTGATAGGACCCAGGGCCACCTTCCCAGGGATGACACCACCACAGTGGACTGGGCCTTTCTGCATCAATTATTAATAGAAAATGCCCCTGTAGACATGCCCATGGCCAATCTGTTGGAAGCAATTCCTCCATAGATGGTCCTTTTCCCGGGTGACTCTAGCTGGTATCACGGTGACAGTAACCAGCACAGGCTCCAGTCAGTGTACCATGGACTTGTATCAAGCTCTGCAAACTGCAGCTCCCCTCTCTGGCAATCTTTGTGTCCTCCAACCCCACTACTTTCTTAGCGAGAAACCTTTTTGGCTTCATTAGGAACCCCACTCCTCTTTGGGCTGAGGACAGAAGTGTGTTGCTGGAGGGCTTCTCTCCAGGTTCCACCAAGCCCCGCAGTCCCACAATCCACGTATAAAATAATCACTCAGACGCTTAGATTACTTACAAACTGTATGGCCATGGCAGGCTTCTTGCTAACTGTTCTTATATCTTAAATTAACCCATTTCTATAAATCTATACCTAGCCACGTGGCTGGTGGCTTACCGGCGTCTTTACATGTTGCTTGTCCTGGCGGTGGCTGCAGTGTCTCCCTCCTTCTTCCTGTTTCCCCAATTTCCCTCTCTCCTTGTCCCGCCTATACTTCCTCTCTAGTCACTGGCCATCAGTGTTTTATTTATATAGAGCGATATCCACAGCAGAAGTGGATCACCTGTGCTCCACCACAGAGCTAAGCAAAGTTTAGTGAGTGTCCTCAAAGGGCTGTCATCGTTCCTTTTCTGCTGCTGTGATAAGACACCATGACCGAGTCGACTCATGGACGAGTTTGCTTGGAACTTAGTTTCAGAGAGTTAGAGTCCATGACCATCGTGGCGGGGAGCATGGCAGCAGGCAAGCAGGCATGGCACTGGAAGAGTAGATGGGAGCTTACATCTTGATCTGGATCGGTAAGCAAGAGGCAGTGGGGTTTTGAAACTCAAAGCCTGCCCCTGGTGACACACCCCCTCCAACAAGGCCACACCTCCTTGTCTTTCCCAAACAGTTCCAACATTTGGGGCTGAGTATTCAAATACAGGAGCCTGTGGGGGCCATTCTTATTCAAACCACCAGAGGGTGATAGGCTGGACCATAACTAGATTACTGGCTGCACATCCTCCTGTTTCACCTACCCTAGTGCTGGGGTAGGCTGGACGAGCATGCCCGGCAGCACTCAGCAGCAGCCTTCCTAGAACACTGCCCCGGAGCCCCAGGTCGGCAGACCCAGGGACTCCTCTCAGGACTCCTCCAGCTGTCTTCATGGCCACTGCAGTATTACAGGTTGTGTTCTGGGTCCTCAAAGGGGTTTCAGTGGTATAGAAACTAAGAATTGTACTGTATCCCATAAATATCTACAGTTGTCACCTGAAAGTAAGTAAATAAAAAAAAACATTAGGGCATTAAAAACAAGCAAAACAAACAAACAAACAAACAAACAAGACACGTAGGTCAGAGGGATGGAGCTTTTCAGTTACAGTGACGTGTGATTTTACTGCCCTTGACTCCTTACCGGAATTTCAAAGCCTTTTCATCCACTTCGACACTGCCTTCATTCTGGGTGACCTGGCCTCTTGCTTTCCGGGAAATCCAACAAGAATTTGTTTCTCTTCCGAAACCACAGACATTCCCTTAATAACGCCCACTGTCTTAGGTTTTTCTGTGGCTCTTTGTTATTGTCGTGGCACTTAATTTTTATTTTGCACGACTGATCTGCTTCATGATGACTTGCCCTGGGGACTGAGCAGCTTCCAGGTGGCCTTCATGAGAATACACTTAGGGGCTAAGTCACCATCATTTCCTCGGTCTGCCTCCTTCCAAGGCCCAACCCCCTGCCTGTGGTCTTAACCTCATTACTTCCTTCAGCTCAGCAACTCTGGATTTTGTTTGTTGGGGGCTGGTCTTGAACTCGCAGAAAATCCTCCCGCCTCAGCTTTCTGAGTACAGGAGTACAGGCTGGCTTTATGTGTGTGTGTGTGTGTGTGTGTGTGTGTGTGTGTGTGTGTGTGTGTGTGTATCTGTGTGTATGTGTGTATATACACATATGTGTGTGTACATACATGCATGCATACATATTGGGGACTGAACCTAAAGGCATGTGCCCTGTCACTGAGGTGCATCCTCATCAATTAGACTCTACTCACTTCTCACCAGTTCTTTTCTTTCTTAATACATACATCTTTAGTTGTCCTCTGTCAACACACACACACACACACACACACACACACACACACACACACACACACACACGGGTGGGTGAGCACTTTCTCTGTGACATACCATTCCATTGTTTTTTCTTCCCCTCACTCACACATTTTTAGGTGCTGCCCAAGACTCTTATCCTTTACATTTTCCACTGGTTCCCCATCTGGCTTTTCTAGTCTCATCTTGAACTGACACTACCTCACCCAGAATCACCACAATGTCAACAACACCCCTCTCCCCAAGCACACAGTATTCCTTTGCAGTCTCTTGTGTGGACACAGGCTGGTCATAGTTGTATGTGATGACTGGAGTCATCCGAGGTTGGTACCCAGGTTCAGGATGACCAGGTGGTTGCTGGGCAACAGATGCGGAAGACAATCCAAATGCAGGAAGATGAGAACTCTGAGTCCTTGGGAAAGACACAGGCTTCCGGGGCCTGCTGACATAGCCCTTTGTGATTACACAGAGGACCGTTTCTTTCCATGTCCCTCATCTTCCTTCCATAGTTGCTTACTAGTGAGTTGAGGCAATTGGAGGTGTCTTGGTCTTTTCCTTGTGCATATACAAGTGAGTGAGTCCTGGCTCCTTAGTACTTCCTACAACCTCAGTGACATGTGGCTTAGGCCATTGTATCGTCAGACTGAGTGAATGCTGTCCTGACTTGATAGCTGGGCTCATGGCCAGGTATGATTAGTTGTTTATTATTATTATTAGTAGTATTACTATTATTATTATTATAGTTGTGACAAACTATACATGACATACAATTTACTATTTGCCCATTTTTAAATGCACAGTCCAGTGGTGTTGGATCCATTCACAATGTTGTATAATCACTTCTCTCCATCGCCAGAACCTTTCCGTCATCCCAGCCCATGCTTGCTTGGAGCTCACTCACTGCCCAGTACTACCACATCGCAGCCCCAGTAACGTCTCTTCTCTGTTCTGCTATTGCAAACCCTGTGTACAATATGTGTCCTTCTGTCCATGACTCACTTCACGTGGCTTAAAGCTGTCAAGCTTTCATCCCTGTGGTAGCAGGCTTCAAAACTTTGCTCTTCTTTGATGGACAAATGTGATTCCATTGGGTGGTTTCTGCTTTGGGACTGTCCTGAGTAGCACTTGGACGGACACTTTTGAAGGGTGCCGTGGGACGTGCGGAGAAGGAGCTTCAGGCCTTCAGCACCACTTGACAGTGGTCTGCCTTCTGCTGTGACGGGGGCCGTGGGACTTGTCTTGAGACAGCCTCACCATGTTGCCCTTGCTAGCTTGTAACTCATGATCCCCTTGCTCCAGCCGCAGGGATACTGAAATTAGGTGTGTGTGTGTGTGTGTGTGTGTGTGTGTGTGTGTGTGTACAGCTGTCTCAGGCAATTGTTTAGTTTTGACATCTGATTGATTACCCAAGCAAGAGATAAGAAACATGGCAGCCATATTACTGCTTCCTACCATTTAAGTATTTCCTGAGCATTGTTAAGTACACAGCAAAGCTCTAAGACTCTGGGTGAGGGATTTTTCGTTATATTTTAAGGTCTAAAGCCAATCTGAAAGCAATGTTTGCAACCTTTGTTCATCAGATGTTGGTAGTGACTATTGCTGCAGGCAGGCATTGTTGTTCGTCGTTGGTTTTTGGATTTTGGAAGGCGCAATCAAGAGTTGGGGTGGTCTAAGATATTGTAGAATGTTGCATGGTGGCCCTGAAAAAAACTCGTGTACACCTGGGACTTTAGAATATGGCTCTATTTGCAAACAGAGTTTTCGTGGGAGTGTTGACCTGGTTAGTGTTGTCAGCTTGACAGAATCAGGAATCACCTTCTGGACATGCCTATGAGGAGGATCTCGATTGAGTTAATTGAGGTAGGAAGACTCACCCTCTATGGGTGGCGCCATTCCCTGGTGGGAATCCTGGATTGTATAAAATAGCAAAGGGAACGCTAACGTTGAATTTGTCCCTCTCCGCCTTTTGACTGAGGACGCCCTGTGACCAGCTGCCTCAGGCCCCTGCTGCAGCTTCCCCGATGTGATGGACGTAACCTAGGATTGTGAGACAGAACAGAACCTTTCTCCCTTAAGTTGCTTTTGCCAGGATGACTCAGCAACTTAAGGACAGGAAATTAACCCGGAAATCAGTACTGAGCAGTGGGGCTGCATTTGCAATGTACCTGACCATGTGGTCCTTGAGCCTTTGGAACTGTTTTGTGGCTGGAATGTGGAAGGATTTGGAACTTTGGGTTAGAAAAGTCACAGAATGCTGGGAGCAGAACTTGACGGGTCGTTCTTATGGGACCCTGGAAGACAAGAATGCTGAGGGAAACATGGGCAGTGGAGGTTCAGCTCATGAAGTCTCAGAGGGGATTAAGGACTCCACCAGGAATGGGAATAGGAACCATTCAGGTGATGCTTGGCCAAGAATGTTGCATCATTTTGCCTGTGTCCTGAGAACCTGGGTGAAGTTGAATTTACACTTCATGAACAAATTTGTTTGGCAGAGGAAATTTCCAGACGAGAGATCGTCCAAGCCCTTGCTGTGAACCAGCTGTAATTGCTAAAGAAGTTCACACCACTGAAGGGAAGCCCCGCCCCTACCCCACTACATCCGGATGACAGGAAATGTGTCCTGAGGGCAAAACTCCATCCATCTATAGGTGCTGTCTTGTGAAGATTCAACTTCATTTAGAGGAGGAAAGCCTAAGGTGGTAAGAATGTGTTCCCCAAGGGTCAGGACACAGAACCTGATGTAGTTCTGGTCCAAGGGAGCTAAGCTCCATCCTGAGCCAGTGGCAGAACTTGGCAGCATTCTCCACGAGCTACTGGTTTTGGATGTGAAAGATGAGGATGAGGCATGGGGTGGGTCCTAGAGATCAGATTAGTCAAGACAGTGTGGCAAGATTTGAGTTCCGATGGAGTCTTTGAGAGGTCTAAATGTACATGAAGCCTAAGTATCATTGGAGACTCCAGGATATTGGAGATGCCAAGACTTACCCAATACAGAGAACCGTGGGCAAGAAATGGAGTCAGCCCAAGAGAGAGGGGATGAATGCAATGGTGTACTGGCTGGATTTGTGTATCAACTTGACCTAAGCTGGAGTCATCAGAGAGGAAGGAGCCTCAGCTGAGGAAATGTCTCCATGAGATCCAGCTGGAAGGCATTTTCTTGGTTAGTGATCAGTGGGGAAGGGCCCAGCTCATGGTGGGTGGTGCCATTCCAGGGCTGGTGGTCCTGGGTTCTATAAGAAAGCAGGCTGAGCAAACTATGAGGAGCAAGCCAGTAAGCAGCTCCCCTCCATGGCCTCTGTCTCAGCTCCTGCCTCCAGGTTCCTGCCCTGACGTCAGTAATAAACAGCAATATGGAAGTGAAGCCAAATAAACCCTTTCCTCCCCAACGTGCTTTTTGGTCATGGTGTTCCATCACAGCAGTAGAAAACCTAAGACACACGGGTAGACTCTCTGGAAGTGTGGGGCTGCCCAAGCCCTTTGGAGCCCAGTTAATTGTGTTGTAAGCTCTGGAATAGCAAGGTTTCATTTTCCCGGTCTAGTTTCGGTCATGTTTTCATCTCACCTTTGTTGTGCCCCCACTTGTCTCTTATGGAATGGAACGGTTTATTTTCTGCCATTGTACGGAAGAAATGTGTCGCGTGTTTTTTTTCTTTAGACGCGCTCGCAATTGACTTTGAGGTGTTGTCGTGGTTAAAGACTATGGTTAAAGACAGAAAAGGTGGAATACCGTGTTTTAAAAATGACGTGTTGAGGTGTGAAGTTGATAAGGGGTGGAGTTGTGATGGTCAGTGTTCCTTGTCCACTTGACAGAATCTAGAATCACCCAGAAGAAGAGCTTCTGGTCATGGCTTTGGGGAATTGTCCTGATCGCTTTAGTTGGGGTGCCCTCTGTATTGGCACCATTTCCATCATAGTGGGGGTCCTGGGCTGTGTAAAATCTAGGAAGGGAGCTGAAGAAGCGTCCACCCCTGTTTCCTGGTTGTGACTGTGATGTGACTGGCTGCATCAGGCTCCGGGTGTGGTGACTTCCCTGCCATGACGGGCTATCCTTTGACCTGTGAGCTAAAATACACCCTCTTCCATTCAGTCGATTTTGTCCGAGCATTTTGTTGTTACCTAGCAACAGTTAAGAAGCTAGGGTCAGGACTTAGTTGAGGATCTCGGAGATAATCTTAGACTTCGGTTGAGCCTTAAATCCAAAGGCTAGTGTTTTAGGATACAAGAAGAGGAGCCGGAGAGGCACAGAGGACTGTGTGAAGATACGCAGGGGTTGGAGTGTATACTAACTACTCCAAGCCCAAAGCAGCCAGGACAAACTGAAGGGGGCGAGGAAGGGCTCTCCCAAGAGCTTTGGAGGCGATGTGGGAGGAGATGCGGCCCTGTTACACATCTCACCTCAGACGTGTGAGGAATACATTTCTGTGCCGTTGATCCACATGGCTGTGGTCCTCTGACAGCCCAGGAGCCTGAGCAGGTGCCCAGCAGACACCAATAGGTAGATGGTAAAGTAACGAGTGACTTTGGATTTGGGCGAAGTGGTCAGGGCTAGAGACAGACTTGAAGCCATTGGTGCAGAGGCGGTGTTTAAAACAAGGCAGAGTGGATACACTCATGGAGAGAGCGTCTAGAGACAAAACTCCCAGGGAGCTGGTCCTGGGCTCTCCTTTGTGCTCATGCAGAGCAAGTGAGGGGGGTGGGTCTTAGGAAGACCGGCCTGTGAGTTCCTTCTGGCGGCCCCGAACCATTCTCAGAATATCTAAGGATGTGTGTATACTGAGTGAAGAGCCTTCTTTTAAGATGCTCCGATTTAGTCCTTCCTATGGAAAAGCATCTGAGGTTAATATTAACAAAATGTACTTGAATGAAAGTGAAGATTCTGGAACTGGAGCAGCATCTGAAACTGGAGTTGGTTCTGAATGCCCCCCCTCCAGCAGAGGAGCAGGTTGCGTTTATAGCCAGAGGAAATGAAGCACCGTACACTAGGGCAGTCGCATTGGCCGCAGCGGGCACTTGCCTTTCTTGGTCATGATTTGGCAAATGTCAGCCTCTTACTGGCTGGAGGCTCCATTGCAATGATTGGGTATCAGTTGCTTGGTTACAAGGATATGGTCTAGATTTAAGTTACAAATTTCGTGTGTGTGAAGATACACACACACACACACACACACACACACACACACACACACACACACACGTGGATATGGTTTTTTATGTATGGAGACTGCCTTGGGTCAAATTTTATCAGAGTACAAAATAGATGTAGGCCAGACTTCTCAGTGCTAACCTTAGAAGACTTTGCCCAGGGATCGTTTCATATTAGGGGAGGAAAGGACAAGGAGGCCCCTTCATCTTGTTGAGTATGGCAGTAGAAAGGGGGCAGAATACTGTGGAGAAATGATGATGATGTCTCTGTTGCTTCTCGCTGTTCCTGAAGAGTAACCATATCCCATCAAAGGAGGAATTATAATTAGAGATGAGAGGGGAGGGGAGGGGAGAAGGGGGTGTGGGCAAGGGGAACTGAGCCACTCTCCGTCACAGCAGGTTGGAACTGGAAAGGGTTAATTAATGAGATAATGTGTAATGAGCATCCTAACTTAGGCTACAGCACTGTGGATTTGCAAAATATATGATTATCACTAATAGCTTTTTTTCCTAATCCTGCATTTTTCTTTCTACAGATAGGGACATTGATAGTCAGATGCTTAGGAGCCAATAGTGTTTTCCTTAGGTAGAAAAGGGAATGGGAAATCAATGCAAAGCCCTCTCTCCACCCAGGCTGGGTTCATGTAGGACCCATGCTCCGGGCATTAGCCCCGCCCCCAGTGCACACTCCTGTTCCCTGCTGTGCTCGGTCCATGGCCTTCAGCTTCCTCTCCTGATCAGGCCGCTGCTCACGTTCAAAGCTGTGTGTGACTTTCCTAGTCAAATAGGGTCACAGTTCCCTTCCGCTTTGCAGCCTCCTGGCTTGATTTCCAGGACACATGTGAGGCTGCGGCTGCTTCCAGGTGGTGGTCCCGGGGAGGAAAATTGAGGTGCTTCCAGACCCCCTTCTTCTCTTGAACACTTGTCCCTCTTGTCTGGTGGAGATGAGTCTGCTGGTTAATTCTGAGAGACGTTGTAGCCCAGGGGTTCTCAGATAGGTGATTTTGGGGGTCTCGGGAGAGGCGGAGAGGCACTGTCCTTACCTGGCCCATGCTCACAGAGTCTGTGTATTATGTCCGGCTAGGCCTGTCTTATGTTTACCATCATCATGACCTTGTCAGACCTTGGGTGGCCTTCCAAGTTGGACCCTTCTCTTATACCACCTGAATTAAATCAGCTCACACAGTTCCCTGTTTGCACTGAGGACCCCCAAGAATCAAAGACTTTGCTTCTTTGTGGGGTGAGAATTGTATTCTCCTAACATTTTTGCACCAGGGAAAGCTTATGATAAGCCAGAAAAAGAAAATTGGACCGTCTCAAGAAAGGCACTGATAACCCTGACGGACACCTGAGGTCTCTGCCCGGTTTCTCTTCAGAAAGATAACCGGCGTGTTTCAAAGGCAGGAAATCATTGGTTTCATGGTGGCTGGAATGAATGTTTGTGTCCAGTCTCTGCTCCTCCATCTGAAACTGTGTTTACCTTGTCTGGGGAGATTTAGATCCTTTTCCCTTCCCCTGGAAATAGGGGAATGTGAATAATTCCACTTAGTAATTAGGGGTTCTCTCCCCTAACCTCCCTTGCCTTCTTTTTCTCTCCCTCTCTTCTGACACAGGCTCCTTGGGTAGCCCAGGCTAACCCACCTCTCAGCCTCACCCCTAGCCTTTCAAGTGCTGGGATTTTAGTTGTTCACCACTGTGCCTGACTTGCGGTTTTTCTTTTCTGCTTACAAAAGTTTCCGGGTTGGAATATAAGGCCTGACTAAAATCTAAGCAGTGGCCGAGGTCTGTGATATAAGAGCGGTGCTCCTGTTAGTTCTTACACGCTCACAATTCGTGCGTGGCTAGGCGTGAGCCGTGAAAGTGTTCATAGGACTTTGAGTAGAGGAACGGGCCAACACCTTCATAGTCTATCAGAGAGCACAGTGCAGCTGCAGCCTCTCACAGTCAACGAGAAGGAGTTCATTTGAAGTTGTTGGTGTTAAAGACGGGGCCTAGAAGCAAGGTCTTTTTTTTTTTTTTTTAACTCTTTTTTTTCCCTTTTATTTTATTTTACAATACCATTCAGTTCTACATATCAGCCACGGATTCCCTTGTTCTCCCCTCTCCTGCCCCCCTCCCCTTCCCCCCCAGCCCACCCCCCATTCCCACCTCCTCCAGGGCAAAGCCTCCCCTGAGGACTGGGATCGACCTGGTAGACTCAGTCCAGGCAGGTCCAGTCCCCTCCTCCCAGACTGAGCCAAGCGTCCCTGCAGAAGCCCCAGGTTTCAGATAGCCAACTCATGCAATGAGCCCAGGAACTGGTCCCACTGCCTGGATGCCTCCCAAACAGATCAAGCAAGGTCTTAATTCCTACCATTTCATTGTTGCTTCCTAGCTTATTATGAAAGAGAATTAACGTTTCTTCCGTCTAGATTTTTGACTTTTTTCCTTTAATAAAGTTTTATTGTGATATAATTCACACGCCATAAAACTCACCCATTTAAAGCACATAATTTATTGAGGTTTTTCTTGCATACATACAGCTGTGTATATCACTGTCTAATTTGAGAATGAAGCCATTGGTCTTCATTCCCTAGAACTCTCTCACCCTAACCCTTGACAAACACTTCTGTCTCAATAGATTTTCATATCCTGGACATTGCATAGACATGTGAAATTGATACATTATATTGGTATGCGACCTTTTATGACCACGGGTTTCTTTTACTTAATGTTTCATGTATGTTATAGACAGCATGGGGTTTTGTTTCTTCTCCTTTCACACTAAAATTTTGTTACATCAGAATACCACAACGTATTGATCTGTTCATCAGTTAGTGGAGAGAAGTTGTTTTCACAGTTTTTATATGTGTTTACTTAGTGTGTGTGTGTGTGTGTGTGTGTGTGTGTGTGTGTGTGTGTGTGTGTGTGTGTAGAACTGCATGCCATTGTGCAAGTAAGTGTAGAGGGCAGAGGACAGCTTGTAGAGGACAGCTTGTAGAGGCTGGTCCTCTTCTTCCTCAGGGTGGGACCCAGGAACTGAGCATAAGTCACCTGTCTCCCTGGCAAGCACCTTTAACTGCTGAGCCATGCTGCCATTTCTGTTTTTACTCTGAAACAGTTATAAAGAATGCTCTGAACATTTGGGGACAAAATAGCATGTGGCTCTGGATTTCAGTCTCTTGATCTACATACATTTAGGAACAGAACTGCTGGGCTACTTGGAACCTCTCTGTTTAATATTGTAAGAAATTCCTGGGGTTGTAGCTCAATGGTAGAGCGTGTGTGAGGCCGTAGGTTCAATTCTTAGTACCACCCTAAAACACCAAAAACAAATAAAATAAAAGATAGGAGACATTGCCAACCTGTTTTTCCAAAGTGGCTACATAATTTCACATGCTTACCTGCCATGCTTCCGAGTTCCAATTTGTCCAACTCTTATTATCTCTCTTCTTTTCTAAGTGCTGAGGATGAACCCTAGGGCCTCATGCATACTATAAAAGCAGTACATCACTTAGTCACACCTCAGAGTCCATCCGTCATTTTTATTCTAAGCATTCTGGTGAGTGTGAAGTAATATCTCAAATTGTGGTTTTTTTTTTTTTTTTTTTTTTTAATTTTTGAAGTTGTGTATTCAATAAATTCAATAAACATATAAGCAGTGATATACCAAATACAGGCATTATAAAGTTTTCTTTAAAATAAATGTTTGTTTAGAATAAAATGCTGTCACAAAAACCAGAATTGGGTCTAATAACACAATTTAATAAAATGAGGCACAATGTTTAAGGCAAAATTCATGAAGAAGGTATTTAAAGTTAATCTAAGATCATATTTTTTCATGTCCTTTGGAGGAGGCACAAGAATTTAAATAGTTTAAACATTCTTTTTAGAATATTAGCCATTATAAGGTAACATAAATTTGATACAATAGGACTATCTTTTTCAGAAAACAAACTCCATTATTAATTCATATTTCTGAGTTACATTTTAATTATGTATCTACTTATACATATATTTCTAATACACAAGACTTTAGGTACTGAAAATTAAAGAAGTTAGAACATACATAATAATTTGACCAAAGTAACATCTTTCAGCATCTTTTGTTGGTATTTG
This sequence comes from Peromyscus maniculatus bairdii, assembly GCF_049852395.1. Taxonomy (NCBI): domain Eukaryota; kingdom Metazoa; phylum Chordata; class Mammalia; order Rodentia; family Cricetidae; genus Peromyscus; species Peromyscus maniculatus. The sequence goes on from NC_134861.1 coordinate 71,988,331, forward strand.
AAGCCCCCAACTTTATGAAAAGTTAAGGATGGTTATGCAGAAAGTCTTTCCCATTATGTTCTGTTTCTAACGAATACCAAGTGGGCTCAAAAATGCAACAAACCTCAACATAAGTCTGCTAGGACTGTGAGAAAGTGACTACTGGGTCAACACTGTTTCTCAGGAACACCAGTGCTGAGCACGTGAACTGTGAGAACAGGGGCCTCGACCATCCCTGTACACAACACCAACCTATTATGGTTCCAATAACAGCAATGCCAACCTCCTTCTAGTTTCTTTCCCCAGCTTAAGTTTTGAATAATACAATTTTATTCAATTTATTCATGGTCAAAAGAATAAAGTATGTTCTAGTGAATGCAGACAGTTAATAACCTTCACTAAACTACTACTAGATTTTATACATACATAATACACACGAGACTGAAGAGTATGCCAATGACTGAGGCTGACTGATGCTAAATAAAAGCCTAGCAGCACCCATCAAAACCACCTTCTAACGTGTTCAACTTTGAGTTAGTGGAATGCTTCTGAATCCAATCCTTAGTAAATATCGATCAAGAAAAATGCAGTAAGAATGGTGGCACTTATACATATTAAACTATCCCCACTTCGGTCTGTAAGGAAAACTGGTGATAAAACATGCTAAACCTCAGTGACAATATTTTCCTAAGATGATATAAATATGACAGCAGTGGAACTTAATAAAAAATAATTTATTTAGTTTTATTTTCTGGGGGCTGGAGAGATGGCTCAGAGGTTAAGAGCATTGACTGCTCTTCCACAGGTCCTGAGTTCAATTCCCAGCAACCACATGGTGGCTTACGACCATCTATAATGAGATCTGGTGCCCTCTTCTGACCTGTACTCATACATGCTGTATACTAAATAAATAAATCTTAAAAAAAAAAAAATATTTTCTGTGCATTGGTGTGAGGGTGTCAGATCCCTTGGAACTGGAGTTACAGACAGTTGTGAGCTGCCATGTGGTTGCTGGGAATTGAACCTGGGTCCTCTGGAAGGGCGGCCAGTGCTCTTAACCACTGAGCGGTCTCTCTTGCTTGTTTGAGATAGAGGATAGCCTCAGCCTTGGTATGTTGCTGAGGCTGGCCTTGAACTTGATCCTCTGGCCCTCTCCTCCTAAATGCTGGCATTACACTGTGCCTAGTTCTCACTGTTATTTTAATTTGAATTATCCCAATGGCTGATGGTCTTGAGCGTTCTTCTGATGGGTTTACTGGCCATCTGTGTATTTTTGGAAAACTTTCTACTCAAATCCATTGCCTATTTTTATATTGAGCTGTCTCTCCATTACTGATTGGTAAGAATTCTTTATATATTATGGATCCAAATCCATCACCGGAGGTGTGATGTGCAAGCAGGTCTTTTGTGAGTCATCAACTCACCGGATCTTAAACTCTGAAGCACAGAAGTTTTATTGTTACACACCTCAGTCAATCTTTTGCTTTTTTCATGTTTGCATTTCAGTCATATTAAAAAACCACTACCTTGCTGGGTGTAGTGTGTACACCTTTAATCCCAGCACTGGAGGGGGAGGGGGAGGGGGAGGGAGACAGAGGCAGACAGATCTTAGTTCGAGGCTAGCCTGGTCTTCAGAGTGAGTTCCAGAATAGCCAGGGCTACACAGAGAAGCCCTGTCTTGAGAAAAAAAAAAAAGCCACCACCTTATCTATAGTTATCAACATTTATGTTCCTACTTACTTCTGTGAGCTTCATAGTTTTAGCTCTCATGTTTAAGCATGAGATCCACTTGGGGTTGATGCTTTTTCATGTGGTATAAGGTAAGGCTCCAACTTTATTTTTTTTTAAATAATTTATTTTGTATTTTATGTGCGTTGGTGTTTTGTCTGTGTGTGGGTCCCCTGGTCCCCTAAAACTGGAGTTACAGACAGTTGTGAGCTGCCATGTGGGTGCTGGGAATTGAACCCGGGTCCTTTGGAAGAGCAGTCTGGGCTCTTAACCATTAAGCCATCTCTCCAGCCCCCAACCTTGTTCTTTAGCTTGTGGGTAGGTCCTTATTCCAGCACCACTTTATTGGAAAAAAAAAAAAAACCTGTTTTTAAACCCCACTTTATAACCTTGTTGTTTTTGTTTCAAGTGCCATTTGTTATTTGACACACTCTGCTGAAGGTCTTGGGAAAGAATATCCCCAGTGTTGTACAAAGAAACATGTGTACAAAAGGAACGTGACCCCAGCAAGGCAAAAAAGGGAGTGTCACAACCCGAAGTGGGCTAGCGAGCACACACTGGCCCAGGAAGTTCACCAAGTGTCTGTCCTAACACAGGTAGTGGCTGTGTCACACCCCATTGGTGGGACTCCAGCTCACAATCTTATGCACGTGGCTAATTCACGACTGGGGTGAAGAGGACGGATATTCACATCTCAGGAATGTCCAGGTGTCGGGCAAACAGGAACACAAGAGTTTCACAAGATGGAGGAGGGGATGGTACAGAATATTGGCCCTTGGCGGGCTAGCCAGCCTTGATAGAAAAACAAAAAAAAATCTCTCACAGAAGTCAACCTTACTGTAAATGTCAGTGTTTGCTTCTGGGCTGTCCCTTCGTTTCCACTGAGCCACATGTCTGTCTGGTGCCAGTACCACATCCTTTTGCTGAATGTGGCTTTACCACTTTCATTTTTTAAGCATTTATTTATGGGGCGTGTGTGTGTGTGTGTGTGTGTGTGTGTGTGTGTGTGTGTGTGTGTGTTGTGTGTGTGTGTGTGCGTGTGTGCGTGTGTGTGTTGTGTGTGTGTGTGTGCGCGTGCGTGCGTGCGTGTGTGTGTGTGTGTGTGTGTGTGTGTGTGGTGTGTGTGTGTGTGTGTGTGCGTGTGCGTATGTGTGTAGTGGTGTGTAGTGTGTGTGTTGTATGTTTTGTGTGTGTGTGTGTGTGTGTGTAGTGTGTGTGCTGCGTGTCGTGTGTATGAAGGTGTAAGGATGTGGAGAGTGCAGGGGGGAGTTAGTACACAGATGCCCTGGTGTGAATACGGAGGTCAGAGGACAATTCGTGGCAGGTGGTTCTCTTTTTCTACCACGTAGGTCGTGGGGATTGAACTTGGGTTGTCAGGCTTAGCCGCAGGTGCCTTTATCCACTGAGCCAACTGGCCAGGCTGAGCTTTGCTGCTTTCGCTCCTCAGATTACAGAGTGGGGGCATTTCCATCTTACGCAATGGATTAGGTTGTGAATTTGGTGGGAAAGGCACTAGACAAACCTGTGAACTTACCCTTGAAAATCTTCAGCAAGTGCTGTTGTTGGCGAGATCAAGTACTGTTTTGTGCCGCTATTTCTCTAGGCAAGGGATTAGGACTGTGTGAAATGGGGAGAGTAAATGTGTGAATGTTTCCATCACTCTCTGCTTCTGAATGTGCTACGGCTCCCTCAAGCTGCAGCTTCCCTGCCAATGGTGGGGTGTAACTGGAAACTGTGAGCTGAATAAACCTCTTCGCTCTTAGGTTGCTTTTGTTGGAGTGTTTTGTTACAGCAGCAGAAGAGAGGCTTAGACGGTGAGGCATCTCTGTCCAGAATTTCCTGTTTTGTTTTATTAGATTCATCCACAGTGAAATGAAGTAAAAGCCCATGGGTGTTGGGTCAGAATGTGAGCATGAATTAATTATTTTGTAGTTTGTGTTGTCTACATTTGTTGTTAATTTAGCACGTAGATTAAAATGCTGGTCTTCATAATTCACTGAATTATTTATTAAGTTCATAGGAGAAGGCATAGGACAGATAAATTTGTTCCTCTTTGGAATGCATGTGTGTGGAGGGTAGTGCTGTGTGCATGCATGTGTAGAACACGGTCTACATCCTTTAGTCTGGAGCTCACTAATTAGGCTAGCACCACTGCCCGTCTAGCCCCAGGGGTCCTCCCGACTCTGCCTCCCCAGGCCTGGGATTGCAAGAATGTGCCACCACACCTGCTTTGTTCTTTTTTTTTTTTTTTGAATAAAGGGCCTGAGGATCCAACTCAGATCCCTGTGCTTGCAAGGCAAGCGCTTTTCCGACTGACCTGCCTTCCTCGCCACTGGACTCTTTTTTTGATAATTAGATTGCAAGTTTCCCTTTTTCTTGAGCTTCCATCACCTGGGTCTCATCTGGATTCAAGACCAGGGCTTGATGGCGGTGCATTTTCCTGAGCCACCTGGGGGAAAGGTGTCTGTCTGGTAGCTTGTGAGAGCCGAGTTAACAGTGGGTGCAGTTATTGGGTCCACTTAGCCGAAGAAGAAAAGTGTGATGTAGGATGGACGAGCAGTAGTGTCCAGCTCACACTGTAAAGGCAGAACCACGGATGGAGCTTGCTGGTCCAGGGGATGGAGCAAGAGACAAGGAGCAGGTGAGGTTAGGATTCTCAGGAAATGAAGTCTACAGATTCTTGGCTAGGGCTGGAAGGCTCTTTTCCTGTGGAGTCTAGCATGTCTTGCCAAGGCAAGGGAGGCCACTTAGAGGCACCATGCTGGCCCACACACCAGGCTCTGGAGGTTTTCCTAAAACAACTCTGTAGCAGGGGACTGAATGGGCTTTTCAGTTTGCTGTGATGCTGAAGGTTATGGCCGGCTGTAAAGGCGTCTATGGAAAGATGTCACCTTTTGAGTTTGCTTGTGGAAGATTAAAAGTATTTTTTTTAATGTGTCATGCTTAAACAATCATTCCACATGCTCTTCCTGGCTGGGGTATTTTTGTCTGTCCTTTTTGACTAACACTATTTATTTTATCTGAGTCAAGTCCAAGCTTAGATCTGACAGTCCCCTACTGGTTCTTTTTTTTATTTTGATAGTCTCGTTGTGTATCCCTGGATGGCCTGGTACTCCCTACATAGCCCAGACTGGTCTTAGACTCATGGCAGTTTTCCTGACTCAGCTTCCCATACTGGAATTACGTGTGCCACCATGTCTGGTTTCTGATTTTTTTTTCTTTTCTTCTTTCAAAATGTAAAATCCTCAGTGGAAGCTGTAATACCAGGTTAATCTTTTCTGTAACAGCAGAAAGCTGTATGTATTCCCCCATTGGATGAGCTGAACACTTGGATTCATCAGAATTTGAGGTCTGGAAGACAGCCTGGGATGGGGACACCCGACAGGAGAAGGAAGAGTGAGATTTAGAAACGCCGTTACTGCTAACTTACAATTTATCTCATTAGGCCAAAGTCTCATTTATTAAGTCACATTTCAGAAACCACATTAAATGAAATGATGGCATAAAAACAGGATGATTATCCCCAAATTATCTCATTGGCTGGCCTCTGGAAATGGGGTCACGCGTTCTTACCAGAAAGTGCTATTTTTCCTAGAAGGCGCAAACACTTCTAAACGGGACATCTGTAGCTCTGCCTGCACTATTTGTATCCAAAAGCACTTGATCAAATATTCAACTGTACCCTATTTTTATGTGTCCAAGGGTGTTTTGTGGTGTAAGTCCAAAGATTAGATCGCATGTCTGCCCCCAAAGTCCCACATCATTTAAAGTAATTTTACAGTGCTTTACAGTGGTGCTCACAGGCATGTGCGTGTGTGTCCGCGTGTACACGTCATTGCATGGGTGGTTAGGAATTGTTTTCTTTGGTGTGTAATCTGGCTATTGACTTGAACAGCAGCTCCCACTCCGTGGAACTTGCTTTGAACCCTTGTGCCACACTGCTATGGTAAGTGTTGGTGACGTGCCAGCTCCTTAGGCGGTCAGCTTTCCGGAAGATACAGTTACGAAATGAGTGCCCCTCTCTCATCAACAGATGGCTTCAGTGCCAAGTCCAAGTGAAAAGGCTTAAAATATTTATTGCTTCTAAAGACACCCACTGTTTAGTAACCAGGACACCAGACCCTTATAAACAACGGTGGCTGGTGTGTTTAGAACATGATACGGGGTAGCAACATCACCAACCCAAGTTCCTAGAGTGTGTATTGCCCATGCCACACCAGACCTGTCCACTCATTTCCTCTCTTACCAGAATTATCTTTGATCAAATTACACACTTGCATGACTCTCTTTCTATCCATGTTTTTATACCGATAGCACCTTGAAATTAATACTGTGCTCTTGCGCCCTGGAGCATTCCTAAGATGGCATGGCTCTTATGGCAGTGTTATTCCTAAGCTGCAGGTTGAGTGACAACCTGAAAAGTATGTCGTTATTGGTGTGTGCACAGTTTTACTCCTAAGAGGGCCCCAAGGAGACCTTTCTTTTTACAGAAAAAAAAAAAAAAGAGAGAGAGACTAGTTGAATTAGCTGATTAAGTTGGGCTGTGAGAGTTTGTGTATAAACACATGTACCCACATCCCCAGCCTCTCTAAGTAAGTACACTCCATTTAGAATAGAAAAAAATACCTTTTTAAGTTCACCTATTGTAAATAGGAATTATAGACATTTGAGACCCACTGTTAATGTTCATAAAAAATGTTTGTTGGTTCAAAATATTATTTGAAATGTATAAGGTCTTGCAAAATGAGTTTATTTGACAGCAAGGTCTAAGAACTAAGATTTCACATTAGAAATCTGTTATTAGAAATCTGGCAGATCTACAGAGAGAGGAATCATCATTGGGCCCTTTGCTCTGCATCACCTACAAAGGCCAAGGCACTCTATTCTCACAAACCAGCAAAACCATTAGGGTGTCCAAAAACTGTGGAAATAGAGTGGGCTCCAAAGCCAGGTATTACACCTTGGAGAGGATTTTTATCTTTGTCCTACCTCTCTTCCTCCTCTTCCTGCCTTCTTTCCTCTCTTTTGCAATTTTCACTAAAAAATTCTTATATGAACCTTTTAAAAATGGCATTTTTCTTTATTCATGTATTATTTGTGTGTGTGTGTGTGTGTGTGTGTGTGTGTGTGTGTGTGTGAGCATGCACGCATATGCATGATACATGTGGAAGTCAATGGACAGCCTGAAAGAGTTGGTTCTCTCTTTGTATCATGTAGGTCCCAGGGACTGAACTAAGGTCATCAGGTTTAAGAGTTGGTTCTCTCTTTGTATCATGTAGGTCCCAGGGACTGGACTAAGGTCATCAGGTTTGGCAGCAAGTGCCTTTACCCGCTGAGCTGCCTTGATGGCCTGCAGTCTTTCTTTAATTAGCCATGAGTGATGGTTAATCTTGGGTTGGACCCAGAATGGACTAAAAGACAAGGTATCAGGCGGGTCTGTGTGGGTATTTAAGGATTAACTGAATAGGGAAGGCTGTCTTCTAGAGTGGACCTCACCTTTCACATCCCAGCTATAAAGAGGTCTGAGGGAAGAGCTTCGTGGCTTTTGCCTGCCTGCCTTCACTCCTCGGTGACAAATGCATCTGTTCTGCTGTGGCAGCTGCTGCTACATCCTTCACTGACATTAGAGCACAGCTTCTTCTCCTTCCTATGTAAACTAAAGGCCAGCGACTCTCCAGGAACCCTCCAGGCCTTTAGTGCCAGGCTGAGCCTGGCAAGGCACCCTGCCTCATGGACTGGGTAGCTATTGAGTTTTCTGCCCCTGCCGTGTGCAGCTGGCCATTGTTTAATTACCCAGCCTGTAAAGTGTAAGCCAGTGTGATAAATCTCTTTTGTAATATATATTCATCCTGTTGGTTCTGTTTCACTAGCGAACCCTGACTATTATAGTATGGAAAGAACACTGAAGACCATCATTTAAGATGCCATACCAGCATTTCTCTGGAAAAACTGGGGTAGATTTCTAAAAAATCTATTTTAATTTACCAGTCTAACACTATAAAAACTTGTATTCGTTTTCTGGTTCTGGCCTCTTGTGATTTAAGGTTTTGGTCATGTTGTTTATGATATTTTTACAGTTGGGGTCAGTTACAGCCATGGGCACTGAGAAATGTCCAGATAGATGATAAGGGCTATGCTATGATTTATACAGACAGATAAATTATCACTACCCTTTCTTGGTGACTGGTACTAACTGCCTGCCACAAGAGGATTTTTGAATGAATGAGTGAGCATCCATCACACAGAGCTCACATGGAAACCAGCTTTGTCTGTCAGGAATTTTTATGTCGTGGGAATGGAGGGGTTTCCTATTTGAACTTTTCTTAGCAGTTTTAAGGTGAGCTTGATTATTACAGACCTCAAAGTAAATGGATTGCATGTGAAACCTAGTTAAATTTAAAAAAAAAAAAAGAGTCATTTTGACCTGGATTAACATTTAAACCACATGAAAATTGTTGGAGAATATTTGATCACACTGTGAACCCTGAATTTGCATTCACATTAATTAAATAAAATTAACCTTGGATCAGGAGACTGAGTTAGCAACTAGTTGACAGAAAGTAATCATAGAGCATCAGAGGGTATAGAGAGCATCTGGGAGAGATAGAGAGATGCACCAGGAGTAGGGAGGATTTGGATTGGGGTGGCTTTTTTTGTTTGGTGGAGCAGAAGGATGCTCTCTTTGGGAGATGTCAGCAAGAGAGAAGGTCAGCTAGTTCCTACTCAGCCTCTCAGCTAGCAGGTTTTCACTCCAGCCTTTGAATCTCATGTCTTATTTAGAAATAGAACAACAGAGACTTAGTTAAAGCTACCTTTAGCGGCAGTGACAGGGCGGGGGTGCCTGAGGGAAGAGAATTCCCACCAGACAGTGGCCTGCGTGGCCGGGCAGGTGCCACAGAAGCAGGCCTCTAACTGCAGAGTCGCAACTGCTGGCAGAAGTAGCCGTAGATTAAGCTGCAGCCACTGTGCCGAAGTTAAAACAACAGAAAATGTCTTCCGACTGTTGCCTTCACCACTGATGGTGTGGCTGTGGTAGTTGTGGACTGCCACGTGGCTCCATGGCTTGGCTTTATGTGGGTGAGCGTGGATGGGTCGAGTTATGAATGATGCTTGACCATGAAGAAATCCTACTTCTGGGTGACAGAGGCTGGAATAGATTTCAGGAGGCAGCTGGAGGCTCCCAGTGAGAGTGAGGAGGAGAGGGCTGTCGGGTGTGCTGTGCATTGATGGATACTTCCTGTCCACGTCACGTTACTCAACCAGGATTCCCTAGGTAATCCTAGTAGAATCTGAATTTTAAAGTTTATTCACTTGGCTCTGGCAGAAACCCTGAAGGCTACTTTTCTCACCTCCAAATGGAAGTCATCTCCATGTATGCCTGGCTGGCTATGTCAGCAATGCTACCATGTGGTGGTGAGCGGTATCTCTGGACTCAGAGCCCAGAGTCTAGAGGTGGAGTCTTGGCTGAGCCCCATGGTTCAGAGATAGCTAACTCTCCGGGCATCAATTCTTTCCAATTCTTTACCTTTCTTAAAGTTAGCAAAGTACAGTAGGCCAGTTAGTTAGTGATTTAGTCTTCCCAGGCCACACTATTGACTACTCGGGTTTTGTCTGTTGTTACAACCCTTTAAAACATGTAGAGGATATTGTCAGTTTCTGTAACTAGGAAAGCAAATTATGGGCTGTATGTGGCCTCACTTTGTTGACTCTCCCAATCTATGTTATAAAAAAATAAAGAGGCGAGTTGGAGCTAAGCATTTACATATAGAGCTCTAATATTTGTTCTCTGAGGAAAGGTAAATAGGTCTGGAGCTGAAGGTTTCCTGGCTGTGTTTAATTTTAAATATCATCCATTTACCCATAGTATTGTTTCTCTTACCTAACTTTGCTTTGGCGTTGTGGTGCTGGGGACTGAACTCAGGGTGACGTTGTGTGCTAGGCAAGCACTCAACCACTGAGCTGTACAGACCCGATGGTTCCTGAGACCGAGTCTCACTGTGTGGCTCAGGCTGGCCTCGGACTCTTCCTCATCCCATCAATCACAGGCATGTACCAGTCACACTCCACATTTAGTCATTTTCTGTGTCTGAGTCCACACCTCCTCTCCATTCGATGGCTCTGGGTGTTGCCATATTGATAGTAAATCCTCATCGTCAACTTGACTGATGTCAAGTCAAGGAGGCACTCCTCTGGGTGACGGTGAGAATGTCTCTCGTGCGTTCTAACTAACTGGAGATTGGACCCACCCACCCCGAAGTAAGTGGGCTGTGGGAAGGAGTGCTGGTAGTTCCCCTTTCTGGTTCCTAATTCCCCTAAGTGTGAGCAAGCCCCTGGCCTCTGTGTCTTTCCAGCCTCAGTGACCCATGTCTCCTTATAGTGTAAGGCGAAGTAATTCCTTCTTTAAGGAGCTTTGTGCCTGGTGGTTGTCACAGGGATGAGGACAGAGGGACTACTATACTAGCTGAAGTTATTTGAAAATGGGGCTAATAAAAATAGGACCATATGCTGTGTTTTTTAAGATACAGACAAATATGACTTAGTAATTTTCATTTGATTTCAAATATATAGACATACATTGTAGACCAGAATCTGGAAAATTATTTTAATTTTTACTCAGTATTGTAGTTTGAGTAACCAATTAGAGATATGACTTTAGGTGTGAGAAGTGAGGTCATATCTGGGGTCACCATGCAGTACGGGGTTTGGAGGGTTTCTATGTCTGGGATGTGCCCCGGGAAGCACACGTCTTGTGAAGGTCACACTCCGACCCGAAGTGCAGGTTCGTGCACAGCTAAGCCGGGTCACTTGGAAGTGAAAGGCTCTTGTGTAGCGCAGTCCCTGGCCTCCTCAGCCCCTTGTCAGGCTGTAAACTCGATGCTTCCCTCGTCCCTCACTGCCCCTTGCTGTTTCTGTCACTGGAGTGGCCACTTTGCAGATTTTTTTTTTCTGAACCCTATCACTTTTCTTGATAGAATATCTACAGTTAACTTGCCGCCCACAGTGAGGCTTCCCGTGGGGATCTTAGCAGGCAAGCGTGTACACAGAAATTTGGACAAGGTAGTCTGGGTCAGTATTACAGGTCCCCAATTGATGGGCTCCGGGTGCCTTCCTATAAAGGAGGGGTCATTAGTGAACGGATTGGTAGGGTTTTTCATCTGCCATTAGTCAGCATAAAAATTTTCTAATGAGTTTTGCATTTATTTTATGATTTCATCTTAGAATTTCATTTTAAAATGTGTAGTGTTTTTTTCTTCTCTCTGGGGGCCCACCACCTAGCTCCCAAATAAATACATGGAGTCTTATTTTTGCTTGTGAATGCCTGGCCTTAGCTTGGCTTGTTGCTAGCCAGATTTTCTTAACTTAAATTTTCCTGTCTATCTTTTTGCCTCTGGACTTTTTAATCTTTCTTCATTCTATATACGTCCCTTCCTTCTTACTCCATGGCTGGCTGTGTAGCTGGGTGGCTGGCCCCTGGCATCCTTTCCTCTCTAGCCACCGCCAGGACAAGCAGCATGTAAAGATGCCAGTGAGCCATGAGCCACGTGGCAAGGTATAGATTTATAGAAATGGGTTAATTTAAGATATAAGAACAGTTAGCAAGAAGCCTGCCACAGCCATACAGTTTGTAAATAGAATAAGCGTCTGTGTGTTTATTTTATATATGGGTTGTGGGACTTTGGAACTTGGTGGGGCCTGGAGAGAAGCTCTCCAGCAACACCTTTTCTCTCCCCTCTTCTTCTTTTTTCGAGCCTAGATTTCTCCTCCTGTTTATTCTCAATGCCCGGCAGCCCTGCCTATCCCTCTCCTGCCTAGCTGTTGGCCATTCAGCTCTTTATTGGACCAGTCAGGTGTTTTGGACAGGCAAAGTAACACAAGAATGCAACACTTCTTTATATCATTAAACAACTATTCCACAGCATAAACGAATGTAACACATCTTAAGCTAATATTCCACAACAAAAATGATTTCATTTGTCAACAGAAATATAGGTAGCTCCATTGGTATGGTGCTTGTTTAACATGAATGAAACCCGAATTGAATTCCTAGCACTACATAAAACAAGCCATGATGGCACATACCCATAGTTCCAGAACTTGAGAAGTAGAGGCAGGTGGATTAGGAATTCAAAGTCAAGCTCAGTTACCTAGTGAATTTGAGGCTAGTCAAGGCTGTCTGAGACCCTATCTCGTGTGTACACGTGTGTATGTGCACATGCACGTGTGGGCATGCATTCACATCTAAGTGGCAGAAAAATTTTCCTAGTGTACAAATAGAGTGAAGATCAGGTAATACGCACCCTGCCTTCCTTAAGCACATGGCTTAATATGAAAGGCAGACTTTCTTACATTTATTTATTCTGTGTGCATGCACACGTGCTCACATGCAGGCCATGGTGGGTATGTGGAGGTCAGTTGACCCTCTCCTTCCATACGTGGGTACTGGGGATCTCACTCAGATCATCAGCATTGGCGGCAAGCACCTTTACCCACTGTGCCACCTCATGGGCCCAAAGGGCAAACTTTCAACAGGAAGTGGTGCTGACATGTGATAGGTGAATGAAAGGGGGTGCTGAGGTTGTGGAACCTGTAAAAGATGCAGTGGGAGTCATCTCTTAACACCTCCTTTTCCAGGAATCACTTCTTGCACCCCGCCATCCACATGGTATTTGCTAGGGCCACTTGATGCAATGAGAAGTCCAAGGATAAGCCAGTGCCACGTGAGGACAATAACTGTTCTTCCATGGAGACTTTGAAGTGAAACACGGATGTATTGGTTGGCTTTGCATTGCTGAAATGCAGCACCTGACACAGGTCACTTAGGAAGAGGAGGTTGATTTAGATCACTGTTACGGAGTTTCAGGTCCTAAAATGGCATAGCATCAAGGCACTCAGTGGCATCCCCTTAAGATGGGGATAACAATGGTGGGAGTGTGTGGGGCAGTAAGATTACATCATGTACCCTGAACAGAGAGTCCAGGAGGGGCCAGACTAGACCTGTCATAACAACTCTTAGAAAAGCCCAAGGTTTCCCCCAAGAACTGCCTCATCTCCCAAGGACCTAAATGCCTCCCATTATACTTTGTCTCTTAAAAAGTCCACTGTCCCCAGGAGCACCATTCTGACTGAGCACAAAGCCTTCAGTCAAAACTGGCCCTTGGAGGGTACCTAAACCAGTTCCACATTACAGCTAGAGGCCAGAGGACCAAGGCATGTCTGGATGTCTCAACAGTGATGTGAAAAATGTATGTTCTGTGAATGCCCACGGCTCTCACCACAGACCTGGAGGAGTATGATGCCATAGCAAGGACATGGGAGGAAAGGACCATGAGACAGGTGTGGATGGAGAGAAAGAGGTTTGGATTTCTGTCAGAGCCTTCTGAGACCCAACCTGGGCAGGAAGAACCTTTTGCATGAATTTCCCATTTTGTTTGTTTAAGGTGGTTTGAGTTGAATTCCCCATACTTCACACCAGAGTTTTGTTGTTCTCTCTCTCTCTCTCTCTCTCTCTCTCTCTCTCTCTCTCTCTCTCTCTGTAATGCAGATATTTATAGCATGAGGTTCTAGTTCAATGAAAGAACCAGAAAAATCAGAAAGTCACCTGAAATGTCTCCATAGTGATACAACCATTGATTAAATTTAAAAGATTGCCCATAAATGATTATTTAACCAATAGAAACTGTGATTGACTTTTATTTTTCCTTACACTGGGTTCATTTATTTTTACTGAATTATAAGGATGTCTTAAGGATCTTGGAGTCATTAAGGGAAGCATATCTGATACTATCTACTGGGTCTTTGGGGCACTTTTGATCCACTGAACTATCTGTTGACTTCGTCATGGGCTTAGGTGTACATGTGTCATGATGTGCATATGGAGGTCAGAGGACAACTTTCAGGAGCCAGTTCTCTCCTCCACCAGGTTCTATTAAAGCTCTCTGTCTCTCTTTGTCTGTCTCTCCCTCTCCTTGTCTCTGTCTGTCTGTCTCTGTCTCCCTCCCTCCCTCTCCTCCTCTGTGTGTGTGTTGGGGGAGGGGGTTGGCACACATGGCTGTGTAGGTGTGTGTGTGCTTGTGTGCACATGGTATATGGAGCCCCAAAGTTGAAGTCAGGTATATTCCTCAGTCTCCACTTTATTTATTGGAACAAGATCTCTCCCTGAACTTGGAGCTCTCCAATTCCAGGTAGTGTAGCTAGCCAGCTTGCCCTGGGGTTTTCCTGTCTCCAGGAGATTGAGATTAGAGTTCACAGGCAACAGATTCACCCACCCGGTTTTTATGTGGGTTCTGAAGATCCAGAATTCAGTTCACTTTACCCCCTGAGCAATTGCTTAAGCCCTGAGTAGTTTTTGTTGAGTGACTCTGAGAAACTAGGTTCCGTGTGACATTGTTCTGTGGTGAGCATATATCCCCATTGGTCGGGAGGAGACTCCGCACTTCACATCTATAGCAGTTAATCCATGTAGCCAGAATTTTTGATTGGATATCAGTTAGTGAGTGCCATGAGGGGAAAGAAATTAAGACAGAAATGTAGAAGAGGGACTAGTTGAGAAGAGGAGGAAACAATGTGTGTGTGGGAGGCATGAGAAGGCAATATGGAGTTAATATGATAAAAATACATTATGTACATGCATAAAATGTCACAACGAAACCTGCTGGTATGTTTAATTAATATATGCTGATAATTTTAAAGAAATGGCGGTCCCATTTTATATCTAGTCATAGGCAGCTATTTGTAAAGAATTGCTCCTCTGACCTATGTTTACCCTATCTCCACCCCGCCCTCAGTTAATATTCTGCAAATCTCACTGACATACATTTCTCTCCATAATTCCTGCTATTTTTAAAACATCACATGCATGCATGATTTTTTAAAGTTCTTTTAAACACTGTAAACGTTTTGGTGATTTTGTTGACTGTTTAGGCTGTTTTTTCTAAAAGCCCCTTGGCACATCCAGTGACCTGAGACTTTCTATTTGAAGTTTGGGTGCTTTGTGCACACTGAATAAATGAATGTTTTTACTGAAGCCCAAGTAGGACATTTAATAAAGTGTCTTTGAAGCTGTAGTCAAATTGGCTGGAGCCTAAAGCATAATAAGAAAACCAGGAAGGGCCTCCTAGACAGAGGGATGGAGTCAGTGTGGATGGCTTGTAAAGTATGCATTGAGTTTTCTGTGTGTGTGTGTAAATGGATCTGATCTTTTTCGTTTTTTGTAGAGCATAGCAAATAAGCTTAACAGTAACTAGATGTGTGTCTATTCTACTTTGATAAAAATGTATGAACTATTAGTAGTTCTACAAAGTGTGATTAACTTAAAATGCAAGTTAATTACTGAAGTTTGTCCTGACCTATTCTGCAGGGATCATTTTAATTATGACAGATTTGATGTATCATTTTAATAATGGATATAAAAGCCATTCACCACTCGCTAAGACCAAGGACTTAAGATATCAGTAGGGTAATTCCCACAGTCAACACCTTTTCCCCAGGAGACCCCGCCCCT
This sequence comes from Peromyscus maniculatus bairdii, assembly GCF_049852395.1. Taxonomy (NCBI): domain Eukaryota; kingdom Metazoa; phylum Chordata; class Mammalia; order Rodentia; family Cricetidae; genus Peromyscus; species Peromyscus maniculatus. Next base: position 72,003,539 of record NC_134861.1, read on the forward strand.
CATTTGAACCTGATCACCATAGTGGCTTTTCTTACCAAGGTAAAGGGAAGTGCTCCTTACTGATTTCCCAGCCAGCTGATTCCATTGCAAACAGCATTTATGTAGATCACTGACCGTTCATTTTTTTTTTTCCCTCAAGCCACCACTTGAAGAAGAGGTGGCTGCTTAGATGTTATTGAGGGTGTGGGTGATATGGTAATCGTGGGCCTCTGAATCATCAGTTTATTCTGAGACTGTGAACTTCATTTTTGAAGAACATAACCGATACCTTTAGAGCCACACGGAGGACTTTGGGTTGCAGACTGGCTACCTACGATGACTGTCTTATCCAGTGTCTGTTTCTTCTGCCCTTTACTTGTCAAGGGCAGTTAGATTTTACATCCACCTGCTCTTTGGGGATCCTCTTTGATGGTGTACTCACCTGTCTTTTCCTGTGAGGTATGAATTTGTCAAAACCACAGTCTCCCCAAGTTAAAAATAGTTGTCGGAGTCTTAGAGTGACAGTGTCCTTCAGCTGCTCACATGGGGACATTTTTGGCTTTTAGCCCATCAACTGTTCCAAATGGCCAACTTCCATGATTCCTGGTGTCCTTTGATGGTTTCTCCCTGAGACCTGGCTCAGGGCCTGTGACTTACAGGCTTAAGAGAGGAGGCCCTGTGTGAGCTAGCAGAGACCGAGGCTTCCCTGGGCCAGCCAGCAGAATGCAGTTTGTCACTCAGTGAGCTAAATTAATTGACTAGCATGTGTGGAGCAGACTGGCCAACTGGACATTGGACAGCGCCCAGTGTGTTGCTGAACATGAACTCCTGAACTACGCTCTCTCTCAGTTACCAGAGACTATTGACGTAGCATTTTGGGGAAATCATATGTGTGCCATTTTTTTTTTATACCAAATTTTGGTCCTTGAAATCAATTGTGTGGTATTTTCTGACGAGGTTAGTTCTAGACAGTGAATGAGAGTTTGTTCAAAGGAAAGCCATGTTTAATTTCAACATCAGAAAGAATTACCCCTACTTCAGTAGCTCGTATGTCTACATTTAGTAGCCCACCATTTCTAGTTGACCACGTATGCTCATTCCTCCTAGGGTAAGTAGGAAGCCATTTAACATTTTCGGTGACAAGAAGTAGAAGTTACAGAATTTTCCAGAACATATGCTTTACGTTAGTAAATCAGTAAATTTTCTACCTTCTAACAATCCTGTCAATAGGAAGGACTTGCTGCTTAAGGGCTGAACTGTACTCTCATTCAAATCCAGATTCCTGGCACCTCACAGTGTGGTTTATTTGGAGAAAAGATCTTTACAGAGATAAACTGAAGTTCTTAGGGTGGGCCCTAGCTACCATGACCGTTATCTGTATAACGAGAGGGAATTGGACATAAATGCCCACAGGGGGTCCCAGGCACCTGGCAGCCTTCCACAAGCCAAGCAGAAAGCCAACCCATGAGCACCTAGATTTCAGACTTTCGGCCTCCAGAGCCCGGGGAGTTTTTGTTGCTGTTGTTTAAGCCACTTAGCCTAGGGTGCTTGGTCAATGAATTCACTATTGAGTGTGAACATGAGAATAACATGAGCCATGGTGGTGTACGCCTTCAACATCAGCACTCAGGAAGCAGAGGCAGATGGATCTCTGTGAGTTCGAAGCCAGCCTGGTCTACATAGTGAGTCCCAGGACTGCCGGGGCTATGTGCAGAGAACATGAGATGTGGAGAAAATTAAGCAAACAATAGTTTCAAAATGTCAGTATGGATTAAGTATGGCCTGAGCGGGGGAAACTTAATGCGTATTCCTCTATTGGCTGTACCAGGCCCTATACAGTAGGAAAGTGTGAGGCCCTAGGTGTGGAAGGGTCCTTGGGCATCACCTGTTACAAACTTTATTTGTAGGGGGGCATCCAGCTCCTGCTGTGCATGGACATTTATCCAGATGTTACCCAGGTTAGTGATAGGCTCCTCTGGTCCCGAACCCAGGCCTCCTGCTCTCTGGTGGAATCTAGCCCCAGCCTTCTCTTCCCCGGGACCGTGTCTACATACATTTAGCTCCTTCTGACTTGACAAGATTGGCTTGCTCAGCGGCCTGTTCTTCTTCTCCTCCCCTTCTTGTTGTTGTTGTGAGTATTTTCCACATCCATAGGGATAAAGACTCGGATCATCATCATTCGGGCATCTGCCACTTAAGATATTAAAAGTACAGTCAAGTCACGCTGCTTCTCTGGACACATTCCTGTCCCTTTCTCTAGAGGGGACTGCTATTTGCATCTGGCACCATTGTAGCCATTGTATCCTGTGCGCATCTTTTTAGTTATTAAAGCGATAAAAGGTGAGCTGTGGCTGTGAGGTCATAATGAGCTGGTTCCGGTGTGCTAGTGCCCCGCAGGGTACCAAAGACTAGCTGTGTACCACACAGGGAAAACTAGATAGTGAATGTTTGCGTGAAGAAGTGGTCAATGTTTTGAGGAGAAACATGTTTAATTGACAATGTAGGGAGTGGAAAGGTGGTTCAGTATGAATGCTCAGTAAAGTGGTCGTTGGATCCTAACACTTATGTAGAAAGCCTGGTCACATAAGTCAGTAACCCCATTACCGAGTGGCAGCAAGCAGCGTCCCAGAGCACATTGGCCAGCCGTCCCCACCAAATGGGTGAACTCGGTTCTGTGAAAGACCCCGTCTAAGAAATAAAATGGGGAGCAGTTGAGGAAGGCGTTGGCTGTTGACCTCTGGTCTTTGCGGGCACAAGCACAAACATGTACACATATGCACACACACACACACACCACACACAAATACATACACATAATCATGTGCATGATGTGTACCTGTGTTAAGACATCATGTGATACCCCGTTAACATGTGCAGGTTTTATGTTTCAATTAACTTAATTTTTAAAAAATAAACTTAATAAACTTAAGTTTTTAAAAAAAATCTGTATTAAATATTTTCTATCTTTTTTCCCATATTGAGTGCAATATAAAAACATGTCACAAGTATCTCAAGTTCTTGTAGAAATCCTTTGCATTTCATTTGCATGTTGCAGCATGTGTGTGCAGGTCAGAAGTAAAGGTCTTTCCACTGTGTGGGTTCCGGTGGTTGAACTCAGGCTGGTCGGCCAGTGTCTTTTCCCATGGAGTCATCTCACCAACCCCCCTCAGTCTGTTATTATTTCATTGAGGCTTGTTTACAAAATTTATCTTCAATGCTAAAAATACTGTTCCAGGATGAGCAAGATAAAGTAGTGTCTTATTTAATTTATCACTTTCCATCTGCTTTAGTGTTTCTCTAGGTTATGATAAGACAATGCCTAACAGCGATACTCTGCTGTATTGTCTGGGGGATAATGACAGGAATCATCTGTCCATGCTTGGTACAGATGCCGTGAACAGGGAGGTCAGACGAAGCCACATCTCTCTGTTCCGAGGCTGATACTCAGGCTGCCTCTAGCTTGATTCTGTCATTCAGGATGCTGGTATGAATATTCTTATCCACGTTTCTTTGTGCGTATGTGTGAACCTTTATTTAGCATATGTCCGTGGGCGGAATAGCTAAGTCACAGGGGGTGTGCGCACGCACGCTTTGCGTTCAGTCTTTCTAGAAACTGAGAGTGGTCTTTCCCAGTGTTGTGGCAGTTTATGTTCCTGCTTGATGCCTGGAGCTCCTGGGCTCCACCTCCTTGAGAAGGGCTTTCGGGCCAGTCTGATGCACTTGAATAGTAGTGTCTCTGTCATGTTTATTCATCGACTGGGTTTGGTAGTCTCTGTCTCTGTCTTTGTCTCGCTCTCTTTTTCCTGCTACTCAGAGGCAAGTAGTGTCTCTGCCATGTTTATTCATCAATTGGGTTTGGCAGTGTCTCTTTTTTTTCTACTACTCAGAGGCAGATAGAATGGGCGGACCTAGTATTCACCTCCATCATTTTGCCAATGAGAAAATAGACTAGAGAAATGAGGCAGCTAGCTCAGATCCCCAAACTAGGTGCTGTGACCCTCGATCTTCTGTTCTTTAGTCCCAACCACACAAATGACCCGCTTGAGTGAATGACCTCTGGGTGCTGCTCTGGACAGGGTCCGGGATGAGAGTGCCTCTGAGTTCATCAAAGAGCCTCTGCAGCTTTGGCAGAGGTGAGGTTTCTCGAATCTGACGGTTCTGCAGTCCCGGGTGTCACCTTGTGTAAACCCTCGGGGTGCTGGGAAGTGGAAACTGTGAGCATCATTTACTGGATCTGTTTCTCCTCCTCTTCCGACCCTTCCTGAACCTCTCCCTGCTTCTGGCCTCCAGCTACCCTGGCTTTCTTTTATCTTTATGGTTGCTGAGCCTTTTCCAGACCAGGGCTCCTCTCCTGTCCACCTGTAGCTCCCCCCTCCTTATCATTGGGCTCCAGTCCGGTCAAGCCTCCCCAGCCCTGGCTCTCCTGTGACCTTTTCCCTCCAGAGTCCTCATCGCAGCGGGCAGTTTACATGTCTGTAAGGCTGGGGTGCCTCAGGAAGTCGGGGGACCAAGTCTGGTGTGCTCACTTCTATCCCTGGCTCTTAGCAGTGTACCTGACACATGACGAGAACTCAGGAAACATTGCTGAAGCAAGTGAACGAATAAGTGGTCTGTCTTTACAAAGCTCTTCCTATCTACCTTCCTGCAGGCAAAGCTGTCTACCTGCTTGGACTTCCCCATTGCTTCCCCAGCCTAGCCCTACAGTATGGCCTTCTAGAAAAGAACCAATCTTGCAGCCTGTTAAAGTTGTCTATTCATGTCTCAAAGGGCACACACAGCAAGGAGATAAGTCGGGGAGAAGGGAGAAAAGAAAAAAAGGAGGATCATTTGCCAGAAGCGGGTGGGCTAGAGCTCTCTGTGCCTACAAAGGCCTCCCTCAGACCAGGCAGTGGGAGTGTTCCCTTGGGAGAGCTTCCGGGACAGCCAGCTGGCCCTGCCAGCTCCACGGAAAACACGGCTTGGACCGTGGTGGGACAAGCCGTGACTCTTCCTCGTTGTAGTCATTATAACTGAGGGAGCACCCGCCAGCTTGGTGTAGCTGTGACAATATACCTGAGATGACTCAGAGGGAGGAGAGATTCATTTGTGTCGTGGTTCATCGTTAGGGTGGGGTGGGGGCCGTGCTTCATCCATAGTTACTTCCCTCGGTGATCCTAGTCGGGTGGTGAGGCTTTACATCGAGACAGAAGGGGCGGCGCAGGAAAGCTGTTCAGATCACTGCAGCCAAAAAGCAAGAGGCAGAGTGGAGGGGAGAAGAGGGGAGATCGGCATGTGTTCCCCGCAGGCAGGGCACATTCCTAACCATGACCCACTTCTCACCAAGCCCCATCTCCTAAAGGCTCTACTCCCTCCCAGGAATAGCAATCTGTTCTCCAACATGTGGTCCTTGGGGGAAGATCTGAACTGTAACAGAAGGAGGAACCTGTGTAGATCTCATTGGTGTCTTCTAAGATTCTGGTCTAAAGAACTCGAAAGGAAGGTATACAGAAGAATAAGAAGCATTTGCCCCGCTCCGGGCCATGACTGCTTTGACTGACATCAGACCTGTGTGTTTTCTCCCTGTGAGTAGTCACTTTGTTACAACCATCCTGGAAGGGTTACCGAGTCTCTGATAGAGTCCAGTGTTGCCAGCATGCTTTCATGTTCACTTCTGGAGATTGAACCCAGAGCCTGGCAGGCGCTAGGTGAGTTACTGCTGAAGCAAATCCACATCCGGACATTTCAAGTTTAGTTTTCAACTTCCTGTTCTGTGACGTTCACAGTCCCAGAGTTCCTAGTGTAAGAAAAAGAGGAGCCATCTCTTCTCTCTCTCTCTCTCTCTCTCTCTCTCTCTCTCTCTCTCTCTCTCTCTCTCTCTGTTTCTCTCCCACCCCACCCTCTCTTTAACAGATCCAACCAAGTCTTAAGTGTTATTCTTAATTCATTACCAAAAGGAACAATTCACTTAACAATAGACAGATAAAAAATGTTTTTAAGATGGATGATAATAAATTGTCACTTTTTTTAGTCTAGGCAGGGAGTCTGGACTTCACTTTGTCGCAGCCATTTAAGCTCTCTGCTTCCATTGCAGCCATTTAAGCTCTCTGCTTCCATTGCCAGCATGGAGTGACTCTGGTGTTGCAAGAATGCCAGCCAGGCACATTAAAGCCAATTAAACAAAACTCTGTGCCCTCAAGGAACTGTGATGATTCTGTTGCCCTGAAATGGAAGGCCTTTTCCTGTAGTATATTACTGATTTTTCAAATGACTCCATAGTTAAGAGCATACGGCTATGTCTATATTTAAGTAAAAATAAACAAGACTGGATGAGGTTGAATTCTTCAGTCTGCAATGCACAAATTCAAATCTGCTTTCATTTGTAATTAAACGTGTCAAGGACCTGTCATAGAGTCGCATGGGTTCTGTGTGGTTTGACAGGTGACTTTATAGTTTGGAACTTCCCCCCCGATGTAGTAAGCGCCATGCTTAGTGCTGGCTGTGATTGTTCATATGACCACTTTCATCACCTAAAGATGTCCAGTCTAGCAAACCCACGCTGTCTTTCTAGGTAGGAGTGCCATCTTCTCCCACGTAATACCTCTGTTTTCCTCTCTGACTCACTGGGGCAACAGATTATCTGCAATATGATTGCAAAGGCAGAACATTCCCTTGGGGTGCTCGGCGTTTATTATATTAACTCCAGCATCCTCTTCTTTCTGCTCTTGCTCTGCAAATCTATCCCTCTACAGTCCCGTCCAAGTATGCATGGTGGTGCACACCTTTAACCCCAGCACTCAGGAGACAATCGCCAGACTGATCTCTGTGTTTGAGGCCAGCCAGGGCTACATACAGGAGAGACCCTGTCTTGAAAAAATTAAGAATAAATTTAAGATTCAATAGCTTCTTTCTGGATTTTGGGCTAGATAGTTGGCATTTGGCAAAGTTTCAAATTATTTTATCCTGTTAATGCATCAAATAGTCTTCTTTGTGGCCTATGTCTTCCTTCAGGATTCTTTTCCCAACCTGAGTTTTTGACTCTGTTGAAACCGGTTTTCTGAAAAGTAGCAGAGCATGTATTGAAGAGTTTTTGACTCCCTTGAAACTTGTTTTCTGAAGAGTAGCTGAGTGTGTATTGAAATTACTGTGCTGTACCTTAGTCTTCCACTGAAGGACTTCCGGACCCAGTGAACTGGTACAAACAGTGTCATTCTGGACATTGTCTTTCTGTCAGTCCCCATGGGGACTCTCGTGAGGCACACTGCACACTTTTAATGCTTTAAAAATTACTGTCTCGCTTGTCCTCAGGCCACACATCTTTAAGCTCAAGCCCCTCTGTTTTTCTAGACATCTAATGAGTTGGGAAAGGCCCTAAGGAGTTTCTGAATCATAAACAACTGAGCAACACAGGAAACAGAGACCCGAAGTCCAAATCCCAGGGGTGGATTTTGCCCTAATTATAAAACCGAACTCTAGAGAGTGTTAGTGTTTGAAAGCGCTCCTGTTACGCTTTGGATATGAAACGTCTCCTATATACTCACGTGTTGATGCATAGTGGCACTTCTTTTGAGTGCTACCTAACTGGAGGAAGTAGGTCACTGTGGATGAGTCCTTGACTGTATCTTGTCCCTGACCCCTTCCCGTATCTCTCTCTCTCTCTATGCTTCCTGTCCACCATGGAGTGAGAGCCTCCTTCACCACATGCTTCCAACACCAAAATGTTCTGCCCCAGGTGCCTGGAGTTAAGCAGCCATCACCTGAGCCGTCTGCATCCATGAGCTGCAAACAAACAGTTCTTCTTTTGCGTCAGTGAGGCATTTGCGCATGGTTGTGAAAAGTAACTAACAGGCAACTTGCTGAAGAAGACTTTTGCTTTCTTGGCCCTTCTTGTCACAGTGGTCCATCAGAATGTTTTATCTGGAAAGTTCCAGCAGCGAGAGATTGATGTCTTCTGATCGGCAGTCTCTTTCAGTGTTAGCTGTGTGGAAAATTTCTCCACAGGCTCCCGAAAGCTGTTTTGTAGTCAGAGTGGGTTGCATAGTTCCCTAAAGCAAATAGCAGGCTGGTTTATCTGAACGGGGTGAGGAAAGTCATTATTCTTCTCCTCTTTTTTTCTTGCCTCCTCTGTAATAACTTGGTCTCTAATAATCAGATCTCACTTAGGTTGTATAAGAACATGAGGCTCTTTAATGAAGACCATTGAGCTGTGATAATTACTGTGTTAAAAAAAAAAAAGGCAAACATATTCATTAGGAAGTTCAAGGTATTCTTAAGGCCGAGCTCCCTGCATTCAAGCTCAGGCTGTAAGAGTTCTTACACTGGCCCCTGAGACCATCAAATGACACCCACCAGCCATGTACACAGACATACCCTCCCAGACTCCCTTTCCTGGGAAGTTACTATATTCTTTCTCAAAACAGGATGTCAAAAGAGAAGAGAAAAATGTGGAAATCAGGAAATAATGAATTTCACGTAGTAGTCAAAGGAACCTCTCAGGTGCTACAGAAAAAAAAAATCTCCAAATAATTGTAGCAGGAATCTTAAAAGTTCTTATTAATAAAATCAAACCCGAGGCCAGTTATTGGGGTCAATGCTGGTAGATCAGAGAGATAGAACAAGCCACAGCTATCTCACCTTGCCAGTTCCTCAGCTGGTCCTGTTTCCTCAGACTGGAAGCTTCTGTGTCCTCATCCCAATGGCTCTCAGCTGAACTGCTGCTTCAAAGCTTCAATGCTTAACCAGCCACGTGCTTAACCAGCCAAATGCTTAACCAGCCAAATGCTTCTCGTTTCTGGTCCTCACGCCTTATATACCTTTCTGCTTTCTACCATCACTCCCTAGGATTAAAGGCTTGCTTCCTGGGATTAAAGGCCTGAGTCACCATGCCTGGCTGTTTCCAATGTGGCCTTGAACTCAGAGATCCCAGATGGATTTCTGCCTCTGGAATGCTAGGATTAAAGGCGTGTGCTATCACTGGCTAACTAGTGGCTTTTCTGTTCTCTGACCCCAGATAAGTTTATTAAGGTACACAATATTTTGGGGAACACAATACCACCAGAAATAATAGCCTTGAAGTGGGCCTGACAGGCAGACTAGCTCAAACAGGGATAGGCTGGATATTTCTGGGATAGACTGGATGTCTCTGGGATAGGCTGGACATCTCAGGGATAGGCTGGACATCTCAGAGGACCATGCATGTCTCCAAGAGGATGAAATAGGATTTGTTCTTGAAATTGAAACACAGGTTCTCACTACATAGCCCAAGTTGGTGAAGAATTCATGCTTCTCCTGCCTCTGCCTTACCCAGCAAAATTGACAGAATTCTTGATTTAGCTTATCAAAAGCACACTTTGTGGATGATTTTGAAAATAATTGGAATTAGATGCATAAGCCTACATGAGAACAATTAGTCACTTGGAGTAGGATGGGCATATCAGAGTTCCTTGAGAAATGACAAGTAATCTGTTAGTGTGACACATGGTTTAGCTGTGAGTCGCATTTATACAGGATTAGTATAAAAACGGAATATAGGGCAGAAGGGTAAAATAACTAGTGGTAAGGTGGGGAGTGTGGATGGAGTTGGTGGGGGTACATATGTGGGCTAACCTCTAGGGTGAGAAGTCAAAAGACGGAAAGATAACAACTGGAAATCAAGAGTAGCAACGTAACATGTTATTTGAAGACATGGAGTTCATTGCCAAGAGAAATGCTCAAGGATTTGAACGACAGAAGTGTGGGAAATGGGATGGGCAGGGCACAGCTGTTGTATGATAAGATTGTAGAACTCTGATTCTTCACTGTGTCTTTAAAACTTTGGTTGTAAAGAAACATGCATTTTAAAAAGTAAAAATGAGCTCCTCAAATGTCAAGTATTTAAAAAGTTTAAAATATTTAATTAAACCTATTTAATTTAACCTAAGAAGTGAATTTTTATGATCATCATATAATAACCTCAAGATAGAAAAAGGTGATAAAATATTCCTGACAGATATATAGCTAGAGGAAGTACAGCTTTATACATATTACAGTCTGGAAACTGTTCTGCCTGACAAGTCTACACAAAAAAAAATTACAGTTTTACTGAAGATTAAAAAAAAATTGTGAACTAAAATAGAAGTTGTACCTAAACCATATTATTTGAAATCTTTTCCTCTGGCTTGGCAGTGTGTTTGTTTGTTTTTGTTTGTTTGTTTGTTTTTAGGTTGGTTACAATTTCAAAAATTAGGTACCATTGATTTTGTGTTCAGTGTGAGTAAAGGTTGTATTTAAGTCCTTCCCCAAGAAGAGAATTCTAGGACAGTTTAGGCCTCCCAACTGTTAGTAAAGAATCTGGAAGTAATGTTAAACCACCACCGTATTGAGGCCAGCATCGCACACTGTGGACTTGAATAGCTTGGTTTAATTAACTTAGCCATCATATGAGTTAAAGCTCCTGTTTATAGGGAATGTTGTTTTAAAATGTTGCCTATCTCTAAAATATTGGACAAGGACTGTTCCAGTTCGTTGTCTAAAAGACCGCTGGGTTTTGTTCCCTGTGACACTTTGACAGGTGTGTGAATCTTTTCCACATCCCCCCAATGGCCTGTATCCCTAGGGTAGCATCTACCTCATAGTGCAGCTGATGTTTTTGCTTCTTCCACAGACTGTGAAAACTTGGAGAAAGGAGTAGGGTTCCAGTCCTTGTGTTGTTATTACTATCTCCATGTGTGGGAGTGAAAGTGAATACATGATTTGAATTTTGACCCAAGGAATTCTTGTCTATGGAAATGACCACAGAGGGTGTTTTCTACAAGAGATTTCAAACAAAGCCATTCTCATAGATGGAAGTATTTGAGGCCCTCTAAAATAAATTTAGATAACTTATTCTTTATTTTAAAGAATTCTATTAAGTCCAAAAGTATTTATTATGTGTAAGGTCAGTTTGCCAATAGCTTCCTTTTGATACTTCTAGGCATTGTTTCCACGTTTCAGGTGAAAACGAGAAAAGAAAGGGCGGAAAGGAGGGACCAGAAGAACCTCATGCTTCAAAGAATTCTTTCCTAGAAGATGCTTCTGTGACTTCTATTTACACTTTATTGGCCAGAAAGTGCCATGGCTGTGCATAGCTGCAAGAGAGTCTGGGAAGGTATTTAGCTTCCCAGCATCTATAACCAGATAAAGACTAAACAGAGTGTGGATTCCTTTTGTATGCTCAAACTACACAATAAGTTTCAAAAACTACATTTTATTTAGGTACAATTTAGTTATACCATGTAACTGTGTAAGCTATCTTTTATTTATGCATTATAATTAAAAAAAAACCTTTAGAAATCATTTTACTGAAAACCATCATTTCTACAAGCATTTATTTCTACCAGCAATTTTGGGACATATGAGGAATTAATAATAAAGGAGACAAAATGTATCAATTTTTATAATATGAGAGGGACACTGTAAATGTCACAGAAGACACCAGGAAAATACTGTAGAAGGCCAGTGGAGTGTGACTTATGGTGTGTTCCTGGGGGTGGGCTTGGGATGAGCAGAAGTCAGGAAAGATCCTGGAGAGAGTCAGATTTGAACTGAGATTTAAAGGATCCGAGGTTTTTCCTCCTGTGTCCCCAGAAAGCCGCTCACACTTGTGTGACAGCTGGACCACCAGTGCCATCACCCTGTAATGTAGCATCACCCTGAGTTCCCTCACAACCCCACTGTTGTAAAACTATGCAACTTTTAAGAATGCTTTTCTTTCACTGTTTAATAATTTTGACTCTTTCAAAAATGACTGCATTTTCTAAACCTCAGGATATCAAGATGGGTTTGGGACAAATCAGCTTGACCTCCAGGTCTCTGTTTGTCTCTTCCTGAAGATAATTTCCATCTTTGCCGTGTGTGTGTGTGTGTGTGTGTGTGTGTGTGTGTGTGTGTGTGCGCGCGCGTGCTCATAAACACAAAGCTACTGTGGAAATTGTAAGTTGAATGGAAGAAATCTATTTAGAAATCACATTGCTCCTAGATCAATAGGGTTTTAGTGTCAGAAGATGCGTCCAACCTCACCTGATTTGCACAGAGAGCTGAAACCCACGGGGGTCGTGGTTGGACAGCCTTCACCAGGACCCCAGCCTGGCTGTCAGCTTCTCCGCCCCTTGCTGCCATTTACCAACTAGTCAGTGCTTTGCAGACAGGAGGAGGTGGGAATTTGGGAGAACACCATTTCAGGATCTTCTATTCTTACTAGAAACAAGACACTTCCACACCTCGGAGTTTATCTGCTGCTGACACAGCCAGGACCGCCAGGGCCACTGGTGCGCTGATCCTCATTCTGCATTCTGTGCTTTGGTCCCCCATCATTAGAATTCCAAGGTGACTGCTGAGGATACAGTGACCCAATTTCAGAATCAAAAAGATCAGCGAGTCTGTGTCCCGTCAGTGTTAGGTGTTTGCTGCTTCGTGCCTTCCTCTGCCAGCACTCCTGAATAATTGCTTCCCCTAACAAGCCCAGTTGTGATCTGAGTACCGAGGAAGGCAGTGTGCTGCACTCGGCCCTGTCATCAGAGACCGTCGGTCTGATTCTGTGTGTATGGAGGGTTTTCTCCAGTTCCACGAGGGCCGCTGCTCCTGCTCTTTGACCCAGAAAGGTCATGCTGATGGACTGATGGTCTGGCTTCACATAATGCACACAGGCAAAGGGAGAGAGAGAGAGAGAGAGAGAGAGAGAGAGAGAGGAGAGAGAGGAGAGGAGCCAGTTTTATCTAGGGCTGAGACATGGCTGCTGCTACCTCTGTTTCTGAGGTAGACTTTTACCTTTGTTTTACAAGGTCAGAGTGAGCTGTGGCACTGTAATTTAACCCCAGGTCCTTCTAATGTCACTCTATGCAGAACCAGGGCATGCATATAGGGCAAGGTAAACAGAGCTGTGCTTGATAGAGTGTTTCAAAGGGCTGCTTACTCGCTCGCAGGCTTTGCTCGGACAGTTGAGATGCTTACCAGGTTTGTGCACCGTCCTCTCTGCAAGGAAATTTATTCAGTTTAAAAACACCTTCAATTGCTGGGTGCATGGCGGCTAATACATGTGATCCCAGCACTTGAGAAGCCAAGACAGGAGGATTACTTCAAGTTTGAGGCTAACCTGGGCTACATAGTAAGTCCTAAGGCAGTTCAGGCTACAGTGTAAGACCCTATCTCTAAACAAAGTGTGTGTGTGTGTGTGTGTGTGTGTGTGTGTGTGTGTGTGTGTGTGTGTGTGTGTCTACTCTGTCTTCTTTTTTCCCTATGTGAATTAAAAAAAATAGAATTTATTTTTGTACTGAGCCTTAAGGATACTGTGCTAAGTGAAATAAACTAGTCACAAAAAGACAAATGCTATATGACTCTACTTATATGAGATACTTAGAGTTGTCAGACTCAGAGAGACAGTCACAGGAATGGCAATTGCCAGGGGTTGTGAGGTGGGGCATATGGAAAATTCCTGTTTAATGGATACAGTTTCAGTTTTCCAAGATGGAAAGTTATAGAAATGATGGTGGCAATGGTTATACTATACTGATAATCATTTAAAGCCACTGAAGTAGAAGAAGAGAACCAATTTCTTTGACCTCCACACATGCCCCATGGTGTGCATGTCCACACATACATCATGCACATATGCATGCATACATACACACAAATAAATAAGTAAATAAATAATATGGTGATGGCAGTACCTTTTATGTTGTGTATAGTAACCCAAAATAGGCAGTTTTTTCATAAATGCTTTACAATTCCTGACACTAATAAAAGTCTGCCCTCTATCATTTGTTTCTGTTCAACTGTGAGCATGGGAACAAGTGCAATGCCATCATGATATGATCATAGCCATGTCATAAACTGAATAAATAGTCATCTTAGAGATCTTCTAGGCCCTCTAATTTTGTGCTGTCTAGGTAACCCATCCTATCCCACACGCTCCTGAATTCTTTCATTCATGCATGCATTCATTCAGTCACGCATGTTCCCATTTGCTCATGCTTTCTGATGACTCACGCTAAGTACTAGTTGAATCCTGAAAATAGTCTTGGCTTCAAGGTGTCTGGAAACCCACAAGAAGGAACAGACTCTCGTGGTGCCAACCACAGTACACTTCAGTAGGTGGGGTAACAGAGCCACAAACCACGGGAGCTTTGAGGACACACTGTTAATGCTGCCGGAACACTTTCGCCCTCTGCTACTATACTGGATGGCTAGGAAACGATTGTGTTTTGTTTTTGTCCCTGGATACCTAGAATGTGTAAAGTAATAAAAGGATCAGAGCCGGAAGTTATTGTTTAGTGTCAATGGGAAAAGAATACTAAAGGATAATTTCACTGGGTGTGATAATTTCTTTCGAGCTGAGTGGCGATTGCATGTGATAAGCAGAGAGAATACTCAAGCCACACAATAAGTAAATTGCTTTTTACTCATTCAGCGAAGACCTCTTTCCATAGCCCGTCCACCAAAAGATGAGATATACTTTAAAAGCACACAGAACAGAGATCAGAGTGCCCCAAACACTTTTGACATCTTTGTCCTCTGGCAAGGAGGAAGCTTCCTAGAGACCCGAGGACATTTCTTGCTTTTAGTCAAGAAAGAAATTGTTTACTTTTCTTTGGGGTCTTTGTACCCTAAACTTCTTATCCACTTCTTGATCTTTCATACCCCGACCCTCTGAAGAGGTAACCCTACTACCGTTATGGGAATGGGGCAATAACCCATCTGGTTTCTTCCAGCTGAGTTTGGGGTGTCAGGTGAACTTGTTTAGTGGTACTCCCTCCAGAGGGCCTACCTGTCAGGTGTAGGGAGGAAAGGAAGTCCTTGACTGGCCTTGTTAAACCTGAAGATTTCGAGGAGAAAGACCAACTCCGTGATTGTCCAACTGAAGCAAGCTTTATTAACTACCGGCCAGGTCCATACCCAGGATTCCCAGAGAAAATGACACTAAATTAGGTCAGTCAGGTGCCTAAAAGGCCAAACCCACAAGGCTGATGTACTTCCTGCCTACACACTTCCGTCCTATGTGTGATCAAGCACATCCTGTGCTGTTGAGGCAACCAACCTTGTTTACTGCAGTGAGAACACGTGACTCTATCTTACATGAACAGCAGCCCCCAGCATACCAGGAAGTTATCAGTCCTTGGGCAAGTGGAGCTCACAGATTAGCTTTAGCTCTTAGAGAACGTGGATACAGACTTTTAAATGTCCAAATCAAAGTTCATTAGAATCTCTTGATGGGCTTACAAAAGCCTCTGTTTGGCTCCTTATTGAAGAAAACAATGTTTAAAAATAAAAGAGATTTATAAGAAATATGAAATATGAACCTTTTCTATCAAATACTATAAAATTCATGTTTAGGGATTAGGTTGGGGCATGGAGGATGTGAGTATAAGGGGGACTGTGGGGGCCATTTGGGGGTTGGGCAGAAGCCTGGTGCAGGGGAATCACCCAGGAGTCTATGTGAAGGACCGCATCTTAGACTCCTAGCCATAGTGGATAAGTAGCCTGAACTGCCCGTCTCCTGTGACCAGATTGGTGCCTGGCCCGATTGTCATCAGAGAGGCATCATCCAGTATTGCGCACTGAAAGACCAACTTCCAGGCTGCTGCAGGGTTGTCAAGAGAATGCCGCAGAGCAGTGGGACTTTAGGAGTTTTCTATCTGAGGCCTTTTAGAAACTGAATAAACTGGCATGCTTTCTGATGGTCTCTTTCTCTATCTCATGTTGAATCTCTCTCTCATTGGTCCCCCTCACATCTTTTTTCAGTTTATGTATCCCAACCAATTATTTCAGGCAATATAAGAGTTTCAGTTATCCATGAATATCTGTAGCCCTCATTTGGGGCTACAGAGTCAAGTTATCTTCTGTAGCCTTGACCAGTCAGAGTTTATTTTCACAAGTTGAGGTCAGGAATTAATCATTTGCCAGCTAGTAATAATGGGGGACACGGAAGTATGAGGCCAGGTAAGATTTACACTGCTCCAGCCACCCAAGAGAGAGCATGTGACCTTTGCTCCACAGTTTTTAAGGGGTCATGTGTCCTCCGAGAAGACCACACCCATAAGGCCAAAGTGCTCCATCCAATTGGTCATTGGACTGAATGGTGGAGTTCCCACAATATCTTATATTTACAACCTAGCCAGGCAGCTCTGCTGTGCGCCCTTGTGATGGCAAGGTACCTGGTCTAATCTAAAGCTCTTTTGAAGCTTTGTTTCACCTAATGATATACAAGAAACTCGTCGCTGCAATTCTCAGCATCAAGATAAAAGGAATTTGAGCCAGTCTGGACTCAAGTGTTTCCGAAAATCATAACTCTAAGCTGTGATTAAATCAGCTTCTTAGTGGAACCCAATAGGCTCTGACTGCGTCAAAAATTATATACAGCATCTTCCTGACAATCCACAGATAAATGTGCCCAGGAGATGGGATGTATTCATGAGATAGACACATGCAATAGTGGTAATGGGGAATTCCCCACACCATATACATAGTGTCAGCAAGCATGCAGGGAGACAGCAGAAGCAAAATACATTCTGGAGTCCGTATTCTCGTAAGCCTTGCTTGAACGAGACATAGCCACCGGAGTGGTATTCTTCTGCTGGACTGACACCTGATCTTCAATTGCCACCTGCTGCACCTCTGATAAAGCCATTACTACCATCCAGCAACTGATGGAGGCAGATGCAGAGACCTGCAGAGTTCGGGAATCCTGCGCAGGAGGAGGAGAAAGGAGTGTAGGAGCCAGAAGGGTCAAGGACACCACAGGAAGGCTCACACAATCAACTAACCTGGGCTCATAGGGGCCCTGCAGAGACTGAACCACCAGGGAGCCTGCGTGGGTCCGACCTAGACACCCTGCATGTCTGTTACAGTTGTATGGCTTGATCCTCTAATGGGACTCCTAAGAGTGGGAACAGGGGCTGTCTCTGACTCTTCTGCTGGCTTTGGGGACTCTACTTCTCACACTGAGGCACCTTGCCCAGCCTTAACACATGGGGAGGTGCTTAGTCTTACTGCAACTTGATATGGCATGTTTTGTTGATACTCAGAGGAGACCTGCCCTTTGCTGCATGGAGATGGAAGAGGAGGAGATTGGCGGGGAGGGTAGGAGGGAGGAAATAGGGGGGAGGGGCTGGGAGGGGAGGATGGGGCATTAGGCTGTGGCCAGGATGTAAAAAAAAAAAATTCAAAGAAATTCAAAGTACAGTATCTGTTGTTCGAATCTTAGATGGTCTTTTAATAAAAAACCCAGAGCCAGATATCAGGTTCTGTTCTTTTATAAGTTGAAAACTGTCTTAGTGTTTAGAAAATCCAATACATCATTTAAAAAAATAATAAAATAAAAATAAGAATTTGTAAGAAATGTTAAATATGAATCTTCTCTATCAAATACTATAAAATTTGTGTTTAGGACAAGAAATTTGAATCCTTTATCTCTCCCCACCTTGTAAGACTTACGCAACTGTTTTACCCCCACCCCCACCCCACCCCACCCCACCCCACCCCACCCCTGCCCTGTAAAACCTGTGTTCACACAAAGGCCCTCTGCTGTGTTCTGGGAATTTGATGGCCTGGAAGAGCGACCTTTCCCCTTCCCTCCTTCACTTCCTGTGTACCAGTTCTTTTCAGACTAGCCAACTGAAAAAGACTGGTGACAGACCCCAGCCAATGAGGAAAAGACACAGCCACCACCTTAGAATAAAAACCTACTGACCTTCCTGTCTCTGCGTTCAGGACCTGCACACCCTCTTCACTAAGAAAGAGTAAAGTTTTGCCTGGTCCAGACCCAAACCTAAACAAAACAGAAACATATAGAACAAGGATTTAAGTTCTTGCTACATGGCCACACTCATACTGTTTTGGAAGGTTCATCAGTATCACCAACAAGGTGTTTGCTGACCAGAGCCTGGGCTCAGACATTTGCATCCATCATCTCATCCACGTCTTAAAAAAAGAAGCCACATGTGGTCTAACAGGTGGCCATACTGTCCTCATCGTATAGAGAGGGAAACTGAGGCCTAGCAAGATTATACAACTTTGTCCATGACCAACCAGCTCATGAGTGGCAGAGTTAGGACCGTCTCTGGGCCTGTGTCCCTAATCACTACTCTGGACAGAAGTAAGAGGTGGACATGTAGTTTAGGAAAGTTTATACATGTGGGGGGAAGGCATGCTGTTAACCCTACAGACAGGGTTCCAGTCCCAGTCATTTCTCTTCTACCTACACAAGATCTCCCTAGCAAATCTCATGCAGCCTGGGATTTTAACCCTCATCATTTATTCCCCCTAAAGACTTCCTCAGTGATTCCAGCATGGCCACCCCTTGTGACTACAGACTTGTGATTCTACAGGACACCTGCATGGAATGTCTGCAGGGGCTGAGTCCTGCTGTTGCCCTCTTGAATGCCCAGCAGCTGTAATTTCCAGTTAGAGAGTTTCACAGATTGAGCCCATTAATGTTATATGGGGAGGGAGCTCAGGAGGCCCTGACTCCCTCTGAGGACATCCAGGCAGGTAACAGTTGCTGGGGGAGGGACTCACCAATCCCTGTGAGGCTCTGGGAGCAGTGGACAGGTGCTGTTGGGAGAGAGAGAGAGACTTGGGTGGTGTGATTGCCCACGCTCCTCCCAGCAGCCCCTCACCTATGCTCCTGGAAGAAACCCCAGTTAAACTCACTGGCTCACCCTTGGGTGGCATCATTACTTTGTTTCTGTCATTGGGTGAACAGATGGCCAGTTCACATGGCCCCAGGAAAGGCCACAATGATGAGTTTTGGATCGTACTCTGAGCTGCTCATCCCCCCTCCCTGCCCCCAGAGCGCTCTGAATACATCCTTGTGCCCTCACTAGTACATTTTGTGATTGGTTATAGTTCTCATTCAAGTGACCAGCAGACTCCGGTCTTAAATGTCTTGCAAACCGATGATGGGGACAAGCAAGATGCTAAGCCTACAGCAAACAATGCTGACATTTGCTCACAATTGGGGCCTAAAAGAATGATTCACATAATTTTAAGACTGCAAACTAACTGCAAGAATGGTAGGAAACTATGACTTACCTTTTCTAAGAAGTTACTAAATTATTCTCTATTAACAGCTAGATAAATAATTGTTCAATTATATAGAATTTTAGAATTATCTGCTTTCTAATAACTAGCCTTAGCCTTCTTCATATAAATTCATACAAGTCGATAAATCTCTGAATATAGTATTAATTTACATAAAACTCTTGATAAGAATCAAGTTTATTTTTCAGCTCGAAGAAGTTCCAACCTATGATTCCTTTCCTTAATAGTCTTAAATCTTGTATGAACACTGGATAGTGTGACGGAGTAGCCTGTGAGATGCTTATAAATACGCACATAGAGACTATGACTCGGTCGCCTTGACGCCAACAGCTGGCAGTTGGGGTCTCGTTTCATTTTGTGAAGTATAATTGCCTGTTGAACTTGAGTTGTCCCGCCCCTTTAGAAATATGTTTGATGTTTACATGTGACACCAGAGTAACAGAGGTGACCACACTTGTCTCTCACAATCAAAACACATGACCAGTCAATGCTAGTTGTTTGGATTCTATAATCAAGTTTGGTTTGTTTATTTTAATAATTCTATGTGATTAATTTCAAAACAAGATATCGTGTTGTAGTGTAACATTTAAACTAGAATAGGTCCTTCTGATTGAATTTATTTTGTAATGCTGGGGCCTTGGACATGTGACTCTTCTGCTGAGTCCCAACCCTACCCCCTGGGACAAATCACTTTTTAAATCCCTTCTTCTGTAATCATAGTTGTTGTTGTCCACTCATAATCATCTAATGCCGGGAATAATGATTATCAGCAGTCTGTGCTTTAAGACCAAAATTTCGAATATCTCCATTGTAAAGATACTATTATCAGGTAAACTATTTCCTATATAAAATAAGGTTTGCTCTTACCAAATAAAAATATCATTCCTGGCATTCAGTAATATTTTACCTGTTCTAAGGTCACCTAAACAACAGAAGTGAAATAATTGAAAGTCTTTTTACTCCTAGGGCTGTGCTGGGGAAACACTGTTATCTGGAACCTGCCATTACGGGCGTGCACTATAGCCTGATAGGGCTATGTGAGCCAGAGTAAATGAGCCAGTATAGCGCAGAGTACATCAGTGGGCACTCTCCAAACTAACCGCCATGCACAATAAATTTTTATTGAAGACACAAAACAAAAATGTGCTAACACATAGAGTGTTAGGCCTTGACAGGACCATAGTGATACTTTAGAACTTACACAGCAAGACTTCAGGGGGAAGGAGCACTTGGCTATTATCCCGAATTGCCACTGCATTATGAGAATTAAAAGTAAGTTTGTGCTTTAAAGTTCTCCACAGACATCATATCCTCTTATTGCTCACACTAAGGCAGAACATTGCCACAGCCCCGCTTGTGATTCTCACTGATTAGCACCCAGAGTTACTGTTTTATTTCTCCTTCGTGTTTCCATTCACAATGAGCATGCGCTGTTTCTGCTGTTGGTAGCTAGGTCCTGACGTGCTCTGTGGATTCAGGAGCTCTCCGCTTCCAGCAGCGACCACTTGCCTTCCCTTCCGACTTTCATACCCAGACCTCAGTACCGTCAGCCATTTCCTCAAATTCTCACTTGCAGAGGAGGCAGAGGTCCCCTTCATTGTTATACGTTGGCTTTGTCATGTTCCAAAATCTCAATCACAGGATCAGCAATCAATGAATCAAGTTGATGGGCAGTTCCCAGCCATGCTTATGGTGCTGTGACCTTATATATATTCACAAATGAGTACTGGGGACTGTTGCTTCAGGACAAAATGTATTTCTGCATAAAGTGACTCACTAAAGGGCAGATGGGGTGATTTCTTGCTATTCTGCATCTTTTTTTGTCAATTAATATGCAGAAGCATAATGTTTCTTCAATCTGTTATGAGCATGGATATGTCACAACCAAATGCCACATCCGTCCAATTTTAGGAAATCTGGAATGGTGTTAAATTGATGGCTATCAAAGTGAAGCAGTTGTTTATATGAAGTTTTCAGGGGCAGTAGAGGACACACCATAAGGTTTGTCTTAATGTAATCAGCTGCGGGATATTGATAATACTAGCTGATATGTGTTGAGTGCTCACTGCGTGAGGCTTCCAAGTACTCTCTGTGGATCTCCTGAGGGGATACGTGACTCTGCTTGGACTGCTGTAGCCGTGTGTCTTAAATAACATATAGTTCATTTACTTACCTATTTCATGAATAATGCTCTTCATTTTAGCTTTTTAATTGGCATATGATTTTGTACTTAGAGGGTGCAGCATTATCATTTGACACATATACAATGTGTAATGATCAGGTCAGGGTAATTAGCATTTCTGTCACCTTACACAGTCATTTGCGTTTTGGGACTCTTTAGAGTCTCTCCACTAGTTACTTTGAAGTCAAGAGTCACTGTTATAAGTTACACTTGCCCTGCTGTGTATGGACATTGGAACTAGTCCCCCAGTTAACTATATTTTGCACCCAGTATCCAACCTTTCTTTCCTGCCCTGCTGCTCCCCGACTCTAGATTCTGTCGATATCTGTTCTCTCTCCTTTTGTAGACATACTTCTCTCTCACTGTTTTAAAGACTGGGAAGTCTGAGGCCAAGGGGCTGGCCTATTTAGTTCCTGGTGGTGGCCTTCTTCCTTCCTGTCCAGGACTGCCTTCACTGTCCACACAGGGAGGGTGGCAGTGAAGGGGGGAAGAGAGGAGAGCTTCCTCATAAGGTCCTTCATGAAGACGCCCCGCTCCACCTAACCCTAGCTGTCTCCCGTTTTCAAATGCAGTTGCATTGGAGGTGGGTGCTTCAACATTCAGTTGTGACGAGGTGACATGGTTTAGTCAGCCGCAGGTAGGTGTGTGTCTGTCCCTCAGGAAGTCCTTGGCCGAGTTAGGACTGCAGTCCAAACCATCTGGCTCTGTGGACCACACCAGGAACCACCACATTCTCTGTGGCCCTTAAAGGAGCCCTGAATGTGGCTGAGTTCTATACACCTTGGAACCTGGCTAGCATCCCGGAAGTAAACGGTAACTGAAATGAACTGTGTAAGCCTAGAATCTCCATAAGCAGCCATGTATCCCGACGGACCACACTTTCTTCACGCCTCTGGCTAAAATGGCTTTCTTACTTTAGAACCATGTCTTTATCATGGACATTTCTAAACATACACAAGACTAGAGAAGATAGATGGGCCCTTGCAAGCCCATCACCCACAGTGGACAAATATCCACATAGGACGAATCCTGCATGGTGTGTAGCACCCCACTGTCACCCTACTGGGGTATCTTAAGGCAAAATCTGGCCATTTTATTATTTTACTTATAAATTCTTCAATATTTATCTGGTTTCAAAAGTACTCTCTAAGCCGGGCGGTGGTGGCGCACGCCTTTAATCCCAGCACTCGGGAGGCAGAGCCAGGCGGATCGCTGTGAGTTCGAGGCCAGCCTGGGCTACCAAGTGAGCTCCAGGAAAGGCGCAAAGCTACACAGAGAAACCCTGTCTCGAAAAACCAAAAAAAAAAAAAAAAGTACTCTCTAAAATCTGTCACAATAACACCCTTGAAAAATTAACAACAGTCTCTTACTACCTCATGTCTGGTCAGCTTCCCCAGCTTCCCATTGCACAAATATCTTTCCACAGTTTGAATCGGGATCCAGATAGGGATCTTAACATTGTGTTTGCTTGATGTAGTTCTCCATTTTCCTTTCATCAGTAGTGGATCTCTTTTTCTCCACCACTTGTTAAAGACATATGGCCCAAGTTTTCTGTGCTGTCTTTCTCTATCCCCAGCTGAGGAAGTTTAGCCAGACTTTTCTTTGGGCCACCAGCTCACAAAAAAAAAAAAAAAAAAAAAAAGTCACGAAGACTTATTATTAATTGTAAAAGATTGGCCTATAGCTTAGGCTTGTCCAACTAGCTCTTATGACTTAAATTAACCCATTTTTATTTATTTATGCATTACCATGTAACTCATGGCTTTTACCTCTCCTCCTCCATGTCTTGTTCCCTCTGCATCTGCCTGGTGACTCCACCTTTCTTTCTCCCAGAGTTCTCTGTCCAGAAGTCCCTCTTATACCTCCTGCGTAGCTATTAGCTGTTTAGCTTTTTATTAAACCAATCACAATGACATATCTTTACATAATGTAATCAAATATCTTGCAACAGGAAGAGTTGTTTTGTTTTGTTTATTCATTTTGCATAAAGCCCAGGAGAAGATCGTAGAACAATTGCAGACCGTGGTGTTTCCAAGCAGAACAAGTGGCCACAGGGGCAACATCTGGCTGTCCAGTCCCACTGTGCCATAATAAAATCACTGCCCATTACCCATGATACTCTCTAGTTAGAAGATCTGATGCTGTGTTCATTCTAAAATCTGGGCTTGGGAACTGGAAAATTTGTAGTAAGGAATGTGTCCTCATAGAGAGATGGCTCAGCATTTAAGAGCACTGACTGCTATTCCAGAGGACCCAGATTTAATTCCTAGCACCCACATGGCAGCTCACAACAGCTGTAACTCCAGTCTCAGGGGGATCCAAATGCCCTCTTCTGGCCTCTGTGGGCACTGCACACACATGTGCACAGACATACAAGTAGTAAGTCACTCATACACATAAGAGAAAATAAAATAAAGGAAAAAAAAATTTCACCAAGTGGTTTTTGCATTCATTTATGACCTTTGCCTAAAAATCCGGAGTTTGCTGAATCTGCTTTTTATTATTATTTCCTCTACATTCATGTATTAGTTGGCATTCTTTTGTGAGGATAGTTTTCATTATTTTCTTCCTCTCTCTTTTATTTGCTTTCTGGTAATACTTTTTTCTCATCCTTTTTGGGTTTTTCATGTTAGATTTCAATTAGAACTCTATCTATCTATCTATCTATCTATCTATTTATCTATTTATCTATCTATCTATCATCTGCCTGTCTGTCTGTCATCTCTGGTCCTTTTCCCCAGTGGTGAGGATTAATTCCAGGAACTTGCCCTCAAACACTGTCATTATTCTTTCAGATGCTCATATCATCCTAGGTTTGGCTTGTAGGAATCTCCTGAAGCCCCCCCACTTTTTGACCCAATCCCATAAATGAGTCTTTGAAGGACTCCTTGCTTGATGGTCCAACAGGGTGTGTCTGAATCACCTCTTCCCTGCCCCAGAGCAGACAGGAAGCCCCACCTTCAAGGACTGCCATGGTGAATAGTGTTTGGAATCTAAGGTCTGGTTGCATGCTTACTGCCCTGCCCTCCTGCCGAGGGAAGATGCCACCCCTCCAGCTCATTCTCCATTCCCTTAATCTTGCATGGATCTTTTCACTGATGAAGGTTGAATCAATAGTGTTTTGAGTTTTTCTGTTCTCCAAGATGAAAATTTCTAGTCTCTTTCTATTCCAACTGACACCCAATTTCATTTGTTCCAGTCTCCAACGAACCAGAGTTGTAGTTTGCTTATGACTTCTTCATAGAAATCATTAAGCAATTTTGAATCTCAGTCTATTTTCTCTCCTGGCTGTCCCAGAACTCTGTGTAGATCAGACTGGCCTCTGACCTGTTGAAATCCTCCTACCTCTGCACCCTAAGAGCTAGGGTTACAGACGTGAGCCACCATGCCTGGTAAATTTCAGCAACTCTGAAAATCTGATGAAAATAAATTTCAGCTTGGGAAATGCTCACCCACAGACATTTATATATGCTAGCTTGAGCTTGGTGATGATCATGGTCTCTTTCTTAGGACCCCCCAGTATTGGAAACAAGACTAGGATGGTTTTGCTTTTTGTGGTTCTTGGTTTCCTATTCTCTTGATTTGCCCCCACTTTTCTCACAGTAAGTTTTAGAATATAGTAAGAAAAAGAATTTCAGTGAAGAGAGATGTTGTGCACTCATTCATTCATATATGTGCACATATGCACATGTATGCACACACGCACACACCTGTGACAAGAGTCCTTAGATATAGGACACTCAGTGTTTGTAGTTTAAAAAGAACAATGTTTTTCATGTTAAAACTTTTTCCACAGTTCCCTTTTTCTCTCATCCTTTGCCCTGGTATTTACGTGAAAGGTGACTTAATATTTTTAGAAGCAGAGGTAGACGTGAGGACAGGGCTTTGTAGAGTAAGCAGGTCACAAAAACCCCGCCTGCTGCATGGGCTCTGCTTCCTTCATAACATCCTCAAGCCGATACCTGGCCGTGGAGATGACTGTCTTTATGGAATGCTGTCACAGGGCATCCTGTTCCTTCTATCAAGGTGTCTCAGGCATCACTGAGCCACATGCAGCTCTTTGGGATTAGTGTATTGGTTCTCCTTAGAGAGCTGCTCCTCAGTGCACGCACGCTGTGACCTTCAGTCGGGAAGGCCTCATTAAATCTCTGCTGTGCTCCCAGAAGCCAAAGCCAGCTCCAAGGACGCAATTGCTGTCTGCAGGCTGTTGGCACAAAGGGACACTCCCGTTACATTGTCATTGATGCCACAATGGGTGGAGGAGGGAAATATTACTGCCTTCCCATCATGTTTTCTTTTAGTGGGAGAGATTGAAGTCCAGGCAAGTGAGTGAATTTAAGTGAATAACATAGGAGTTTGTCATCAAGTGCCATTTTATCAGTCTTTCCTGTGTGTGTGTGTGTGTGTGTGTGTGTGTGTGTGTGTGTGTGTGTGTGTGTGCAGAGGTGTGCATGTGTGAGCCTGTGTGCACTGGTGTAAGTAGTGTGAGTGTGGAGAATGTGAGTGTGCCTGTGGGGGGGGTGCCTGTGAGAGAGAATGAGTGTGTGTGTGTATGTGTATGTGTGTGTGTCTATGTATGCAGAGGTATGTGTGTGTGAGCCTGTGTGCATGGTATAAGTAGGTGTGCGTGGGGGGGGATGTGAGTGTGCCTGTGTATGTGCCTGTGTGTGAGAGAGAATGAGTGTGTGTGTGTGTGTGTGTGTGTGTGTAGGGTGTGTGTTTATGTATGGTTTGGTGTGAAGCGATTGTAATGTAAGAAACGCTGGTAAAAAAAAAAAAAAAAGAATATACATACACACCCATAAATGCTATTCCAATATAAATGGGCAGGGAATGATTTTATCTCAAACTGTTTGAGTCTAAAGTAATAGCTGATTTAAATTTATTGCTGATCTTAGGCTGTAATGTTGGCTGTGGGGCATGACTTGGAGACCTGTGGAAGATCGTTACAGAGCTGTATCATCAGACTGAGATAGTGCCTCCTGGTCTCAAGCTTGTCCCTCACTGTCCCTGCCCACCCCACCCTCCCCCATCGCCATTGTTCTCGAGGGTTTTCGGCCTGGTGTCTGGTCTCACGGTTGGTCTGCAGGACACATCTTCCATTCTGTCCCAGCAAACACTTCTCGACAAGGGGCCATCACATCATCTGCTGACATCTTCAGTTCTGATGAAGCTGGAAGGGAAATTTTAAAGAATAATATGTATGTATGTATGTATGTATGTATGTATGTATGTATGTATGTGTGTGTGTGTGTATTCTATGATAACTGGAAACACACTACAGATACTTCAAAATGAAACTATAACTTTGGCCTGATTGACTAATAGTAGGAGATCAAAAAGAAAAATATGGTTGAGGTAAAATTTATCAAGCTAGTATTTAGTCTTTATTGTCTAAGAAGATACATCAAACAATTAGGGGGATTTGTTACAAAAAAAAAATCTTAACAGAACAGCTCATTGGTCTTGCATAGTTGTAAAGCTTTTCTTCTTATTTTCATCAAACAAGTCATTATTTACTCTGGGAAAATAAAGATGAAAACATTTGGACTTTATAGGAACTGCCCCACTTCATGATAACCCAGGGCCTCCTGTGTGCTAGACAGGTGCTCTACCACTGAGCCATACTCCAGCCCCTGAACTGACCCCTTCCCCCAGGGTCTCACGATATAATCCTGACTGCTGGACTTGAACCCACAGAAATCAACCTGGCTTCACCTCTAAAGGAGTGTTGCTGGAATGAATGTGCTGTGCCAGCATGACTAGATACCTGACTTGTTTCTTAGAAGGATTTAGAGGCTCCATCTGAGTAGATTAGCTCTTACTTCACAGAGTCAAGCTTTAAGACCAACTATAATCTGCCCCTCCTCCTGCCATGTGCTCTACCCTGGGGCTTTGCAACCATGGGGATGGGGATGTATTGGTGAAATTATTAAGGCCACTCCACGTAGTTAAAAAGGAGGTTTATTTTGTGGGGTAACTCACAAATGAAGGGATAAGCTACAGGGTCTGGGGAAGACGTAGCGCAGTCTGGCGGTGTTCTCTGGAGAGCTATGTTCAGTCTACCTCTAGCGTCCGGAGTCCGGGAATCAAGAGAGGGTGGCGCATCTGGATCTTGGGTCTTCAGGGCCCTCTCTTGGCCCCGCCTTGTAGGCTTAACAGTTACCGAAGCCTTGATGGGGCTTGGAACTTCAGACCAAAGCTGGAATGGCTACCCACTACAGGGATGATTGTGCCTTGGTCCAAACCAGGAGGTGCCACAGCAGAGCCGGAGTTTACCGAGCTTTTCTTGAGTTTAATGTGGGTAAGGCACAGTGCTCGGCACTGGGGTTATAAAAATGAGGAACGCTGGCTCCATGCTCTACAAAGATTTCTGGTAGAGTGCTGGAGGCCGGTGCAGACCATGAAGTGGTGGATTTGAACTTGCCTTGCTGTAGAATCAAAAGATACATGGAGGATACCCTCCAAGCTTCTGCTGTCTGAGCCATGCCTCCTGTGACCATGAGTTCCATTAAGTGAGAGTAGATTTGCAGACCAGGGATTCTATGATACAGTTCTGTCAAACTGTAACCATAAACAACAAATCAAAAAAATCCCCAAGTGTCCAATTAACAGTGGCATGTTGGGACATTGTCTTACTCATTGTTCTATTATGATAAAGAGATACCATGACCATGATAACTCTTATAATGAAATGTATTTAATTGGAGCTTGCGTATAGTTTCAGAGGTTTAGTCCATTGTCGTCATGGTGGGAAACATGGCGGCGTGCAGGCAGACATGGCGCTGGAGAGGAGCTGAGAGTTCTGCGCTTGATCTTCAGGTAGCTGGGAGAGAGAGAGACACTGGGCCTGGCTTGAGCTTTCGAAACTCCAAAGCCCACCCCCAAGTGACACACTGCCTCCAACAAGGCTACACCTACCCCAAAAGGCCACACCCCTTACTTCTGTAGTGCCTCTCCCTAATGACCAAGCATTCCACACATGAGCCCATGGGGCCTTTCCTATTCAAACCACCACAGACATATTCGAGAAATTGTACAGGATTTAGAAGAATATAAGTACCTTAATATGTTTAAATATCCAATTAATCACCAATTGTTACCAGACAATTGTTGTTCTAATCTTTCTTTGAAAACATCTTAGAATTACCTTAATTCTTTTTGTTAAGGTTAAAGCTCAATACAGGCATTCATGGCGGACAGAGGGAGAATCCATTTTCCTTTTCCTTCTTTTTCTTTTCAGAGACAAGACCCCAATCCTAATGGGTCACCCTAAACAAGTGCAAGTAAGGGCAACACTAGCTAGATTTGGTAGGGTGTGTGTGTGTCTGTGTGTCTGTGTGTGTGTGTGTGTGTGTGTATCAAAAATAAAGCTAGAAGAGGTCATCAATTTGAGAGGGGGTTGTTAGAGGGACAGGGGAGGATTTGATGGGGAGGGGCGTGGAAAGTATTCAAACACAGTGTGCTCATGTGTGAAACCCTCAAATTAAGAAAAGATCAACGATCAATGCAGCGTCTTTCTCTTAATTTGTAGCTTCTGTGTGGCCCGTCATTTCCCCATCGTCCTCAACTGTGCTGTCTGTCAGAAGTTGGACTTCTGGGGAGCTGAGAGGTGTTTAAGATGTCAATAACTTCATATTGATTGCATTTTGAAATAATGCAGAAGATATACGTTTGTAGCCTTCTTGTTTTACCGTGACTATGAGTCTGTTAGGGTTGCCTGTGTGGTGTACACCGCTTCTGTGGGATAGTGAGTGCATTCACAGGGGGCCAGGAATCTGAGTTGTGTTTAGTGTGGTGCAATTAGGTCTCCCCTTCTGGACTCTTGTCTCCCATAAGCTTGCCCTGTCTTTCGCTTCAGGGGAGCATCTGGCAACCATCACCATTAGCCTTGGAAAGCAGAGAGCCCTAACATGTGATCTCATCTGCAACCTTGAACAACAGGAGCGAGCTGTGGGAGTCCTGGTCATCCTTGGAGCTCCCCCACTCTGAGTTAACACTTCAGAACTCCACTATTGGACATGCCCTACATCCAAGATTTCCTTGTATTTGCAGTGTGAGAACCCCATTTTTTCCCTATCAGAAATGATTTATTTAGAAACATGAACAGTTAGTGATGATGTAAATTATGTTTTCCCATTTGTACAGAGTACACTAGCTAACAATTTAGAGGTCATGAAAATGCCAAAGGACAATGTGTCCCGTAGGTAGAGTTTTGACATTATCATCAAAGAAATTACGTATTTGCTGTGGTTAATATTTTTGTTTTCTTCTGTGGTAAAATAAGGTAGTGCTTTGATTTTAGATTTGCCTTCCCATCAGTCAGTCAACCACCAGTCAACAAATATGTAATAAACGTGAATATAAAATGTAAGAAAAACTATAATTCAGTCCAATAATGACTGAGCATTTATTCTGTCAAAAGTCTTGCGGTTGGCAACACATGGCCTCCCCTTCAACTTGCACCAGTGTTAAAAGAATGTAGGAAGCAGGGGCTGGAGGGATGGCACCATGGCTGAGAGCACCCACTGCTCTTCCAGAGGACCCAGGTTTGGTTCCCGGCACCCATGTGCGGTGGCTCACAACTGCTTGTAACACTAGCGCCAGGGGATTTGGCGCCATCTTCTGGCCTCCGTGAGCACCCACATGCATGTGCATGCACACACACACCACACACACAAATCAATAAATCTAAAAAATAAATAAAAAGCTAAAAAGGGTTTTTAAAATGTACAAAGCAATCTAGAAAGGTGATCCGAGCTTTAAAATATATGGAAATTAAGCTGGATTTGTTGAGACAAAGATAAACACAGCAGTTTCTTCTCACCTTCTCATAAGCACTTTATACTTTGTGTTAAAAGAAGGGCATTTATTTATTAGTAAAATAAATATGAAAGAAGGTGAAATAAATATGAAAGAAGGGATACAAAAATAGTGCTTGGCACCAGCTATGGTGGCCCATGCCTTTAATTCCAGTACTCAGAAGGCAGAGGCAGATGGATCTTGCGAGTTCGAGGCCAGCCTGGTCTACATGGTGAGACCCTGTCTAAGCAAACAAACAAAAACAACAGCAGAGTAGTCCTTGAGGTCAGAGGCACTGGAAAATGGCTCAGTGCTTAAGAGTACACCCCGCTCTTCCAGAGGACCCAGGTTCAGTTCCCAGCACCCACACTGGGCAGCTTATAACTAACTGATTGTAACTCCGGCTCCAAAGGACCTGGCACTGTCTTCCGGGCTCTGCAGAATCCACATGTGTACGATGCATGTACAGACAATCAGATACACACACATTTTTTTAAAAGTACTTTGAAAAAGAGACGTCCTGGGGGGGGGAGCTCTGGTCACCTCCCTGGCTCTGTCCTCTGCATCACATGGTCTGTCTTCTCAGCTTGGGCAGCCTCCACTCCAAGGCTGATGCTTTGCTTGGTGTCATCCCCCGGTACCGGCATCTCCCAAACGCTGGGGTCTTCTCCTGCACCTGGGCTGTACTTCCACCCGTCGACGCCCCTGGGCTTTCTTCATGGTGCCAAGCCCCGACTTCTCTGCATGACCCCTTCAGTCCTGGGCTTTCAACTGCCACTGAGGCTGCCCCTTCACCAGTGGCTTCTCCTGGCCTCTCACAGTGCCAAGCCTCGGCTGCTCTCCAGAACCCCTTTCTTCGTGCCTTCAAAACCAGTACCACCTGGGTGACTCTTACACTGCCAAGTTCAGCTGCCAGCGTGAGGTACAACCTTGGCTGCCTCTGGAACACAGCCTCTGTGTGCTGACTCTGAGGAAACACTTCCCAGAAGACTTCACCTCAGTGATGCTGGTCTCTTCCTAATCACAGCTGATTCTTCGGCCTCAGCTGAGCAGTATCCATTGTCCCACCAAAGCAAAGGATTTGCGTTAGTGGTTCTGGTCTCTTGTTAATTACAACTGTTTCTTCAGCTCCAGTAGATCAGACACCACAGATTCTTCACAACAGTTGGCCTGGTAGTGTCTTTGCTTCCTTTGGAAACTTCCCAAGCCAGGCCTCCATCGTCTGCACTTTTCTCAACATTCTTATCTTCCAAGCTCTTACAGAACAGTCCACTGAGCTCTCAACACTCAATGGCTTTTCTAGCCTGGAACTCCGAAGTCCCTCCACAATTCTCCATAAAACATGGTCAGGTCTGTCACAGCAATACTCCACTTTGGTACCAATTTCTGTCTTAGTTAGGATTACTATTGTTGTTGTTGAAAGAAGGAAAGAGTTTATTTGGCTTATGCTTCCAAATCACTGTTCATCAACAAAGGAAGTCAGGACAGGAACTCAAGCAGGGCAGGAACCTGGAGGCAGGAACTGATGCAGAGGCCATGGAGGGGGGCTGCTCACTGGCTTCCTTAGCATGGCCTTTCTCATAGAACCCAAGAACACCAGCCCAGAGATGGCACCATCCACAATGGGCTGGGCTCTCACCTGTCAATCACAAATTGAGACAATGCCCTACAGGCTTGTCTACAGCCCCATTTTATGGAGGCATTTTCTTAATTGAGGTAATTGAGGTTCCCTCTCAGGTGGCTTTCACTTGTGTCAAGTTGACATAAAACTTACAGTATAAGAAGCCAGCTGAAGAAATGTTTTCGCTACAAGCCTGTCGTAACTCAAGCAGTGCAAATAACTGTGCCTTATTTGACTAAGAAAGATAGAATGATGCTGAGAGCCCCAAAGCAATCTCAGGTAAGGCCTGCCTCAGGCGGTGGGGCAGACAGCAAGGACGTGTGTGCATTTTCTATCTCCTGTCACAGTTTTCCTGAGGATTGAATAGTTTAAAACTGTTGTTGGTCTGACAATAATGCTCAGTGGGTAACAGCGCCTGCCGCCACACCTGGGTTTGATCCCTTGATCCCAAATAGTAGAGAGAAGAGATGCCCAAAAGTTGTCCTCTGACTTCCACAAGCTCATGCACCCCTCCGCACACAAAATAAAATAAAAGTGTAAAAGGAAAAAAGTATGGTCCTTTTAAAAGTGTAGATGTCAAGCCCTTGGTTTCTAGTATACATAATCACAGTTTCCTTTATCCCATGCATCTTGTGATCATACATCTTAAGATCTTGGTGTGCTGCTCACTTACTAGCTCATAAAGATTTTTTTTAAAGTATATGTTTCCATAAGTTCCTCTACTAATGTAATTACGTTGTCCACAAATACAAGTAATTTTACTTCTTCCTTCTCAAGCTCTAGGCCATTTCTTTTTCTCTTTTTATTGCGATGGCTGGGTTTTAGATAGTGTTGAGTGGAAGTGGTGAGAGCGGATAGTTCCCTTATGTTCCTACTTGGGGCATTCAGTCTTCCGCTGTTAGGTGTAATGGTAGCAGGTTGTTTTGTAGATAGTATCAGACCTCTCATTTCTCTTCTGCTGAAGAAACTTTTCTCCGTTGTTCACTGCTGGTGGTGGGTTCCTACGGACACTTGTTTTTAAAGGAGTTCCCTCTGGATAGAAAACTCAGTGGAGGTCAAGGTTGGGACTCTGAACTCTTTACTGACCCCAGCCCTGAGTCGCAGTAGCCCTGGTCTCCCTCACTCTGTCTCCTCAACTCAGAGGTCACTGGCTGCCCTGGCTTCCTCTTGCACCCGAGCCAGTGAAGTCCTTCTAGTTGGTAAAAATGGAGCCATCATGGGGCTCACTCTGGCTTCCTTATCCCGGGCATGACTTCCCTGTATGTTGTCCAGCATCTGAGAAATATTGCTTCATATATTTTGTCTAGTTGTTTTGTCCTTTAAGAAGACTGGACAAATTTGGTCCCCATTATTTCATCCTGTCCAAATGCAGGTAACCTTTTAAAAACATGAAAAAAGTAGGGGTGAGGGTTTAAAAAAAAGCCACATGTGGGTGTACAGGATGTCATTGTTGAGATATTCTGATCCTCTGGACTGTAGGGTAGGTACTAAAAGGGACACCTTATCGCCACACAATGGGACTAACATAGCATACCACACCTCGCCTCCAC
This sequence comes from Peromyscus maniculatus bairdii, assembly GCF_049852395.1. Taxonomy (NCBI): domain Eukaryota; kingdom Metazoa; phylum Chordata; class Mammalia; order Rodentia; family Cricetidae; genus Peromyscus; species Peromyscus maniculatus. Next base: position 72,036,702 of record NC_134861.1, read on the forward strand.
TTCTCTTCTGGGACTGAGCATATTGCACGGTGAAGCTATCGTGACCTCCTCCACTCTGAGATTATGATCCACTCACTCACTGGACAGGAGATGGACAGATGGTGAGGGATGAGAAGTCACTAACTCTTCTTTTCACTGACTGGAAATCCAGGCTTCTCCTGTGTGTCATCCTGCACCACAGGGCAGCATCCATGCTCCTCCCGTGTGAAGGCACGGAGTACCACACTCTGTGAGCAGAGTGAAGATTTGTGAAAAGGCTCGACCCCACCCAAAACAGCAAGAAATGGCTCTCCTCTGACCTAGAAACAGGCCCGTTTTCTTTCTGTTTCCACAAAGAAACACCTCTGAAGATTACTGTTTTCTGTCATCTCTTAAAAAAATGTCTTTTTTTTTTTTTTGGAAAATTAAAATAAAGGCAACTCTGCTTATCAAGAGTCTGTGACAGTGTGGTGGCTTCGGAAGGCTCAGTATGAGGCCAGTGAGTGTAAAGGTTCTTATGACAAAAGGCCCCTGAGGGTGTTGAAGAAACATGTGAATGAAGTTTTTTCCTGGGGCTGTCTAGGGTACACAGTAAGCTAGAAGGTCACGTTGAAGGTTTTGTCATCAAAAGCCTTCTTTATCCTCAGTTACAAATACATGAACAGACAAAACTTGTCTCCTTATGGTATGTGACTCATGGTATTGCTCGAGTATTTGGTAATTAATGTTCCACCACTGCCTGGCTGCCGAGCCTTCTCAGAAGCAAAAACAAAAACCCAGCCAACTCCTCTTCTCTTTCCTGAGTCTGGAAGTAGCTCCCTCCCTCCCTTTTTCCTCTCTCTTTCTCACTCTTATTCTCTCTGTCTGTCTGTCTCCTTCCATTTTTGTTACACCCCAGAGACTAGGTTAGAGGGGAGAAAACTGTTATCCTTTGAATCTCACAACTGGGCTTAGAGTCAGAAGGAAGGAAGGATGGAAGGGAGGGAGGGAGGGAGGGAGGGAGGAGGAGGGAGGAAGGAAGGAAAGGAGGGAGGGAGGGAGGAAGGAAGGAAGGAAGGAAGGAAGGAAGGAAGGAAGGAAGGAAGGAGGAAGGGAAGGAGGGGGGAGGGAGGGAGGGAGGGAGGGAGGGAGGGAGGGAGGGGAGGGGGAGAAAGAAAGGAAGGATGGAAGAAAGGAAGGATGGAAGGAATGAAGGAGGGAGGGAGGGAGGGAGGGAGGGAGGGAGGGAGGGAGGAGGGAGGGAAGGAAGGAAGGAAGGAAGGAAGGAAGGAAGGAAGGAAGGAAGGAAGGAAGGAAGGAAAGAAGGAAGGAAGAGAGGATGGAGGAGAGGGCTGGCTTTGGAAGGAATGTTAAGGCAATGCTGACTTGATTTCCCTTTTGTGTCATGGCCCCAGAATCTCCAGCCCACCTCAGGAGGAACGCTTTGCAACATGAACAAGCTGAGGGAAGGGACCGGCTTCGGTGTGATGAGATGATTGACAGCCGCCAGCATGGTAGAAATAGGTTTATATCCCTGGAATAGGGAAGATATGAAAACTTCTAACATAAGAGAAAAATGCCTATTGCACAAATAGGACTACCTTTATATAAAAAACAAAGGCCCTAGCTCCCCTCTACATACTTAAACCTTGATTTCCCCCCATACATTCCCATACTTGCCCATTAGTTTGTTGTTTGGATTTTGAAAGTCAGACTTACATAATACACAATGCAAACCTTGTCTGTTTTCGACACTTTTTTCTAAGTTGCTGTAAACTTGTTTGGTTTTGCTTCGCTCTGCATTTATCACGCAAAGCCACATCTGGACGGAGATGCCACACACATCTGTACAGGTCTCACCACCGTCGATCTGCACGCGTTTTCTTTCCCTTTGTTTTGTAAACTCACATTTGACCTCTCAAATCTCATGCCTCTGTCCACTTCCCGTGTCCACAGAGTCCCCAAGGCTCACGGCCACTGGGATCTGGGCTTGCCGGACACCTCTCAGGCTCCTCCTGCACCTCAGACTTGTTGTCTAGCCTTCACTGTGATCATGGCGGAGCTGGAAGTTACTCACTGGCTTTGGGGAGAGTACCTGGGCCGGTAGCATCCTCTGTATTCTCTATTTACCTTCCACTTCTCTGTTTGTTATGCCACTTCGGTAACCTTGTTCTCTGACGCGGGCATGCACACATCAGCAAGAGAGATCTTTCTAAATAAGTGTGATTGATGAAACCGCCGAGTGCTATTGAGGGTCCCTCTCTTATTCCTACTGAAATGACAGATGTTCTTGTGTTATATAAGTACTTGTGCCCACAGACAGACTGTTCTCTGAAAACATGCACCTGCAGCCTCGGGGGTGGGGGGAGGAAAGGAAGGCGTGAAAAGGCTGTCCCCAGAAGCTGAGGCAACACTTGATGGGACGAGATCGTTCTGCCTGTCTGTCAGTCCCCCATCATCACTTAGGGTCCCATCGTGTCTGGCCTTGGGGTATATAGTCTTTGCTTTGCCTTTTACATAATAATAATAGAGTTCATTGTGCTTCACCCTGTCACAGGTACTGTCCACAAACCTTCAAACAGACCGTGTCAACTTAACCCTCATAACGCCCCATAATGAGGGAAGGCATCGTGTTAGCTCAAATTCCAGAGAAGGGAATAAAGGTTTAGGGACTGGTGTATAAAAACCCGAATTAGGAGCAGAGTTACAACCTCAGAGGTCTGACTTGGAGCCTCCAGTCTGAACCACTCCACAATAAGCTGTAAGAGTGCAAAGAACTCAAATGCCAATCCCCTCCTCTAGGGCCATTTCTGTAGTGTTCAAAACAACAACAACAAAACTAAGAAACAAGCCACAAGCCAGGCATCATGGCATACACGCAACACTCAGGAGGCAGAGGCAAGCAGATCGCTGTTAACTCAAGGCCAGCCTGATCCACATACTGAGACCCTGTCTATAGATAGATGGATAGATAGATGGATGGATGGATGGACGGACGGACGGACGGACGGACAGACAGACAGACAGACAGACAGACAGACAGACAGACAGACAGATAGATAGATAGATAGATAGATAGATAGATGGAAGCCAAGACTGGGGAGGTTAAAATGCTTGCTGCCTAAGCATAAGGACGCGAGTTCAGGGCCCTGCTCCAGTGTAATGAATCTAGCGTGGTGACATGCTTCTGTAGTCCCAGCAGTGGGGTGCAGAGACGGAGCATCCACGAGCTTGCTGACCAGCCAGTTTTTCTAGATAGTGAGCCTCAGTTTCAGTAAAGGGATTGTCTCAAAAACAAACAAACAACAAAACAAATGGGACATTTCTCTTTGAAAAAAAAAAGTGTATTGTCTTAGAATTCAGCTTCACTCATCCTTCCGGGACATAGGCAAAACATAGCCATATTCCTTGGCAGTACATGGGTTATTTCTTAACCTCCATGCTGCTTACCATATACCATGAATGTTCTTCACCTCAACAGATAGGCACCTACATGATATTACTTAATGAGCAGATAGGTAATTAACTATATTATTGTATTATTAGTTATATTTTTTTAATGAGCAGATGTGTAACCATGCTATAATTTAACCACTTCTTCAACGGTCACCTTCAAGTTAATCCCGTATTTATTTATGCAATATCACCATAGTGCTTATGTTAGTATTTTCCATCGCTGTGACCACAATACCTGATAGGAACAGCTTAAACGGGAAAAGGTTTATCTTGGCCTCGGGTTTCGGTCTGTCATGCCGGGAAAGGCACAGCGAAGCGGCTGAGCTCGTGACAATTGGAATGGGTAGAAGAAGGCTCTCGTGTTACTTTAGACCAGGAAGCAGAGGTGAACAGAAACCTGGGGCGTGTCTGACCTCCGGTAACCGCCCCCCAAGTGGCTTGCTACACCAGGTAGGCTTCAGCTCCCAAGGTTTCCAGAAGCCCCTGTCCCCCAAACTGTACCACTGAGATGGTGAATCGTCAAGTTTGGCAGGATCTAGATTCCCGAAGAGACAAGCCTTTGGACATTCCTATGAGGGATGATCTAGTTTAGGATAGCTCCTGAGCATGACTGGACAGGTACCAAGGGTCTTTGAGATGCAAAGACCCACCCAAGTGTGAGCAGCACTCTTCCATGACCTGGGGTCCCTGACTGAATAAGAAGTGGAAAGTGAGCTGAGTACATACGTATTCATCTCCCTCTGCATCCTGGCTCTGCATGCAGGGTGACCATCTGCCTCGGATCCCTGCCACCGTTATTTCCCAGCCACGGTGGACTTTACCCCGGAACTGTGAAATAAACCTTTCCTTAAGTTGCTTTGTCGAGGTGTTTTATTACATCAATAGGAGAAATAACTAATACAGCTACCCATGAGGGCCAGGCATTCAGAATATGAACTTACTGCATACATTTCACATTCCAATCAAAACAGGGCCCTTCTCAAAGGGTATTTTGTAATATCAACCCTTTTCCTTATTATCCTTGGAAAATCCTAGAGCAGAAAGTATCAACCTGTGGGTCTCCGTCCTTGGGGGGGGGTGTCATATATCAGATATTTACACTACTATTCATAACAGTAGGTTCATAACACTGTCCTAGAGTATCAAGCTTTTCCCCCGGGCTATCTTTTTTGTTTTTTCCCCTTTTCTTCCATACTGGAAAACAGGCTAGGTGAAATTAATTTGTTGAAATATCATTACCTTGACTGGACTTTCCTCTTGTATTCTTGGCTGTGTTTCTTCCAGCATTATAACTTTCCTTTGGTGTTCTGAGTAGTAGCTGTGGATCTTCATTTTCAGCTTGACTGGATTTAGACTCACCTGAGAGATGGCCATCTGGGCTTGTCTGGGGTGTTTCCAGAGAGTTAACTGTGGAGCAGAGAGCTACCCTGAATATGGATGACACCATCCCATGGACTGGGGTATTAAGCAGAATAAAGGGAGTGGTCGCGGAGTACCATTCTTCCCCTCAGCTTCCCGACTGCAGAGGCACGTGACCAGCTGCCTGGCACTCTCTATCGGTACTCCTCCACGGTATCATAGACTCCTCAAACATGAGCCAAGACAATCCTTTCTTCCTTAAGTTCCTTTTCTGGGGGTGTTTTGTCTCAGCAATAAGAAAAATAATGCATGTACTGAAGGTTTTAAATATTTATTTAGTTTCTATTGGGGATGGCGTTCATGGTCTTGCTAGGTAGCCCAGGCTAGCCTTGAATTCAGGATCTTCCTGCCTGAGCCTGGGTGCTGAGGTAACATGTTTTTATTGCCAGGCCTGGCTTCTAAAATACGTATTCTTGTAAAGTGTGTGGGATATATTTAAGAATTGCATAAGAGCAGTTATCTCAGTTTTTCTCAACCAAAGTTAGTTGTCACAGCCACATTATTAAATAATACATTTCCTCTGTGTGCATGGGAAACCCCAGTGAGCCTGCACTGAAGTCCAGTCGTGAGTTTTATTTGTGCGTTTCCTGGAACACCCTTGATCATTCTTGGACATTCTGTTCTGGTGCTACGGTATTTAAATTTAGTGTTATGTTCCATTTTACTATCTGATAAAGGAAGGTCATTTTAATTGATTTTTGTCTCTTTTACCTTTAAAAAAAAAGTATTCTCAATGACTTATTTTGCTAGAAGAGATTTAGCCATGCATTTCTAATTCCAGACAGCAATTTCATTGGCTTGATTGGACTTGAGTTAAATTAAATCTAGAGATTAATGTGGAAATTTTGCTTCATCTAAGTTCTATATTTTTATGCTTATTCTTGGAAACTTGACACTGTTCTCATGAATCAGCCTTTCTGCTCATTTCTATAAAACTTAGTAAGGTTTGTGATTATTTCTAGTAGGGTTGGAGTAGATAGTCATAATTGGGAATAATTGTCTCCCTTCCTCACTGATATGCACAGCTTAGTTCTAGAAACCTGACTGGGGCGACACGGGAGTGGACAAAAGGACAGACATACAGACACACATACAGACACATGTACATAAAAGCTGGTATCGGTAGACTGCGTGCTCTAATAGAGGATACCAATGGCGCAGCAACTGGGGACCTTTTTATTATATAGAGTGAGTTTGTTATGTACAGTGTTAGAAGGAGGGGTTTGCTAGTCCCCATGGGAGGCCTCTGGACAGGCCAGTCCCAGGCTGCAGTCAGCCTGGAGGAGGAGGCTGCAGTTGGAGGGTTTGCACACACACCGGTCAGTGTTTGCAAATACACAGAGGAAGCTTTATTGATGTAACTAACCGTCTTATTAAATAAGAAACACAGAAACAATGTAAAGGAGAAAGCCGAGAGGTCAGAGCTCAGAGCTAAAATCTCACCCTTCCGCCTGCGGTGTCCCAGCTTCCTGAAAGAGACCTACTTCCTGTCTGTTCGTTTTTTTTTATAGTATGTTGTTCTGTCTTCTCATTGGTTGTAAACCCAAACACATGACTGCCTCGTCACTGTCTGAATGTACAGCCCCCTAGGTCTTAAAAGCATATGTCTCCAATGCTGGCTATATCCCTGAACACACAGAGATCTATGGGATTAAAGGCGTGTGCCACCACCGCCACACTCTTGCTATGGCTCTAATAGCTCTGACCCCCGGACAACTTTATTTATTAACATACAATCAAAATAATATTTCAGTACAATTAGATTACCACCACATTTCCCCTTTTCTATTTTAATAAAAAGAAAAAAAGCAAAAGGTTATAACTAACAAAAGAAAAACTATATACAAAAGTACAATAACTATATACAATATATACAAGTAATAAATACCTAAACAGGTATTTGACAAATCAGAGAAAATAATTCCATTATCTATCCTATTTTGGTAATTCCAAAATGTATCTAATGTACTTTCTATCCTAATTAATTTTCAACTATAACTAACTAATCTTCAACCATAACTAACTAATCTTCAACTCCCTCAGAGACCCAAGAAGGGAATAATATTAGCTAACAAAAATAAAAACAGGAAGTGCATGCAAGCAATTTCCAAAAAATTTGTGAGTTGACAGAAACAGCCAGCTGCCTGGGCAGTCACCTGAGGTTTCTCCGCAGTGTTGGGGCATCATCTTCAGCCTATAGGCTTAGTGTATCTGACAGACTCATTTGTGATGTAGGATGTACACAAGGTCAACAGTTCAACGTCACATTGGGTGAGAGCAGTCCACGTACCAGAAACACCTGAATTCCACTAGTGTCCTGTCATGATTCAGGATTTTAAATTCTGGAAATTGTTGACAGTTTTTTAATTCAGCTGTTCATTCTTCTTGGCTGTGTATATATGGCTTCATCTCAGCATCCCCTTCTTCTCCACATCCCTCTATTAAATGCCAGTCTACTTTTGAGAGGCATGAGCTTTCAGCTGCTGTTCCATTGTACAGCAGAAGCCATCAGCCCTCTGCCTGTTAAGCTGCCTTCAAAGAAAAGGGCACTGTACCTTTTCCGGATGCGAAGGCCACTTCAGGGATGGGGCCATATTATCCTGGCCTCAGAAGATGCCTTTTGATAAAGCCATAACCACACTTGTTTTGGCAAGAATCAGTAGTCCCTTGTTTCGTGTTCTGTCTGTCCATTTTGTCCTGTTTATTCGAGGATACTTTGTTGTCAAGTGGCTAACTTTTGCCACAATGAAAGTTGACTCCATATGCAGTTTCTTCAATGCCCATATTTTCTCTGAAGTAGATTGGTACTGCCAGGAGCCGACATGTCTCAAAAAAGAAAAATTTTCTAAGTTATTAAAACATTTTAAATGCCATATTCTGTAGATCTCTGAAGGGTTTGAAGATGACCTGTCTAAAACATCTCTGCTCAATTTTTAAAACATATCTAATATGACTACTGTGGGGCGTTTACCCACCACCCCCACAGCTTCCCAGAGTTTTCTTGAGTGCGAGCAGCAGGAAATATTAGATAGAAGGATTTATAGCGGAGAATCTTGTGGAGATAAACAGATAGAAAATAAAGGATAGCCTCGAGAGGGCCTGGAACCTATTCCAACGGGCCCGGACTGTCTCTGGTCCAGGGTTTTTATAGAGACGCCAAGGGGGTGGAGCAAAAGACCTCCTCCCCCAGCACAGCCAAGTGCAGGCCATCTCAGACACCTGCACTCAGGCCCGTGGTCCTGATCATCCTCTATTTGGACCTGCTGGGTAAAGCCACGAGGAACCCCAGAACGGGCTCCCACAGGTCCCCCCTTCTTAATATATAAAAAAATAACTATTAATGGCTTACAGCAATCTCCATAGCTGTTACACCTCCCAGTATGGGAGTAGAGGATGATATAAATGGCATTTCTCTTTTGAATTAGGTCCAAGGTGACCACAGCTGTCTTAGCTGTCTCAAGCCCTTTCTAAACCAAAACTCTTAAAGAATCCCTTAGCTTCATCATTACCATTAACAGGTTAACATAAATATTGCTATACATAGTCACAATTCTCTCAATCTTACAACTCAAAGCAAACTCTTAACAGAACCATTAGAATTAGCATTTATGGTGCTATATATAGTTAACAATTTTCTCCGTCTTACAACTTTAACTCAGTCATTTGAGTTTTCTTGTTAACAGAACACAGGAAAAACTTCGATGTATTCACATCAAACTTAAACATTTTCTTAACTCCACAAAACCAGGGTGCATTAATATCAATAGGTTTCTGCGAACATAATTCAATCTCATAACTCCTCCTTTTCTTTATAATTTTTTAAACAAAGTCTCAAACCTAGTTAGAGGAACCCAAACTTATCTGTTTGAACAGTTCCATTTGTAACACAAAACCAGTTCCATAAGTAATTCCATTTTTACATAAACAGTTCCACAAAACAATTCATAAATCTCCAGTTAATAAAGCATATACGCATACACAAAATTGCATCTTGATTCTAAGTAGAAATACATTTCTTCATTTAAACAGTTTCATTTTTAACCCAATTCCAGAAAACCGTTCCTAGGTCATTACTATAAGTAAGCTCAAAATTGTCCCATTGCAATGAAATCTCTATTGTTCATTTCATTTAAGTACCAAAATTCAAATGATAAATATTGGTACTAGCCTTCCAAATTTGAAGAAATCCATAACCAAAATGTTTTTGTAATTTTATCTCATTTTAAGTTCAAAAAGTTTAAATAAGAAATAAATTCTGGTATCAGGCTTTTACTTCCAAATATGAAGAGACTTTTTTAACCAAAACTTTTTGCAGTTAATAATTTTTGTTCAAACAAGCGTCTCTGCAACTTTTGTTCTCACAGACAGACCTTTTTAGTTATAGTAAGATTTTAAACCGCACCGTTTTTGCTGTTAGCTCAGGTTTTTCTGTGCTGCGTTGATATTCCACGGATCTCAGCTGCGGATGCCTTGTGCTGGTTCTGGCGTCCGCCATTCTTAGCTTCTTAGCGGCTTCTGGAGCTTTTGAAATCATTTAGACTGCCTACTTTGCAGTCTACTAGGACACTATCTCCTGTGTCTCAGGTGTTTTCACCATATACATTAATAGACTCACACTTAACATTTACACTTTTTCACAAACTCACATATAACTTTTTTTTGCCTTGCAAAGCATTTAGACTCATATTCAACATTTACACGTTTTTACAAACTCACATATAACATATTAACATCTACTTATTTATACTTTATAGAACTACTTTAGCAAATATATTTCCTATTAATTCTTATATACTTATTTCTTATTTAAACTTACATTTACAACTAGCATCTTACAAGCTTATATTCTTAAAGGAACTCTATTGATCTATTTTACAAACTTATATAGGCTACCATTAGCATATATCTAACTTAGCAAACACCTAAAGATTTCTTAACAGATATCTAACAGGACAGAATTTTTACAAACTCACATATCTTATTTTTGTCTTTCTACTTCTTACTCTTAATTATTATCACCATCTCTATCAGACAGATTCTCTTAACTAGACAGGAAGTACGTACATCATTTCTAAAGTTTAGAGTTCATAGTCAGCTTTGTTATAAAGCACTAGGATTTAGTGAGTGTTGTCATTATAGAGTTGTGATACTTGTTGCTAGGGGATTGTAACATTCTCGGGACGAAACCACACTCCAAAGTTGCGGAGTTCTCTAGGCCTTTCCGAACCGGCAGAGATGCACTGTCAGCGGTAAATGGTTTTTAACTAGAGGCTGTCCCTTCACCCAAATTCATAGTAGTTCCCCTAAATGCTTCATTTCATACAAACGTTTCTATCACAGCAGTACTTTTGGTTTGCTCTACTGAAAAACTTTACGCTGAGGGTGAAATTATCATATTTAGCTGCTGCAAAGCTCTTGGCCAAAAACTGCACAGCTATCAGGTGATATTTTAAGGATTTTAAAGTGACTTGTTTGCTCTTATAGGTAGGTTTTTGTCATCCAACTACCGTAAAAACTTTGCACAGCTATTAGGGTAAATAAGGCATTTTACCAATGGAGCCCCAAACCGCGAAGCGCCTAGTTCCGTATCCTTTCAGTTTTTCATTGGAACTGACACTTAAACTCTTAGATGATTTTCCTCCTTATTCTTTTAAAAGCTGTATTTTAATTTTAGAGCTGACAAAAGTGTTTCAGGGCAATGTTGCCATCTTTAGCAGAAAAACCACCTTTCCCAGAATGCATTTCCCTTATATCAGTCCATAATAATATCAGTCCCTTATATCAGTCCTTTATATCATTTCCCTTATATCATTCATTTCCCATAGTTCTTTTTGGGTCTGAGAGTCAACGGGTTCTCTTTTACTAGACTTGCCTGGGAGGTTTGAACAAAGTCTCTTGCCTTTGTAACGGGAGATTTGAACAAGCATTTTACATTTTCAATTGTGGGACATTGGGAGATTTCTATTCTCCTCAGCTGGCTTCAACAGGTGTCTCTCCTTCAGTTGACACTGGCCCCCAGATCAGAAACACGCCTGTCTCGTTAGCCGGCATTGAGGCTGGCATTTCTGATAGCAACTTTCCTCGGGGTTTGTGTTTGTTTTAGCCAGTCAGTGAAAAGCAAGATCATGTACAATAGCTTTTCCATAGCTCTTTCAGAGAGATTTTCTCCCACTGATCTATCTTATTTCACTTGTTCCTTCCCCCACAGATGCAGAGCTTCAGCTATCTGTCTGCGGCTCTGTACGTCTGCTAGCTGCCTTTGGAGGGAGGGGCTTTTTTTCTCCCCCCGAATCTGCCTCAAACTCTAGCAGCTTTGTCAGGTCATGCATTTTCTGGGGAGGAATCTGTCCCCTCTGTTTCTTCAGAGTCTTTCTCCCAGACAGTTCCCAGTTTGGTCTCAGTTTATCCCCTCTACCCCAGAAACAGTTTCGGACACTACAGTGGCGGCTTTCCCTGCTACTGAAGGTAGGGCTTTTTGTCCGTTTGTTTTCGGGGTCTGTGTTGTTTGCGTACAGACTGAAAATCTAACAAGGGAGGTTTTTGCCATTTCTAAACTCCCATTAGGACAGGTGCTTTGTATCATCAGGCCTTCACCTGGCCCAGTCCCCCAATGGGTTGTGTTTGCTTGTCTGGGTGCTCAAGGACAGAGCTTATGTCAGAGGCAATCACCCCTCAGGGCTACACTCCCTCATCTCATCGGGAGTCAGTTGAAACAAAGCTTCTCTCAAAGAGATGCTTTCTCTGACAGAAAAGAAAGCTTTACTCCTGGATAGTTCTGTTCTGCCCTGGCTGGGCTCTTTCCCCAGACAGCGTTCTGACTCAGCAGCACAACTGCTTCAGACACAGTTCAGATTTACTGTTTTCCCAGAAAGGTCCTTTCTCTGTTAGGAAAGCTTTTTTCTCAGATTTCTTTTTGCAGCTGTGGACCTAACAACCCGGGACTTGTAGGAAAGTGGACAACTGTGCCGTTCCCACTGGCTTTAGCTTTGTTTTGTTCATTAGCAATCTTCCCCTGGGTCCTGCACCTTCCTGCCTCAGCTCTGTGCTCCAGGAAGTTTACAACTGCAGGAACCCTAGTATCCCCGAAATGCACTCCAACTCAGAGATGCTGGCCAGTCACCTCTGGGTTTTTGGTCAGAAGGGAGGATTCAATGCTAACAGTTTGCATTGCTTCAGGGAATCTTTGCATTAGGAGGATTAGGAGCACCTTTTCATTCTGAAACGCTCACTCAAAACCTTTGCTGCCTCAGCTCAGCTGTAACTGTGAAGCTTGACTATTTTGCTTTTTCTCAGGCAAAGTTTCCTGCCCTTTTGGGCTCTCTGTAGCTTTTTACCCACACTCTCCCAAGCGTTTCCCTCAGGGTACTCTGACCCACTGTCTTTTACTAGCTTGAAGAGACAGAGCTTAGAAGGAGTTTTTAGAAACTTGTCCTTGCCTCCTGCATTGCAGGGATGATTTTTAAAGCTTGAAAGAGAACTTAGAGGTTTTGCTGTCTTAAGAGGTTTGTTGTTTTCTCTTAGAGCTAATCACAGGTGGTCCCCCTACTAATATCTTCAGGTGATTCTCATTTTTGTCTCTAATTTTTGTCATCTCCTAGAAGGACAAATTTAGTTTTTAAGTTAAGAGAGCTTTAGAGAAAGATTAAGGCTGTTTAGAGAGATTTTGCCCCCCAATTTTTCCAAGAAAAGTTTTATAGTTTAAGAGAAAGATTTTTTCCCCCAGGAGAAAGACCAACTTTTCCCAAAACTTCCCAACTTTAAACTTTGACTTCTTACACCCCCATTTTTGCCTCAGGGAGAAATTACTTTCTCCTGCTTGGATTTGGCATTTCAGCTGTCCCCAGGTCAAAAGCTTCCATAGGAAACTTTTTCTTCCCCATAAGCTCAAAGAAGAGCTTTTTTACTACCCGTAAAGCCCAAAGAAAGATTTTTTTCCCAGTTTGCTTTCAAAGCCCCCAAAGTTAGAAAATTGAAGAGTTTTTCTGTCTAGTTGCCTTACTTATTTTTTCCTACACAATCTTACACTTCTAAGTTTTTCCTAACTATATTACTACCCTATACCTTATACTTATCACAGATAGAAATTGAGAAAGGGATAGAAGATAGAAAATTTTGACAGAAGAGAATTTCGCTGCAGCATCGGACATCCTTCCAGTCCGCTTTCCTTTTCTCTCGAGGATAAAACGCCTGCCTTCCCAAAAAATATATATAAAAATATATATATATTCCATAACACCGGCATGCCTTTCCACTGGCAGGGCTAACTCAGCACTTTCACCAAAAACTCTGTAATAAAACTATTATTTTCCTTTATCTTTAGTCCCTATTACTTTGTCTTAAGTCCCTGTTCATTTGTCTTTAGTCCCCCCTTTTTTTGTCCCTTTTTTCTTTAGTCCCTTTTTTCCCCTTTCTTTAGTCCCTTTTTTCCCCTTTCTTTAGTCCCTTTTTTTCCCCTTTCTTTAGTCCCTTTTTTTCCCCTTTCTTTAGTCCCTTTTTTTCCCCTTTCTTTAGTCCCTTTTTTTCCTTAGTCCCTGTTCACGGCGCCATTCTGTGGGGCGTTTACCCACCACCCCCACAGCTTCCCAGAGTTTTCTTGAGTGCGAGCAGCAGGAAATATTAGATAGAAGGATTTATAGCGGAGAATCTTGTGGAGATAAACAGATAGAAAATAAAGGATAGCCTCGAGAGGGCCTGGAACCTATTCCAACGGGCCCGGACTGTCTCTGGTCCAGGGTTTTTATAGAGACGCCAAGGGGGTGGAGCAAAAGACCTCCTCCCCCAGCACAGCCAAGTGCAGGCCATCTCAGACACCTGCACTCAGGCCCGTGGTCCTGATCATCCTCTATTTGGACCTGCTGGGTAAAGCCACGAGGAACCCCAGAACGGGCTCCCACAGACTACAAGTTCTATGATAATGTCTAACTACTAGCTTTCATTTCTTTATATTCTAATAGTTGATAATAATAACATTCAAGGATCAGAAATTTGCATTACATTGTTAAATGAATGGTATAAATACAATTAGAAATATACATATAGCATTTTCTAACAATATTAGTTTCAAATTTGTATACAATATAAAACAATTCAATCCAATGTAAAGTATTTAAAACTAGTAATTGTCTTTTTCTTTTCTTTCTTTCTTTCTTTCTTTCTTTCTTTCTTTCTTTCTTTCTTTCTTTCTTTCTTTCTTTCTTTCTTTCTTTCTTTTTTTAAACAAGAACCTTAAATCTAATCTCCTTTGATTAGCCTTTTTCCTAACCCTTGACAATAACTTGTAACCAACCCCCCTAAATACTGAAAATTATCCCAGACCCAAAATCCATTAAAAAGACCAAAAAACCACCCACCCCACACCACCTCTTTGGGAATGTGGGCGTCGTATTCTTAAAATTGCTTCCTGCTGGGTATGGGCGAAGTTTTCTTTATCCTGAAAGAAAAATTTTAGGTTAATTGTCAAATTCTAGGAGAGGTAACTATATCCTTCATTATCCAGTCTGTGTATAATGCCAAAGTTCAGGTTTTATCTCAAGTCCTTATTCAAGTAGTCTTTGAGACTGGATCATCTCAGCTAGTCATCTCAAAATTGCTCTGAGCACCTTGTAGTTCAAAGCTGATCTGTGGATGATGTTTGTCAGCTTAATGATATTATTATTGTCCACATGGAATTGTTGTTGTTGTGGGGCCCCATCTTCTTTCTGGAGACTTCAGTTGATGTTAGGCCTGGCCGTGATTTCCTGCAGAAAACTGATAAGAGACTCGAACACAAAAACATATATATGCAGCTAGCCTTTTTTCTAGAATTAGTTAGTACTCTATATGACCATTCATATCTAAACAAAGTTTAAAATGTATATATGTATATTAATCTTGTAAATTTTGATATAAAATTTATACTTTGAGAAAAGTTTAAAGAATCAGAATAGAATCAAAGAGTTGAGATTAGTAATAGAATAGTCCCTTAATTAATTTTGCTTTTGTCCTGTACCATAGCAGAAGATGGCTCTTATTCTGGCATGATACAGGGAGTTTGCATTTTCCTTTTAACAACATGCTTGAGTTTAAAGAAGGAGAGAGCCATTCTCCAACTCCAAAGTCAGCTTTAAATTTTAATTGAACTGGGACTATTAGAAAACCAATAGTGTTAAATCTTTAGAGAAAAGCAGAAACAAACATTTAGGAAGACATAAAATTTTTTAGATAATATATACCCAT
This sequence comes from Peromyscus maniculatus bairdii, assembly GCF_049852395.1. NCBI lineage: Eukaryota > Metazoa > Chordata > Mammalia > Rodentia > Cricetidae > Peromyscus > Peromyscus maniculatus. The sequence continues at coordinate 72,051,750 of NC_134861.1, forward strand.
ACATCGTTTCATTCTGTTTCTTGGGATAGATGATTTGTCCCTTTGCTTCAGTTGTCTCATTTGTCCAGTGTTCTTCAGATTTCTTAACCTTCATTCTCCTAAAAGACAAAAACAAAAACCTTTCCCCAAGACTAATTTTGGGGATGTTTCCTTTTGACAAGTTATTATCTGATTAAATGAAAAGGCATGTGTTATTGATACAAGTTAGTTTAAATTGGATGTTTATGCTGGTTGATGAACTATCACCTCCTCTAATTAAGAGGTCTCTCTTGTTCAAATCGAACCTTTATCAATTTTGATGGTACCCACAGCTTATCTTCTCCTGTAGAAACAAAAGCAAAACCTCGTCCCCAATGTAATACATACCCTGGTTTCCATTCTGAGGTCAGCACATCCTTAAAGTATATAGGCTGATTTAATTCTGTAGTTTTTTTCTATTATCCAATGTCTCTCTGCAGCTGTTGTTCCTTTCTCATTGGCATTCAGAAAATTCAAAGTTAGAAGAGCATTATGCAGTCTATTTCTGGGGGTTTTTGTTACCCATTTCTGTTTATTTAGCATATCCTTTAGAGTTCTGTTTGATCTTTCTATAACTGCTTGACCTGTAGGATTATGTGGTATGCCTGTAATATGCTTTATATTGTAATAAGCAAAAAACTGTTTCATTTTAACAGAGACATATGATGGAGCATTGTCAGTTTTGATTTGTGCAGGTATACCCATGATGGCCATAACTTCTAGCAAATGAGTGATTACAGAATCAGCTTTATCAGAATTCAAAGCAGTTGCCCATTGAAATCCTGAATAAGTATCGATAGTGTGGTGTACATATTTCAATTTTCCAAATTCTGCAAAGTGAAACACGTCCATCTGCCAAATTTCATTTCTCTGAGTACCCTTTGGGTTACATCCTGCTGATAATGGCGTTTGATTGTAGAAGGAACAAGTAGGACATTTCTTTACTATTTCTTTGGCTTGTTGCCAGGTTATGGAAAAATCCTTTTTTAAACCTTTACTATTAACGTGATGTTTTTTTATGAAATTCTGAGGCCTCCAGCACATTTCCTATCAATAATTTATCAATCTCATCATTGCCTTGTGCTAGAGGGCCTGGCAGACCAGTATGGGATCGAATGTGAGTTATATATAAAGGATGATTCCTTTTCCTGATTGTATCTTGTAATTGAATAAATAGTGAAGTTAATTCTGAAGCATCAGGGATAAATTCTGCAGTCTCAATATGTAATACCACTCTTTCAGCATACTGAGAGTCAGTTACTATGTTGAGAGGTTCTGAAAAATCCATTAATACCAACAGAATAGCATACAATTCTGATTTTTGAACTGAATTATACGGACTTTGAACCACTTTACTTAAATTTTCTGATTTGTAACCTGCCTTTCCTTCTTTGTTGGCATCTGTATAAAATGTACGAACTCCAGATATTGGTTTTTGCCATACAATTCGAGGCAAGATCCAATCAGCTCTCTTTATAAGATCAATTCTATTGCTTTTGGGATATTTGCTGTTAATTTCTCCCAAAAAATTACTGCAAGCTCTTTGCCAAGGTTCACTTTCTGTCCATAATTTTTCAATGTCTTCCTTAATTAATGGTACGACAATTTCTGCTGGGTCTATGCCTGCTAATTGACGAAGTCTCAATTTTCCTTTGTAAATCAAGTCAGAGATTTTTTCCACATAAGTTTTTAATTTTTTATTTGGTTTATTTGGTAAAAATATCCATTCCAATATAATATCTTCCCTCTGCATTAATATTCCAGTAGGAGAACGCCTAGAAGGTAAAATAACCAAAATGCAATCCAGCTTTGGATCAATACGATTCACGTGTCCTTCATGCACTTTCTTTTCTCCCAAGGCTAATTCTTTCTCAGCTTCAGGTGATAATTCTCTTGGACTATTTAAGTCCTTGTCACCTTCTAAGGCTTTGAACAAATTAGTCAGTTCATCATTTTTTACCCCAACAATAGTTCGTAGATGAGAAATATCTCCAAATAATCTTTGAAAGTCATTAAGAGTCTGTAGTCTATCTCTCCAAATTTGCACCTTTTGGGGTCTAATTTTTTGTAGCTCTATTTTATATCCTAAATAATTAATAGAATCTCCTCTTTGTATCTTTTCAGGAGCAATTTGTAATCCCCAGCAAGGCAAAATTTTCTTTACTTCTTCAAACATTATTTCTAAAGTATCTGCATTTGAGTCAGCTAGTAAAATATCGTCCATATAATGATAAATTATAGATTTAGGAAATTTTTTACGTATCACTTCCAATGGCTGTTGTACAAAGTATTGGCACAGAGTTGGGCTATTCAACATTCCCTGTGGGAGGACCCTCCATTGAAATCTTTTAACCGGTTGAGAATTATTATAAGAAGGTACTGTAAAAGCAAATCTTTCTCTGTCTTTTTCTTGTAAGGGTATTGAAAAGAAACAGTCATTTAAATCAATAACTATGAGAGGCCATCCTTTTGGTAACAGAGTAGGCAAAGGCATCCCAGATTGTAGAGAGCCCATTGGCTGAATTACTTTGTTAATTGCTCTAAGGTCTGTTACCATTCTCCATTTACCAGATTTCTTTTTAACAACAAATACAGGAGAATTCCAAGGGCTGGTTGATTCCTCAATATGCTGAGCATTTAACTGTTCTTCTACCAGCTCTTCTAATGCCTGGAGTTTCTCTGTTGTTAAAGGCCATTGCTGGACCCATACAGGCTTGTCTGTTAACCATTTTAAAGGTAGAGCTGTTGGTGTCTTTGGAAGATCATCAGTTATTGTGCCCTGTTCTTGTATAATATGGATGGCTGGTGACCACTCATTAGAACAATATCTTCTGATATTTCTCTCAGTAACATGTGCTAGTTTATGATTTGTTTCTGAGATTGGAGGGATGTTAATCTGAGTATTCCATTGTTGCAACAAGTCTCGACCCCACAGGTTCATAGTTATGTTAGCCACATATGGTTTTAATTTTCCTCTCTGTCCTTCTGGACCTATACATTCGAGCCATCTTGCACTCTGTTTCACCTGAGATAATGTCCCAATTCCTAACAGTTGAACGTTTACCTCCTGAAGAGGCCAAGTTGGATGCCAAAATTCTGGTGCAATTATGGTAACGTCTGCACCTGTGTCTACCAGACCACACAACAAAACACCATTTATTTTTATCGTTAATTTTGGTCTTTGTTCATTAATAGAAGTTTGCCAAAAAATTTTCTTTATGTTTTCTCCTGAATTTTCTATTCTCTCTGTTTCATCAACTTGACCAGCATGATTTATTCCAATAGGCATTTGGTTATTTAATCGCTCTCCAGAGCAGGCATTTCCTCTATGGCTGCAGGAAAGGTTTGAACTGGATTTGCAATGGGGGCCTGTGCGAGGCCCCTCTGGGAGTTTCCTGAAGACTGAGGCAAAGGATTACCCTGTCTGTCCTTTGTTGATCTACATTCGTTGGTCCAGTGTTTTCCCTTACCACACCTTCTGCATATTCCAGAAGGAAGGGGCATTCTGTTGCCATTGTTCCTTGAAGAAACATTGTTTCTGGGAATGACCTGTCTACAGTCCCTTTTCAAATGTCCTTGCTTTCCACATCCAAAACATCTAACACTCCTCAAACCTTTTGAAATTACTTCTCCTACCCATGTATCATCATGCTCATCAGCTTCAACATTAATTGTTTCTCTGATCCAATCTTCCATAGGTGCAGATCTTGCCCTTAATGGCCTGATTATTCTTTTGCATGCTGCATTCGCATTCTCAAAGGCCAAAGATTCAATTATTGCCTTACCAGCTTCTGAATCCGAGACCATTCTCTTTACTGCTGAAGTCAGTCTTTGTAAAAAATCTGTAAAAGACTCTTTTGGGCCTTGCATCACCTTTGTAAATGACTCAGATTTTTTTCCTGGTTCCTCAACTCTGTCCCATGCATTCAAGGCTGCCATTCGACATAAAATTAGGGTTTGGACATCATATAAACATTGTGTTTGTGCTGAAGCATATTGGCCTTCTCCAATAAGCTGATCCTGGCAAACTTGTATTCCTTTATCCCTCCATTGTTTTTCTATGTTTTTAGCCTCCTCCTTAAACCAAGTCAGAAATTGAAGTCTCTGGCTGGGTTCCAGAACACCTTGTGCAAGGTCCCGCCAGTCCTGTGGTACTATCCTATTATATGTTGACCAAGAGTTTAACATTTGCTTTACATATGGGGAATGCATGCCATAAGATACTATTGCCTCCTTAAACCTTTTTAAATCCAACATTTCAATTGGAGCCCAATTATTTTGTGTAGCCATTTGATCAGGCATCTGCTGTACGGTTACAGGATAAATTAAGGGTGACTATGTGAAAACAGGCTTTTTTTCTGCGACCTTATGATCCCGACTTGAAACAACTTCACTGTTAATTTCTTCTGTCTGAATTTTTACAGGTTTAACAAGTTCTTCTAAAGCTGTTATCCTGGCACTTAAATTGACTATCTTTTTAAATATTAAAATGTGGATTAGTATAGTGATAAGGTGCATAATTCCACCAATACTAATATTATATAGTTGTTCCATTATCAGACTGCCTAAAATTTCAAACAAAAACCAATTTTCTTCCAATGTACACATAAAACCCATTTGTTTTTTAATGTGGAAAAAATTCTCTTTTAGATAGTTTCCTTTAAAATATCTGATATGTTATGACTTACCAAATCTGCTTAGAACAGTAGAAATCCGAGGGGATTTTCAAAGCAGCCACCTAGTGTCCCAGGTGTAAATCCAGAGAGAGAGAGAGAGAGAGAGAGAGAGAGAGAGAGAGAGAGAGAGAGAGAGGAAAGAGAGAACGCACAAGAAAGCGTAGCCGGCTAAAGCTTAAATCCAGCCACGTGTTCCCTCTTGTGCCGAGTCAAGGCTTGGGTCTGGCTTCCTTAAGCTTCGACCACGTGCGTTGGCTTTACAGGCAGGGCCCTGTTCGGCAGGGCAGGTCTGAGTTGTTTGTAGCACCGGTTTTAAGCAAGCTGCTCACAGACCTAGGCCCGGGCTAGAAGCTGCCACCCGGACTAGGAAGCCGGCAGCTCAGACTAGGAAACCGGCAGCTTGGACTAGGAAGCCGGCAGCTCGGACTAGGATGCCGGCAGCTTCCTGCCGCTTCCTCTGCCACCGCCTGCCGCCCTTGCGGGATAACGGACCTGCCGTCAAGCCAAGCGGTTTTTAATGGATTCTTGTCACGTTGGGCGCCAGATATTGATGTAACTAACCTTCTTATTAAATAAGAAACACAGAAACAATGTAAAGGAGAAAACCGAGAGGTCAGAGCTCAGAGCTAAAATCTCACCCTTCCGCCTGCAGTGTCCCAGCTTCCCAAAAGCGACCTACTTCCTGTCTGTTCGTTTTTTTTTTATAGTATGTTGTTCTGCCTTCTCATTGGTTGTAAACCCAAACACATGACTGCCTCGTCACTGTCTGAATGTACAGCCCCCTAGGTCTTAAAGGCATATGTCTCCAATGCTGGCTATATCCCTGAACACACAGAGATCTATGGGATTAAAGGCGTGTGCCACCACCGCCACACTCTTGCTATGGCTCTAATAGCTCTGACCCCCGGACAACTTTATTTATTAACATACAATCAAAATAATATTTCAGTACAATTAGATTACCACCACAAAGCTTCACGTTTCTGAGCTTCACCGGTAGGAAGACTTTGCCAGTCCCCATGGGTCAGAGGCGTTGACCCTTGTCAATGGTACACACTCACTCAGGGCTTCCTCGGCTCTCCGCACCCCCTCCCTTCTCCTTTTCTCCCCTCCCCACCTCTATTCATATCTTCTTTCCTCCTTCCCTTCCTTCTTTTTATCCTCTGGAGATTAAGCCTGGGGTCTTGGCCATGTTAGGCAAGCACTCTATCCCTGATATGCACCCCAATGTTCTTTGATTTTCTTCTTTTTCCTTACTGTATTCAAGCTACAGTGTACAAAATGTTCAGCAGTTTTCAAAGGCCTCCCATCCCGTTGATATATCACGAAGCACGGTGATGCTTTATACAAAGTTAATACCTTTCCATTCTAAGTTGATCAGTGATCGCCATGATGAATTTTGAAGTCTATCAGATGTCTTTTATCATCTACCAAAGTGATTCTATGTGTGTTGTCTGCTTAGGCTTCTATTGTTATATCATCCTTGCAGTCCTGAGGTAAATTCACCTTGACCATGATGTATTTTTTACTTGATTAGAGTGACGTAATTTACTTACTCATAGTTTGTTTCAGATTTAACATCTGTATTCACAGATGGCGTGGGTCTACAGTTTTGGTGAGTGTTGTCATCTTCGCCTCCAGTTTATATGTTCTACTTCACTTAGTCTTTATTAAGCATGTCTTAAATGCTTGGTACATGCCTGGAGTACTGTTAGATACTAGGACTTCGATGATGGATAAGAGGAGAAATCCCGTACCTTCAGGAACTTGTAGAGGGAGTTAGGAAAGCAGGAAACAGAAGCACCGTGTTGACATCCTACTACAATGGGTGCGTGTGGCCTGTAGGATAAGAGAAGTCACTCTTGGACACCTCAGAAAAGGCATTCCAAAGGACATGGCCTTTAAAGTGGTGTTGAACTAGAACTGTCCATGCCAAAGATTCCACTGGGCAGGGAATGACAGGAAGACAGCAGGTGAAGGAGAATCTGGTGCCTCTGGGCAAAGGAATACTGGTCAGTAGTCAGTTGTACTGAGCAGGTGTGTGTGTGTGTGTGTGTGTGTGTGTGTGTGTGTGTGTGTGTGTGTGTGTGTGTGTTTTGGCGGGGGGAACCTCGAGATGAGGCTGGATGCTTCCCAGGAATGGATTGTACTTGCAGAGTCCTGTGGAGCATGGGTAGGTATTTGGGTTTTCTCCTGAGAATGACTAAGGGGCCCATCAAAGGAGTTTATGCAGAGAAGTGCTATGACTCGATTTCTTTATCAGAGGAATCTCACTCGTTGGTAGGGAAGGGAAGCAAGTCTGGATCGAGGAGACCGGTTGAGTTGTGGGAGACAGTAGAGGATAACAACGGACTGAGTATGGTATCTGGATGGATGCCTGAGGATTAGGAACTCTGTGTCCCAGGAAGGCAGTTGATTTTGACTGACTTATACTAAAGGATCTAACTGGAGTGTTCAATCATATTCTTAAACATTTTGTATTTTTTTCTAGCTGTTAGAATATTCTGTTTTCTGTTCCTGTGGAAATTTGTGGGTTTTTTTTATGACAGTTGATCTATTTCATATATACTTTGAGCTTTATGTGTAACTCTTAACCTTGTCCACATATGTGTCAAACCTCATTCTTCTTTTAATTGTTCAGATTGCTCCATGTTCATTTTTTGCACTCATTCTTGGTCATAAACATCAAACACTTCCCCATGCCATCTTCTTCTAAGTGGACATCAGAACTCTCTTGGGGGGGGGGGAGGGGAGCTGATAAGGAAGTGATTACAGTCTGTTCTACTATTTGAAAACCTGAGACCACTTTCATCTTTTTGCATCATTTTAAATTCCCACCCACAGTGCACCAGCGCTCTGCTTTCTCCACATCTCCACCGACTCTTCTTCCAGTTGTCTGTTGCATACTTAAATATGATGCTCTAAAAGCTGATATAGTGATGTGAACTGGTCTATGATTCTGCATGTGTATTTGGAGATGAAGCTGTAATAGAAGTTAGGATTAAACAATATCATAAGGATGGGTCTGTAATCCAGTGTGACTGGTGTCCTTAAATGAAGAGACAGGGGCAAACGGAATAGGCCATGAGAGGATACACCAAGATGGTGATCGTCTACAAGCCAACAGGGAAAGCTTAGGACAACTAGAGCCTGCTGATGACTTGGCCTTGCACTTCTGGCCTCCCAAGTTGTGACTCTGATTTAAGTCACCCAGTCTGTGACATTTTCAATATGGCCAGCCTCAGTAAACCAATGTGCTGTCCTAGTTGATGTGAAGTGGTATTCCATGCTTTGGGTTTGCATTTTCCTGATAGGTAATCATGTCGAACATCTTTTAATATTTACTAGACATTGCTTTTTTTTTCCTCTTTTTTTCTGTGACTTCATGTTATTTTTATTTTCTTTTCCATCTTGCTGACTGATCCGGGTCTTGCATACAGTTTCAATTGTAGGAATGTTTTATCTTTAGATTTTTTTTTCCTTCTGTGGTGCTGGTGATCCAATCCAGTACTTCCCACGTGCTAGGAAGATGCTGGAGCCTCTATGCTGCGGCGCTGGCTTCGGATCTCACTAACTGCATTGAAACCCGTGTCTTCTGTCCGTGACAGGAATGAAGCGCAGAGACCCTTTACCATCTTCCTTCTTTCCTCACAGTGCTCTGCGGCAGCCCTCTTCTCGGCCCTGCTAACGGACCTCAGCTCTGTCTCTGATGCATCACACACCTGATTAGCGTTCAGGAGGAGAAGCCTCACGCTGAATGGTGCTGTAACTCAGTACATAGTTCCAGGTTTTCAAGGAAAAGAGAAAGTCCCCAAACGCCTCAAAACTTACAGTTTGAGATTAGTCAACACACCAGAAAGGGGAGAAAAATCAATTCCTTCTTCAGAACAGCCGTATAAAGTTGCTCTTAAATGTCCTACATTTGCTTCTTTGCAAGTAAAAGCCCCCGGGAATTGGAAAAATAAATGAAATAATACTTGGGCAAAATAAAATGCAGAGGCTTCTCAGGAAGAACTCCAAACTCTGAAGTTACAGGGCCTGTTCAGAGTACAGCACACTCCAACTGCCCGAGGAGGGTCAGGTGGAAGCCTTGTTTTCCGAACCCCTGTGAATCATAGTGGTTCGATGCAATCCAGTTAAAGCCTGTGCGTGAGTTACCATCTCAAGCTCAGCGCCAGACTGCCGGAGCGTACCCGAGTTCTCGATGTCTCCCCGCTTCGGCTTCTAGTTCAGACGGCTTTTTAAAGACCTCATTCTTCTAATTGAAAGCAGAGTCTCTGCACTGGTTGAAAGGCTAAAAACTATCTCAGTACATCGCACTTCTGATGGTTCTGTTAGAAGTGGCCGAGTGTTAAGTTAGTCAGCCGGGCTTGAAGCCTAAGTTCTGAAGGGCTGTAAATGCTGTGGGAAATGACGGTGACGCTTTCATCAGCCCCAGATTCTGATAACACATGTTGAAAAGCCACGCTTGAAAGGAGAATCTGGCCGTTCCATTGGAGGCTCTGGAGCCAGCCTAAATGGAAATGGGTCCCCATTTGTGAGTGCTGTCATGTTGAAGAAGCCCCCCCAGCTTCAGTCTTCATGTAGGGAAACGTGGGGGAACTTATACTAGTCCCTGCTCTGTGGGCTCCAGATGTTTCAGAAGGATAAGGCAGGTGTGTGTGCTCCACACAGTAGCAGGCACACAGTCAGCATCCAAGACACGTACACAGTTGTTTCGGTAATTTTCAAACTGTGCAGATGACATGCGTATCTCGGTGAATGACACCCAGCTGAGCCCTCATGAAGTGACAGTTATAGTAGTATCAGGGCAGGAAGTGCCATGGATGCCCCCAAACCCGCCCTGTAACCTAAACATCTCTGCCATGGCTCCCTCTGCCCCAGCTCCACTGCCAGCCTGGGGGACAGGTCCCGTTCCTTTGTTAAAACTTGGCAGTCTGAACCATCTAGCTCAGCCTTGACTATTTGGGGACTTCATTAAATGGCAGCATTCACTCAACAGCGTCTCTGAGATCCATCCCTGTCAAGGAATGTGGCTTCAGTTCACTCGTGATCCTGACGCCTCTGTGGATTGCAGGCCAGTTATTTTGTCAAGTGGCATTAGTTTACAGATGTTTCCCTTCCTCGGGGTTCAATTCATGAGAGGCGATTCGGTCCATCACAGTGTTCATGTTTGTGTTCTCACTGTGTGCGTCAGGTGGTGGAGGACTGTGGTTCATCCTGTTACTGACACTGTTGACTTGGGACTCTCGTTTAAGGTACTGACTGCTGAGTTTGACACTGAGTAATTGTTATTCTTATTTTTGTAATAAATATCTTTGGCTACTGAGAGCCACTTCGAGCTGGCTCCTCCCCCTCCCCTCCCCCACCTCCTCTTCTCCTCCACCTCTTTTCTTAATAGTGAAAAATTTGTATTTAGGATTAGGCAGCTGGGCTCTGTTTAGATGATCTCAGTTTTGTTGGTAACATCCAGAGCATCATAATAAGAGCCAGCCAAACATACCAGGCACTCTTTCCTTCAGACGTTACAGATATTAGCTTCAACCATCTTGGTGCCATAGAGCTTTTCCACGGCCTGTTTGATCTGGTGCTTACTGGCCTTGACATTCACAGTGGACACAAGGGTGTTTGTTGTCTTCTTCATGGTGACTCGGTGGTCAGGGGGAATTTGATGATGGCACAGTGGCCATCCTTGTTCCTCCCGGGAGTGCTCTCCAGAGGGTCCTTGGGCTGCCCCTGGAGACGCAGAGCCTTGGGCTGCAGGGGGTAGGTGACGCGTGGATCGTCCTTCCGTGTCTGTGGACTCTTCCAGCACTGCCTGCTTGGTTTTTCACACCCCTCACTCTGGGAGGGTCAGCAGCTCCCTCCCTTACTTTCTGCCCCATCTTGGTGAAAGCACTGTCTATCTTATCTATCTGTCTATCATCTATCTATCTATCTATCTATCTATCTATCTATCTATCTATCGTCTGTCTGTCTATCTATCTATCATCTATCTATCTATCACCTATCTGTCTGTCTATCTATCATCTTTCTATCTTTCTATCTATCATCTGTCTGTCTGTCTGTCTATCTATCTATATCTATCTATCTATCTATCTATCTATCTATCTATCTATCTATCTATCTATCTCTCTGTCTATCTGTCGGTCTACCTATCTATCTGTCTGTCTGTCGGTCTATCTATCTATTATCTATATCTATCTATCTATCTACCTATCTATCTATCATCTATCTATGTATATGTGTGTGTGTGTGTGTGTGTGTGTCACTCTTTCACAGTACTTCCTTGCTTTCTGACTTTGACATCCTGCAGTTCCTTCTTCCCATGAGAATGTCCTCCTCCCCTATAGGGGACCACTCCCAAATTTTCTGCTCGCCCTGGGCTCCTATAGCTCACAGCCCCGCACATCCAATTGCATACCTGATGTTTTGACATGGTTGTCTTCCCACGTCTTTGGTTTTGTTGTTCAGAATAGGATTCTGACTTCATCCCTGAAACAGAATCCTCCTCTGGTTCTTTCCACCTCACTAAATCATATTACTACCTTCGTCCTTCAGGCCAGACGCCTCCCTGTTAGCCTTCCTTTGGGTTCCCCATAACATACCCAGCTTCTGCTGGCTGGCTCATTTCATTTTTACCCCAGGGTGTGCCTCCCATCATCCCACTGTGCTCACTTCCTGTTCCTGCTCTCCCCTCTTCTCCCTCACAGACACTTCCTGTGGCGGCTTCATAGTTCTCTCTCTCTCCACTTTCGCTTCATTCCTTCCGTCCCCAGATATCTTTAACCACTGCAGACCAGAGCACATCGCTTCCTTCCTTAAAATCCTCCCACATCTTCTTTCTCCCCTCAGAATGAAGTCTGGGCCTCTAACTCACCTTCAGTCTGGCTCTTCCTTGCTCTTCAACTCCATCTCATGTTTCTCCTTCGTTCACTGAACGGCCGAGAGCAAGAGAAACATCCCATTGTCCCATTCAGTTCCTTAACTGTTCTCATCTCTTCTCCCTCAGGGCCTCTCATGAACACAACTCCTTGTGCGTCCCATGCCCAGTCTCCTGATCCGTCAGGCCTCACCTTGACTGCACTTTTCAGATGCGTCTTCCCTGATTGCCCAAGTGACGCTCATCCATTTCACCGGTGCCTTGCTGTTCCATCTCAACACGCCCCCTTTCTCTTTTCCTAGTCTTTCACATGATGTGAAGGCTTTGCTGTGTGCTCGCTGCTGCTCATTTCCCCTCTTGACTCCAGCCTCCCCCCACTAGCAGTTTGGACCAGGTTCTGACACCAAAAGACTGTTAGAGGTTAATGACAGTGGCCAACGCTTCACACCACCAAGGATTTAACGCCACAGTGCTTTGGCCGGAGAGAGGAAACACACATCCTTTGAAGAGTTCAGAAAGAGTTAACCATGACAGTGGGTGATCTTCATAAGTTAAATTTCCTAAAAGCTGCCACCCCTTGTGCCCCTAGCCCTGCCAAAGGGCAGGAAAAAGAGAATCAACAAGCCCGGTAATAACCTACGAAGAAATCTGCATTAAGGAATTTCCTTTAAAATGGAAAACTGCTTGTTTTACGGGACTCTTGGGCTGGGGTGAGATATATTATGGCTGCTTAGGAGGGGGCTGGGTTGGTGGAAATAAGCTCAGCAGAGCGGCTCATTGCTGTCTGGGACTTTTAATCAAGTCAGCAGATGAAGGGAAAAATTGCTCCCTCACTTACACCCACTCACTTCTCCAAGAAGTCTTTGTCACTATTAGGCCATCTCTAATCTGTTGTGAGAAATCTATTGTTTAGATTTACCATTTTTAATCTAGTGATTTTTTTTAAGATTTATTTATTATGTATACAGTGTTCTACCTGTGTGCCAGTAGAGGGCGCCAGATCTCATCACAGATGGTTGGGAGCCACCACGTGGGTGCTGGGAATTGAACTCAAGACCTGTGGAAAAACAGCCAGTGCTCTTAACCGCTGAGCCATCTCTCCAGCCCGTGATTTTTTTTTTTTTTTAAGAAAGTTTCCCCAGACATTTTTTGGTTGAAGTCACAATTTGATCCAATAAACGAAACCAAACCAAACCAATAATGCATGTTTTAATCAGCTGTCCGGTGGTCAACAGCCCCCAAGTCTCTGTGGCTTGTAAGAACCGTTCATTTCTTGCCCACATTCTGTATCTGGGGCGAACTGGCCTCAGACCTGCTCCCAGGCCCTGTATCTTTGTGATCTATAATCTAGGCTGGAGGAACAGCCCCTATTGAGACATGTGACATTGACGGCTGAGGGAAGACAGAGAACCAGTGGAAACATGTGCTGGCTCGCATGCTGCTGGCCAAGCCAGGTCACATGGCCAAGCCCACTGCACTAGGCTTAAATGAAATGATCCCCAAGACTCCACAGACCACAGGGAAGCAGTGGGAAGACCCAGGGATATCTTGAGGTACCCCAGGAAAAAGGAAGAAAACTTTTAGGGACAGTGGTGCCTCATTAGTAAGCATTTACTACTTGCCAGCTGTCTTGAATGCTTTATACTTACTGCTCATTGAAACTCCACAATTATCCTGTCAGGCAGGTAATATTATCACCCCCGTTTTCCATACTGCGGCCCAAGTTCACACGGTAGTAAGTGGCACATTCAGGTTTCACAGTGAGACCCAGTTGTCTCCTGGGTCTCAGCTGTCACTCAAGGAAAGGCAGGCGTGAGCTCAAGGGGCCGTTGGAATATTTTTGTGTGTGCTTATGGCAAGCAGTGGTGTGTAATGATTAGTGTTAACCTGAACTAATAGTTACTCTACTGAGCGAGTCCTTCTATTGGAGTCTGGGAGTAGTGTTGGCAATCATCCCTTGGATTTTTATCAATTTCTATTAATAGCCTACTCCTGAGCTGTGTGTACTTGCTAGAAGTCATCTAACTCCCTAGGCGATGAGGCTAACTCTAAGGAAAGACATGCGCATGCATACGGTCTCACAGCCCTACCACAGCTGCTCACAGAGAAACCTCCAAACGTGGTTGCTGATGCTGAGTGGGGAGAATCTCTGCACAGACCAAGTAGGAGTGCCAAACCCTGTTTCTCTGGATGGTATCTCTCTTCCTACGATGTCAAAAAGCTCTCTGACATATCTGGATCCTAGGACATGGCCAGTGCAGCCTTGAACCCATAGCAGCTGTGGTTTCCTGTACATGACGAGTACTAGATGGGGCCACTCAACCTTCTGTAATGGATGGGAGAGGTCCCACCCCTCTGTGAAGAGCTGATGTTAGTTAATGGGTTGCTGGGGAAGGGGGGTAGGGGGTGGTTTCAGTGATGCAGCAACTGATAAGTTGCCCAAACACACACACACACACACACACACACACACACACACACACACTGGTATGTGGGGGCTCTAGTAGGGGAAAAGAGTTATCAGGAGAAGGATGGGAAGGGAAAACAAATGGGGCTTAAGTCTTTTCAAAACACACTCTCTACATGTATGAAATTGTAAAAGGAGGAAGAGAGGTGGGAAGGAGGAAGGGAGGGAGGGAAAGAGTGAAGGAGGGATCTGGATCCTTTGGGTTGGCCTTTTGAAAAGGAGCTGAGGAGTATGCTGAAGTGGTGCTTTTCTCTGACTAGTTTGTCTGGTCTGGAGGCCCTCACAGGACTCCTGGAGAGAGTGTGTTTATAACTGCCCGCAAAGGAAAGAATCCATTACCCAGCAGGCCATTGCCTTCTAGAATAAAGGTACACGCGAGTGGGCACTCTGTATGTTAATCTCAAAATAGGAGGTGATACAGTTGAGGAGTTAACAATATCCTTTCAACTCAATTGGCAGCTGTTTTATGAATATTTTATGGAACATGCTAAATCTCCGGCCCACCACTTGTCCACTTGATATTTGTTTTAGGAGGAAATAATGCTTTATCTTTATGGCTGGCTGTCACCTGTGGTGTGCTGATATGTCCTCAGGGAGAGAGGGGAATGTGTGTCACTTGGTGACAGACAGTGATCACATCCATCAGAGTGATGTCATCTGTCTGCCCCTGCCTTCAGTGAGCTCAGAAGGACCTAGCCAGGTAGAGACTCTTTCAGACCCAGTCTTAAAGCATAGCTTCCTTTGCCAGCATTACTGTGTGCACTCCAGGAGAATGTGAGCGTCCCTTTGTCCCTTCAGCCTTTAAGGGATCTTACTTCCTTGTATAACGACAAACAAACAGAACTCTTCTTCATAAGCAGCTCAAAGCCACTGTTCCCTGTGCACACTAGTCAGCTCTCTGATGCCGAAGTGCATCCATATTGTAAACTGTGGGCAGCACCTTGGCGTTACAGTGTTGGATGATGTTGGATGAAGGAACACTCTTCAAGTCCTGGTCATAAAGCCAGCATGAGAAACAGCATGGCTGTTGGCATGGGTTGGGGTCTCTAGTGCTGAGTGCTGTACTGTTCTCCTGTATGTTCATCTGTTGCCTGGGAAGGGTTCTGTGTGGTTTGAATAAGAATGGCCCCCATAGGCTCATAGATTTGTAGGCTTGGTCGCCCGAGAATGGCACTATTAGGAGGTGTGGCCTTGTTGGAGGAAGTGTGTCACTGGGGGTGGGCTTTGGGGTTTCCAGTGCTCAAGCCAGGCCCAGTGTCTCTCTTTTCCTGCTGCCTTCGTATCTAGATGAAGAACTCTCAGCCACCTCTCCAGCCCCATGTCTGCCTGCATGCCGCCATGTTTCCCACTATGCTGATAATAGACTAAACCTCTGAAACCATAAGCAACCCCCAATTAAATGCTTTATAAGAGTTGCTGTGATCACAGTGTCTCTTCACAGCAATAGAACACCAGCAAAGACAGGGTCTTTGTGGGGAAACTACACAAAATCTTTCTGCGTGTTGAGTGAGCTGTCCAACTTCTGTGGTTATGGTCTCTAACACCAGTATCATCTTCAGACACATACAACTCGCTAGTTGTGACATTTGATAGGACCTAGAGTCATATCCTTGACTCTAAAGAACATTAATGTATTACTAATGGTTTTCTTGGAATGTTTTCTTTAACAAAAAGTAATATGTACTTAGTAAAACCATATGTAATAGAAAATCCTACCCAAATCTTTCCCACAGCCTATATTTTAACACTCTTTCTTTTGAGAAAAGGCACATGCTGTTTCCCTAATTTTTAAAGCATATTATGTGTTCATTGTCCCTGGTAACTTTAAGACTGGTTCTGAGTCTCCAGTGTGTGTGGGTAGCTCAGCGCGAGAGGTTTGTTTTTATACGAAGATCATTTAATGAAAGTGATTCTGTCATGAAGAACTGAAATAGCACCTTGCTTTTGCATAAATTTGCATACTTAGGCAATGGTAAGATTAGGAGGGACCATGGTGAGGGATGTCTTTCGTGGCATTTGGGCAGGAGGAACACAGATTTGGGGACCAAGAATGGTCTTGTTACATGTGCCCAGGAGAGGAATCACGTCTCAGGGAAATGAAGCTTCTTCCCTTTTACACTATAGACACCTGTTTGGGATTTTTGGCTTCTGAGTGTGTATGCTCTTAGCCGGTGTTAACCGCAGCCGGCTAGGCAGCTAACACCGTAAGTGGTACTTTGTTGAAAAGCAGAATTTTGGATCAAGGAGAGGTAGACTTGTTTTTAAACTTAGAGCTTTTAAATTACACCATTTGAATACCGCCCTCCTAATCCTTGTTCTTTTATGATCTCCTTTGAAACGAGTGTGTAGTGAAGAAGGAAGGCTAACACAGGTAAAGGATTTTCTTAGAAGCCAGTTAGCGCAGCTTTACTTTCCAATAAAGATGTGTTTGTGGAAGCCTGCCCACGCCGAGGCGCCGTGCTTCTACAGTGGTGGGGTGGGAGGTAGGAAACAAAGTGATGAGCTCAAGATGCTCCTTCCGCTTGGCGGCGGTGGCGGCAGTGGTGGCGCACGCCTTTAATCCCAGCACTCGGGAGGCAGAGCCAGGCATATCTCTGTGAGTTCGAGGCCAGCCTGGTCTACAGAGCTAGTTCCAGGAAAGGCGCAAAGCTACACAGAGAAACCCTGTCTCAAAAAACAAAAAACAAAACAAAAAAAAAAAAAAAAAAACAAAAAAAAGATCCTCCTTACCAAAGGATTCAAAATCTAGTGGCTAGAGCGATGGCCCAGTGAGTTAAAATACTTGCCTGGAAACCTGAGAACAAGAGATCGATCCCTGGGTGGTGGAAGTCAAGAACCAAGTACTCCATGTTGTCTTCTGACCTTCACAGTCAAAGGACAGATGTCCTGGCAGGTGCGGAGATGTTTGGTCCACCTCCCACAAACAGATAAATACAATAAAGACATCTTTAGATCTAGTAGCAGTTGACAATTTAGAAGTAACCCGCAGAAGTGCTGTTGAATCTGTTGGTGTTGGCTGGGGTCTCTCTGACTTAGAGATGTAAACTGCCACTTTTCCTGGAAAGGGCCAAATGCTATTTGCTTTAGTCTTTGGGGCCGATGGCCTCAGGCATGAGCACTCAGCTTGGCTGCTCTGCAGCCGGAATGGTAAGTCAATGCTTTAATGGGTAGTTGAGGCTGTCTTTCAATAAAACTTTATTTGTATGATCAGGCTGAGGGCAAGATTTGAGCAATGGGCTGTACCTCACCAGCTCTACTCTGTTAAGCTGCCATATTGATGCCTCATGAACATCTTTTTCTGCTTCAGGTAGGTGAAGTAAGACAAATCTTTCCTTACAAGACGCTCCAGGATGACAAAGGGACCGTGTGCCTGTAAATAAGATCTTTAACCTCAGACAGTGATGCCATTTTAAGGCTATCAATGTTGACAAATAATGTTGTCACCCCTGTAGCATGGAGGATTAATGAGAAAGTTCATGTGAAACATTTTGACTTACTCAGCTGAATATCATTTTTAATATTAAATTGATGCTTTCTCTTTAGTAGCCCCAAAGGAGATAAGTAAATAAATCAATCTGATAACCTCCTAAATAGACACACTGTTTTAAAAGTGTGGAAGCCAGATCCAAAAATTAACCAATGCAACCATTTTTTCCCATGGGAGTTTTCTTCTATGTAGAAATTTGTGTTTGGGGCTGCCCCGCCCCATGAGGTCATCATTAATAAAGATAAATGACCCCACAGATTGGCCTATAGGCCAGTCTGAAGGGGGTATTTTCTCAACTGAGCATCTGTCTTCTCAGGTGATTCTAGGTTGTGTCAAGCTGACAAAAAAAAAAAAAAAATCCTAACCAGCACACCAGCATATCCATGCCCCATCCCCCACACCAGCATATCCATCCCCTCATCCCCCACCCCAGCATATCCATCCCCCATCCCCCACACCAGCATATCCATCCCCTCATCCCCCACCCCAGCATATCCATCCCCCATCCCCCACCCCAGCATATCCATCCCCCCATCCCTCACACCAGCATATCCATCCCCCATACCCCACACCAGCATATCCATATCTCCCATCCCTCACACCAGCATATCCATATCCCCATCTCCCACACCAGCATATCCATATCCCCATCCCCCACACCAGCATATCCATCCCCCATCCCCCACACCAGCATATCCATCCCCCCATCTCCCACACCAGCATATCCATCCCCCATCCCCCACACCAGCGTATCCATACTCCCATCCCCCACACCAGCATATCCATATCCCCATCCCCCATACCAGCATATCCATCCCCCATCCCCCAGCTTCCGTAGTAATCGCTGTTCTACTCCCAACATATATTCAGTCATTTTAGATTCTACTCATGATTAGAAGGGGCATGTGGAGTGTAGCTTTCTCTGCCTGGCTTAACTGACTTGACACAATGTCCAAAAGTTCAGCCCTATTGTAATACATAATGGAATGTCTTTCTCTTTTTGAGGCTGAATGGTATTCCACTGCATGGCTCTCAAAACCTGCTAATGAACACTTAGGGTCCCTTGTAACTTGGTTAGTGGGAATAAACCGCACTATATGTGCACTCAAGTGCAGATCCCTCTTTGCCTACTGATTGTAAACTTTGTCTATTCAAAAGTGAGATCACTGGATCGAAACATGACTTTTATGTCAAGAAGGAGAGGAAGAGTTGAGGATGCTACAACAGCATGTTGTGAGTGTGTACAGGAAGGATTCCTGGAAAGGTGCCGAGGAACCCACCTCCATCTGATCCCAGGACACCTTTTAGATCAAGGGGTCAGAGAATACGGAAAGGGTCAGGGACCTTTTCTGCTGCTGCAGTGGTGCTGGGGATGGCATGGTTTCTCCAGAGCCTGCTGTTAGCAAACCTACACTGGAGAACAAATTGGATCATTTGGGCTGCCGGCTTCCTTGGTTGATGAATAGATTATTTATTCTCCAGTGACGTATCAGGGGCATGCAGTTACTGCCTAAGATGCCCTTGCGTACAGCTTGGTGAAATTGGAGATTAGCCAGTCGGCTTATTCTTTATTATTATTATTATTAAATTTACTTATTTTACACCCCAACCTCAGCTTCCCCTCCTCCTCTCCTCCCATTCCCTCCTTCCACCTCCCTTCTGCCCCTTCCCCACCCCACCCCTCCTCTGTTTCTGTTCAGAAAGGGGCAGGCCTCCCATGGGCGTCAACAAAGCATGGCATATCGAGTTGCAGTAGGACTAAGCTCCTTCCCTCTTTACACATACGGAATAGTTGTGTAGCTTGCTCTGCTTGTGGGACTCCTAACAGTGGGAGCAGGGGCTGTCCCTAACGCTTTGGCTGGCTTTGGGGACCCCGTTCTTCAGTCGGGGTTGCCTTGCCCACTCCGTTCCTTCTTCTGCAGTTCCTGAACCAGGCAGGAGCTATCAGGGGCTCAGTATGGGTGGATGGTGGGGATGTAGTCCTAGTGTTCGGGAGCAGGCTAATGTGAGGTTGTGCTTCGTAGCTAAACCAGGAGAGATTCTCTGCACTATTCTGAAGTAGAAATCCCAGCCAAGGAAAGTACAGCTGGGGTGAATCACAGAGCAGTTCTGAAACAACCTGGAGAGAGAGGGGGAAGACTGCAGGTAGGATTCCATTACAGGTTTAGGGACGGCAGCAGTCTTTGTTCTATGTCTAAAGCATCAGTAATTGTCATCATCTGATTGGAAGCCTTGGGTCAGGGAATATTATTCTCA
Organism: Peromyscus maniculatus bairdii; assembly: GCF_049852395.1. Classification (NCBI taxonomy): domain Eukaryota; kingdom Metazoa; phylum Chordata; class Mammalia; order Rodentia; family Cricetidae; genus Peromyscus; species Peromyscus maniculatus. The sequence goes on from NC_134861.1 coordinate 72,071,537, forward strand.
AAGGAAAGGACATCGGAGGTATACTCCAATGTTACCTCCTCTGCCTGGTGAACAGGTTCCAGATTCGTGACTGAGCCTCTGCCTTCAGGTCTGAACCCTAGCTGTGACCTCAAGAATATAGTAAATGAATAGCTGCTTCTTCTCCAGTCAGGTGTCAAGGGAGATGCAGTTGCCCCTCAGATGGGCTTGTGAACAGTGACCTTTGGGAAACTGGAAATAAAGCAGATGAGTCAACTCATCTACAATTCAAACATCCCACAAAGGTATTATCTGGTGAGCTCCTTTACCAAGAACAATGGAGCGAGTTCAGTGGACGACGGTCAGGTTCTGTCTGGGCTTTCACTGGGCCACGGAACAAAACCCTCCCTTTGTCCTTCCCCCCTCCCCCTCCGCCCTCTGTAATGGAGTAGCATCTTGATGCCACCATCACAAACACAGAGGGCCCTTCCTTTCCTGTCCTTCTGTTCCCTGCGTATCACATGCTTTCTGGTTTGGGTGGAGTGATACTTGTAGTCTGGACCAGTTTGGGTGCTTTGTGGATATTCCACTGGTGCCTTACTTTGTAGGAGTGGGATCGTGAATCACAGTGGCAGTGGGGTGTGAAGTGGAAGGTCTCAGGAGAACCCAGGACTTCCTCTACTGTACAGGAAATCATAGGAGCTGGGTCTGAGCCTTATTTCAGTAGAAGAGTGTTTTTCTAGCTTGCACGAAGGCATGGCATGGGTTCTACCCTCCCTGCACTGTAAGAGGTAGGAAAAGATGGAGGAGGGAGGGAAGTGGAGAAAGAGGGAGAGAAGAGCAAGGGGAGGTGATGTGGGTAAGGGGAAGGAGGAGAGAAGCTTGGGGCAGAGACTCATCCTGGATATTCTGTGGCATAACAAGGTTGGTGCAGCCAGCATAGGTCCTTTGTGTAGGGGACTGCTAAGTGTTGGATATGGGGGAGAAGCTTAGAGAGGCAAAGTGGGGCCGGTCTGTGGAGACTGGGCAGCCACGCCCAGAAACTTACTGTGTGAATAACCAGAAGCAATTGCATGCTTTGTAGGAACAGAGTAACTGAATGCACACAGGATGTGCTGAGTTAATTTGCTGAATCACAGGATACTTAGATGGCAGCCTGGATTAGAGCATCGACAGACATAGCAAGTCAAAGAGACAGTCAAAGAAACAAATAAGAGCGAAAAACAACAGCGAAACCAAGCCACCAGACATGGAGCATCACAGAGAATAAAGATATCGAATGGCTGACATTAGTGTTCATGATAGCTGGAAAGGAATGGACGTTCATGTTCTAGATTTGTCAGTGGAGGAGAGTGTGTAGAGGGTTTGGTTCAGCTAGGAAAACACAGAACTGAGGCAAGGAAAGAAAGGTTATAGTGACCTCAGTTAGCAGCATCCTGTGTTCCAGAGCATGGATGGGAGGGAGGTGAGTGTTAAATGCTAAGTGAGCAGGAGTTCTACTTGGGACTCGGAAGTTTTGGGTGACTTGTGAAAGTGGGATGTCAGCAGACTGGTGCGAGGAGCAGTGATTTGGGGAGTCGAGAGAACAGTGGTGAGATGATGGAGCTAGCAGGCGTAGATGATGGAGCTAGCAGGTGTAGATGATGGAGCTAGCGGGCATAGATGATGGAGCTAGCGGGCATAGATGATGGAGCTAGCAGGTGTAGATGATGGAGCTAGCAGGTGTAGATGATGGAGCTAGCAGGCGTAGATGATGGAGCTAGCAGGTGTAGATGATGGAGCTAGCAGGCGTAGATGATGGAGCTAGCAGGCATAGATGATGGAGCTAGCGGGTGTAGATGATGGAGCTAGCAGGCGTAGATGATGGAGCTAGCAGGTGTAGATGATGGAGCTAGCAGGCGTAGATGATGGAGCTAGCAGGCATAGATGATGGAGCTAGCAGGTGTAGATGATGGAGCTAGCAGGCATACAGGATGGAGGTAACAGGAATAAATGATGAAGCTAGCAGGCATGGATGATGGAGCTAGCAAGCATACATGATGGAGCTAGCAGGTGTAGATGCATGTTAAGAATAGCAGGAGTGTTACAGATTATCCCAACCAGTTAATTAAGACATCTTTCTGCAAAAGAAAGGTAGGACCTATGCAGGTGCTCTGAAGTCCCCCTTGGAGCCTGCACCCTGCCACCGTAAGGTATCTGGGGGTTTCCTCATGACAATGCTTTTGCTCTACTTTTCAGCTTACAGTCCCCACCACACAGCTCTTGGGAGATCATTTACATCTACCTCTTTCCAGAAGCTCTCCTGAGGAATGCAGGAGATGGAAAACCAGAATTTCTGTATTTGAAATAGAGCCTGGGGGTAGAGGGGAAGGAAGTCATTAATATCCTGTTTATTTCCAGCTTCACAATGTTGTTTCAGATCTAGGCAAGACTAAAATAAGGATCTCCTGACTTGAAATCCAGATCATTCCTGCTGTGCCCTGCTGTCTGTAGGGGAGGAAAGTGTCACTTTTCGGGTCATGCTGTCCACGGAGAGCCACCAACACTGGTGTCACTGCTTCTTCGGCCAGTTGCTAATGAGAATGGGGCGGGGGCTGGAGAGACGGTTCCGCCGTTAAAGGCTGACCATCGAGAATGGGCGAGAGACGGTTCAAAGTGCCCGTGCTTACCTGAGGGCCTGCGGGTGGGAACCTCATTCCACCTGGCCGGAAACAACGGCAGCAGTCCCCACTCCTGGGTAGAAAGCTCCAAGCAGCCCCCCCCCCCATCTGTTACACCCTGTTTCAGCTGCCAGGTCACAGGCTTCTCGGCTTGTGGGAGCCAGTGAACCCTGTAGACGTGGCTGCGCGCTGGGCTTCCTGACGGTCCCCGCGCCCCACGGGATGGTCCGGCCACAGCAGCTTGTGCAGCTGCTTTCCACCACATTCCGGGAGCTCCCCTTCAGCCGTCCATGCTCTCGGTTCAGATTTTCTCTCTTGTGTTGCTTGCCCTGTGCCTCCACGGCGTCAGCTAATTTGTTCTTTCTCTCTTACTGACTCTGTGCTCGTATTCGGGGGGCGGGGGGGGGGGGGACCAAACCTACCCAGATAGATCTATTAGTTTCATTTTACTAAGTATTTGGTTAGTGTACAAAGACATGGGCTTCCTTTTGACATTCTCTGTCTTTGCTACACATCCACCTTCTTCATTAGATGTTGGGGTGTTTGGTTAGGCTTGGTTGTTGGTCCTAGGGACTGAACCCAGGACCTCATTATATGTTAGGCAAGTGTCTTACCACTGAACTATACCCCTAGCTCTGTGTGTGTGTGTGTGTGTGTGTGTGTGTGTGTGTGTGTGTGTGTGTGTGTGTGTTATAGATACATGAAATCTTATTTTTATTATTACTAATTTTGGAACTGGATATAGCTAGGTAACCTTGACCTTTCTCTGGAGTCCAACCAAGCCTCCATCCACATGGCTCTCAGGAGATCTTCCACATATGCTTCTCCCACATGTTCTGTTGAGGAAGGCTGTGAATGGAGAAACTGGATTTCTGTGTTCCTTCTGACATCTGGATCGCCCTAAGGCAGCATCCTTTGAAGCTGGCATTACAGGCCTGTGCTAACACCACTCTGCCCAGCCAAGCACCACCATGCCTGGCTTCCATGCTTGAATTACAAACTGTTCTAAACATTCTTCCAAGCTGCGCCTGTGGGTATAAGAAGGGACATGAATGGACATGGGCTTGCAGAAGAAAGTTTCCACCAGGGGACAGGTCATTCGTAACTGGCACCTTGACAGTTAGTGGGCACCCATGGGACCAGCTCTGTTCAGCTAATACCTTGATACTAGATAGGAAACTTATCTGAGATTTCATATGTGCTATTTTGTCTAGATGGCAAGAAATTTAAGAAAAAAATTTAGACTTAAAACTTTTAAAACATACATTAGTAGTATAGTCAAATCTCTTTTGTGAGTTTGCCTACATGTTAAAGTTTGTTTGTAATAATTTATTTTAAAAAACTCATTTACAGTCAGGTACACACCTTTGAATCCCAGCACTCAGGAGGCAGAGGTAAGTGGATCTCGGTGAGTTCAAGGCCAGCCTCGTCTACATATAGAGTTCCAGGTTGGCCAAGACTACAAAATGAGGCCCTGTCTCTAAAAGTATATAATTTAATAATTTAATAGTTGAAATTTGAAATACTAAGTTTGAAATTCATTCCAATCCTCTCATATATATATATATATATATATATATAATGTATATGTATATATATACAATTTTGGATATATATATATATATATATATATATATATATGTCTAGACCACCTGGCAATTCTATTTTTAATGATTTGAGAAACTGCCATTCTGTTTTCCACAGCAAGCATACCACTTTATAATCCTACAAGCCATGCACACGAGATCTAACGTCTCCACCCCTCTGGTAGCACTGATTTTCTGTGCTTTTCAGGGTGGCCATCCTCATGGGTGTGAGGTGGCATCTCATCATGATGTGGTTGCAGTTCCCAAATTAATGGTGCTGGGTCCATCCACATGCACGCTGGTTTGTGTGTCTTCTTTGGAGAGCTATCTGCTGAATTCCTCTGCCCACTTAAAAAACTGAATTGTTTGTCCTTTTGTGACACAGTTAGAGGTGTCACGGTGACGACTCAGAACGGAAGTTGGCAACACCAAAGTGTTCCCGAGGCGTCGTAAACTGGAACTGTCGTGTATTATTGATGGGAATGTAAAGTGGGACAACCATATTGCCAAAACCTCTGGCAGTTTCATAGAGTTAAGCACCCCTCAACCTGTAACCTGGTGGTTCCACGGCTAGGGTAAGGCATTGTCCCCGGGAGAAATCAAAATACATGTTTGCAAAAAGCCCGCAGAGAAGTGGACGACTTTGTCGGAAATATCCCCAAATGGAAACAAATTCCAAATGTGGTGTTTTCCTGCAATGGAATATTTCTCAGCAATAAAAAAAGAGCAAACTGTTCATACACTTAACAGTGCAGGTGACTTCAGAGACACTGTCCTGGGTGCATTTGGTGGCCAGACACAAAGACACACTGTTAGTTATTTAGCTGCGTTGTGTTCTTACCCTGCAAGGAAACGTCACGAAACACGACAGAATCCACTTATAAGAGTTTATTAGAAATACAGGGACAGAGAGTGCGCAGGCCTGTGGGAGAGACACGTGCGTGGAGAAGAGGGAGAGGAGAGAAGAGAGAACCGGGAATATGGCGCTCCGCTTTAAAAACCGGCTGGGGGCGTGGCCAGGTCACATCACTACTCCATGCGTGTGCGTAGATCACATGGTCACATTGCGCGCTTACGTAGCCATGTAACGTCACGGATTCTGGTCACGCGAGATGCCTTGGCCGGAACTTGCTAGGCGGAGATGTCCGGGTCCGCCGGGTATCCTGGCTACGAGAGACGCTTTGACCCGGAAATGGCTAGGCGGAAGTGTCCGCCTGGTAAATGGGACCGTGGGGGGCGTGTTGTAAACCCTTCACACACACTGCATGTCCACTGTATGAAGGTTAGGAAGAACTGACTGTGGTCATGGGAATGATAGTATTCCCAAGGGGGCTTAAAGTTAACCGACAGAGTCATGAAGTATGAAAGTATCCTATGTTTTCTTGATGGTTCTAAAGTTAGGTCCATTATTAATGTACCAAAATGAGCCAAGTATGATGGCACACTTTTTCAACCCCAGACTCTGGAAATGGAGACAGGCAAATATCTGAGTTCAGGCCATATGAGTCCAAGATTCCACATAGTAAGTTCCAGGCCAGCCAGAGTCACATAGTGAGTACTCTGTGATTCATTTCCATTGGTTGAGGGTTCTTTAGACCTGATGTATGAGTCCTGGTTGTGTTTTTTTTATTCTGTAAGGGCCTGACTTGTGCCTGAAAGAGTATGTGGTCACAATCTTCAGGGACAGTGTTACTGTGCAGATGACTAACGTTTAGTGTAACTGTATCCTTTGCCTTTATCCTGTGGTGATATTTTATTTGTGCTTTAACAAATAAAACTTATCTGGGGATCAGAGAACACAGACCAGCCACTAAATTAGACCTAGAGGCCAGGCAGTGGTGGCACTCACACCTTTAATCCTATCACTCTGGGAGGCAGAGATCTATCTGGATCTCTGTGAGTTCAAGGCCACACTGGAAACAGATCGAGGTGTGGTGGCACACACCTTTAATCCCAGCACTTGAGATCTTGTGCCTTTGCTACCAAGTATTTGGGAAGCACACACCTTTGATCCCAGCACTAGGAAGGAAGGAAGATGGCAGGGCACAGGAAGGAATATAAGGGGTGAGTGAACAGGAAGCTCTGGAGGCTGAGGAGTTGGTAGAGTGAGGTTGGCTGTGGCTTGTTCTACTTTCTTTGATCTTCCAGCCTTCACCCCAATATCTGACTCCTGGGTTTTTTTTCTTTATTATTAATAAGACCATTCAGCAATTTGTCTTACATTATCCTTACTCAGTTTGCTTTGTAGGCTGCTAAATGGCATGTGTCACAGTCCTTTACCGTTTCTATAAACTGGACTGTTAATCACAGCCTCTTAAAGACCACGTCCTCATCTCTCTCTGGAACATCCAGAGTTTGTCCTGTTGCTTCTTTTGTTTGTTTGCTTGTTTATTTGTTTGTTTTTTCATGGCTCCATGTCCTGGTGTTGCCTCGCCATGGTTAGCTTGCGTATTCATTTATTTTGTGAGTATGAGTGTTTGCCTGTCTGTAAGTCTGTGCACCATGTGCATGAAGTGCCCACCGAGGCCAGAAGAGGGCAGCAGATCCCTTGAGACCCAAGTTGTAGATGGCTGTGAACCTCTGTGTGGGTGCTGGGAATAGAACCCAGGTCCTCTGGAAGAGCAGCCATCTCTCCATCTCTCCAACCTCTCGCCTCCTCATTATTGACTGAATGTAGCACTTTATGCACAAAACATCCTAGAGACTGTAGGTTGTTTCTGTGGGAGGTTTTTGTTTTGTTTTCTCCCAAGGCCTTTTCCTTTTGCTTCTGACAATCATGCCGTCAAAGACACTGAGTGCCACACTGACATGAAGTTGAGTTGGATACTTTTGAGGTCTTCAGTTGAGCCATGAGATTCTTTGCATCAATTTGTTTGTTTGTTTATACCAGCAGTCTTTCTTCAGTGGCAGGATCTAAACTGTAGCTGTCACTCCCCCGGCACCATGGAACCACGGAAGAGTTCCGTTTCACCTCTTCACTGCTGTTGGCGGCTGTGTGTGGTCACAGTGCAGAGAGGCAGAACACTGGGCGGTGGTCTTGCTTTGCCCTCTCTCTGATATCTTCTTCACCGTCTTTCTCTTGGGGGTGGGCCAAGAGTCTTGCCCAGCATGTCTAAAAAGTACATAGGATGCTGTGAAAGCAAAGGTGGTATTGAACTGTTTTGGTCTTACTCCTCTGTCTTCGATGTGTCAGCCTCTTGTGTCTTGATGGTGACATCAGCTGCTGGTGTGTGTGTGTGTGTGTGTGTGTGTGTGTGTGTGTGTGTGTGTGTGTGTACACTTGAATGCTGGGATTACAGACACGCACCACCATGCCCAGCTCTCCCCATGACTTGAAACACACTTTGAGATGATTTTTACCAGAGTGTCTAGTTGCGTTCGGTGGAAAGTTAGTCTGATTTGTGAGTCCGTCACAGCCAGGAGCTGAGGACCTCTTCTATACAGTTGTTTCAACCCATGTGGAGTGGTTTCTTATTGTCTCTGACCTGTCTCACTGGATTTACAAAGGACACCGTTAAAATTGAGGATATTTTTCCCCCTGGACATGTCCCTCTCAGCTCCCAGTTAAAATCCACTATCACGCGTCCTGGTTTTTATCCAGGCATAGCCAGAAGGGACTGTGCATGCCCTACCCACAGGAAACGTTAACCTAGTTAAATCTGATTGGAATTTGAGCAAAAAGGTGTCCCACCTCTGGAGGAAAGGATAACCCGGTGAGTCCTGCTTCACTCTCTGCTACACTGAATGGGTCCCCCTGCCTCCTCCAGTGTTGGCTGATCTCCCATGAAGAGAAAATGAAAAAATGCGGTGCATAGCAATACAGAAATGCCAGTATTCATGGATGGGATCCTTTCAGTCCCCTCGAAATCAGGAAGTTTTTAGTAAATATGGTAAAGCCTTACAATAAAATATAGGCTAAGCAATGAAATGCAGCATTACTTAAACTTAATTAAAAGGCTTGCAGAACAAACGAACAGAGCCCACCTTTTTTTTTTTTTTTTTAATTTTTTTTTCCCACTGATTTCGGTTGAGAAGCAGAAAAAAGAACTATGCCGAGGGCTTCTGAGCGAGGATGGAAGACATAAAATGTGTTTGGTGTTTTGTTTTGTTCTCAACAGTTCCCAAGAGCTGTGATTCCCAGGCTGTCTCGGGGTTGCACCCTGGTTCCTGACGCACGCACCCCCACGCGTGGGTCTGCTTTTTCACAAGAAGGAGAGTTTGGTGGAGATTTATCCAGCGGAAGTAACAGGATTTGTGGCCCTTCGTAACGGTAAGTCACCTGCCTAGAGCACTGGCTGGGAAGCCGCTTGTGGAGAAGCTACCAGAGAATGTTTCTTTTTTGTTTTTTGTTTTTTTCTGTGAGCAGGGCTGCGAAATGGGCGGGGTGCCTTCACTAAATATGGAGTTGGGAGCCCTCTGTCCCCTGTGATCTTCCCGTCCTTGTATGGTTCCCTGCCCTCCTACTTGGCCGCTGAGTAAACTTGAACAAGTCACTTATATTCTCTGAACTCCTACGTCTGATTAAACACACAAACATAGGAAAAGGCTTTGTGAAGAGGAGGGGCATAAAATATAAGGGCGTCACTATTTTTGTATTGCTTTTTTGCCGTTGTACCATTCTGTGGTGTAGGGAAGAGCCTTTTATCCCATGGTGACTGGGGAATCTTAGAGCATGGAGTACTGTGTTTCAGTACTCAGTACTCATCTTCAGAGTGCTGAGACCGGGAGACGTTCTCCACCTGCCTCCCTCCCAGGAATAGTGTCCTTCCACTCTCTTGACCTAGATAAGGGGAGTTAAAGGTCAAAGGAAATAGCCATCCCTATTATTTATGGCAAGGGTTGTGTACTTAGACACCTGGTGACACTTGGCCCACACCTCCAGCTTTGTCCAAGAGTTGTTACCCACGTCTTGGCATTTCTCCTCCTGTGGCAGGTCCTCTGAAGGAGTCACTTAAAAGAAGCTAAAAAATCACCATCCGTTGTGTTTGTTCTACCTTGAGAGAGGGCTTGGTAGACGGAGGGTATTGGGAGTTTTTGACTATTTCTAATTTGCAGCACATGTGAGCAGCTCCATCATGATGAGGTAGATATGACTGCCCTAAAATGAATGATGAATGTCACAGTTCTCTGTTATGCACCTCTCGTGAACTAGACCCTGTTTAGACGCTCCTTCATGTCAGTGAAGAAAACAGGCCCAGGCCCCTGCCCTCATGGAGCTAATGTCCAAGAATGAGGGGGCCGTCACAGATGATGCAAGAAGGCATGTGGTACAGGATGGTAGGATCTAGTGGGGATGTGGGGAATGGGGAGAGTGGAGGAGAGCGAGGGGCAGTGAGTATTGGGGAGCTGATCCAAACTGCAGTGTCTCGTTGTGAGAAGTTCTCACTGAGGCAAGTCTGGAAGTCAGGGTTTGCCCTGGGCATGTTCCGGGCGGAGGAAGCAGCCATACCAAGGTCAAGAGGAAAAGAACGTAGCTTGCATGCTGCAGGCGTAGCCAGGAGCCAGTGTGCTGAGACAGGGTGAATGGGTGGTAGGTAATGGGAGGTAAATGTGGAGATACAGTGTCAGGTCCAAAGAAAAGAAACATGCTCCCATGGTTTAGGTACCATTTCCACCTCTGTGAAAGGATATCCGAGACTGGGTAATTTATAAAGAACACACGGGGTTAGGGATTTAGCTCAGTGGTAGAGCGCTTGCCTAGCAAGCACAAGGCCCTGGGTTTGGTCCTCAGCTCTGGAAAAAGAAGAAGAAGAAGAAGAAGAAGAAGAAGAAGAAGAAGAAGAAGGAGAAGGAGAAGGAGAAGGAGAAGGAGAAGGAGAAGGAGAAGGAGAAGGAGAAGGAGAAGGAGAAGGAGAAGGAGAAAAAGATCACACTTATAAAAAGATCACACTTATTATTTGGCTCATGGATCTGGAGGCTGCAAAGTCCAGGCACATGTCACTGGCATCCGGTGAGAGCCTTGGTGTTGTGCCATGCCACAGAAGAAGGAGGACAACAGCAGAAGACTAAGGAGCGAGAGAGGGCCAAACTCAAGCCCACTCGAGATAAGCCAACACTACAGCGGCATCTGTCCATCCTTGAAGTCACAGCCCTCATCGCCAGGGAGACAGGGAGGTCCCCACTTCCCAATACTATTCCGTTCAAAAACTAAGCTTCTACACATGAACTGTGGGGCACGTGTTCAAACAGCCAAGTAATAAGAGTTGCTGTGTTTTCTCGTCAATGTGACCTATTCTAAGGGTGTTTCCTTTACAGTTAACACACACACACACACACACACACACACACACACACACACACACACACACACACACACACACACACAGAGAGAGAGAGAGAGAGAGAGAGAGAGTAAATAAACAAACCATACTAGTTTTCTGGAACTGCTGTTACAAAGTACCAATACCAGGTGGCTGAAAAACAACAGAAATTCACCATTTCATGGTTCTGTAGCCTTATCAAGCCAGCCTCTAGTTAGGGCCTGTTCCCTGCCAGATTCACAGCGGGGGCTGGCTTCCTTCTCTCTTCCTTCCTGCCTGTGGTGTTCTTGGCAATCTTTGGTAGTCCTCGGCTTGCAGCTGCCTCATTTCAGTTTCTGTGCAGGTCTTCACATAGCATCCCTGTTGTACGTGTCTTCCAAGGCTTTTCCCCTTTCCTTACAGGGACACCGGACATGGCATTAACGGCCCACCCTTCTCAGCTGCAAAGTCTTCCTAACTGGTTCCCTGAGCAGCAACCCTGTTTTCAAATAAGGCTGCTCTGAGGTATGGGGTGGGGAGTCAAGCCCTCGGCTTATCTTTAGGCGAGGGTGACGCAGTTCAATCCATCACAGCCACCTTCTGTGGAACATCCCCATCCCCACTGTGCATGCAGAGGTTCGGTCTCAGGACACTCAAACGCTCGCCAAAGCTCAGTCCATGATTGAGAGAGCCAGGCCAGTGTGGATTCCACCTTGCCACCCATGTGCCTTGCTAACAGGTCAGAGCTGACGGGGACTTCCTCTGCCTGGAACAGGAGTTACACAAACACAACCTTGCAGTCGGTCTGTATTGTTCAACTCTGAGATATCTCACGTTGACTCTCCCCCCTCATTGCTGTTAAAGGGAAGAGCCTCCTCACCCAGATCTCTCTCCCCATTTCACCTCATTGCATTTCACCTCAGCATGACATACACAGAGGGCAGATGCTTTTTCTCCTTTTTAGGACTTCTCCCAGGAAAATAACACTACCATTTCTGTTGTGTGTAGAACATTTAATGACAGGAACACATGTTTTCCTCATGTAACATAGGAAAAAAATACACATATACATACACACCACACTCTCCCTGAGTCACTTGGCTTAATACACTGCAACTAAGGGATTCTGAAGCATTTTATATATTCTGTTTTTCAGTGTATTTAAATGCCTCTTAGATATGAAGCTTGTCTTGAACATTTGTGAGTGAGAGGCCACACCAGGGGTTATGTGTTAGGCAAGGTCTTGAGAGCAGTAACTGTAAGGAAAGCTGCACCCACAAGGAACGGAGCACTCTCGTGCCTGTGAGGACACATGGTTAAGAACGGTGTCCGGGCCGAAGGTAGTCACGTCAGAGGAGTGTCTGAATCTCAGTCGAGGTTGCACAGGATTGACGCTGTTTTCAATCAGGGAAGAAAAACAAAGCCACGAGAGGAAGAAAACCTCGTGAGATCAAGCCAGAAAGATTAGGAATTACCAAGATGATAAGGGCAGGGAGGCTGTAAGGGGATGACAGGTGAGCACAGGGAGGCTGTAAGGGGATGATTGGTGAGCACAGGGAGGCTGTAAGGGGATGACGGGTGAGCACAGGAGGCTGTAAGGGGATGACGGGTGAGCACAGGGAGGCTGTGAGGGATGACTGGTGAGCACAGGGAAGCTGTAAGGGGATGACGGGTGAGCACAGGGAGGTTGTAAGGGGATGACGGGTGAGCACAGGAGGCTGTAAGAGGATGACTGGTGAGCACAGGGAGGCTGTAAGGGGATGACGGGTGAGCACAGGAGGCTGTAAGGGGATGACGGGTGAGCACAGGGAGGCTGTAAGGGGATGACGGGTGAGCACAGGAGGCTGTGAGGGGATGACTGGTGAGCACAGGAGGCTGTAAGGGGATGACGGGTGAGCACAGGGAGGCTGTGAGGGATGACTGGGGAGCACAGAAGGCTGTAAGGGGATGACGGGTGAGCACAGGGAAGCTGTAAGGGGATGACGGGTGAGCACAGGAGGCTGTAAGGGGATGACGGGTGAGCACAGGGAGGCTGTAAGGGGATGACGGGTGAGCACAGGGAAGCTGTAAGGGGATGACGGATGAGCACAGGGAGGCTGTAAGGGGATGACGGGTGAGCACAGGGAGGCTGTAAGGGGATGACTGGTGAGCACAGGGAAGCTGTAAGGGATGACTGGGGAGCACAGAAGGCTGTAAGGGGATGACGGGTGAGCACAGGGAAGCTGTAAGGGGATGACGGGTGAGCACAGGAGGCTGTAAGGGGATGACTGGGGAGCACAAGGAGGTCTGATTGCCCATGACTTTGGCTAAGTGGTATGTGTAGAAAGAGAAGATACTGGGGAGATGGGCAGCCCACCTGCCTTCCCCAGGTCTGCTTTTTCCGGTGACTGCCTAGCAGTTTCCTTTCAGATCCCCTTCCTCCCCTTCAGCACGCATGCTTTCATCCCCGTAAGCTGTGGTGTTTTGCCTTCCACCCGGTGCTGGCTGCTGTGGAGGTGTGTGCTGAAGCATACGTTTCTCCCAGTACCAGCGTCGAAAAGAAAAACACTGCCTTCTCCCCGGGGTCCTCCTGCTCTCTGACAGCGTGCATTTGCTCTGATCCTGAAAGCATGTGGAAATTACAAGGTCTTCCAAATCTTCTGTTGAATGAAAATGGCCTGTCATCATGGTCTGATGTCATCACCGCCACAGAGCCCTGCTCCCTACAGCCAGACAGGCTGGTGTTCAGAGTTGAGTAAGCACAGGCCTATTTGACTGACATGGTAGGGTTGTATTGTTGTGTTGTAGTTTGGGACAGTGCTGGGGTTCGAACCCAAGACCTAGTGCGTCCCAGGCAAGCACTGCACACTGAGCTACCCTGCCAGCCCTTCAGCGACTTTGATGATGTCGTTGTGACTGGGGAACTGCTGGTAGATAACCGCTGCTCCAGAGACTGTCCCTGATGATTAAGAATCCGAGTCAGGGCTGGGGAGATGGCTCAGAGGGCACAATGTCTGCCGGGTCGCCTGTAAGGCCAGAGCTGAGCTGCAAGCTGCGATCAGAGGCCAGGGGTTCCCAGGGGCTTCCTGATGAGTGCCAGGTTCAGGGACTGTCCCCCTTTCAAAGAATAAGGCGGAACCTGAAGAGGAAGACACATGCGTTGGGTCTCTGTTCTACCCTACACACAGAGAGACAGCTATATACTCATACATACAGACAGACAGACTTTCAACACACACATACACATATACACAGTCCTACAGATACACACACACATACACACAGACCTACACAGACCAATGAACACATATACACAGACCTATACACACACATACACACAGACCTACACACACACACAAATACATATACACAGACCTACACACATACACACACACACACACACAGACCTACACACACACACACACACACACAGACCTACACACACACACACACACACACACACACACACACACACACACACACACACTTAGTGTGTGTGGCTGAATAAACCAGGAGCCATTTGTTTCCACTGTCTACTAGAAGCTCTGGCAAGTCCCATGCTGACTCAATTGTCCCATCTCTGCAATGGGAATAAAGGCTTACCCTTATTTCCCGGTAATTTCATATTGTTGAGAAACTATGAATACTTTAGTACACTTTTAGATATTCAGATCAGATTCACATAACATAAAATTAACTGTTCAATTTATTTTTCTTTCCAAGATTAACCGTTTTAAGCTGGATGCAATGGTAGGAGTCTGTCATACCAGCTAAATTGGGAAGTTGAGGCAGGAGAATCACAAATTCAAGGCCAACCTTGGTGATTTAGTGAGACCCTGTCTCAAAAAAAAAAAAAAAGGAAAGGAAAAAACAGGTGCCATGGGGGTAGGAATGGCAGAATGCCTGCCTAGAGTGTGTGAGGCTCTGGGTCCAGTCCCCAGTACCATAGCACCATGGTAAATAATCCATTTAAAAGTATTTCAAAGTGAAGAAATTCGATATATTTAGAGCATTCACAAGTCACAAATTTATTACCTCTGATCCATTCCAAAACATCTTCATTTCTTCCAATGAAACTCTGTACCCATTAGTCACCCCCTCCCTCCCCCTGCCTCCTGGCAACCATCCACCTCCTCTGCATCTCTATGTATTTACTATTCTAGAGTTTTCATATAAATGGAGTGGTGCAGCATGTGACCTGTTGTGGCATGTAAAAAAAAAACTTGTAATTACAAATCATTTTCCAACAATCTCATCCTGACTCAGGAACGCTAACATGCTGTCAGAGTACCAGTAGTTTCTAATTGAATTCTCCAAGAAAACCACCTCAGGGCCGCAAGCATCCCTGCTGCTGCTTCATGAGACAGACTGTCCTTTAGGATGAAACTGCTTAATCTTCAGAGACGTGAGAAGTCAGCTTCACCTTGTTTCACCTCTGCCATATGGCCCGATCCCTTCAGACACCTGCCCCCCAACCCCTGACTCACGCCGTTGTCCTCGCTGTTTGAACCCCGATACGTCCCATCATGCAGCTGAGCCTGTAACTGATATTTTGGCTGAGGGTCTGGAGATTAGATGGCTCGCCTAAGCGACAAAGCCGTGTCTGTCCCGAGGGTGTTAGATGATCCCAGCTCCTGGATGAAAATTTGAGGCATACTTACACTGTCATCTCCTGGGGACCTCCTTCGGACAACAGTCCCTGCTGGGGAAGGGATCTGGGATGCAGACTGTGAAGCCCTGAAATGTGAGTCCCCTCTCCATCTGCCTGGCGTAACCTAAGACGGTAGCACAGGTGGAGGAGTGAGGAACTGTGTGGCAAACAGGATTCTGCGGGACTGAAATTCTCATTAAATCCTTTTGTGGTAGCAAAAAGAGGCCATGGTCTAGGACCGCAGGGCCAAAGAATTGGGGTGAGTGGTGCTGGTGGCTGAGTCAGTGAAGGCCACCTGTACATCTGTCTCCTAAGGCCTCCTGGAAGGCGAGCGTCCTTAACAAGGGCCCTGGGACCACAGTTACATACAGGCTCATGCTGGCTTCTCTCCACCAGAGGTGAATGTCATGTCCTGTATTGTGCATGAGATAGGACTGAATCACCTGCTTCCAACTCCAAAAAGTTACTTCCAAGGGCCTCGTAATCCCACTGCAGAGCACCGGGATTGGATTGACCACAAAGTTCAGGGATGGGCTTGCAAGGGGGTAGTTCTGTGGCTCCTCTCCTCTCTCCCTCCTTCCCTTAGCGTGCACGGGGGCTGCATATGCACCAGACATGGAGCTCGGGGCTAAGGATGTGAAATGAGACCCTGCTGTCTAGGGGTGTGTGTCGCGCCCTCCCCTGAACCATCTGTCTGCTGCCTCTTGTTCTGCCTCCGTGGAGGCCTGGAAGGATTCATGTACTTGTCTGCCCCTTACAGGAGGAGGCAGCTTGCAAGCCGAGGGTCCCGCCTACCTCGGAGCTCTTGAATGTAGCTTTAGCAAATACCGGGGGCACCGCCACGTGAACCGAAGTTCACCGAATTGAACTCGGATATGTAAACAGATAACAGGATAAAGTGTGGCTGGTGATATTTGAGAGTGTTTTGCACAGAACGCCCGGAGCATAAAAGGCAAAGTCAACGCCCAGCACGGGTGAAGAGGGGCCTCCCAGGGGTGCCATCCGAGCCCTCTGGAAAGAGGAGAAGGTGTTTGCCAGACAAGGGGGACCTACGATCACCAGAGGCCACACCATATGAACATTCTTGGGAGGAGACCTCCTGACACTCTAGGCCTCCCTTGCTCCTCTAGGGTAACGTGAGAAGCCAACTGCTTGACTGGCCCACAGCATTGGCATAAGCCTGGGCACAGTGTTCAAGAGCCTAAGACCCGGGGAGAAAAATACGCTGGGTTCCCCACCCCTAAAATGCCACCCATTTTGAATCTTTTCCTTTTATTAGAAGAAGTAAAAGTTCGTTTCTTTTCTACACTGGTTCCAGCTGGCAAGCGTTCCCATCCCGGGGTCCTTTCAGCATTTGGGCTAACGTGCCAGATGCCTCCCACAGAACAGGCAGGGCTCTGCGCTCCAGGCTCACAAAGGACAAATAGCAATAGCGTCTTGCTCCTAAGGAGACCAAAATGGACGCTGCACACAAAAAGGCGAAAAGTCAGCAGGGAGCGGGACCTCCCCTGCCATTTCCTATCAAAGCCACACCCTCATTTATATGCACAGCCTCAGAACTGGGGTTAAGTTCTTTGAAATAAGTGACTTTAATCCTGAAGTTCAGAGGCCCAGGGAACAATGAAGGAGGCCTGTGCTTCTCCAGAAAGACAAAAGCCCCGAAAGTGCTGGGCACAAGCCTCACCAGGTCCTTGCCATGCTGAACAACAGCCCCAGAGGAACATGGAGACAGAACGTAGGCTTCACATTCAGGATCTGATGACACGTGCTTTTTTTTTTTTTTTTTTTTTTTTTGGATGTGTAATTCAGGTTTTTATTGTAAATGTCAGCACTCTACCCCAGTTCATAATTCTGATCATCTGACGAATAAGGACCGGTTTTACCAGGACCCTACACACTGCCCCACCTGGGAACACGGCTGCAGTGACTTGGATGTGCCTGTCCTAGAGACGGCTGCCCACCTGGCCTCCATCCCCTCTGTCCCTTTTGCTCAACAGTTCAGCTGTCCTAAAACACACTTACAAATGATGGGTCCTCGGGCCTCTCCCCTCCCGGAAGTGATTCTTTCCTGTAGACTCCCACAGCCGTTCATGTGAACGTCTATCTGCACCCTGTCATAAACAGAGCTTCAAAGCCGGGTGGTGGTGGCGCATGCCTTTAATCCCAGCACTCAGGAGGCAGAGCCAGACGGATCTCTGTGAGTTCGAGGCCAGCCTGGGCTACCAAGTGAGTTCCAGGAAAGGCGCAAAGCTACACAGAGAAACCCTGTCTCGAAAAAAAACCAATAGATAGATAGATAGATAGATAGATAGATAGATAGATAGATAGATAGATAGATAGATAGATAGATAGATAGATAGATAAACAGAGCTTCAGTTCTACCTGGCTTGTGACTGTCAGTTTAAAAAAAAAGTCCTCTCCTCAGGTGGTGGGTGCCCACGCCCACGCCCAAGCCTTTAATCTCAGTACTAGGAAGGCAGAGGCAGGCAGATCTTGGTGAGTTTCCAGGACAAACTCCAAAGCTACACAGAGAAACCCTGTTTTGAAAAACAAAAAAAGAAAAAAAAAATCCTCTCTTCTATTAGAAGATCATCTCCTTGAACCTGTGGCATTTTCCTTGAGGTCTTTGTTACATCCTGTTCTACCATAATCCCAGTATCCATCACAGTACTGAGCCCTGCTGGATACTCAGAAATAAGTGAATGACTTCAGTGGATGGGATTTTAAATATAGATAAACATATGCGAGAACGTCTGCATCACCCAACACCATCACAGATAGCGGAACTGCTTAACCCATAGTTTCCCTGTAGTAGGTTCCACGACTGCGGTGGTTAATCTTCATTGTCGACATGACTGGGTTTAGGGTCCCCCCCCCCAGACTGAGCGCACCTCTTTTGGTATCTGTGAGGCTGTTTTTAGAGAGCGCTGACTGTGTGGGAAGACACCGTGAATTTGGGGGCGGCATGCTGTGGGCTGGGTACCTGGATGAAATAAAAGGGGAGGAGGAAGGACATTTAGAGTTGGCGTCGTCCCCCTCCTCTTGGTCCTCGCCACTGCCCCATGCCCTCCTTGCTTCTGTCAGGGAGTATGTACCCACGGCTAGAGTAACTCTGAAGAAAGCTTTGAATTGTTTTCTTTAGAGTGTCATTAGAGAAATGCCTTTGGGGAATTCTGATGTCAACAGAAGGCAGCAGGGATCCTTTATTTTAACACTTTCACAAATTACAGATATTCTGGAGATCGTGTAAATCAGAGGTTCCCAAAAGGACTTATCCGAAGAAAGGTTAGTAATTTTGCTGGGAACATACATTAGTTTCTTATTGTAACACAGTCTTACAAACATCTTAGCTGAGAACACACTGTAGCTCTAAAGCCAGGAGTCAGCAGGACCGCTTGTAGCTGAGAATACACTGTAGCTCTCGACAGCCATGTCTAACCATTAATGTTATAATGTCTAATTAGAAGCCTGATCCTTCTGGATGCTGCCGGAGAGAATCGCCTGCTCTTGTCTAGCTTGTAGGGGCTGCCTGCCTGCCCTGGCTTGGGGCAGCTTCCTCTCTCTTCAAAGTCAGCAATGTGACATCTTCCACTAAGGCTTCTCCCACTGCGGACCTGTATAGCCCTCATCACAGCTCCTTCTGTGATGCTCACACCCTTGGCTCCCTCATTAAAAGACCTTGTGATCTTATTGGCTAATCTTCCAGTCTCAGCATCCCTCAGAGTGTGTAATAGTAGTCACAGGTTCTAGGGACAGGTGTTGTTCAGCACCATGGCCAGCCCATAGGGGAATTTCTTAAGGGAGCGCCACAGACACCCTTTATGATGGCATCCCTCTGGGGAAAGGCACCCTCAGTTGGGGAACAAAACAGATCCACATCTGTGCTGAGCAACAGGGGATAAACAGTAGAAGCTTTGTCTAGTAACGGTGACGATGGTGGCAATAAAGATCCCTAAAAGGGACTAGAGAGACGTCTCGGTGGTTAAGAGTGTTGGCTGATCTTGCATATAGCATCCAGCTTCTGTTCCAAGCACCCATATCAATCAACTCACAATCATCTGTTAACTCCAGTTCTAGGGGATCTGACTCCCTCTTCTGGCCCCCATGGGCACTACATGCACACACATGTACATAAAAAAATAGTTTTTAAATCTCTAAAATAAAGATTACTGAAGGTCTCTTTTATCAAAGGTCTTCAAGACTTCTAAACTACATAAATAGGAGCCTACTGTATGCTGAAATAAAAACAAAATATCATTTGTTTGTAGTAGGCTTATATTTATTTTCATCAAAAAAGTATACCTCCTGGGAATTCTAACTCTGGCCACTGCTCAGAAGGTTCCAGCAGCATCTATCCAGTACTGTAGTCACGAAGCAGAGTGTGATACAGATGTTAAATGGGGAGATAGGTGGCCTGCAAGACAGCTGAGGAAGGAAGGAGAGGCCCTGGATGCCAAGCCCGAATACTTGAGTTCAGTCACCAGAACTCACATGGTCGACGGAGAGTACGGATTCACATGAGTTGCTCACTGACATACACACACACCCTATGGCATGCGCAAGGTATGTGCACACACATGCAATAAATAACTTTTTAAAGATAGTAAATGAAGAAATTGACCGTACGAAGACTCGTGGGAAGGCGAGCAAGAAGTGGGGAAATGAAATGAGACATGGGGAAAAAATAGGTAAAGAGAATGGAAGTCTTGGCAATATGTCCTGAAATTTTTGTATGACAAGGTGTAGGAGGGGAAATGTAGACATGGCTCTATGCAGAGTAAACTCAATAACCCAAGGAAAGGTCTGATTCCATACGAGGAGACGGAAAAGACTTCTACTGCTAAAATAACACACCATGATCAATTCAACTTATAGAAGGGAAGGTTTATTTGGGCTCCAGGTCCAGAGGGAGAGGATGTCCATCACCATCGTGGCGGGGAAGCACAGCAGCAGGCAGGCGTGGTGACTGAAGCAGCAAGCTGAGCCCTCCCATATTAAGCTACAAGCAGGAAGCGGAAAGAACACACCAGGAATAGCATGCGGCCCTAAAATCCTGAGGCCACACCCAGTAACGTACTTCCTCCAGCAAGGCCACACCTCCTAAGCCTATTCCAACAGTACCATCAACTGGGGGCCAAGTCTCCAAACATCTGGGTCTTCCCGGGACACTCTCGCATGGTGTTAAATGGGAGTGGGAATAATATTAGTCACCCTTCCTCCCCACAGACGCTATAGCACAAGACTGAGTTCTGTCAGGGAGGGGACAGGGTGAGGTTACTCTTGGGGACTCCCCCTTAGCATGCAGTTGGACATACTGCCACAATGTTTGCTCAGCACCCAGTAAGGGCAGTACAGAGTCACCCTCTCTGCATATCACAGCGTGGATTTGTCTGAAGGTAACTGCTCAGAGCAAGGGTGTCTAAGGGAGGAAATACTGAGGAAGAGAAGTGTGAGGTAGAATGCAGAGGGTTTCCATGGATGCATCTCGAGACTTTCTTCACTCACATTGTTCATTTACAAGGTAATACATGTACATATAATATAAATGTAAATGTTCATTTACAATATAAATTCACTACAATGTTTAAAAAATCCCCCAAAAATGGACAGTATAGGTAAAGAAGAACACACATGTATTGAGATTCAGATATTGTTATGGGAATCATTCCTGGACATGATTATGGATCTCTCCTTGTATTTCCAGAGACAGGGTTTCTCTGTGTAACAGCCCTGGCTGACCTGGAACTTACTTTATAGATAAGGTTGACTTTAAACTCACAGAGACCACCTGTCTCTGCTTTAATCCCAAGTGCTGGGATTAAAGGCGTGTGCCACCACCACCCAATGAGACTTCTTTTTAAAAAAATAAATTCCCCCTTTTACTTTTATTTTATGTGTGTGGTGTTTTGCTTGCATGTATGTCTGTGCCCCACATGAGTGCAGTGCCAGAGAAGGCCGGAAGAGGTCGTGGGATTTCCTGGGACTAGCATTCCAGACGTCTGTGAGCTACCCTGTGGATACTGGGAGTTGGATTAGGGTCTGCTGGGAGAGCAGCCCGTGCTCTTAACCACTGAGCCATCTCTCCAGCTCTGGAAGAAACTTTCTTGGTGTAATGTTGATCAAAAGTATTGCAAATGTCTTTGGTTGAATATTTTCTGTTGCGTGTGTGTGTGTGTGTGTGTGTGTGTGTGTGTGTGTGTGTGTGTGTGTGTGTGTGTGTTTTACAAATCTCTTAAAAGAAATAAGACCTGAGACAAGTCAAGGAAAAAGCATTTTGAGCTTAAAGAAACCATTTCACACTTTGATGTTCAAGTAGAAGGGTCATGCATACAGAGAGCATGCTTAATACATCCGCTGGGGAACACAGGAGACTGAAGACAGATGAGAGAGAGCCCAAGCATGGCTGTAAATCTGAAGGGAAGAGATTCACAACTGTTTCATAGAAAGCTATGATAGGAAACAGCTCATCACAGCTGCGGACATCTCAAGGGTTAACAGGTCAAAATTTACAGTAGTGAAAAGAAAAGCGTACTCCAAAATTGAGACCAGTAACGAAAAAAGGCAAGGTATAAGAGCGATTCTTTAAAATATGGCCTTGTGATGCTGAGACGATCCATGTGCTTTGTAAACATAAGACGCTTATTTAGGTCACACTTTTGGAAATTCAGGGGCTAGGTGCTGGCTCCATGGCTGTGCCACGTCATGATGGATAAAATCGTGGCTGGAACATGAATGAGAGGGAGCGATCACATGATGAGAAGGAGAACCAGAGAGCAAAGGGGAGGCAGGCTTGTTCTTATTTTACAACTCACTCTCTGAAGAACAAGCAGGGGACTCATTAGAGCTACCATACATAATCCCTCCCCAAAGCAGCGCCCAGTGACCTAATCACTTCCCACTGGGTTCTGCCTCTCTGAGGTCTGGTCATCTGTCAACACCGCCACATTGAAGATCAAGCTTCCAAAACATGACCCTTTGGGGATATACTCTATGGTGAGGCTAACCTTCGTTATCAACTTGACTGGTCTAGAACCACATAGAAGAGGTGTGTGTGTGTGTGTGTGTGTGTGTGTGTGTGTGTGTGTGTGTGCGCGCGCGCGTAAGGCCATTTCCAGAGAGAATTAACTGAGGAGGGAAACGCACCCTGAATGTGGATGATAGCATCTCCTGAGCTGGAGGCCCAGGCAGATAAAATGGGGAAGAGGAGGAATTCAGGTTCTTGCTTCCCAATCCGCAGAGAGGTGACGCCTCATGGCCAGCTCTGGCCACCTCAGAGCAAGCTACTCCAGACTGTCCTGTCATCCCTGACAATGATGGACCAGATTCCTTTAAAGTCTGGGCCCAAATAAATCTTTTTCTCCTTATGTTGCTTCAGTCAGATTTTGTCATAACAAGAAGAGAAGTAACTAAGGTACAGTCAAACCACAGTTTTTACTTTAGAGATTTAAAGGTTTCAAAAATTATATTTGTCAGGAAATTTTTTCTTAATAAACAATATCCATAAAAATGATTATCTGCAAAGAATTTTTGAGTAACTGGGGAAAATAATGTAGGAAAAATTGAAAATGCTATTACATATTATCCTATTTTATAAACCTGTTCACTTCCCCAAGAAATACTGTAAGAACGAAAAGAAGGAAAAAAGAACCAAAAGGCGCATGTTTGGATATTGGAGATCTTTTTAATGCTCTTTATTTTAGATTAAGTTTTCAGGTCAGCATACAAAGTAATGGATTTCCCCGTGGCATCTTCATGCATATGTATCATTCTACGTTCCCATCCCCCACACACCTGCTTCCTTCCCACTGGCTCCTTCTTTCCCCATTCAGGCCCTGCTTCTGCTTTTCTATTACATGCCCATGCATCCATGCACACACTACATATACATATGTGATTTCACATCTAGATTCTGCAGTAAGAGAAACCATGCAGTATTTTACCTGAGCCAGGCTTCCTTTGCTTGGTGTAATGACTCCTAGCTACATCATTTTCCTGCATTTTGAAACGGAATAGTTGAAATGCTAGTCGCTTGGACAGTGGACGAGATACAGTTTTCTCACTCCTGGTTTTAGGGGTTAAGTGGTTTGACTCAGCATAAACATTGACTCAGCTGCTAATAAAAAGGAAAGTGTCCCTGCATAAATCCTGCCTGTCCTTTTCCGGTCTAAGGAACACAGTAAATTTCTTCCTTGGGACAGGGGTCAGCAATGTGACAGGGGCTATGTTCATTGTGTTCACTGTGGCAAGCCATAAGAGCGTCCGTGTTTGATCATGGTGTTACTTTGTTTCCTCCCCTCCCATTCTGTTGCGTTTATATGCGTCAGTGTGCTGAAAGGTATTGACCAGGCGTCCCTGAGCGGCATCCCTCACGGGCAGAACCGATCGATGCTGTGAGTGGGGGGCAGCCCACTCCTCATGTCCGTAAGCATTGTGCTCACACGTTTGCATGCTGTACTCTTTTATTTCAGTAACATTTAAAAGCCATGGCCTCGGAGGAAATTAAACTAACAAAGACTGTCCACAGCGAGGCTCTGAGCGCTCAAGTCTCAGGTACGGTACAAAGTGGGCTGCTGTGAGTTGCCGATTAAAGAGACAGTCACTGTCTTTTCCTCTGTTGTTCTCTGTGTACAAAAATACCTGGATTTACTTCTGGATCACCCATGTAAGAACCTCTCTGGTCTTCGGGTAGAGCACCCAGACGTAAACAAAGCTGTGTCGGGCAGCTCAGTAGATGCTGGTCACCCCTGGCAGACCTCTCGGGTGTTCACTTGGCACTTAGTGACTCTCCTTACATTTAATCCCATCATGCTGGATTATCTCATTTCCCATCCCACAGGTACAAGAGGCAATGAAATTAGAAAGTCTACGCAATTACGAGAGCCAGACTCACAAGCCTAATAAGAAGTGATAGTTGAAATAGGAAAGAGAAGAAACGTGTTTTTCAGTGCCATGGCAGAAGGCTGTGTATTTCAGGTTCTCCTCGGGACATCCTTTTACTGTATCTAAGCTCAACAGTGTTAGCTCTGAGACAGGAAGTATTCTACTTAAGGGATAATCTAACATGCCCACTCAGCATGCTGTGGTTTGGTTGTGTCTTTGTTTTTAAGACAGAGTGTTACCGTGTAACCCAGACTACAACTTGCCGTCTGCCTGCTTCAATCTCCCCAGTGGTGGGATCATGAGCATGCACTACCATGCCAGGCGAACGTTTTGATACAGCTAAGGATAACGTTTAGTTAGCCTCATCACGCATCAATACAAGATAAATTGAAATTATCCCAATAGTTTGCAGTGAACAGGCCCTATATCTGTTTTCATTAGATGTACTTCGAGCAGTTTGGCTGTAAACTCTGATTTCAGTTCTTCGTATTTTCGCCTGTGATAATCCTCACCAGGGCAGTGAGTGGACTGACCCCGCCTTTCTTGGGATGGAAAGGAGATGAGATCAACAGGGCATTCCTGCTGCTTGGTTCTCCGAGGTGGTGCCCCTTTGCCTCGCCTTCACTTTCTACAGCTCGGTTTGTCTTTTCAGAAACGTAAGAAGTGGCTTACCTAGATGCCACACACTTCCGTTCAGGGCGATGAAAATCGGAATTGGGATGAGGACAGCCAGGAGAGGCAGTCTGCATTATGCTGAGACTGGGTGTTCCTTCCTCCCCGCCCTCTCATCCCCACCTGAGGATACATACCACCCGCAGGGGTAACTTCACCGTGTGTTTGGGAAAGTCATGCCTCATGGTAGTTTTCTGTGGCTTAGATCATGAAATTTACCCCGTCTCTTGAGAGGGGACAACGCTTGTTAATTCGCCTTATTTCCTTCTTGCGTAGGATGATTTTTAAATGGATTTTGGTTTTTTTTGGTCATGTGACTCTCCTACATGTTTTTTTTTTAATCTTCTCTCATCAGAAATCACAAGCTCTGCCAGGCTGCGTGATCTACGAGGCTAGAAGTGTGTGTTATCTGGGGGCATAAAAGAGTGGGCTTCCCCAGGCAGCTCTCATGTAAACCCCTAAGAACCCAGGTCTCATTTGGGGGTTAAAGTATCTGTATAACACCGTTATCCTCTGAGCTACTCAGGAGGCGGAGGTCGGAGGCTCCCTTGAAGCTTGAGGCCAGCCTAGGAAAGAGAGTGAGTGAGGCCTCATCTAAGATAAAAACTCAGATGTTGCTCTAAAGTTTATGCTGGGGTTCCTTTTAGACACAAGAAACTGTTCAGCCCACACCCGTGAACTTCAGAAACAAAGAGGGAGAGGGCTTTGATGTTAGACCGTGGTTCTGGAGGGTAGCTACAGAAGTGCCAGATTGGGGGTGATCTGGTTCCGCCCCCCCATAGATGCTTCCGCCCACCTGTTCCTTGGATGGGGAAGCGATAGCATCTGGAACTAGGAGGAAATAAAGTGGGTAATAGCAGGTCTGCCTCACACTGCGTAGTACCTGTGGGGAAGTGGAGGAAGAAAACTCTTTATTTGTGAGGGTATTGTTATTATTATTACTAAGTTCTAAGTACTATATGTCATAAATACTATTTTTTTTCTTATAAACATGGCCATGTGCTCTTAGTGTCCACAGAGTGGAAAAAGAAAATCCGTCCCTCCCTCCATGATGATTTGTTTTCAAAACCAAATGACTGTAAAAGGTTTGTTCCCTTGAAGCTGAAGGACAAAGGCCGAGGACAGAATTCTGTCTTAGGAGACCAGAGTGGGCCCTGCACAGCAGCGCTTGTGTTGGTGGCTCAGGATTAAGGACCTAGGACAGGTGGTTACAGTTGCTTAGCTTTCAGCTCAAGTATCTCTGTGCTTTTCATCTGTCAGGTGGATGCCCAGACTTTATCTTATGAGTTACTGGGCGTCTGTGTGGGTGGACTCTGTCTCACCTCCTTTGAAACAGAGTAGCATTTGGAGTACAGCCACCCCGCCCCAAAACAAACAGAATGGCAAGAGAAATTGTTTTCTTCTGTGGCCTTCTACACAGAGAGGTCATACCTCTGAAAGTGAATTTAAACTTCTTTTTAGACCCCAACCTGGAATCGTGTGTCTCTCCATCCATCACACCACCATATCATAAGACTTCTTCTTTTGTTCCCGTGTATTATTTGTTAATAAAAATGGATCTTATTTCTATTTGCTTTTAAAGTGTAGAAACTTAACACATTCAGAAGTCTCCCCCCACCAATGGGTTACAGTACAGTGACGTCACTTTTATCTTGGAGGTCTCGTGATCCTTTTGTGATCTCCTAAATTATAGTTCTGTGGCACGGCTCTCGTTTATTTGTGGCTTAGCATCAGATAAAATGTTTATATCGCTGAGGAGGACCTTGAACTTCTGATCCTCCTGAAATCACCTAGGAGGGCTGGGTTTACAGGCATGTACCACCACACCCGATTTTATGTGGTGCTGAACGTCAAACCCAGGACTTCATGCAGCTAAACAAGTACTCTTTCAACTCAACTGCATGCCCAGCTTCTCAAACAGGGAGTTCTAATGGAAGAGTCAGCCTCAGAGAGCCATTGTCCATATTGTGCTGGTGATAAATGGAGTTAATTTATTCTCTGTGGCTCTTTAATTAACTCACAACTTACTTTTTTTTTTACATAAAAATAGTTCAACACGATGAAACCATTAATCGCCAGCCGAGAGTCCAGCATCTGAGAGACAGTAGCCAGGATGGAATAGGTGTCTGTTTCATTACTCTCTGCCCCGCATGGCACTCTGTCCCGCATTACAGTCACTTCTGATGGGCACACTGGGAGCTTGACTCTGTCTACGCAAGGATATGTATGTAAGATGTCCCAGTATAAAAGTCACCCAGCCGTTTCCAAATGTCCTGACATCTCACTTCAGTGGCACTCTGGAGGAGCCATTTTAACTGTGTGTTCATTGACCATTGCTGCCCAAAAGAAGGGGTAGGAATAATCCTGCCATGCGACAGCTTTTGTATAGTTTACTAACTCCCAGAGTTTCTTACATAAGATCAAGGAAAAATTAATGGTGAGTGCAACATATTGTAAGAAGATTTCATATTTTGAAATGATTTTAATTCTCAAAAACACTAACCAGAAGGGTGGGGGGGGTCTCCTATATATAGCATATGTATTCGAAGTAGTGGTCTAATTATTAAATTTTACTTTAAAAAGAAAAACCTTCACAAGTCAAGCAGATTACAGGTGCACACCTGTGACCCAAGCTGTTTGGGAAGCTGAGGCATGAGGATCACTTGAGCCTGGGAACTAGGGGTCCTCCTGGGCAATATAATGAGACCTTGTCTCTTAAAACAAAATGGTGGAAAGAATTTTTTCAGAATTAAAGAAGGAAGAAAGGGAGAGAAGATAGCTTTGTTGAGATATCACACACACACACACACACACACACACACACACACGTACCATAAAATTAGCCTTTTAAAACTATATACCTAAGTAGTTTTTAGTTTACTCAAAGTTGAACAAATATTGCTGTTTAAAATTTTTAAAAAAAAATTTTTTTTTTTTTTTTGGTTTTTTGAGACAGTATTTCCCTATGTAGTTTTGGAGCCTGTCCTGAGACTCACTCTGTAGACCAGGCTGGCCTCGATCTCACAGAGATCCTCCTGGCTCTGCCTCCCGAGTGCTAGAATTAAAGGCGTGTGCCACCACTGCCTGGCTAATTATTGTTTTTAAGTAGTGAAATTAAAATAACATTAGTTTGAAGAAAGGGTCCACAATGCACCATTCAAACCAAACTCTTGCCAATTTTTATGCATTTATTTTAGTTCTTTTTTTAAAAAAAATCCAGGTATTTTTATGTGAACTAGTGAATGTCTTGTGTGTATTTGTTCTTTTAATTTCTTGTGAGTGCAGATGGTTCTGTCTCTTTGAGGCTGCTCACAGTGTGCTGAGGTGTGCTGTGGTTCTCGATGCTCTATGTACACATGAAATTATTTAAGGGATGAAAATAACTTCATGGCTGAAGCAGCAGTGTGTGGTGCTTTCCAGTGAACCATCTCTTTGCCATTTTGAGGGTCCCCGGAATCTTGAGTCTGGTGAATGATGTGG
The DNA here is from genome assembly GCF_049852395.1 of Peromyscus maniculatus bairdii. Taxonomy (NCBI): domain Eukaryota; kingdom Metazoa; phylum Chordata; class Mammalia; order Rodentia; family Cricetidae; genus Peromyscus; species Peromyscus maniculatus. The sequence continues at coordinate 72,099,642 of NC_134861.1, forward strand.
CTGGTAGACGTCTCGTATGCCTGTATGCAAGGGTGTAAAAAGAGCAAAAACTAATAAAGCTGCTATGGCTCTAAATGATGCCGGGCCCTCAAACCAAGGGCTGACAGGTGAAGCAATGATGTGCACTTGAACATACAGGGGCATGGATTAGTGAATGTATACCAGTGGACAACCAGACAAAGGGGGTTAATGGACAAACAGACAATGAATATGGACACCTTTGCAGAAGAACTAAGTATGTAAGAGAGAGAGAAAGGGGGCACTCTCTGGGGACATTTTTTTTTTTTCAAGAATTTCATAAGGAACAGTTTAAAAAATGACAGTGATAAATGCCATTAAGAATTTGGAAATGTGGAAACTCACACACTGTAAGTAGAACTGATGAACCTTTCAAGAGGCTAACTGGGTAGTGTTTATTGAATTTAACATTTCTATGCTCTTTAATGAATACATTAAGAAATTTATAAAAGTAGTAACTTGTAAAAACATATGTACAGCAGAACACTGGCATGCACACCTGAAGTCCTAGCTGCTTGGAGACTGGAGTTGGCATTTTCTTTGGGCCACCAACAGAGACTTATTATTAATTATGAGTGCTTGGCCTTAGCTTAGGCTAGTGCCACTAGCTCTTTTAACTTGATTTAGCCTGTTGTTATTCATCTACATTTTGCTTTGGGGTTTTTACTTTTCTTTCACTCTGTATGTCCTACTTTTCTGCTTCCCCATGTCTGTCTGTCTGGCCCCTGGTGTCTCTTTTTCTTTTTCCCCTAAGCTAAATTCTTCCTCCTAATTACTCTTTCTGTCAGTACCTCCTCCCTCACTATTGGCTATTCAGCTTTTTATTAGACCTATCAGGTGCCTTAGGCAGGCAAAGTAAAACAGCAGCACATCTTTACATAATTAAACAAATGCAACACATCTTTACATAGTTAAACAAATGCAACATCTTTGCACAGTTAAACAAATATTCTGCAACAGGAGGCTGAGGAGTTGGAGACCACTCTGAAAAAATAGTTAGATTCTGTCTCAATAAATAATAATTTTAAATATAGGAATAGTCATTGATGCCATATTGGCAGTAGCAAGAAACTGGAAATTTTTTTCAGTGATGGGAAGGTTGACTAATTAAGTTCTGATGTAGACAGACAGAAGGATGTGTATGTCTGCTGCCCAGAGCCCTAGTGTATGATACATTTTTATGCAAAAACAAGGAGACATGGCAATTCACATCTATTTATTAAAAAAATACGTATAGATTGGTCTATTTGGGGATATGTCATCTGGTATTCGAGGATATTTTACTTCTTGATAAGTTTTTAAATTGTATTAAGTGATTTTTTTACTTATTTTCTTTAAGCTACAGTTTTTAAAAATTAAATGACTTACTTAAGGCTTTGGAAGATGAAAGATTACAACAATATGAGCAAACTGTTAAAATGTTTACAAATAGAAGTCATTAAGGAACCTTCTTAATGACTAGGTAAAAATAATCTGTTTAATTTATCAGTTTGTCTGTTTAATAAGCCATTCGTGTGGGAAAGGATAGTTCTAAAAGAAAAAAATTAACTAAGTTAAATATTTTGATATAATTTTTATTTTTTTTAAATTGTGAAAGTAATGATGTGCCAATATAAACCTCCTCTCTCTCTCTCTCTCTCTCTCTCTCTCTCTCTCTCTCTCTCTCTCTCTCTCTCTCCCTCCCTCCCTCCCTCCCTCCCTCCCTCCCTCCCTCCCTTTGAAACAAGATCTTTCTGTGTAGACCAGACTGGACTCCAATTCATCCTGCCTGAGCCTCCTCAGTGTTGGGATTATGGGCATGCACCACCATACCTGTTCTTATAAAACATTTTGGAAATAAATATGAACACAAACATGATAGTTAAAATGATCTACAACTCAGTCACTTAGAGGGCTCAGTCATTGAGCCTTGAAGTTTCACTTATGATATTAATTTGAAATTTGATATCATCTTCACTGAGAGTACGCACCACCCTACTCTCTTGCCTAATTTCTGAATTAGTTGGGGGATAGAGATCTTAAAGAAGTCTCCTAAGTGTCCCTACACAAAATTAGCTTTGTTACTACTTTATATTATAATTATAATTTTTTTTCTTTTCTTGCAGTGCTGGGGGTTGAATGCAAGCCCTTGTGTGTGTTAGGCAATACCTCTACCACTAAGCTGTATATGCAGCCCTTAAGAACTTTTAGTTATTAAGAATCCTTTTTGCACTTTTGGGGGGGGGTGTCATATGCCACTGTACATGATGGAGGTCCCAGGACAGCTTCTGTGGAATCAGTTGTCACACTCGGTGGCAAGTGCCCTTCCCTCCTCAGCCGCCTCACCAGTCCCTACTGTAAGAACTTTTTGTTTTGTTTTGTTTTTTGTTTTTTTTCGAGACAGGGTTTCTCTGTGTAGCTTTGCGCCTTTCCTGGAGCTCACTTGGTAGCCCAGGCTGGCCTCGAACTCACAGAAATCCGCCTGGCTCTGCCTCCCGAGTGCTGGGATTAAAGGTGTGTGCCACCACGCCCGGCTCCGTAAGAACTGTTTTTAAGGACCTTCAAGTCTTCATTTACAACTTGTATAACAACTGTACACTGTAAGATGAATTGCTAAATGGTATCATTAATTAAAAAACCCGGAGCCGATATTGGGGTGAAAACCGAGAGATCAGAGGAATAGGACAAGCCACAGCCAACCTTACCTCGCCAGCTCCTCAGCTTCCAAAGAGACCTGCTTCCTGTATACCCACGCCTTTCTGTTCTGCCATCTCACTTCCTCTCTCTGCCCAGCTACATCACTTCCTGTCTGTCTGTACAGACCTCCAGATTTCTATGGTTAGTGCTAAGATTTAAGGCGTGTGCCACCATGCCTGGCTCTGTTCCCAATGTGGCCTTGAACTCACAGAGTTCCACATGGATCTCTGCCTCCCGAATGCTAGGATTAAAGGTGTGTGCTACCATTGCCTGACTTCTGTGTTCAATATAGTGGCTGGCTTTTTCCTCTGATCCTCAGATAAGCTTTATTGGGGTGCACAAAGAAAATATCACCAGAGTACACTTTCTGCAGCCTGGAGAACAATTTTTTTTGTACTTGAATGGGAAAATATAGTTTGACCAAATATTAACTTTTTAACATACATATGTGCATATATCAACATTCACATATACCAAGAGGAAATACAAGATTAAATTAATAATAATAATAATAATAATAATAATACAACCTTACCGTCTGATAATTTCCTAGAACTTGTGTGTGTTGCTTTAAATTTCTAACTGCAAGTCTCTAACAAGCCATTTATCTCAGTCAAACAGTGGGAGATTTTGCCAATTTGAAGAGAAGGTAAGTAATTGGCAAACTTGATAAGTAGGCAGAAAAATGCTTGAATGCCAGTCTGTGGTGAAATATGAGTTGAAGTGAGAAATGTCGAGTGCAAAGTGGACATCATTTCTGGATTATGATGGCAGAGAATAAAAACTGCAGGTTCAATAGCTAGCCAGACCCGAGAACATGACTAATAACCCCCTTTCTGTAAAGGCTAAAATGCAAGGTAGATAATATTGTACTTATGTCCAAGACTGAAGCCTACAACTTCTAGGACAATAAATAATACTTCGGACTTGAGTATGAAGCTTGCCAGCTGGGACTATACTCACCACAACTCCAACATTTAATGAAAGAGCAGAAATACTAAGGGGTGAAAAGAAGAAACAGGGGGGCACATAGGCATGCCAGTCAAACCCTGAAACTTCACATTATTGAAGGAAGGAGCAGAGGTGTCCGTGGTCGAGCCAGGCAGCCAGGGAATTGCTTCTCACGTCTCCTTCCTTCTTTCTGGTGCTGGCAGCTGTTGTAGAGGAAGAGATGCCTCTTTCTCTCGGCATTCCCTCCACCCCAGCCTTGAGACCTTCTGCTTGTGCTCCTGAAGGAGAATTCCCAGCAGGGCTCAGGTGGAGCCGGCCAGGAGTCAGGGTGGATCAGCAGACAAGGAGGCCAAAGCTGAAAATCAGCAGCTGGTGGGGGGAGGGGGCAGGGCTGAGCGGGGCAGCCGCAAAGGGCAGCCTCCGGGGGTGGGGCTGAGCAGGGCAGCAGCAGAGGACAGACTCCATCTGCCCTGACAAGCCTTGGTCTGCCATTTTTAACTCCCATTGCCTCCCTTGGGATGGCCAGATGGCATTCTTCCTCTAATAGGCAGAGGCTTTCTTAGAAGTCTTTACCCACAATTCAGTTTGTTACAATTAGACGCTTTGGATCTAAGAATAGGTATAAAGTGTAGCTACCCAAAAGTACTAAGGAAAGGTCATTGGCACCTTGCATGCTGTGTGTGTGTGTGTGTGTCTGTGCCTGTCTGTGTGTGTCTGTGTGTATATTTGTGTGTGTGTGTCTGTCTGTCTGTCTGTGTATCTGTGTGTGTGTCTGTGTGTGTCTGTCTGTGTGTCTGTGCGTGTCTGTGTGTGTGTATCTGTGTGTGTGTATCTCTGTGTGTATCTGTCTGTGTGTGTCTGTGTGTGTGTATCTGTGTGTGTGTCTGTCTGTGTGTCTGTGTGTGTATCTGTGTGTGTGTGTCTGTCTGTATGTCTGTATGTCTGTGTGTCTGTCTGTGTGCAGTGTTTCCGAGAGCTGCAGCCTCCTAAGGGCAGCTTTGTCGTTTTCCCAGAGTCCCCCGTCTCCCCCTTATGGTCAGTGACCTACACCCCTCTGCAAGCCCTCTTTATTAGCCTTCGTATTTATCTAACCCTGACAGTCATTGTCACCCTCATAATGGCCACTGTCATTCTTGGCCAGCAGAAGGGCAAGAACGGAATGGCCACCGAGCACTTGAAGCGTTGTGTGGTACTAGGAGAGTCCTTCTCTAAGTACCACGTTCACAGGAGGAAGGATTTGGGATTGCAAGGTTACTCACCTTATGCTTCTCACCTCCAGTAGCCTGGTGGTCCAACTTAAATCTCTTCTTTCCACGATGGACCCTGGGTCCCAACGTCCCAGCTGTCTTTTCCCCACAGCCCAGGATTGCCTAGTGATCTGTATCCCCAGGGTGCCTTGCATATCCATGAGGCTGTGTTCCCCCCACCTCCCTCTCACCTCTGGACCAACAGTTTCCTGTTGGCACCAGAGGATTCCCGTTCTCCTTTTTCCTTTATTGAATGTATCTAGCACTCACCTCTCTCTGGGGCCAGTGGCCTTCTACTCTGTTGAACAGAGTGTTCTTTGGTGAAGAGAGAATGGTGATCTGCCCTGGCAGATGCCGCTCTGTGGCCTATCCCTTGAAGCCTTGGTGTAGTCAAAAAGACTGCCCTTCCTGCCTGTGGATACATCCTCAGCCAAGGTACCTGGCCTGGCACTTGATGTGAATAGCAAGTAGGCAAGCTGGACTTTCCTTGTCTTGAGCACTGCTGGCCTGGCATCCTTGTGCAGGAAACAGCCTACATCACTCACACACTACCATGATGGCATTGTGGGCCACAATGTGCTTTTTCTTTAATGGTTCCTAGGTGACCATCTAAATCTCTTGGTCTACTGGGGAACCCTTGAGGTACCTGAGCTGTTATAGTTTTCAGCCTAGTCTCTGTCTCCTTGACCTTCTGAACTTTTTTTGCATGCTTGTTTATTTTGAAAGTTCATTTCTGTTATTAAAAATGGTCTATATTAGTCAGATCTGTAATGTCTTTCCTGAAAGAGGTTCCTTGGTAGCAGGCAAAGAGATCCATTGCATTTTTCTGTCTCTATTATAAGTTCTTGAATCTCACTCTAAGATGATGCCTGTATCAACAAAGAAGGGATTTTTTTTCTTCTTTCTAGGGGGTGGTTTTTCGAGACAGGGTTTCTCTGTGTAGCCCTGGCTGTCCTGGAACTCAACTCTGTAGACCAGGCTGGCTTTGGACTCAGAGACCCACCTGCCTCTGCCCCCAGGTGCTGGGCTTAAAGCCATGCACCACTGCCCAGTTCAAAGAAAGAATGTAATGACATGTTTCAAAAGCAAAGCGGACCATTATAATCCTTGTAGTCTTTGGCCGTTCCTCATGAGGCTGGAAAAGATGAGGACTGAGGTGAGTGGCTCTTGTTTTTAACTAGATGTAACTTTTAAAAGTAAACCCACATCGGGCTCCATTGGTTGCCCACGGTCACCAAAAATAAACAGTTTCCTACCCGGAAAGAGTTTTGGGTAGGAACAGATAGAATCCTGTCCACGTTGGCCCTTTAACGCCTACATATGTTTCTGAGTCGTGTTAAGAGTGGCAGAAGTCAGAGGAAGGATTGGTAATGTGACAGGGGCTACTGGAATATAGTTCAGCAGAGGTGCAGTCATCCAAAACAGACTGCTCCTAAACACCGCGTGAAATTCATTTTTAGGATTTTGTTTTTGTGTGTGTGGTATGTGTGTTGTGCTATGTGTATATATGTGTGTTAATGTGGTGTGTGTGTGTGTGTGTGTGTGTGTGTGTGTGTGTGTGGTATGTGTATTATGCTATATGTGTGTATATATATTTGTTAATGTGCATGTGGTATGTATATTATGTATGTATATCCACAAATATATATGCCATGTGTGTATATATATTTGTTAATGTGGTGTGTATGTGGTATATATATATATATTATGCTATATATGTGTGTATATATTTGTTAATGTGGCATGTGTGTATGTGTGTGTGTGGTATGTGTATTATGCCATGTGTATATATATTTGTTAATGTGTGTGGGGGTGTGTATTTGTTAATGCGGTATGTGTGTGTATTTGTTAATGTGGTATGTATGTGTATTTGTTAATGTGGTGTGTGTATTTGTTAATGTGTGTGTGTGTCTGTATTTGTTAATGTGGTATGTGTGAGTGTATATTTGTTAATGTGGTGTGTGTGTATATTTGTTAATGTGGTGTGTGAGAGTGTATATTTGTTAATATAGTGTGTCTGTATTTGTTAGTGTGGTGTGTGTGTATTTGTTAATGTGGTGTGTATGTATTTGTTAATGTGGTGTATTTGTGTGTGTATATATGTTAATGTGGTATGTGTATTGTTAATGTGATGTATGTGTATGTATATTTGTTAATGTGGGGTGTGTGTGTGTGTGTGTGTGTGTGTATTTGTTAATATGGTGTATGTGTGTGTGTGTGTGCTTGTATTTGTTAATGTGGTGTGTACTTGTGGATACCACAGGTCACAGATCAACTTTGGATGTCTTTGCTCAATCACTTTGAACATTTACTTTTTTTTTTTCTTTTTCTTTTGAGACAACATCTCTCATTGAACCTGAAGTTCACCAGTCAGGCGAGGCTGGCTGGCCAATGAGCTTCAGGAATATTCTTGTCTCTGCCTCTTCCCTTAGTGTTAGGGTTATGGGTGTACACCATCATAGCTAGCTTTTTACATGAGTTCTGGGGATCCGAACTCAGGTTCTCATGTTCATGCAGTAGGGATTTTACCAACTGAACTATCTCCCTGGTCCTAAATTGTTTTATAAGCTGTTTAAGTATCTCGTCTGCAAGCCTAAGAGTGTGGTGTGTGTGTGTGTGTGTGTGTGTGTGTGTGTGTGTGTGTGTGTCTGTGTCTGTGTGTGTGTGTCTGTGTCACACGAGCGTGCACAAACACATACTCATATTGGGAGAAGGCTGGGACTTAGAAAGTCCACTCTCCATTGTATAAAACAGGACTTATTTTATCTACTTGTCTAGATCCTCAAATTTGTCTGCTGTTTCTGATGTAGAAATCTAGGGCCCATGATTTTGAGACAGCCTTTGGTAATCCTCCTGCCTGGTTTTGTCCCTGTGAATTTAGTGCTTATATGTGAATAGATAGATGTGCAAAGATACGATGTAATAAGTGTGCACATGCATTTGCTCCACATTTTCTCTATATCTTATAGAAACACGAGATTCTCGCCATTAAAAAGAGCTAAGTTTGGCTAAAGAGAATCTTTCCTTTGATTTTCACTTGGAAATGTCATTTAACTCTTCAGCACTGTTGTTTTCTGATAAAGGAACTGGATTGCAAATACAATCCAAATTTATCTATTAGTTAATAAACCCAACCATAAAGAGCTGGGGACCCCCACCCCAATAACTACAGTATAAAAGGCATAGAAATTTCTGTCTCTTATAACAGCTGGGGAGCAGGTGGCTCAGAGGAAAGGTGGAGATACTTTTCTTCTTCCCCAGAGGTGTGCTCCACTGTGACTAATCAGTGGTTTAAGTTGGGGGATGGAGTTAGAGCTTTCCATGGCATGCTGGGAGAAGTGTGTTGTAAAAGAAATACCGCTGTCTGGTAAAAAGGAAAGATAATTGAATGGTGTAATAGAGTACATTTTTAGGAGAAAGAAAACAGGTAACCCTGAAGGTGACTTAAAAAAAAACAAACCACTATACATAGTCCCATTTATAAAAGAAGATGTAAGGAGCTGGATAGAATCAGGCTATTTCCTCCTTGTCTAACTTCCTGTCTTAGTCCATTTAGATGGCGGCTGGGGGATGAGAAGTTATAGATCATGGTGCTGACATAGTCAGTGTCTGAAAAGGACCCCCTTCCTCATAAAGATGCCTCTTTATTGCAACCTCACATGATGGAATAGGTGAGGGATCTCTCTCTGGCCCTTTTTATAAGGGCACTAATCCTATTCATGAGGGTTCCCTCCACATAATCACTTACACAAAGCCCCATCTTTTAATACCATTATCTGGACTGGACTTGGGTTGGGATTTTAACATATGAATTTGGGAGGCACATAAACAATAAATCTACAGCACTTACATATATAACTAAGTTAAATTTATGTATATGCATGTATATGGTATATAGAGCAAGATGGGGAGGGATTCTAACTCTGCTTTCTCTGTGTGTATATCTTACATGTTCAAAAGAATGGTGAGCCCTTGAGAAACAAATCTACATCAGACCCTCTCTGTGCGAGTCTCTAGCACAGCATCTTCTGTATACAGGGAACACGGGAGATGTCTGTAGGTTGAATCCCTGGACGGGAGTCTGATCAGCTGTTGAAATGATTCTTCTTCAAGGAGTTGGCTCCCTGCACAGACATTGCTCTCTGATTCACTTTATCTCTGGGATGCCGAGGTTGGAGGTGACTTGGGTGGCTTCCACCACCCTTTTCCTGTGGTGCTAAATGCATTATTGATTAGCGAGGGAATTGACGAGCAGAAGTGGTCTCGGCAATGCTCTTCTTCCCTTCTCTTTGTGTCGTTTTAGCAGAAGGGCGACTGTGCCCAAGCTTCCTCGGAGCTGCGTGATAAGTAGCTGCCGGGGAAATTAATAGGCGCTTCTAGATGAGACCAAGACAAGGGGCCGGGCTTGGCCACCCCGATTTTTGCTTCTCTTTGCTCACCCTCCTGGCAGGAGCCACCTTGCTCATGGTTTGGTCTCAGCTCCTCCCTTGCTTGTCTGGAGCCGTTGGTGAGTCACAGCAACCTTGCTGGCCCTCCTCTTCCCACTGTGAAGGAGAGAGGTTGCCACCAGATCATGCCCCTCTAGCTCCTAGAGACAAAGCCTCTTCTAGAGCTGTTGGTGGCAAGGGGGCTCCTGGGCTGCTGACTGGCCAGCTTCCCCTCTCTCCTCTGTGAGATTTCCTGCTGAGGTAAGTAATGTGGAGTGGGTTTTCATGCTTTTTCTTGAGCTTTCACTTCCTTTTGTGTACGCCTGGCTTGTAAATGTGGTGAATAAATGCTATAATTATGACCCTCTTTGACAGCCCTGTAATCTAATTGTAATTCACTCTGAGCATCTTTTGAAGACAATGCTGTGTATTGAAGAAGCAGCTGTTCCAATCTCCTCTGCTCAGCTGACAAGAATGAGTTAGAAGCAGCCCCATCAACTACGGGAACTTCTGACCTATTCAAGATCTGACAGAGGGCTGTTCTCTGAGCGCGTATGTGTGCGTGTGAGTGTGAGTAGACTGTCCACACCCATGTGTGTCTCCTTCCTATACTCTACGCTTGACAAGAGAGTGCTTGGGGAGAACCGTCATTTAAATTGGTTTTTACATGAATAAGCAAATGATTCTGAAGTGGGTGAGCTCTTTGGGTGTGCTTTCTGCAGTAAGCAAGACCGTTTTTCACCTTTAACAGAGGCGCCGTCCCTCTTAACCAGGAGTGGGTCCCCGGTAGGGCTGGCTGGAGGCTGTTGGAGACTCAGTGTTCATTCGATGTTCTAATGGTTCCCGGGGCGCGGAGGGGCTGTAACAAGTACCACACACTGGGCAGCAGAAATCGGTTGTCTCTCAGTTCTGGAGGCCAGAGGTTGGAAATCAAGCTGTCTGTAGCACCGATTGATTCCTTCTGAGTGAAGGAGCTCCTCTGTGAAGGAGCCCCACACAGCCTCCTCCCTGGCCTCTGGCAGCAGCAGGTGCTGCTTGGCTTCTACATGATGCTCTCCCTAGGCATTTGCTTTCTTCTCCATTTGTGTCTGAGTCCAAATTCCCTCTTTGGACAAGGACGTCAGTTATCCTGGGTTACAGCCTACCCGAATGACCACATTTGAACTTGATAGCTGTTACAATGATCCTAGCTCCATATAAAGTCACAGTCAAAGGATCTAAATGTACAGAGTCCAATACACCTTTTTGTTGGGGCCAAGGGAGACTCAAGTCAGCCCAACACTGGTGGGTATTTGAATATGCAGGAATTCTTTTCTTATAATAGAAATTTTTTCTTATAATAGCCAAAAATATTTGTGTCCTACAAAGCTTTTGGATAAAAATGCAAGCAGAATCTCACAAGAACATTCCATAATGGTATTGTCCTTTTCATTTATTTTGGGCTAAACACAGAACAATAAATCTGCCATCATTGCTGGTATGTGGCCAAGAAGTTGCAGTGGATCCTGGCCTACCTTTTAACCTTGATTGCCCTGGATGCAGTGTCCTGAACATGAGACAATATGAACGGATCAGTGGTGGGTCACTTCAGAACCTTCTGAGGGGCAGGTGAACTTGGGGGGATTTACCTTGAGGTTGAATACCAGGGATTTTCCCACCATCTCATCTCTGCTTCCTGCTGCAAGAAGGAAGTTAGGAATGAATCAGGAAGTCCTCCTGGGTTCAGAGACCTGTATTTGAGGGCTCTGTGAACCAGACCACTAGCTGATCTGAAACAGGTTTGGAAACAGTGTCAAAGATCAAGGGGGAACCACGTGGCAAGAAAGAGGTGGCACCTGGATGTGGTGGGAGTAGCAGGGAGCCAGATTTTAGGGAAACAGACCGTGGCCAAGGTCCTGTGATCAACTACCGTGATAATGGACAAGTATACTCATCTTTCTCTTCCCTGTGCTATGTGGTACTGAGCTCAGATATGTTGAGGCTGTGGTCCTGCAATGTCAGGGCTGCCCAGTGGATAAGAAGGTAGAAGACAGTTGTTCGGTACTAGATCGGTGCTCAAGTGTAGAAAGTTATGAAAGGCAATGAGTAAGGGTCAGGCTGACCTGCGAAAACATGAATGACCCCCTGGCACACTACTAATGGCACTGCTTGGGCAGGTAATATAAGGAGCTGATTGGGGGTCCGTGTTGGAAGAAATACAAGAAAAGACAGGAAGAGATTATATGTGGTTGAAAGGGAAAACAGTGTGTGTGTGGGGGGGGGGGAGTAAAGGCACCCTGCAGCCTACCTCTAGACATACAGGCAAGATGCTGGACTGGAGGCTAGTCACACAGCCCCTGCCTGTCCGCACCTTTACCGTCAGCCACACCTGTGTCCCTGTCGTTTGGTAAGTGTATTTCTACAGACTGGTGTGTCTCTGTAAGTCCAGATACGTCCCCGGTCACACACCAAAAACGACTGGGAAGATTCCTGGGAGGTGAGCACAGCAGTTTAGCGAGGAAGACACAATTTCAAGTCTTTACTATTGAGGCCGATTCCTGGCTCTCCACGGCCTCGCCTCACAGTGAAACAGACCGCAGGGTTTAGATGGTACACACACCAGAGGGTAACTTGTTTTTACTTGAAGGGGTCGGAAAGCCTGCTGACCCCTTTTGGAAGAAGGAGACAAGCCTCGTGGCAGCTCTTTGGTGTGGAGTGTAAATAATTCAAGATGTTAATTTCAAAGACCGTCTGGGATGAAGAAAAGCTGATAAATTTGTTTCTCTAGACTGCCCCTTTCCCACAATCATGACTATTGCTATTCTTTTTGAAATCCCAGTCTTTGAACACAACCCTTAGGGAAGGAGCTGGGTTACTTGTAAGGCATGGTTATTCATTTATTACACACTGACAATCAAATAGGAGTGTGGTGCTATGCCATATACGCTATCAAAGTTTTGAAGGAATGGGTTGTAAAGGACGATTATTCATTTATCGCACACTGACAATAGAATAGGAATGTGATGCTGTGCTATGTACTATGTCAAAGTTTTGAAGGAAAGGAAGGCCAATGGGAACAGCAGAAGGAGGGATGAACTCCGCTAGGAAGAATGCCCCTGGTAGATTGCCTGTGGGAGGTGAAGGCAGGCTTCTGAAGGGGTGTATAACATTTCAGCTGCTCCTTGAAGGACAGATTTAAAACAAAACAAAAACAAAAACAAAAACAGTAAACAAAGGGCTGAGAAAAATTCCAGGTAAAGGGCTAGCCTTGGACAAAGACGAAAGAAAGTGCTTTGTGTCATCAAAAATCTAGCTGGTAATCCAGCATGCCTGGGTGTGGGGTTTGCAGTGAGAATGTTAGTCCAGACCCCTGGAAGGCTACAGGTTAGCGCTAATTTATGAAAGAGATTGAACGTTGTGCCATGAGGGGGAGTTGAACTTGATGCTGTAGGTAATAGCAGACACTGAGTGGCTGGCTTTTGACATGATCAGACCTCCTTTTCTATGGGATGGGGCCAGCTGTCCTCAGTTGGCACCAGATCATGTGGAGGCTGGGTATCAAGGGTTTTCAAGTCTCATGCCATCCCCTCAGGGTCCTCCTGAGGTTCTTCATGTTATTGATGTTGCTATATCATTTCTGGAACAGGGTCTTACTCTGTGACTCAGACTGTCCCTGAACTCATGTAATCTTTCTGCCCCAATCTTCCATGTGCTGGGATTACTCCCATGAACCACCTACTTGGTTCATGTTCTTATTCCTGTGAGGACATTAAATACACAGCTTTTCATGTGTGATTGCCTCTCAGCGTGACGAATGTCTGGAATGCAGGCATCTGACTGAATGCTTTTGTTCTGTTGTGTCTTCATCTTGAGCCTCTCCCTTCCCCCGTGGTTGAAACAGCTCTTAGTGTGTTACCCAGGCTGGTCTTCGACTCCTAGGCTCAAGTTATTCTCTTATCTGAATTCTGCCCACCACGTTCCAGTAGCATCTGCCTTTGATTTGATTCCATCATCTTCTGTTTCTTCTCCAAGTCCCCCTTTTACTGTACATTGATACTTGATTTTGAGTCTCAAGACGATTCTTCCTACAAAGAAAAATAGTAGGTCTTATACTTGGCTAAGTAAAAAATATCCAGGACTGTCGTTAGTTTGTCATTGGGATACTGAGACAGGAATGGCAAGTTAGTGAAGTCGAGCAACATGTCAAGTTAGCCTGACGTTGGGTACCTGTTGGGGGGAGTAGTTATGAAATGTTTTCATAAAATACACTGTGTAATGTGAGGGCATCTCCATTTTTAGATGAAATTCACTTTCTGAAGCTACATCTTCAAGCTGGTGCTAATGGCCAGACCCTGGCTGGGGAAGCAGTGTTCTGACTACTCTTAACCTCTTTCCTTGTTCATTTAATAACTATTGTTCTGTAGCATCAGAAAATGAAGGGCATGTGTGAGTGGATGAGCCCTGCAGATGAAACACTGGGCTTTGTGAGATAGTATTCAGAGAGCCACACAGGAAGCTACAAGGGCGGGCCTTCTTATTCACATGTAATCACAATGGGTTAGAATGCTGTTTTTAAAGGGAAGAAACTCATCCAGCAAGATGGCCCCACTGAGTTCAAGTCCTGGAACCCATGGTGGAAGGGGCAAGCCAACTCTCCAAAGTTGTACTCTGACCTCCCCACACACATTTGTGGCATGTACATGCTCGTGTGTGCATGCACACACATACATGCATGCACATGCACACACACACAAATAAAATAAAAATTAAAAGGTGGAAACCACTGCTATGATGGGGAATTGTTGATTCACTGAAACCAACACTGTAGCTGGCCCTACAGAGGCGTATTGTGGGTATTTGATGACTGGTGAATTAAATGAGATCAAACCATCCTGTTAGGTGCACGTTTGAGGGGGATGTAGGGCTTTGGGTGTGAGCTTGGTTGATTTAGATCTTTTCACTCCTGGTATCTCACAGCATAATGGCTCCTGAGAATGAGAGGGGAGAAACACGAATTTAAGAAACTGTACTCTTGGCTCTTTTCTGCTTGTTCAATTAAGCTTTGTCCTTTAATGGCCTCAGAAGGCTGTGGGACACTACATTTTATTATGATGATTTTGAGTCAGCAAAATCCTGCAACTGTTCTCTACATTCTGTGGTAAAAGAGTTAGAGCCTTCTGTTAGATGTAGCTCATAATGTGAGTGGTTGTGCCAGTGAGACTTTCGTTTCTGTGAACATTTTACCTGAGAGAACTAATGAAAAAACAAACAAACAAACAAACAAACACCCAGAAAGATTCATCTTGGCCTGCAATTCCAGAGGTTTATACCCAGCTTTGGCTGGATCTGTTGTTTTGGGGCTGAGATAAAGCAGAGCATCATGGCAGAGATGCTATGATGGGACAAATATATATACATATATATGTGTGTGTGTGTGTGTGTGTGTGTGTGTGTGTGTGTGTGTGTGTACACACACACACACACACACACACACACACACACACACATATATATACTTTTTTCTTTCTCCATGTTGTTACTTTGTTTTGGTTTTTAAACAATGTTTCTTCTATGAAAATTCCATACAATGGATTTTGAACATATTCATCCTCCCCAGCTCCTCCCATAACCACCCTCTCATCCCTTTCCACCCCACTTTAAGTTATCAATGTCTTATATTTTCCCCGTCAAGTCCAGTTTGGGTTGCTCCGCTAGCCTTGGGAGTCAGGCCTATCCTGGCCTGTGATCTGCCTACCGGGGGGCCATATCATTAAAGAAAACTGACTCTCCCTCTCCCAGCAGCTACCAAATGCCAGCAGCTCCTCAGGCAGCAATGGGATCCCACGCCCACCCTCCCACTCTCTTTTGGGATTTTGTCTCCCTTGAGCTCATGCAGGTCTTGCAGATGTTATCACAGATTGTGATTTCGTGTGTGCAGCTGCCCTGCTGCATCTAGGAAACAGTTTCCTTGGTGTCACAAGGCTCTTGGAATCCATCCCTCTTCCTCATAGATCCCTGAACCTTGGGGGAGGATGGGTGGAATACTGTATATCCCATTTAGGGACCGTTCTCCATGTCCATGTTCATACGCGTGTGTGTAGATGCACATGGAGGCCTCAGGCTGACACCAGCCATTGTCCCCAATCACTCTTCTGTCTTTGCTATTCCTGAGGCAGGGTCTCTCAGTCAAAACCAGAGCTAGCCCATATGGCTTGTCTTGGTGTTGCTAGCCAGCTTGCTCTGGGGTTCTTATCTCCTCCACCTTTGGAGACTAGAATTATAGGCAAGTGGCTCTCCCCTCCCAAAGTCCTCCCCCATTGACATGGGTTTTCAGATCTGAACTCTGGCCCTAACAATTATGAATCAAGCATCTCAGCCACTGAGTCAACTGCCCAGGCTCTGTTACCAACCTTTGAATCAACAGCCAAACTCTCATATGTACTCAAGGATGGAGAAGGAGAAAGAGGCCACCCTGAGGCTGTAGAATTATCCAGAGGACAATGGGAGTCATGTGTGTCTTAAACTGCCATAGAAGAGTCATAGACTAAAAACTCCCAAGTCCAGGCCTTCTGTTTCAGCCCTCCTGCTTATTACCTGGGAGATACAAAGTCAATAGTTAACATCTTCATGCTGAAATTCCCCTTTCTGTCAAATGTCAAAGTAGGAGTCATGAAGATGTCCTGAGGGTAAAACAAGAAGAGATATGACACATGATTGAAAATCATAGCTAAAGTTCTCTACAGAGGTGGGGAGATGGCCGTGACACTTTGGTGGTCAGCATGGGGAAGACCGCTCAGAGGCCCGAGCAAAGCTAAGTGTCTGGGATAGACTAGCCACGGAGGCTTGCTTCATTTATCGTTTGAATGTTTGCTTCAGAAGTCACATACCAGAACTTGAACCCCAAGGTTCAAGGCAGAGCCTGCTGGAGATGACTAGGTCAGGAAGGCTCTATGTCCGTGAATGGAAGCCATGCTGTACAAAGAGCCTGGAGAAAACTATCTGGGACCTTTTGTCCTTTGTCTTCTTGGGAGGAACAGAGTTCATTTATGACGTTCTGCCATATGAAGACTCAGAGCGAAGCCACGCCATCTGTGAAGAAGGGGACCCCCAAAGACACCAATTTTTCTGGCACCTCACCCATGAACTGGGAAGTGCAAACCTCACTAAACACAATTACATGTTAAGGTGTGTGATGCAGTCTCGGACCCTGTAAGAACTATGTTTACATCATTCAGACATTACCCAGTCCATAGGTATTTTGTTGCAGTAGCCTGAATGAACTAAGAACTGTGTGAATGAATGAGAGAATGAATGCCAGTCCTGTGCCACACGTGGATTTCCAATTGTGAATACATCAAACATAATGAAAACCTACAGAAAGGCTACATTGTATGTCCATCAGGGTGTACACTGACTGACACAAATACCATCTTGTGATCACATTATGAGCATCAATATGTACTGCAGAGAACTCTATGAATATGAGGAAGATGACCTTATATAGTATAGACTCAGCCAGGGTAAAGTATGTGCCACAGCCCACAGGCTTGATTCAGGTTCATTCCCTCCATGGATGCCTCTGGATGCCTCACTCCATCTCTCAGCCTCAAGTGCCTTTACCAGGATGGGAAACAGCGGATACATGACTGCCTAGCAGTAAAAATGCCTCCTTTGTGTTTGTCTGCGACCCACAGACCTACTGCTTACCACTTCATCACATCTGTTAGCTTCCCTTTGGGCTTGTTTAGTCCACCTTTCTCCCACCTGTCTGCCCAGCACCTTAAACGCTCTGGTAGGAACTTTAAATGTGGATTTTCTTCCTGTTTGAAGTTCATCAGGTAGACCAGTAGCTTTGGTTTCATCTCCTTCCTGCTACTTGGCTCCAGCGAAGGAGGCTTGTGTATGGAGTATGGAGACAGAAATGGCCCTTAGCTTCCTCTATACACAGCACTTTGTGGCTTTTATCTGTATGTAATTGGGTGGGAATCTGGCCTTTTCCAGATGAATTACAGGTATGTATCAGTTATTCAGTTGCTAAGATGTACTGAGCACTGCTGGCCTGTGTTGGGGACACCGTGGTGCAAAAGACAGCTTGTGTTTTTAAATGGGAGAGCTATTTGAAAAGTCTGTTTGAAAGGCAGTGAGTGTTGGAAAAGATTAAATCATGATTAGAAGGTTTGGCGCTGCGTGTTCTTGACTTATGGCCTCACCACAGCTTCTTTTTCTATGTAATGAATGGATTTCAAACAGATTTTTTTTTTCAGGTTTTGTAGCCCAGGATGGCCTTGATTGAACTCATGGCAAGGGCTGGGACAATAACTCTAGGACACAATGCCTAGCTTCAATGGTGTTTCTTTTTTCTCCCTTCCTTCCTTCCTTCCTTCCTTCCTTCCTTCCTTCCTTCCTTCCTTCCTTCCTTCCTTCCTTCCTTCCTCCCTCCCTCCCTCCCTCCCTCCCTCCCTCCCTCCCTTCCTTCCTTCCTTTGTGTGTATGATGGGTATACACACACACACACACACACACACACACACACACACACACACACACACACACACATATATACATTCACCTGCCTCTGCCTCCTTAGAGTTGGGATTAAAGGTGTGCATCACCATGCCGAGTCTTCAAACAGTGATTCTTAGACACTCACCACTGAGGATCTCTCCCAGAGGCTGAGCTCAGCCTCTCATATACATTAGGTTTCCATGTACACTTTCAAATAGCAGTTTGTAAGATGGATGGTATTTGAAAATAAGAAAACAAGAGGAGCATTGGCAGCTTTTCCAGTCTGACTTCATGTGAGTGTATGGCCTTACAAAATATACAAGAACATGTGTGAGTGTTGCTGGCATGTGTGATGCAGCATTCTGCATCAGTCAGTGAACATCCCCCACATTCCTGGCAGACTAGAGACTGTCTTAGTATGTGGACATCAGAGCTACCATCATCTCTGTGTCTTGTGCATTCCTATAAAAATGTCTGAGAAATTTAGTCAATAGTCTTAGAAAATAGAGTAGAAAAGGGAAGAAAATTGCTGATTCCAGAGACGATTCCTGCTAAACTTCCGATTTCTTTTTCATGTCCTTAAATACCGAGATATTATATAACCCATAAGTAGAACCATTTTAGTTCCCCAACTTCTGATTAACTTCTGATTTTTCTGTTTCACATTGCTTTGTTTATTTTTTATTCAGTGCAGAACTTATCTAATTATGTGAGGCATCCAATACTTTATTATAAATCCATAGTCTAATGTAAGCTCAGCTACGGTATTTAGCTCTCAAATGTGCTTTCAACTTGAGTTACTTTCAACTGGTGATAAATCTTTTAGAAAATAGTTCACATCAGCCAAGGAGTATCTTTTATATATGTATAAATACACAGAGACAGCTACACAGAGAGAGAGATTGATTGATTGATTGATATTCTGGGTTTTTCTTTAACTTGGCAGCATGGATATTTTCCTGAGTGCTACAGGGCTAGGGCAGTGGATATCACCCAGTAATACATAACCAACTTGTAGCAAAACATCTGGCCAATAGTAGGTGCTCAACAAATATTTATGAATCAAATTACTTGTTTGTAAAATGAATGCAAATATCAAAAGTTCTGTTTCACATACTGAGATAATGAATGAATGATACATGTAGAAAATATCCATGCTGCCAAGTTTAATAAAAAGTTAGAATAGGTTAGAAACATGGAGAAAAATGAAAACCAAGCCCACAACAGTACGGACATGTAACCCTCCTCCTCATTCCTTCCCTTATTTTTATAACTGCTCCCCACATTTCGTAATGCACCCTCCAATATTCTACCTATCACTAAATATGGGCTTATATTTTTTTACAAGTATACACGTTGAAATCATAGGTCTTAAAACATCAGCTGTTCTCTCTTGTATAGATCTTCTTTAACTCATGCAGTTATTTTGAATACTTGAGAGTGACCAATGCTTTTGCATATACAATAGTTCGGTCCTTTTTATTGCCATGTAGTGGTCCATAAATTTGGATGTACTAGTTTGTATGTGAAGTTACTGATGGACTTTGGATTGTTGTCCTTTTGAAGGTGTTGCAACATTCTCGTACAAGTCATTCATTCCTCTTGGGTGTGTCTTCATTTCCCTAGAGTAAATACTTAGGACTAAATTGGCTGGATCACGTGGTAGGACAGGTATATGGTGAACTTTTTAAATAACCACCAAGAGTGTTTTCCAAAATTGCATTCTTAAATATGAATTCCCCCCTCCACATCTCTGTCATCACCTAGTATGTGCAGCCTTTATTTATTTGTGTATGTATAATGTATTCACTCAAATAGTTTCCCATTTTCAGTTGGGTTATTTATTTTATTTTTGAATTTAGGACTTTGAAATCTATTTTGGCTAGGAAGTGGAAATATGCTCCCCTGGTTTGTGATGTGTCGTTTCATTCTATTACTATTTATTGTCTCTCTGTGTGTATGTGTACGCATACACATGTTGGTGTGTGTGCACATGTATGTCGCAGGTGTGTGCACATGTGTTGGGGTCTATGATCAACAGGTGTCTCCCTCAGTTAGTCTTCACTGGTTTTTTGAATTAGGATCTTTCACGACCCTGGAGCTCAGCAGTTTGTCCAGGCTGGCTAGCTAGGAAGCCCACAGATCCTGCCATCTTAGCCTTCACAGCACTGGTATTATGGGCTGTGCTGCTGCTTTTTATGTGGGTTCTGGGGAATTGAACTCGGGTCCTCATACTTGTACAAGCACTCTACTGACAGAGCCACCTCCTAAGCCCCTCTCACCATTGCCTTTTGAGGAGGAGTCTTAATTTTTTATTGAGTCCAGTTTTCTACTTTGTTCAATAATGTCATACTTTTAGTGTAGTGTCTGAGTTCTCATAAGTTTCACATGAGTATTTTACATTATTTCCACCTCTCCCTCCCACCTCATGTGCCTTCCTCCTCTCCCTCTCAAGCTCATAACCTCTTCTCCTATAATTATTACTTATATATGTATAAGTATATTATATATACTTATATAATTATATATGTATATCTACTTATATATACATATATACTTATATATTAATATATTACTTATACATACATATATTTTTATGACTGAACAATACTCCACACCATGGCTCTATACCATGTTTATTTTATTCAGTTATCAATTAATAGACATTTAGATTGTTGTTACTGTTGTCAATAATGCTACCATGAACATGTGTACACACTATGTCATGAATCCATCAATTCTTCAACTTGGGTACAATTAAAATTTATGTGGCAGAAAGGGGGAAATATGGGCCAGGCATGGTGGGACATACAATCTCAAAACTCAGAAAGCAGAAGCAGGTGGATCTTTATGAGTTCAAGGTCAGCCTGGTCTACATAGAGAGTTCCAGGACAACCAGAGCTGCTTATGTGAGACCCTGGCTCAAAAGGAAAGAAAGAGAGCAGAGAGACAGAGAGGGGAAAGAGGGAAAGAGGGGGATGGAAAGAGAGAAAAGAAAAAAAGAAGAGAAGAAGGTGGGGGGATAGTGAAGCTTAGAGGCGTAGAGAGGAATGATGAAGGTGTGAATAGAATTCAATACTGTGGAGAAACAGAGTTAACTACATCTAAGGCCACAATCATACCAGAAATTGGGAAACGGTGGAGATGTTTATCAGTTTGCTCTCATGTAACATAATTAGGCATGGTGTGAGTTCAAGTGGGAGGGTTTCAGTGGACAGCTAGAATGTAGATGGAAGATTAACGTGAAAATACTCAGCAGTTAGAATCTTGGTCCTGTTGAGGCCCCGGGAACTCCCTGGTCTTCTCCCAGGCACGATGTGCCCTTTGCTTTGTCTTCCACTCGGATTCATAGAGCAGATGCGGTTGTGTTCCAAGCCAGGATTTCAGTAAGTCGTTAGTATTCACGGGTTATGATATGATGGACTGCAAGCGGTAGATTTAAGAGAAATGAAATGCCTTACCCCGTTTTCATATAGATAAAAATAGACCTACAGGAGATAAAGTGGGGGGAGGGGAAACGGTAAAAGCGCCTGTTCCCTCATTTCTGACCAAGTGTCATAAAGCAATAAATCGAGGGGTATTTATCAAGTCAGCGCTTTCGTCAGAAGAAGATAAGGCGTTTAAGCTGGAGATGCCTGAGTTTGCATAAAACCACTTACGGATTCTGTTTAGGAATAGTGGCATACTATAGAACTTTGAAACTTTCATTTTGTGAGATGTCTTTGGAAAGATCACTATCAAGGTTACTCATTTCCTAGGAGGGCCAAGAGCGGGATTAGCAAACTCTGTGATGTTACCGGCTCATTAAGTTCCAGCTCACATCTCCATCAGTAGGGCTGAGCTTGTTGAGAAGTGGAATCTCCCTCTGAATGGAGGCATCAGACAAATCACCTCTCTAGATCATACAAGTATACAGTCTCCTTGGACACTGACTGCAAAGTACTAATTGAAGGTCACATCACGTTCTTAGATTCCAACCACACCCACAAATGCTAATTATTGGCAGCACATCCAACTTTTAAAGCAAAGGTCTAAACAACTGCAAAGGAAAACACACACACACACACACACACACACACACACACACACACACGCACGCACGCATTAGATTGACCAGACATAATTTAAAATTTGGGGGCTATAAAATGTGGCACAAGAAGAGTTAGAAGGTAAATAGAAAAGGAATTGATGTCATATGACAGGTGTTGCTGTCCTAAAAACATAAAAAGTGTGTAACACCTAGACCACATCCATTAGAGAGGAAAAGACACAATGTGGTGTGGGTGGGGATTTGGGAAAATCACCAAGTTTGGAATACGGATTGCTGTGACCCCTTTTGGAAGGGTCATGGAGGAAGCTGCTTGTCTTATGGTAACCTGGAAACGAGAGGCAGAAAGTCCCAACGACACTCTAAAAACATGCCCCCAGTGATCTGTCTCTCACCAGGCCCCACCTCCGAATAGCCCATTCAGTATGAATTCACCAATGGAATAATCTACTGAAGTCAGTGTCCTCGTGACTCAACCACACATGAGTCTTCCTTTGGGGGCATGGGAGGGGCGCTATCCAAACCACAACAGTGGTGCTTTACAGTGAGCTCTGCCCTTAGAGAGCAGTTCTTTTGCTAATAGAGATAGATATTAAACAGTCACTAAAATAAATACAGCAGTGGTATCGTGAAAGAGAAGTTCGGGGTAAAAGAAAACACTAACTATATAGCAGCTGGGTAACTATCACGGAGGAAGCGGCATTTCACCGAACACGTGAGTGGAAGGCACCCAGGCAGGAGTCGGAGGAAAGAGTCGCAGTGAGGAGGCCAAGGCCCAAAGAAAGACGTGTTTGAAAAACTGAAACCACTGTGGCACACTGCCAGATGAGGCTGCAGGGCTGCCAAGCGCAGGGCCGCTGAGCTGATCATCAAGATTATGGGCCTTCCTTATCAGACCTACCTTGGTGAAAGTCCCCTGAGTTTTATGGGGGGAGCTGGAGAGAAAGGACAGGAAGTGAGTTATCGTGAAGTGGGTTCCAAAGTGAGGGATGAGACAAGGGTGCTGACACCTTACCTTAGGATACTGCAGGACTCAGGATGTGCACCCCCAAACTATGGCATCCTGGAGCAGAAGATGGACAGTCGAGGTCACCTGCCCCTTGACCTTGCCCTGAAGCAAGACCCTCCTTTGAGAGGTACAGCTCCGTCAGCCAGAGATGAACATCCTAAGCACTGAAGGTCCAGGGACAGGGAGACGCATCAAGTTCTTCCTCAAGAGAGCACTCTCTGGCTGTTTGAAACCTGGAGCTTATGCAGGGACACTTGGCTCAGTCTGGGAGGAAGGGACTGGACCTGCCTGGACTGAGTCTACCAGGTTGATCGAAGTCCTCGGGGGAGGATTTGCCCTGGAGGAGGTGGGAATAGGGGGTGGGCTGGGGGAAAGGGGAGGGGGGGAGGGGGGAGAATAGGGGAGCCCGTGGCTGATATGTAGAACTGAATGGTATTGTAAAATAAAATTAAATTAAATTTTAAAAAAATTATAAAAAAAAAAAAAAAAGAGATCACACTCTCCCCAATCATGTTCCTCATGCCTGTCCTCCTCCTCGGCAGTTTACACAGAAACACACTTCCTGTGCCTTTGGGTCTTGACTTCCTTATGAAGGCTCTCATCCCACGTAATCCTTATGTTGATTTTGTATGCGAATCTATTTGTTGTTACAGGTGCCTCAGCTATGAACAACAACAAAAAAAGCTAAGAAAAGATACCCGTCTTCCTTTGCAACACTAACAAGAAAAGCTCACTTCTCCCTCATTTTGTAGTACAAAATGTAGTACAAAATGAGTCGAGGACAGGATTGTAGCGTGAAACTTTAGTCCTGGACTCCTACCTTAAAATATTTTTAATCGTCTTTGTCCATTTCTCCTTTACCCACTGCAGTCCAGCAGGTAAAGGAGGAGTTGTCTTTGGACTTGCAGCCCAATTATTTCGGCTTCTTGCCCTTTCTTGAGGCAGAGGGGGGATGGCACAGTGAAGAGGTGGGGCATCTTAACGCTCAGAGTTGAGTGAGGTTGGAGCAGGGTGGAGAGAAACCAGAAAGACATCTACAAGTCTCCTCTTGGGCAGAGAGACCTTACATTTCCCAATGGTTTTTAAAACTTCATAATGTCTATGCTGTGATGCCTTGAGAAATTCTTTATAAGAAAAGTTGCCTTGTATGCAGTTAAAAAAAAAAAGACAGAAATATCTTCAGCCTAGATCCATATTTTATTAAAATGGAGGCAAGTTCTATGAAGATGTGCCAGAACCCATGGTGTAGAGGCAATGTGGTGAACAGGACTCATCCTCCATGTCCTTGTGATATGATTGTCATCAGGCTTAACTTACAGATGTGCAAATGGACCTCTGTTGTGCAGCGATACCACCTGCTCCATTTTCATCCAAGAATGACCAAGAAGAGGCATCCAATCCTCCCTTTTTCTCAAGTTTAACTAAAATAAGCAATGACTTAACGGTTTTCTAAATGCATTTAAGCAGCACTAGACCTGGAGGAAATTGGAATCATTTTTGCACCTAAAAAAGTATCTAAATGTAGAAGAGGAATGCTGTTAGATAAAATTCAACCTTTGTGAAACCCAAGTCAACCACCATGAGAGTCAATTAGCTCTCAGCTTCAGGACAGCCAGGGACCTCCCCCTACTGATCCCAGCCACCTGTGTGTTAAGAATGCCATTCCAAAGTTAAAAGTTTTATCTTACAAACACCTCCAAACTTACAGTCTTGTAACTCTAAAAATGAACATATGGAGCCAGTGTGGTGGCACACACCTTTAATCCCACCAAGCAGGAGACAGAGGCAGGCAGATCATTGTGAGTTCGAGGCCAGTCTGGTCTACATAGTGAGTTCCAGGCCAGCCGGGATTACATAGTGTGACCCTGTCCCAAAGCAAAACCAACAACTTTACACAGCCCTGTGTTTTGCCTACATGTTCATGTGTGACGTAAATCAGGTGAAATCATGAATTACTAAACTTAGACCTTACTACAGACCTTCTGAAAAGCAATTAGGTTTCAGAACATTTAATTCCACTTTTTTTTAAATAATTACTCACCAGTTATGATCCAGGCATGTATTAGAGAACACAGAGTTATGAGGTTAAAATATTCATGTATTAAATATGTAGATGCTTCCTTATCTCAAGAGGTGTAGGACATGGCTTATAGTAAATGGCTTGTAAATGACATCTGATCAGGCCACAGAAAGTACTCTGAATGAGACATGCCAGAGTCACTGTAGCGCATGGTGACTGATAGAGGCAGGGTGGCATCTGACGAAGATCGAGGCTGGGGGAGGCAGGCACCCTAAGAGAGATGATTTGCAGGAATCAACTTCTCAGCACCTTCCTCTTAGTTTTGTGTTACACCTCTCTTTGTCCTAGAAGACCATTTAGTTCTTTTGTTTGTTTGTTTTGTTTTGTTTGTTTGTTTTTTGTTTTTTGTTTGTTTATTTGGTTGGTTGGTTGGTTGGTTTTTTGAGACAGGGTTTCTCTGTGTAGCTTTGTGCCTTTCCTGGAACTCACTCTGTAGCCCAGGCTGGCCTCAAACTCACAGAGATCCGCCTGGCTCTGCCTCCCGAGTGCTGGAATTAAAGGCGTGCACCACCACCCCCCCACCCCCCGCAAGACCAATGAGTTCTAAGCAAAGCTCGGTTAGTGGCGTTCTTCTCTTTATGTAACTGCGTGCCTGGTCTTTAAAGCTGAAGGCAGCAGAAGGTTCTTGGGTGTGTCTTCTGCTACTTCAGGCTGTGTCTCCGCATCTCTGAACCTTACTCCTGAGTCTAGGTGTTCCGTCAGTACAGCTATGGTTAAGTCCATTCGCATGGTCACTGTGGCTGTAGACAAGGATGTCTCACACTCTAGTGGTCACTATGGCTGTAGACAAGGATGTCTCACACTCTAGCAGGTGGCCAGCATCCTGGCACCTGGAGTGTGGAGCAGTGAAGGAACCATCTTCAGCATGGACAACAGCTCATTCTCAGTCGGAGGTTTCATCTAAGTCAAAGCTGTCTTTCCAGTGGTGGCCATGCTCCCCTGAGTGTCTGGTCCGACTATACAGGAGGCAGCAGACTGTAGTCCACAGTGCGCACAGAGTCCTCCTTAGCCCCTCTTCAGTGTGGCTGCTGGTGGCAGGGCTTTTGTGCTCCATGCTTTGTCACGTTGGGAATGTCAAGATAAACAAGACATGGACCCTGCCTTGCAGGAGCACATGGTATAGTGATGGTGGTTGACAAATGTAGCCATTGATTACATATGGTAGATGCTGTTAGGGTAGATCTGGGTGTTATGGAAACACAGGGGTGCAGCAGCAGATCGGCCTTTGGAAGTGTGCTGGGGGGCAGTCAAGAAAGGTTTCTTGTGGGAGGCAACAGCTGAGATGGTTCATAGACAGGTAAGCAGGAGCTGGATACAGAAGAAACTGAAGAGCGGTCTGTGCATGGATTACTGGAGTCTCCATTGCCATAGAAATGACTTTAAAAGAGCAAAGGTGTGTTTCTGTCCACAGTCAGTAGGCCTTGTTGCTTCGAGCCTGCAGAGTCATATCATGGCTCAAGTGTGTTACAGAGCAGAACTCTTCTTATCACAGTCAGGAAGTGATAGAGAGAAAGAGAGACTGGGTCCCTCAGTCCCTGTCAAGGGCATCTTTCCAGCAGCCTGAAGACTTACCACAAGGCATAGCCTACCAGCAGTGCCCAGATTTGGGGGTCCAGCCATTAACACATGGGAAACATTTCAGATCCAAACCATGGACCTAACATGAGCAGAAAGTAGGAAATGGGAATGACCCCAGCTTTTTCCATGTTGATATATAAGGCACGCTTTGTTCCTAAATTGTCTTTTTGGGATAAATAGGTGCCTTATATTAATTTCCTTAACGTTTTTATAGGAGAAGGCTCTCTCTAAATTACTTTATTTTGATCTACAAATAAAGATACGATAGCCTGAATCTATCCGTGTCACAATTAGAATACTTGTGAAGGTCATTTGAAAGGAAGTGGAGAAATTCAATATAGATTTAGTAAGTGATTGTAGGGGGGTTGACTTCACCATTGTGAGCTTGGATATCATTGCCAATAAGCTTTTTAAGGATCACTTCAGATAAAATACAATTAGTGGTTACTTTGTGGAGAGCATGAGTATACACCCACAGGATGAATTGGAAATAAAACCGTCCTTATTTTAAGCAAATGGATATTTGTGGCTTCAGATAAAATTTCCCATGAGAGCATCGCATACGGATTGTAAGCTTCCAGTTCTGGAGGTAATGGAGCCAAGCTGTTTTCACTTCCTCCTCTTCTTCAGACTCTCCTAAATAATGAAGAGAGTAAAGAACAGAAATACAAGCTCTGTCTTTAATGAGGCCAGGAGGCATGTTCAACCCTGAGCCAGCATCTGTGGGGGTAAAAAGTGGCAGAGGAACTGTTCCCAAGCGCAAGTGGTGGCCAAGCTTCAACATCACCCCAAGAACCCCTGAAAGGCCCAAGAAGAGGGTTCAAGAAAGACAAGCGTCCAGGATGGGTGGGAGGCTGTGAATGGGGATTCAGGGAGTTCTGTCCCACGCACAGTTGGGCCCAATTCTCTCCCCCATTCCATCCAGATGGCTAACCAGATCTCTGTACCATGTGAAATATGAAGCCTGTCCTCTGGAAAAACAAAATCAGAGAGCAACCAGACTGAGACTCGGAATGGGAGGCCAGGGATAAGAAGACGACCTAGTGAGATTGGGGGTAGGTGAAAGTGTGTACACAGCACAGTGACTACCAGCATCCTAGCAGGTGGGGTGAGATGCTGGGAGACCCACCATCAAAACCCTGGGAAACCTGAGGATGCTGACACTTGAAAGTGCCAAGTTGAGAGAAGGCTCCAATGCTCCCCAATGTCTAGTCTCCCTTTTATCTTTTGACTCCTAGAATCCTCCCACATTTTGGCCAAGAACACAGTTGCCTACATAAAGACTCTCTATCCAGACATCTACCCCCATCTCCAGAGGCTGAGTCCAGAACCTGCTACATTCATTAGAACAAATGTGCTGTTCTTGTGTTTTCTCTCTCTCCTGTGGTTGGATGTGTTGGTGCTGAAGAGGAGGCCTCAGCCACAGGGACAAGAACCTTAGGGTCCTGGAACAGCGAAGTGAAAAGAGATGTAATAGAGGATGTAGCATGGTTCTGGCTTCCATTCTGTCTTAGGGCTCCCATTGCTGTGATAAAACACCATGACCAGCTGGGCAGCGGTGGCACACACCTTTAATCCCAGCACTCAGGAGACAGAGCCAGGCAGATCTCTGTGAGTTTGAGATCAGTCTGGTCTACAGAGTGAGATCCAGGACAGGCACCAAAACTACACAGAGAAACCCTGTCTCGGGGGGGGGGGGGGGGGGTATGGCCAAAAGCAACTTGGAGGGGGCGGTATTTTAGCTTACATGTTGTTCTCACAGTCCATTATGAAGGGAAGTCAAGGAAGGAACTCGAGGCAGGAACCTGGAACCAGGAATGGAAGCAGAGGCCATGGAGGAGAGCTGCTTACTGGCTTGTTTGTTCCCCATGGCATGCACAGCTCTTTCTATACAGCCCAGGACCATGAGCCCAGGGATGGCAACCACCCACAGTGAGCTAGGTCTTCTTACATCAATCATTAATCAAGACAGTACCCTACATACTTGCCTACAGGACAGTCTTATAAAAACTTTTTTCTCAATTAAGCATTTCCTCCTCCCAGATCTGTCTAGGTTTGGGTCAAGTTGATCCAAACCAATCAGCATGTATGCATAATATCAAATCAAAAGGGGCTGATGGGGTTAGCTCAGTCATTAAAGTCCTTAGTCTGCAAACATGAGTTCCTGAGTTCGAGCCCAAGAACCCTCCTCCACGTACAGAGGAGCCTGACATGTGTGCATGGTTGTAATCCTAGTGTTGAAGAGGCAGACAGGTGGATCCCGGGGGTCTCACAGGTGGTGTACTCAGCAAGCTCTGGGCCAATGAGAACAATTTCTGAAGTTGACCCATAGACTTCGTATGTGTGCTCACACACACAGACACACATGCATACACACTCACCCATCTGAACACACTCATGTACAAGGAAGGAAGGGAGGGAAGGAAGGAGGAAAGGGAAGAAAGACGAAGCATTTGCTAAGGATGAAGGAATTCCAGGGTCTACTTTCCTGCACTGTTTATGAACGTACGTGATGTTAAACTAGAAAAAAAGAGTTAACTGGTTTGAGTCACTGTGTTCCTTGGCCTGTTTGTTGTAGCAACTCAGCCTGTAAAGCAACTAATGAGAAGTGTGAGGCAGAAGCGTATGCTTTGCGGTCCATACCTGTAAGCCTAGCACTTGGGAAACTGAGGAAGACTGCAAATTCAAAGCCTGCCTGGGCTACATAGTGAAATAGTGAGTTTGAGGCTAGCCTGGGCTACCTAGTGATCCTCTCTTGACAAAAACTCTTCTTATTAATGAAAAAAAATTTAAACAGTTTTGGCTTTTTGCCCAAATACCCTCTGATAAAATCTACCAATCCACCCCGTGGTGTGCTAGCTTAAAATCAGATTCCTAGTGGCTCATTATTAAATATGAATGACCAACCAAGCATCGTGAGGCTTTTGATGAAAGCGTCCAGCATGGGAGGCTGAAGTCAGAGAGAAACAGAAAAGGAAACTCAAAGGAATAGGAATGCATGGAGCAGGAGAAAACTTCAAAGAACATAGAGCGGAATCCTCCAAGACATAGGAAGACTGTGCTGAATACATGAATAAAGAGCAGGATGCTATTCACGCAGAGAATAAAGAAGGGCTCCGAGAAATTAATCATTTAAGGAGCAGATAATTGGATGGGAAGGTTGGGAGATAAAGTTGAAGAAAGTAAAAAAAAAAAATTTTTAAAGAATAGGTAACAGTGAGGGGGGGAAAAGAAAATGAATATTACTGTAATCTTAGCATTTAGAAAGATTAAAATAGTGAAGGGAAGTTACAAAAAATAGTAAAATAGTTTGTATAGTATGGATTTATGAGATGTAAAA
Source organism: Peromyscus maniculatus bairdii (assembly GCF_049852395.1). Classification (NCBI taxonomy): domain Eukaryota; kingdom Metazoa; phylum Chordata; class Mammalia; order Rodentia; family Cricetidae; genus Peromyscus; species Peromyscus maniculatus. The sequence goes on from NC_134861.1 coordinate 72,129,500, forward strand.
GTTGACTTATACCAGTATTTCTGATATTAGTTTATAATATTATTTTTATTAAATGTATAGGAATAATTATAATACATTAAGGACTCATTTTACTTTTGCCTATGTTCTTAAAATATATTTAAGCTGATCATAAATCTTTCAAAAGCTTTGTTTTTATTTTTGCCAAACTACAGCCAAGTTGTCTTTCTGGGAATATGGGAACATGCTAGAGATTCAGGATCACTTTGTATTGGGTCGGAGTTGCTAAGTTCTGGAAACTTTAGAAGGTTTTAAAAGCCGAAGAATGGAATATGAAGGAGTAGATAGCCCTTGCTCCCTTCAGTAGTCACACGGTGGTGGTTCTCCAAAGCTAAGCATAGTGCTCACATGCTGGCAGCCCAGTAACCATTCCCAGATTTCTGGAGAGTCTGGGTGGCTTCTGATGCCATGTCCTGGAGTGGTCATGAGCATGTTCAAGAGAGACTACCATGCTCTTAGCTATAGACATGCTGGAATGCCTCCAAGCCCCCCAGGTGTGGCTTCGCTCTCTGTCCTGATTGTTAAAGTTCAAACATGGCTGCTACCCCCAGATCCCTCCAGTCCATGCTACAACCTTCTGTTAATCTAGTCTGGAAGGCTGTTCAGTGCCAATGGAGTACTGCTCAGTCAGCCTTCCCTACCCTTTCTCACCTCCATCTTCCTATGTTCAGCACCCAGAGACTTTCCCCTGGTTTCTGAACATCCTGTTTTAATCCAGTCTTTTTGTTGTTGTTTTTTTTTTTTTTTTTTTTTTTTTGGTTTTTTTTTTCCAAGACAGGGTTTTTCTGTGTAGCTTTGTGCCTTTCCTGGATTTCGCTCTCTAGACCAGGCTGGCCTTGAACTCACAGGCATGCGCCACCACCGCCTGGCTTAATCCAGTCTTTAAGACCAATTAATTCATTTCCTTTCAACCAGACAGCTTTCTTCATAAGAGTCCCCCTCTTGAAGTAACCATACCTCCTCACAAAGCAGTTTCTACCTTTCTTGTCCTAGACACACCTTAATTTTTCTGGAATGTTTTTATTTTTATTTATTTATTTATTTTACCGTGGAAAGGCAATAAATAATTGCTGAGTGAGTGCAACTAAGCTCAATGAAAGGACTGTCTACCTTTATTGCTGAATTTTATTTGCTGGAGATTTTATGGCTTCTTTAGAATGTCTGTGCAGAGTAATCTCTAAGCCCATGAAAAATCACCCCAAGTCTTATGTTTATAATAGATTGCATACACAGAGAATCCGTGTCTCAAAAAAAACCAAAAATAAATAAATATAGTAGATTTCATTACACCCACCCACCCCCACCCACCCACCCCCGAAATAGTGTCTGAGGATTTTCTGAACCAAAGCTGTGGGGCTTCCCTAGTATGCCGGTCCCCTCTCTTTAGTGGGAGATGGTAATGACAGTTTTCCATCCTCTGCACTGACTCCAATTAGTCTTTCAGAATTACTAGGGCCGAGTTGTTTGGAGGAGCACTGGGCAGCTTGCTCCGCCACTGTAAATCAAGCTGCTGTTTGTCGCTGTGACAGCCAGGATGAGTCACGGTCTTGGTCGGTCTCGGCTGGGGCCATTTCCTGAAGTCAGACAGGAGCAGCATGCCTAATGCTACCCGGGGCCCTATAATCTCTCCGACATACGGCCCTTTACTGCTGTATACAGAAGCTTCTAATGATTTAGCAAGCGATCTACACCAGGGGTTGTAGGCAATTTTACTTTTCTAGTTTACATCTAACTGCTTTATTTGCTGACCTCTTTTCAAAGAAATTCAGGCAAGACATAGGCTCTGAGGTGTTCTGTGCCTTCATCTGTTATCCCAAGAAGCACCATTTGGCCTTTGACCTAGGCGGCTATGGATGGAGAGAGGTAGAGACAGGAACCGTTGTCTGCAATCTTCCCAGGGCTAAGATCGCCTGCCCCAGCACACGGCCAGAGCTGGTGTCCTTCAGTGCAGCTCGCCAGAGGAGACAGGAAACTTCCTTGAGATGTGATGCTCCTATCTCTGAAGCTAAGCCATGCAGGTGTGCAAGTAGCTAATCCCTTCCCTCTTATTCTTCATTTTCCCATCGATCTCTTAAGAAAGGGACCTGGTCCCTTCACCTGGAGGGGAATGTAAATGTGGTCAGGCAGCTAGCTCGCAGCTTCTGGAAGGCAGGCCCCCACAGCAACATGGACTCAGTTACGCAGCACCCCTCAGAGCAACTGTCAAGGGCAGAATCCTGGGTTGGCTATTCCAGGGGCTGTTTCCTCCTTACTGGAATTGTAACCATGCCAAAAGTAAATAAACCCAAGGGTGCCTGTGCCTAACCTGGCTCGTACTGTAGAAGTTCGATCAGAACATAAACACTTCCTGGGCTCATCATGTGGGCCATGCATACCCCCGCCACCCAGCACTCAGTGCCTCTGACTGGGATAGCTGATCACATAGAAGAATTTTGCATCTTGGCCGGGGAATGTTAGGCTTTGGTCGGGTATGGAAGGTAAATGTGCAGAATGTGAAGGAAAGGCTCAGGGCTTGCTCTCTGAAATTGGGAAGCAGGGGGAAGACATCGATGCCATCTTGTGACTTTTGCTCCTGGCTTCTTCCCTCTGTAAGGTTTTCTACAAGGGTGCATCCTCCACTCGCTCATTGTTTGTGAAGTCCTGTGTTGAAAGCAACAGCTCGCACTGGAGTGAACCCTCTGACGTCCTGCTCATACATCCGTGTTTTCATAAACTTGGTTGATTGTGAGGGGAAAGGGTTGTATCATGGCTAGGATGAGTACATTCCATATAATCCAAGCTCTGTGCTGTGTAGCCCTTGTCCTCCATGGGAGTTTTACGAGGTGTGTGGCCCAAGACCTTTCTGCTCAGGGCCTGCTCTCCGTCTTATAAGCTAAGGGTTATAGTCAGGTGAGCACAGTATTCTTTTTTTTTTTTTTTTTTTTTTTTTTTTGAGGGGGAGGTTCAAGACAGGGTTTCTCTGTGTAGCTTTGCGCCTTTCCTGGATTTCGCTCTGTAGACCAGGCTGGCCTCGAACTCACAAAGATCCACCTGCCTCTGCCTCCCAAGTGCTGGGATTAAAGGCATGCGCCACCACCGCCCAGCTCACAGTATTCTTTTTTGTCGACTATTTTTTATTTATTCTTTGACAATTTCATGTGAGCAATGTATCTTGAGCCCACACACCTTCTCTCCCACTTCCCCGAGCGTCCTTGACACATCTTCCTCCCTCCTTGTATCCTTTCTCCCTTTCTTTCTTTCTTTCTTTCTTTCTTTCTTTCTTTCTTTCTTTCTTTCTTTCTTTCTTTCTTTCTTTCTTTCTTCCTTCCTCCCTCCCTCCCTCCCTCCCTCCCTCCCTCCCTCCCTCTCTTCCTTCCTTCCTTCCTTCCTTCCTTCCTTCCTTCCTTTCTTCCTTTTTTTAAATAACTCACTGAGTTCATTTAGTGCTGTCTGTCGGAATGTTGGCTGATCTCGTTGGCATGATCTTCTGTGGGTAACCATAGCTGCAGTGAGTTGATGAGTGTCATGGCCTCATCATGTCCAGAAGACAGAGTTTCATAACTCTCCTCCCCATGTTCTGGCTCTTACATTCTTTTTGCCTCTTCTTCCTCAATGTTACCTGAAACTTGGAGTTTGGAGAAACTGAGTATTCAATATAGCTCTTTGTCTAGTTAGGAATCTCTGCATTGACTACTGACTACTGCAGATGCAGAGAGAAGGTTCTCCGGTCAAGGGCAGCACTGATCTATGTGTATAAACATGTGAATATAGTTTTTGAGACCTGGTCTCATTATGTAGCCCTGGGTGACCTGGGACTTATTACGTAGACTGGACTAGTCCTGAACCACAGATATCCACCTGCTTCTGCCCTCTGAGTTTTTCCACGTGTTTCCAGCCCGTGACACGGAAAATCCCCTTGAACTCTGTGATATTTACAGGAATAGTGTAAACCTTCAAGCATAGCACATGGAGAGAGGTTGGTAGTTGGCTAGTGTTCTGATTTATGGAGGAAATAGCACCTGCTCTCACTTCACCATCTCCATTTCATGCAGGCATGTTTTGAAATACCGCTGGGAATTTACCATCAATGAAAGTGTCTAAAGGCTCCCAGATCCATTCTTGTTTCATCCTGAGTGGCTGGAGATGGGCAACAAGTTCTAACAAGTCCCACTTGGTGTGTGCAGGAACATAAAACAGGGTTTCTATTGAACAGTTCTAAAATGGTCTCCTTCCATCTCTCTCCTAATACCTGGATGCTACATAAATACTTTGAATATTGCTCTAGAGAAAGAGCCTCTGAAAAACTGGGTAGAGGGAAGAAGAGGATCCCTCTGTAGTCTGAGTCTTCTGGGATGAGTTGCCTGTGTGATCTGATGCCTGGGTCTAAGGTCAGGAAGAGGAAACCGGGGCTCTCCCACCTAGCATCGTTTCTAGAGTATAGAATAGAAATTGCTACCAGCTTCACTGACTCTCCCAACTTCCAGACATGTGTGGTGATATATTGTGTCCCCCCAATGTATTGTACACCCGAATAAAGCTTATCTGAGGATCAGAGGAAAAAGCCAGGCACTATATTAAACATAGAAGTTAGGCAGTGGTAGCACACACCTTTAATCTTAGCATTCAGGAGGCAGAGATCCATCCGAATGTCTATGAGTTCAAGGCCACGCTGGGAACAGAGCCAGGCATGGTGGCACGTGCCTTTAATCCCAGCACTAACCATAGAGGTCTGGAGGTCTGTACAGACACACAGGACATGATAGAGAGGTGGAGAGAGGAAGTGTGATGCAGAATAGAAAGGCATCTAGGTGTGGATATACAGGAAGTAGGTGTCTTTGGCTGAGGATTTCCAAGTGGTGTGAACATGACTGGCTTCTCTCTGCTTTTCTGATCTCTCAGTTTTTACCCCAGTATCTGGCTCCATGTTTTTTTATTAATAAGACCGTTTAGCAATTCGTCTTAGAGACATCATCATTTGAAAAGTGCAAAAAATACCAGGAGGGCTACAAACACAGCTCAGTGGTCCAATGCTTGCCCACTTACCCAGTGTATATGAGGTCATATGCTCCATCTCCAGCATTTCGCAAGCAAACAAGCAAACTGGATTTCTTCTAGCCCAGATAGGACGTTTATATTGACAATAAAACATGTACAAAAAGGTAAGCATAATACTTTCTTAAAGTTATACTCCTAATTAGAAGTTTTAGAGTTAAGCCCCAACCAAGCTAAGCATATTCCAAGACTCAAGTTTAATAAAACTTTCTTCTCTCTGTAATTACAAAGTGGGGGATTTTGGTCCTTAATTAAACAAGATGCTCAAAGCCAGCGTGGAGCAGCAGCTCTGATTTTGGTGGCATCAGAAACTCCATTTAATCACTTTGGTGGCTCTCAGCCCATTTTTGCTCACAATGCTTTCTCATTTTTATTTAACAAGAGTGACTGTCACTTAGACAAGGATCTGTGTGGATAGTTTCTGACTTTTGTATCTTAATGAGATGTGTGGCCACTTTTCTTAATGTTTTTCAAATATGTCTTAATTTATCCAAGCAGGAAATAAGTCTCTACCAGAATGTATGTGTGTGTGTAGTGCTCTGCACACACACAGGTAAACTGGAAACCAAAGCATCGTGAAGTAATTCTCCCCCTGCTTTGTATTGTTTCCATCTCTGGCTTATTTTAAGGAGAATGTTGGCCAAAACCCACTAGATAGATTCCCAAGTCCACTCAGTTCTCCTTAGTCTAAAAACCCATCTCTCCTCCCCGGGTTTCACACGCTTTAGCTCACCCTAACACACACACACACACACACACACACACACACACACACACACACACACACACACTGCCTTGGTCATCATCACTGCCACAGCTCACCCTAACACACACACACACACACACACACACATACACACACACACACACACACACACACACACACACACACACACACACTGCCTTGGACATCATCACTGCCACAGCTCACCCTAACACACACACACATACACACACACACACACACACACACACACACACACACACACACTGCCTTGGACATCATCACTGCCACAGCTCACCCTAACACACACACACACACACACACACACACACACACACACACACACTGCCTTGGTCATCATCCCTGCCGACAAACTCCGGACCGAGTAGAGACAAGCTCACCAGCTGCTAGTGAGAATTCTCCCCGCTGCCCCAGCAAGGCTCCGTGAACTATCTCATGAAAGGCCAGAATAATGAGTGCTTTGTGAGTTGTGGGAAGCAGTGTAGCCACCTCCTAAGGTGTGGAGCATTAACTGGCATCTGGAGTTCTGGAATTAGCGCGGTGTGCTAGTGCCGGCTCAGGGCTTGGCACGGCTGGCTTTGGGAAATCCACGCGGACAGGCCTTCGTACAGATCGGCCTTGCACACACTGGACGCAGGGGCTCTTGCAGGAGTAGCCCTGACCTGTGCGCTCCATCAGTGGGCTGAGTCTGCTGTACAGGATCGGAAATTGTAGGATTCGTGGGCAGAACGGGAGCCCAGGCACGCATTCCTGAATGTGCAAGTCAGCAAGCAGGGCAGACAAGCAAAGGCAGGACTTGAATAGCCTGAGTGAGATTGGCGTTGACTAAAGCGGCCTCTCTGTCACTGGCCCACAAGCCCAAGTGTATTTATGGCCCATCAGACTTTGCCCACAAAGGCTAAAAGGAGCGTGAGTGGTGCTATAAGCCCTGCTGTCTTAGTGTGCCTGTCCTGGATCTCGCTCTGTAGCCCAGGCTGGCCTTGAACTCACAGAGATCCGCCTGGCTCTGCCTCCCCAGTGCTGGGATTAAAGGCATGCACCACCACCGCCCGGCCTTTAGTGTATGTTTAAAGGCACGTGTTTTAGTTTCTTTTATCATCGTAGTGACAAAACCCTTATTAAAAACAGCTTAAGGAAGAAGGGGTTTGTTTTGTGTTCTAGTCGGAGGGGGCATCCATCACGGTGGGAAGAGGTGGGAACAGGAGTGGGAAGCAGCTAATCACACAGCGTTTCCAGGCAGGAAGCAGACAGAAATGAAAACTCCACTCACTCTCTCCGGTTTTTTTTTTTTCTTTTTTCTTTAGTCTAGGATCCCACCCTGTGGGGGTGGGGGGTGCTACCCACATTCAGGATGGGTCTCCTTCCAGCACTTCAGAAATATTCCCAGAGGTGTGTTTCCTAGGCAACTCCACATCCAGTCAAGTTGATGTTGATGATTAGCCATCACAGCAGGACCACACAGTTGTCCAGGTTTTGAGGGTCACACCTTAGCTACCGTCAGCCCCACTGTACCAGGGCCCAAGTGTAGCAATGGGATGACAGGGGACAGACCTTTGGGTGCTAAGACTGTGACTCTCTTCTGGAAAAATCAGTATTTCCTTTCCTAGAATAAGGACCTGGATCCTAACACAGAGAAGTAATATTATGTGACTCAGCCTCTCTGCCAATTTGCAGATTACGCTGTTGCCTTTCCCGGGTGCCAAAGTTCGTTTCTTCTGCTGAAAAAGCACAGTGCTTACAAAGCCAGTATAATCTAGAGACAAACCCGGGGTGGAGAAAGCATAACGAATATAACAGATACTGTGTGAAGTTATGAGTTACAGGGGCAGACATCGTCTAATCTCGCTCAGCTTTCGAAAGAAGCAGGTCCTAGAGGCTGGAGAGATGGCTCAGCGGTTAAGAGCACTGGCTTCTCTTCCAGAGGACCAGGGTTCAATGCCCAGCACCCACATGGCAGCCAGAACTGTCTGTAACTGTAGTTCCAGGGGCTCCAACTCCCTCACACAGACACACATGCAGACAAAACACCAATGCACATACAATAAAAATCAATAAATTGAAATAAAGAAATAGGTCCTAGAATTGAAAGAAAAATAAAGATTTCTCCTTGCTGTTAAGAGAAAGTAAACAAAGTGTAGTTTCTGCTTTACTCTTGGAGTCAGTGGTGTGAAAACTAAAACCAAACAGAAAGTACAAAACCAACCCAAAATCCCTAGCCAGATTTAGGTGACAAAAAAAAAAAAAAAAAATGAAGCATATGAAGCCCAGAAGGGACCTTGGTGAGGTCCGATGCTGTCATCAGTTTGGAATTCCTGTGGTCCCCCCGGGGGGCTTGGGCAGTGAAACATAAGCATTTTGAAGAAACCACCATCAGCCTAGATCAAGATGTCATTTCGAAAGTGATTCCCTAGAGGAGAACGATGGGCAGCCTGGAGTTTTCCTCCTTGACCTCACATGGACCAGTGGTCGCTCGTCAATGAGGTCTCTTTCCATCCAGGGGATGGGTGGGTGTTGAGATCACCAACCTTTCAAATCTCAGGCTTGGGGTCTCCTCTCCCACCAGTTTCTGAGGCACAGATCGATGGGAAACGTCTACAGAACAGATAGTGCTTGCATGTTCTTTGTGTCCCTGGAGCCAGTCAGTGCTAGAGAAAAATCTCCTACTGGAAAAGCTGTTGTGATAGCTAGTGAATGTCTGATTAGGCGTTTTGTTTCCAGTCTTGAGAACCTGCTTCACTGGAAGTCTCATCGAGTTCTGAGAGGATAAATGCCTCCACTCGGAACACTGAACCCAGAATTCCTCTACTGAAGTTGAGACTGTGTCATCCAGCCACTTGGGCTCCTCATGCCTCTCAGTCAACAGGCAGAGAAGAGGTTACTGTAATGATTACTGTGTGGAGGCTGAGTTGCTGCTCCTAAATGGTGGGATGAGGAAGAGTTCATAGAATAGAGGTTCTCCTTCAGGACAACCTCTTTTGTACTCCCAGTCTTGTGATCAAAGGCGGTAGAAAAACCAAGACAGCCCAGTTCAAGATGACCAATGGTTTCTCAGGAATGCAGGTGTGGGCCATCTCGACAAACAGAGACCCAAGACCAGCTGAGGTCCCAGCCAAAGGCAAAGGGAGTATATGGTGCTAATTAGTACAAAAAGAAGTATGTGTGAATATATGGATGCTGGGGAGTGTCTCAGTTAGGACTTCTAGTGCTGTGAAGAGATGCCGTGACCAACTCTTATAAAGGAAAACATTTCATTGGGGTGGCTTACAGTTTCAGAGGTTTAGTCCATTATCATCATGACGGGACATGGCAGCATGCAGGCAGACATGGTGCAGGAGAAGGAGTCAGGAGTTCTACATCTGGATCAGAAAGCTGCAGGAAGAGAGGGAGACGCTGGGCTTGGCTTGAGCATTTTAAACCTCAAAGAGCACCCCCAGTGACACACTTTCTCCAACAAGACCACACCTCCTAATAGCGCCACTCCCTAGTGACCAAGCATTCAAATATATGAGTCTATGAGGCCATTCTATTCAGACCACCACAGGGAGTGTGCTGCTGTGTATGCATGCATGTGGAGGGCAGATGTAAACCCCAGATGTTGTTACTCAGGAACCGTCACCTTGCTTTAAAAAGGCAGGGTCTCTCACTGGGGGCTGGGTCTTGTTAATTAAGCCAGGTTGACTGGCCATTGAACTTCTTCCTGTCTCCACCTACCAAGCTCTGGGAGTGCAAGCTTGGGCCACTAAGATCCAGCTTTTTATGTAAGCGCCGGGAATTGAACTCGGGTCCTCAGGCTCATACAGCAAGCACTTTAGCAACTGAGCCGCTCCCCAGCCTCTTCCTTCTTTTTTGCAGTACTGTGGATTGAACTTTGGGCCTTGTGCATGCTAGGAAAATGTTTTACCACTGAGATACAGCCCTTAAAAAAATCCTTTCTTTCGTTAGGGGGGATGCATGCATGTGGAGGTCAGAGGACAATTTGCAGGAGTCAATTCTCCCTTTCCATCACGTGGGTCCCATGGATCAAACTCTGGTCTTGGTGACAATCACCTTTACCTACTGAGCCATCTTGTTGATCCACCTACTAGCCTTTTAACTTTTTACTTGGAGACAAGATTTTGCTAAGTTGCTCAGGATGACCTTAAACTTGTGCTACTTTTTGCTTCAGCTACCTGAATAGCTAGTATTAGAGGTCTGCAACAGCTGCCCTGTCTTCTCTGTCTCATCCCTGAAGATGATGATGATAATGATGATAATGGGGATGTTGATAATGATGATGATGATAGTGACAATGGTGTTGATGATGCTGATGCTGATGATGATGATGATGTTGATAATGGTATTGTTGATGAAGAGGATGTTGTTGATAATGGATGATGATGTTGTTGATGATAATGATGATGTTGATGATGATGTTGTTGATAATGATGATGATATTTTTGATGATGATGATGATGATGATGATGATGAAGTTGGAATTTAAGTTACAAGGTATCAAAGGAGGCATCAGAGCACCCAAGGGCTTGGCATCTTGGTGGGGGGAGGATAAAATGTTTTCAGATGTGGGTAGGATATCACATATAGGTTAGTGAGCATATTGCCTTTATTTTGAGATGCAGTTTTATTTTAGGACATGAATATGGATGCCAAATTGAAAGGGGTGGAGCCTGATGATCATTTTGATGTGTCAACTAGGCCAATCTATTGTCATTGGTTATTTAATGTTGCTTACCTGAGCTGTGGACAGCAGCTTCAGCCCGTGTCTGTGAATTGCATCCTGTCTTCTCTGATGGTTTCAGACCTGCTTAGTCAGGGTTGAGCTAGTTCTCTTCACACATCACATACAGAGATATGCATCTGCCTCTCTGTTTTCTGCTGGTTTTATTCTCTGACCGAAGCCTTTCTTTGCAGATGTTGCCTTATCCATCAATTTGGCCAGCTGAGCCCAGAGCGTATCCTGTAAGCGTGTAGTGTGCAATGTCTAGTGGCATTCATGTGCTGCCTTTGTATAGAGATGGCAGTCAGCTGCTCTGCCATTAACCTCCGTTCACAGTCGATCACTGACTCACAAACACTCTCTAAAACTCAAATAGCAGAAACTGGCAGTGAGGGAAACCGCCACCCACACACCTTCTACTATGTGGGAGAGATGTGTCCAAACACCGAGGCTTCACATTAGGAATCCTTTCTGCCTCTGTTACTATTTCTAAGTATCTGATTTCCCTTGTGAATAGTGAAACATATGTAAAGGGGCATTCTGACACGCCAAGAAAAAAAACACTAGAAATATTAAAACTTGATGTGGTTTTGAGGGATGAACAAGGCAAAGAACAGAAACAGCTGCCATTTTGGTCAGCAGGCCCTCGCCTAGGCCTGGGTAAGCACAAGCCATTTCATGAGATTACATTAAACATAGAGTTGTTCTACAGCAGTACAGGTTACTGAAACAAAAATCAAGGTCGTAAGGAGAAACCCTGAGTCCCAGGGTTTACACCTGTAGCCCCAGCACTCAGGAGGTGGAGGCAGAGGAAGTTTTCTGCACTCACCTAGTGTGTCTTGTGGGTGAGATTGCATCCATCAAAGAGGGTGGAACAAATTTACATTTTTTTCAAAGCAAGTGATACTGCAGGACTGATCAACGGCATAAAGGAATCCCTGCCTTTATGCTTCCAGTGTGCCAGAGGCCTTTGTAAAGCTGATGCAAGTCCATGAATATGAATGTCTTCCAAAAATATCGTGTTTGGTTATACAGCACTATCTTGAAGCATCTAAATTTACCTCTCTGTGACTGGGGAAAACTGATCTCTAAAACATGGGCTCTAAAAGGGTAGGAACAGATGATCTATATTATTGAGCATCGGGCACTATGCTGGGTTCTGGGGGTGCAGAGAAGTGGTGGCATTCCCTGTTGTCCCTGGTCTCTCATTTGTTCTGGAGACCCCTGTCCTGTTCTGAGGGGATCCCGATACTGTCCTTCCATCTTCCCAACATGGCACCAAGTACCTTCCCCGCTCTCCCTAGAAAAAGAGAAGATGCCCGTCTTTCCTCTCGGGACCTGACAAGCTGGGTCTTCAGCCCACCACTCCCTGAGAGTAGAGCCCTAGTCCCTGAGCTGCTACCTCATGGCCTCTGTGATGCAGAGTCCCAGTGACATGCTGCCTAAAATATGCCTTGTGCCTAAAATATCCCGGGACTGTGGGGCCTGATACAAAGGTGATGGCCATGGAGTGTCTGTGCATCACCGGGTATGTTCACTTTTCTTTTCAAACTTGCAAGTTCCATCTCCAAAAACTGTTCCAATGGCCCCAGGGTAAGAAAAATCCCCCCAATTAGTAGAATCATGGAATTCAGATACCATATCTTAAAGTATCTATTTATATGGCAATATTTGCAGAAGCTTACATAAAACATTAGATTTATTTAACCAGTGAAGTCCATAATATTTCTGTTAACTCTCCTGTTTACAAGTGTGCATGGAGTGTGCTTTGGAGTTTAGAAGAAAGAAGGGTGTGTGTGTGTGTGTGTGTGTGTGTGTGTGTGTGTGTGTGTAATGTAAGAGTTCTCAAAGAAACTAAAAGACATAATGAAGTCTACCCATAGCTCAGTGGTAGACTATTTGCCTAGCATTGCAGATGATTGGGAGAGGGGTGTGAGAGGTAGAAGTGGGAAAGGGAGGAAGAAGGGAAGATTGATGAGGACTGTTTATCAAAGTGAGTTCAGAGGAACCCACGGGAAGTAGTGCCTGTCATCCTAGCACTTTGGAGGCAGAGGCAGGAGGATCATCACAAGTTTGAGGCTGACCTGGGTTACACAGTAAAACTCTGTTAAGAAATGGGAGGATGAGCCCGGCGGTGGTGGCGCACGCCTTTAATCCCAGCACTTGGGAGGCAGAGGCAGGCGGATCTCTGTGAGTTTGAGGCCAGCCTGGGCTACAGAGTGAGTTCCAGGAAAGGCGCAAAGCTACACAGAGAACCCCCGTCTTGAGAAAACAAACCAAAAAAAAAAAAAATGGGAAAGGAGCAGGAGAAAGAGGAGGAGGAGCAGGAGGAACAGGAGGAACAGGAAAAGGAACAAGAGGAGGAGGAGGAACAGAAGGAACAGGAGGAGGAGCAGGAGGAGGAAGAGGAGGAGGAGCAGGAGGAGGAAGAGGAGGAGGAAAAGGATAAGGAGCAAGAGGAGGAGGAGGAAGAGGAGGAGAAGGAAGAGGAGATGGAAGAAGAGGAGGAGGAGCAGGAGGAGGAAGAGCGGGAGCAGGAAGAGGGGAGCAGGAGCAGGAAGAGGGGAGCAGGAGGAGGAGTCAAGTCTCTTTAACCAAGCCTGACTTCGGGATAAGCTTCCAGATAAGCACTGCGTAGTCCCTGCTCTGGGAGAGAAGCGGTGATCGCTCCACAGAAACGTGTGTTCCGTCTTTTTTTACCTGGATTCTCAGATGTTCTGGCCTTACAAACCTGGTGTCAATCCTGAGAACCTCAGATTAACACATTTATGACGATGCTTAAACTGAATTGTGACATCCATTTCTCAGTTGGAGGCATAACCTAGAACTCAGTGCAAAGAACTTAGATGCTTTAATAATTTTAGGACTAGAAATGAACATAGAATTTTACCCATATGGAAAATGGAAAAGCAATCCTATTTGTTTGACTTTCCTGGTGATTTTTAATTTTTAGGATTATCTATATAAACTAGGGGTTATGAGATGCAGGCTTCTGGTGGTATATGATTATGTCCATGAAATAATGGATAATGAATACTTCCTTAAATGAAAAAAACCCAATAGTGATTATTGGATAGTGAAAATAAATTAATTTAATTCAGTACTTTGATAATGAAAATCACTGTGATCCTAAAGCAGTGGGTATGCATCTATAGGTTCTTTCATGCGGAAAATGATAGAAAATTGCCAAAATATTAAGAAAATGTGGCACCCTACTGCTCACTATGAATTCAATCTTAAAGCTCAAGATGGTGAGTATGTGGAGAGGCTGGAAGTAGATGCTGGTGAAAGATGAGACTGAGAAATGGACCAAATACTCTTGCGTTTGGGGCCCCCACATTTAATCCTTAGCTGTGTCTGTAGCAGTGAATACACAAAGTGATTAGTAACTACAATTCTCCTTCCTCTTTTCCCAGTTGTCCCATCTACCTAAGAACAGTAAGGTTTGTGCTGTACAGTCCTCAGATGTCATCGCAAACATCGGCGTTGGAGAACTGTTGCTAAGCTCTGCTCTTGAGGCGGTGTACCGGGGACGTCTCGTGTTAGCTTTGCAGGAGTGTGCCGTGTTCTGCTGTATTGTTACAACTTTGTTCTTTCATGCCCCATCTGTACCATGAAAAATACCAACAATACTAACAATAGCAATTGCTACTTGCCAACAAAATAGCGGCTGTGCCCTTAAGCCAGTTGAGACTGTGGAGTCAACTTCCAATGTTCCTCGGGAGTCCTAGGTTTATTTAGTGGATGTTTATAGACATGTGTCCAGATGGATAGGAATAGTCCTTGTGGCAGGGAATTGCAACTGTTTCATAACTAGCTTTTGGGAGGAGTGTGGGTAGGAAGTCTTATATTTGAAAATACAAATGGGGGGGTGAATCAAATAAATAATATATAATGCCTGTTATGATTTAAAGAGTTTATACTCTATACCCACTATCACAACTGCCTAAACATGAGCTGAGCAAGGACAACAGCAATAGACACTTACAATAGACAACAATAGGCATGTTAACGTGGTTGGGGAACGCACAGGGCCTCAACCCTATACAAAGAACTGTAAGCAACTAAGGAATGCTGAGTGGGAGAAATAGTCTTCCCCAGGAAAGAGTTCTCCCATACCAAATGGTTCACCCTGAAAATACACATGCAAGTAACGTTATACTGACTAAGCAGGTTCTGTTTATGTATGTATTCACAATGGATACATACATATGAATACATACATATGAATACATACATAAATATATGTAATAGGAATTAATGAAAAAGAGACTGAATTTAAAAGAGAGCAAGAGGGATAAATGGGAGGGCCTGTAGGGAGGAAAGAGTATGGGGACATGATGTAATCATATTTTAATCTCAAAAATAAAAGAAATGATTTTAAAAAGAGTACATACGCTACTCATGTCACTTTATGTTTTACTGTCTGAATGTAGGATAGACCTAAGTGTCATGACTAAATCTTTTCAAAAATTAATCTTAGAAGATTAACAAATATAATAGTAAAATAATTATAAGACGAACTTCTAAACTTAATACGTGAAGATATTTCTGATAGGAAGCATAGCATAAACTTTGGAAATGAGAATAGGGAGTTACTTTTTCCAACTGAGATGTCCTCACACACCAAGGAGGCAGGAGCTTGGGTGTCCTGCATCCTCCTCTAAAGAGAAGTGGTTGTTGTTAGGACTTGAGGTCTTTCTTTCTCCTTCTCAGAAGGGCTTACAGCCCAGTGGAGTTCTAGTTGACCGTTCCTTTCCCTCCATGATAATCACCTAAGGCGTTGCTGAAGCGGCATTCCAGATCCAGAGAAGTGCGCTGCCTGACGCTTGGACTTTGACAGGTCTTCCTCGGTGACACCTGCACGTGTACCCTTGATAAACTGTGGTTTATCCTTTAAGGTGTAGCACAAAGCAACAGTGCCTGTGTTCCAGGACTCCCTCAGTGGATTGTCCTGTGGGAGCATCCTGCAGGAAACCCTCGCAGGGCTCCAGGTCAAGGTTACTGTGCTCCAGCGTCCTCTCCAGGCTGCCGTTTGTATACCCTTGCTTGTGTGTTCTATGCTCTGATCACTTCCTCAACAGTGTAATCAGAACAGCAAATGCTTCCCCTGGGGGCTTTCAGAACAATAAGCTGATGTCAAGGACCTCTGGCTGATCAAGTTAACCTGGCGCTTTCCTGGGCAAGTCACTTGTCCAAAGACTGTGTTTTGACTCACTTCTCAGTGTAAGCAACTCCCTGTGTTCCATCTCACTTGAACATCATTAGATCCACCTTGACACTCCATCATGATATGATTGTCCCTTATTTATAAGTTCTAAGCATAATCTGCACTTTTCTGCTTTGCTTGGAGAACTAGACTGTGGGCCCATGCTGAGGACAGGATATCCTAACTGGTGCTTTTGATTTGGGATAGTATCTCTTGGGGTGTATCTGATAGAAAAATCTGAGCTTAGAGATGTGTGTGTGTGTGTGTGTGTGTGTGTGTGTGTGTGTGTGTGTGTGTGTTATAAAAAGATAAAGCAAGAATTATGCCTTAAGGGAAAATGGAATATATTATAATTACTCACCATTTACTGTGATGCGGCCCAACCTAGAAACCAGCTGTGACTTACCTGTCTTCAGCCTTGACATCCACTAGCGTCCTCAATGTCTACCTGAAGCTTCAAATTTGGGGGGATTTTACTCATGAGAGCAAAGCGGGTGTCAAGATTATCTCTATCTCATCCGTTCCTGTATACACTGAAGACATAGAAATGCCTGAAATCAGATCTTCATAACCTTTTCCTGACCTTGTATTTTTTGAGACAGAGTCTCGCTGTGTAGCCCTGGCTGGCCTGGAACTCACTGTGTACATCAGTCTGGCTTCAGATTCACATGGACACTCTTTCTTCCCTCTACATCCCAAATGCTGAGAGCAAAGGAATGTGCCATCACTTTACCGTTTTAAAATACGATCTATGTGTTGTAAATTTCCCTCGTCTTACAAATCACGTGTAACCCTTTTTAAGGACAAAATGCCCAGCACACTGTGGACCAAGACCTCTGATCGGTTATAATCCTTTCAAGTGTGTCTCATTTCAGGGCCCACTGAAGTTGAGGTCTGTTTGCCTCCTTGGCACCTTGGCTCGCAGTATGGAGTGAAATGGTTTGAACCACTGCTTACTCAGCTCGGTTTCATTTTTGCCCAGGCTGTCTAGGAACACAGCTATACAGTCCAGGCTGATCTTGAATTCCAAGGAACACTCAGCTTCACCATTGTTATGAAGTCTCAGTAAGGCCACAGCCGAGGCTCATCAGGAAAAATGCAGGGCTGGCTTATTACTTCACTGATCTGCCTGTCACACCCAGGCCCCCTATAGGAGGTTATGGCCGCAGTGTTCTGGGGACTCTGTTAGCTTATGTGTTTCCTGTGGGTATTTTCAATATGCATGGTGATCTTCTATGGTCCCTTCTCCTTAGAACCGCTCACTCTCACTCTAAGAATATGTTCCCTGGATCCCAAGCGAGTTGTTTCATATCTGCTTCTCTGGTCCCACATGCACAGACGGGGAACACTAATAATGTCTAGTAATGCCACAGAGCCGTTGTGGATACCGATCTTTCTAGGAGGTCCTTGGAACAGCGGCAGAGAAGTGGATAGAAACAGTTTCAAAGATGGTCGTCAGACTACCCCATAAGTGACTCTGAGGTTCTCAAGTCAACATGATAAACGGGGCTTTCCTGGTAGAGCAGGGTTTACACTTTCTGTACCGTAGTGAGGTGAAGGAATTTGTGCCCAAAGGAACGGAGAGGAAGGTACTGCCGAAAATATCTTCAGCAAAGTTTGGCAGCAAGCCTCGGTCCCTAGTAGATGCGGTAAATATATGGGGAGAGCTTTATAGCAATTGCTCGGGGTCTCTTCATATGAGAATTTAAAGGAGACATGACGGATAAGCTGGGACTATGTGGTCATGGGTGGCAATGGGGCAAAGTTTGTGCCAAGAGTTAACCATTACCCTCTGTATGTGACAAGGTTAAAACTCTGTATGTGATTGAGGTTTTATAGTATATACTTTTTAAGTCCCTATATGGTTTGGAGGCTTTTCTCAGCTTCTCCCAGAGAATGACCCTGACCATCAGCTTTGTTAAAGAAAGGAGGCCCCGCCCTCGGGTGGCATGTGTGTGGGTGCCCCAATGAATGGCCTTGCAGCCTGCAGCCTCTTCTAGATCTTCTAGAAGCCTGAGGGTCAAAAGGTGCACCATGCCTGTGGCTTATGCTCTGCCTCACGGTGCACCTTGGCACCTGGGCGGCCCTGACGTTCTCCGGCTGCGGGCTCTGTCTGTGGCTGCCCTTTGCCCTGGCTCTCTTGGCCAGGGGTGGCTGAGTGGTAATTTGTTCCCAGGTTCAGAGGCACAGCCCTATCAAACTGCAGCTGTGTGTTTATCTCGTAATTCACAGACAAGAAGAAGGGAGGCAAATTCCAGCCTTTTAAGAAGTTGTTTGGCAAAAAGAAAAAGAAGAACACCCTGTTGTCCGGGGAGGAGGAATCGGCCCGGAGGCAGAGTCGCGCTCCCCAGAGTGCCAGCAATGGGACCTTCTCTTCGGATGAGGAAACCCTGGAGAGCAATCTGAGGTAAGAACGTGCCCTTTCCTTGTACATCTCTGGCAGAGTCCCGGGGTGAGGAAGGAGATCCCTGGAGGATCGGTATGGGGTTTGGTTTGGGAGGGCAAGGGACGGCATCATACAGGTGTCCCACCTTGGCCTGGGCTTCTCTGCCACACTGATGGGGTGTGGGGGCAGCACCTCACTGCCTTGGCTCAACAAGGGTCCTCTGATTGAAGACCAAGTTCCTATGACCCATTGTTTGGCAAAGAAAAGATACCCACAGGCTAGACCTTAAACACGAGGCAAGGATGCAGAGTTCCCAGCTCAGCGAGGCCGTCCTTCATGGGTGTGCCCCAGGACACCTCTGGCTGCTTTGGGACCGTGTCCTTCACAGAACTCTTAACCTGTACCTTTCCTCTCCTTCTCTTTTCCCTCCTTTATCTTTTTTCCTTTCAGCTTCCCCCCTCCCTCCCCTCCCTCTCTCCCCACTTCCTTCCCGCTTCTTATAAGACACAGGTACTAATCTGATCAAGAACCTTAAAATCGGAGCATGGAGGGGAGGGGGTGGGGCCTCTGTCACCCGAGTGCCGGGATGTGAGGCGAGAGTTAGAGATGCCTAAACTCTGGTACTGCTCCTGGCAATCATCCCGCTTGAGAAGCCATCCCAGCCTTGCTGGGCTCATTAGCGTCTCTAGCCTGATTCAACAAAGAACATATTTCTTTCTATGGACATGGTTGCTTTGCCTTTTTCTTCGTGGGCTGGCTCATGAACCAGGCAGGGACCAGGTTTTCCTCAGCCTCCTCTTGAGTGCTGGTGCCCCACATACCTAACCCATGCCAAAGATAAAAATAAGGAAATTCAGCAGGGCAATGGTGGCACATGCCTTTAATCCCAGCACTCGGGAGGCAGAGGCAGGAGGATCTCTGAGTTCGAGGACAGCCTGGTCTACAGAGTGAGTTCCAGGAAAGGCGCAAAGCTATACAGAGAAACCCTGTCTTGAAAAACCAGTAGAAATAATAATAATAATAATAATAATAATAATAATAATAATAATAAAATAATGAAATTCTAGTCGATAGTATTTGTGTTACAAAACCCTCAGACAGGCAGCACACGTTAAGCTGTACAGGGTTCACCAACCTAATCTGTTAGTTCTGTCCACAAGCCTGTGTTTGTTTCCCACTGGTTTTACCGCAAAAGAAAATGATCAGCTTTAATTGTAGCCCTTTAGAGTAATAAAACTCTGTGGAAGGAGAGGCCTTAGCCGGAAGGAAAGCATGGCAAGCAGGAAGTATCCATGGAGTATGGGCACCCCATGAAGTGGACTGTTGTCCAGCGGGGGTCAGTCCTGATTTCATTTCAGTTGCTAATGCTGTAGAGCATGAAAGGATCTTCTTCACCTTGTAGCAGAACGAGGTACCAAACTACTAAAGCGGGACCAAGATCCCATGAAGTCACGTCCATGGAGCCCTCTTTTGGACAGAGGGTCCTCTGAAAACACTTCCTTTCTGCAGTAGACTGTGACTTAGCCGGTCCCTTGCATCTTGTTGAATTGCTCTGGACTCTTCTTACATGTTCTCTTCCCATTTAACTTCTGTGCTCCATTTACCTCTTGAGGGTTTTCCTGAAGGCTTTAAGAAATCTTGGGAAATTCCACACTGGGTCAAGCATCTCCATTATTGTATAGGTAATGACATCTGTTCTTATTACTGACTTTTGTTCAGAAACCTCCACTTTTAGGCTTGGGGCATTTGTTTTGTTTTGTTTTGTTTTTTGAGACAGGGTTTTTCTGTGTAGCCCTGGCTGTCCTAGAAATCACTTTGTAGACCAGGCTGGCCCCGAACTCACAGAGATCCTCCTGCCTCTGCCTCCTGAGTGCTGGGATTAAAGGCTTGTGCCACTACCACCTTGATGGTATGGGACATATTTTAGTTACATATTTGTTTATATAAATAAAAATACTTGTCTCCTAAGTAAAGAAGCTAAAAGGATGTTTGGACTATGAACTTTTAGTGTCTTGTCTTTAAAATTAAAATAGTAATAAAGGGGGGCTGGAGCAACCAATAGCTCAGCAGTTAAGAGCACTGACTGCTCTTCCAGAGGTCCCGAGTTCAATTCCCAGCAACCACATGGTGGCTCACAATCATCTATAGTGGGATCTGATGTTATTTCTGGCATAAAGGTATACATGCAGATAGAGCACTTATATACATAAAATAAATAAATCTCTAAAAAAAAAAAAAAACAACTGGTGTGAATGGTGAGTTCCAGGCCAGCCAATGCTACATAGGGAGACCTGTCTCACAACAAGTGTTTCCCTTTTCTTCCAGTGAATGCCTTGAAGTGTAGTTGAAGTTCTGCTTGTTTACCGTATTTACAAATGGAAAAAAATGAAAGAATGAAAAATAATGCTTCTTAAAATTATTTTCAGTTTACTACTCAGTTGGCACACTACTGCACACTGCATAAAGATTTAGAAATGAAGCTGGGTCGTGGTGGCGCACGCCTTTAATCTCAGCACTCAAGAGGCAGAGGCAGGTGGATCTCTGTGAGTTCAAGGCCAGGCAAGTCTGTACTGTGAGTCCCAGGACAGCCAAAGCTATACAGAGAAACCCTGCCTTGAAAAACAAAAAAGAAAAAGAAAAAAAAAGGAAGGAAGGAAGGAAGGAAGGAAGGAAGGAAGGAAGGAAGGAAGGAAGGAAGGAAGAAAGAAAGAAAGAAAGAAAGAAAGAAAGAAAGAAAGAAAGAAAGAAAGAAAGAAAGAAAGAGAGAAAAAGGAAAACTGCAGAATGACTTAGAAATAAATCTGAAGGGTTTTTTTTCTTTCCATTCTAAAATAGAAAGTGTTCACGGACACACAAAACTCCAAATCCCATGGATATGATCCGGTTATAGGTTTAAAGTGGCTGATTTCAGTCCAGTGAAATCTGTCCAGTGTTGAGGGACAGTTTCCTGACTACTAGGGTTACCCTAAAAGCCTGGGAGGCTGAATCTATGTCTAGGGGCTTGGGGCCCAGGTGGGTGGGATTTAGTCACGAAAGTTGCTGGACTTTAGCAGGTTGGACTCCGTCAGTAGTTCTAGAAATGTCTGCGGCTAAGAATAGCTCATTGATCTGTCCTCTGCCTGAAGTCAGCTGTTCCTCGGGGCTTTCAGGGGCCCTCTGCTCTTTCTGTAGCTCAGCGGCCTTCATGGCTCCTCGGCTACCGTTTTTAAATTATACGTGCCTCTGCGAAAGTGAAGCTTAAACCATGATGGTTTTGAACAGTTTAATAGCATTTCCTTCATTAATTAAATACAATGGATAGTACATTCCCAAAAGTATGAGAAGTAAACCTTACATGCCAGCATTTGATAGGCTGAAACAACGGGAATGTTGTGAGTTCAAGGGTAGCCTGAGCTACATTGTGAGTACCAGCCAGAGCTACATTGTGAGTACCAGCCAGGGCTACATAGCAACACCCTGTCTCAGAAACAGCAATAATAGAAAATGGAAGAAATAAGTGTTACGTGTAAGAAGAGGAGAGAGCCGTCCGGTAAATGCGTTTGATATACATAATTATATCAGGAATTTTACTTAGGGCTTTAACTGTGTTATTATGCACCGTGTGAGTTTCTAAAGAGAGGGATGTCATACGTAGCAGATTCCTTGGATCACAGACTCCTTTTTTTCATAGAGAATACCCAGTGTCATTTATTAAAGTGACCACTCAATAATAGCATTAACGTGTTTGCCATAGACGAACTCACGTAATACCACTACTCCCCAAGACTTATTATTATTATCACCAGTTTACCAGTGAGAAAGCTAAGGCTGGAGTGCTGTTCCCAATGTCCCAGCACTGGTACATCCCTGAGCAACTGCAAGCAGTAGACAGTGTGTGCTTAAATGGCCACTACTGCACTTTTCAGAGAAGCTGCTGCATTACCAGGGCCGTGGTGTCCTGCTGGCCTTGGGTCTCTGGGCTCCACTGTCTGCCCACTGCATTACTTAGGATCATGGTGTCCTGCTGGTCTTGGGTCTCTGGGCTCCACTGTCTGCCCACTGCATTACTTAGGATCATGGTGCCCTGCTGGTCTTGGGTCTCTGGGCTCCACTGTCTGCCTGCTGCATCACCAGGGCCATGGTGTCCTGCTGGTCTTAGATCTTTGGGCTCCCTTGTCTGCCCGCGTCCTGCTGCTGAATGAGACTCTGTGGCCTCCACTTGCTCTGCTTCCTGCTCCCCTGGATCCTTGACGTCTGTGTTAGCAGGTCCAACTGCAGCACTTAGAAGTGCCAGCTCTAAGCTAAAGGGTCTCCAGACACAGCGAACTCACGTCAGAATCGGAGCGTTCAAGACAGAGTTGAGGGGTGAGGAGGCCCGAGAGGGCTCCTAACAACAGGCAGGACGTGGAATAGCTGAGGGGCATGAACCAGTCAAGGTAACGGCATAAGCAGAAACTTCAGTGCCAGAATGAATGTGGCAAGCTGGGTATGGTGGTGCACACACCCTCAAATCCCAGCATCCAAGGGGCTTGGGGAAGAGGATTGGGAATTCAAGAGCAGCTTAGGCTACATGGTGGGATTCTATCAGAAAGAGGGCAAGGAGGGGACAGCAGAGTAAGGGGGAATTTCCATCTCTTTCTATAGGCGCTTGCTCACTGTGCAGCTCAAACAGGTCAAGATGTCACAAGCTAGCAGACAAAACCACAAACAATATCCTTATGATTTTTTTTTATATCTTGCCTGTTTGAAAGACTAAAGCAGGCCAGCCTGGGTCACAAAGAAAGACTGTCCCCAAAAAAGTTCTAAAGGATCCATATTCATAAAAAAAAAAAAATCTATAAGATTTGAGAGAAAAGTTGATCCAGGTTACAAGATACGGGGTTAGGGCTTTTGTGCATCCATTGAATTACAGGAATGCAAAAAAAAAAAAAAAAAAAAAAAAAAACCCTATAGAATGAAAGAAAACACATGCAGAGGATAGCTCTGATAAGATCCCCGTGTTAGGGGAAGGCAAAGATCTTTTACAATTCAATAATAAAAGGTCAAAAAACTTTTTTCTTTTTCTTTTTTCTTTTTTCTTTTTTTTTTTTTTTTTTGAGCTGGAGGTCGAACCCAGGGCCTTGTGCTTGCTAGGCAAGCGCTCTACCACTGAGCTAAATCCCCAACCCCCCAATTTTTTTTTGTTTTTTTGTTTTTCGAGACAGGGATTCTCTGTATAGTTTTGGTCTTGGATCTCACTCTGTAGACCAAGCTGGCCTTGAACCCACAGAGATCCACTTGGCTCTGCCTCCCGAGTGCTGGGATTAAAGGCATGTGCCACCACTGCCAGGCCAAAAAACTTTTTTAAAAAATAGGTAAAGATGGCCCGGCGGTGGTGGCGCACACCTTTAATCCCAGCACTTGGGAGGCAGAGGCAGGCGGATCTTTGTGAGTTCCAGGAAAGGCGCAAAGCTACACAGAGAAACCCTGTCTCAAAAAAAAAAAAAAAATAGGTAAAGAATTAGTATAGACATTTCTTAGAAAGAGAGAGGGGGAAGGAAAGAAGGGAGGGAGGGAGGAAGGGAGAGAGGGAGGAGAGGAGGGAGGGAGGGAGGGAGGAAGGAAGGAAGGAAGGAAGGAAGGAAGGAAGGAAGGAAGGAAGGAAGGAATAGAAAGAGAATGTTGTTAAAAATAAGCCCTACTTGTTCAACAAGGAAATATGTCACATACATGAGCTACAGCCCAAAAGTTAGGTTTTGTTTTGTTTTATTTTGTTTTTTAAAAAGTATTGGCAAGAACATGTAGCAGTTGGAACCTTCATCTTTTGATGGTGAAAATATAAATCAATAAACAATTTAGGGCAGGGGCTTGAAGAAATGACTCTGTAGTGAAGAGCATGTACTGCTCTCCAGAAGCCTGAGTTCAATTCCCAGCACCCACATCAGGTAGCTCACAACCACTGTAACTCCAGCTCCAGGGAATCCAATACCTCTGGCCTCCAAGGGTGCTTGTACGCATGTGCATACATGTCTACATAGACAAGCATATATACAATTAAAAGAAAGAAAAATCTTGTTAAAGAAGGATTTATGGTAAGTTTGAGTCTTGATCTACTACCTGCATTTTGCAAACAGTGAAACTGAGGATCTGACAGATGCTCGTGTTCCTAGTGGTAGAGATGTAGCTGTAACCTCCATCCGCCACTTTGAAATGTTGTGGTTTTCATCTGAAGTAACCCCATCTCCATTTCCTTCATTTAATTCCTCCTCGCTCCTCAGTTTTCTGTACAACTGTGCCTTCCCCAGGGAAACAAGCCCCATGGTTCCCCCTTAGTTTTATCAGCCTGTTAATTTTGCATAGCTGTGACCAGACTCTTTGACGAAAGTAACTTACAGAATTGATTTCCTTTGGCTCATGACTTCAGAAGAGCCGGTCTATGGCTGCGGGTCCCCATGCACTTGTGTAGAACATGCTAGCAGTGTGAGCACGTGTCAGAAAAACACTGTTCACATCATGGCAGACAGGAAACAAAGAGAAAGACAGGACAAGGACAAGGACAAAACACCCCTAAGGACCCATATCTACGCCCTCCAGCTAAGTGCCACCTAAATTTGACAGAGGCTCTTGAAATACTGTCACCAAACAAAGACCAAGCCTCCAACCCCTGAGCCCTTCTTATCAAAGTCTCCACCCAGTATTGTCCTCACATCTTCTTCACCGTCCCTAAGTCTTATGACCTACCATGCTTGTATTTCCAGCCCAGCACTGTGCCTGGCATAGTCTAGGCATTCCATAATTGCTGAATAAATAAATGCATGAACACTGCATTTTTACTTTCCTGGTGATTTCCACTCTACAAGGCAGTCGTCATCTAATTCACCCTCTAGTTTCCCACTATGATGAAGTATCAAGGACTATGGGGGTCCAGCCCCTCGATAGTCCCCTCCCAGGGTCCAGGAAGAACCTACAACCAACTGATAATTAATCTTTGAAGAAAAGAAATGAATCTATGTACCGAAACTCCTTAGTCCACACACTTTATTATTCTGTGTCAGTTCTCTCTCTACAAGCTTCTATTCTGCTCTCATTTTTAGCTCCTTTCTTGCCTGATTTCTCTCTACACTTATCTGCAGTCCCCTCCAGGTTCTATCTTAATTCCTTCATCTTAGTTCTGCCCTTTCTAGGTTCTCATCCATCTCGTTCTTTCCCATATCAGCTCCTCTCCCATCTCCTTCTCATCTGTTTCTTCCTCATCTTGTTCTTCCTCATCTCCCATCTCATTCCTCTGGTACTCTCTTCTAGCCCTTCAACCTAGTTCTTTCCTGTCTCAGTTTGTTCCTCTCAAGTTCTTATCCATCTAGGTCTTCTATTCTCTTTTCTTTCCTCCGTCCCCCTGTGCCCTGGGAGTCCCGGTATATATACACACTTACAAGCAGTAATCCCTTGTCAGTGCAAAACCAGGCTTCCAGGGTCAAACGGAGGGGTGATAAGAATCACATAGAGAGGCAGTAATTGTTAATTATCATTTGCAACCCAAAGGGGAAGTGACTAATGGGGAAATGAATTAACTAAAGGCTAAATTCGGATAATATCTAAGAAGAGGGATCTTATGTGTTCAACTATAACCTTAAGCGTGATTGGTAGAAAATGTTAAGAATCTGTAAGTTGCTAGGTCAATGGGAGAAAATAAAACTGTCTTCTTTTTTCCTGTGGCTCCTATCAGTCCAAGCTATCTGCTGTTTTTCTGCAGGGTGGGGGAAGGTATGCGCAGTTGCTAGGCAACCTGTGTACAGCTAGATGCCTCTGGTCAAAGTTAAAGGGAGATCTGGAACTAGAGATAAGATTTGGGAAAGGAGGTAGTTGGCACATCTGCCAGGCCTTCTCAAACGGATAGTTTGGACAATTAAGTCTGTTCTTAGAGAGTACAGAGGTATCTCTGATAAGGTACTTTCCTCTGTCTGGGGATGGTCCTGGCTGGATGCTGCCAATGACGATAATTACAGGGAGGCTTGAACTGGGGTTCTGGCTGTGCATAGCTGTAAGCTCACAAGGTTATCTAAATGTTCCTTTAGTAGAAAGGAAATGGTGCCCAATAAATGATGGAAAAACTACAGTAGCACACAAGAAACTCATAGCAGGAAACAGCTGATCATCAAAAGCCAAATATCACCAAGGCTCCTTGAACCTTAGCTTGACCTCTGGAAGGCCCAACTTCTTCCAGGTATTAGCTTTGTCATAATCAGTTGAAATCCTACTTTGTATATTTCTGCAGCTTGCAGCAGTGAAGAGTACCATCATCACTCTCACCTGCTGGAAAAGGAAAAGTACACCGTTGTGTAGCAGGAATCTTCAAAGTTCTTATTAATAAAATCAAACCTGAGGCCAGTTATTGGGGTGAATACTGGTAGATCAGAGAGACAGAACAAGCCACAGCTGTCTCACCTCACCAGTTCCTCAGCTGGTCCTGTTTCCTCAGACTGGAAGCTTCTGTGTCTTTATCCCAATGGCTCTCAGCTGAACTTCTGCTTAAAAGCCTGAATGCTTAACCAGCCGAATGCTTAACCAGCCACATGCTTAACCAGCCAAATGCTTAATCAGCCAAATGCTTCCAGTTTCTGGTCCTCATGCCTTATATACCTTTCTGCTTTCTACCATCACTCCCTAGGATTAAAGGCTTGCTTCCTGGGATTAAAGGCGTGAGTCACAATGCCTGGCTGTTTCCAATGTGGCCTTGAACTCACAGAGATCCAGAGGGATTTCTGCCTCTTGAATGCTAGGATTAAAGGCGTGTGCTATCACTGCCTAACTAGTGGCTTTTCTGTTCTCTGACCCCAGATAAGTTTATTAAGGTACACAATATTTTGGGGAACACAATACCACCACGCTATTGGCATCATAAGACATGTCCCCAGTGAAATTTCAGCACAGCTCAGGGGCCCCTTGTTGTGTGTGTTTTCTGTCACTTGGCCTTGCTGATTTCCACAAAAGATTAACTGTACTTGACCATATACCCTACCCATAGGGACTTGTGGCTAAATTAAACAGGAAATAGAGAAATTTAAAAAAATATATTGAATGGAAATTCAAATCTGGCTAGACGTGGACCTGGGTTGCGTAAGTCTGGGGAAAAGGGTGTTGGTGAATCAGCAGTAGCAGTTCTGAGCGAAGGAGCAGATGAGGAGGCATCGTTGTCTTGTGAATGCAGAAGTTGTCACTCATGAGCGGGGTGACCTGAGGAAGCCAATCCCTTGATCTGCTAAACTAACATCCTGTCTCCCAATATCATCATAAAGCCAAATATGTGCATGATTCTGCACAATCTGTTGTAAAGCGCTTTACAAACACATGGTAATGTTCCCAGAGACAGAGATGCTGGACCTGATGACTTCTGTTTTTTTTCCAGAGCACAGACCTAGAGGAAATTGATAGGGAAAGAGGTTTTTCCACTGAGGCAACTGAGAAGTAGGCTAGGCAGCAGAGATGCCTGAGGAGTCCAGAGCTTGGGAGACGTGCTGGAGGGTTCTGTGTCCTGTGATATAGGCACAATTAAACAACCCGAGCTCCCATCTCTAGATTGTTTATTTTAAGATTTCAGGGTGTCTTCCATTTCCTGGAATATGTATGACATACCCTGTCTCTGTTGTAATTGTCAGGCAATTTGGTCCACTATGGTCTGGTGAGCACCCCATATTTTTACAGGATCCCAGAATCCAGGATGCGTGTCAAAGATGCCACACCTGATAGAGTCTGGCTCCAGTCTTTCCCAACAACTGTAGTTGGTTTGATGAGGATATTTAATTGCTCATTAGCATTTCATTTGAATGAGACTCATAGATCTGTTTAGAGAGAAAACTGCTGATCAATTGCAATTGCCCTGTTGTCATGGAAACAAGCTGAAATTGGGCTGTAATTATATTTCCTTATGCCTGAAGTCATTGCTATAGTAATTACCCAATATCTATGGTCTCAAATTACATGATGCTTGTCGAGAGAGAGAGAGAGAGAGAGAGAGAGAGAGAGAGAGAGAGAAAGAGAGAGAGAGAGGAAAAAGACAAAGGATAAGAAGCAGGGGGTGGGGAGTGTGCTGGCCTGAAGCATCATTCACTGTGCAGCTGGAGAGAGCCTTCATTTTCAGATGGGAGAATTTCCCTCTGTAGGCTGCGGCTCCGGGGTGTTGGTGGTGGGTCTTGGAATTTGCCCAGAGCTTTGAGTAGTGGCTGGAAAGCTGTCAGGTAGGAAGATTCTAGTTCTACCGAGGGCAGAGGTACAGTGTCAGCCGTCGCTAAACGTCTGTCACCCGATGTCACGGAAAGTATGGAAGACTTGTTGAGTTCCGCCATATCATTAAGGTCTAGTCAGGGGCTGAAGATGGCCCAGCAGTTAGGAGCACTGGTTGCTCTTCCAGAGGACCCAGATTCAGTTCCTAGTATTCACAGCCATTCGTAATTCCAGTCCCAGGGGATCCAGCAGCCTCTTCTGGCCTCCTTGGGCACAATGCATTTATGCATTGCACAGACATGCATTGCACAGGCATGCATTGCACAGGCATGCATTGCACAGACGGCATGCATTGCACAGACATGGCATACAGGCTCATTGGTCCAAAGCACTGAGTCCTACCCGGCATAACTTCCACTTTCCAGAGCCAGAGCAATTCAGGCCCCATCCTGGCATGCTGGGGAAACATGCAGCTTTGTTCAGGAGGATTTTGGCAAAAGGGAAGCACTGCTGTCTTCCGAGCTGGCAAATGGACTGTTCACAATTCATGCAGAGTTTGAAAGAAAGCCCAGTTGGCGGGGACTTGAGTTGAAGGCCTCTACAGATGTCAATCATGTCACAATAGATTGGAGGTAAAGCCCAAGCACAGTGACATCACACACCTCTTAGCCCCACAGCCCCCTCAATGGTTCCTCCTTTTTATCTTGTGGGCCCCACATATACATGTCTTCTCCTGTGACCAAGAACACATACTCTGTGACCCCACTGCCTACCCTGGTCCCAGCAATAGAGCATCATGCCAGCATGGACTTCTGAAATGGTCCAGGAAAGTGATCTGAAATGGCTTCACAATCAACAATAACAGTTAAAGTAAGTCCTTCACCTGAACGGAAGTTAAAATGTTTGATCTTTATATTATTGATAGTGAGATTCTTAGCATAATAAACCAATCCATGCGTTACAGCAGAGCACAGCAAGTCAGCCAGCCTCAGCCATGTTTCCTGAGGTCTTTGAGCACAGAAATGAGACCTTCAGAACAGCCCTGTACTTTGTTCTGTGCCCTGACAAAGTGGGCCAAGGATACTGTTATTTGCTCTGAAGTAGCCTCCTACTAGAGTTAATTCCTTCGACTGAGCACATGAAGTTGGAGAGGGGAAATACCAGTGTCTCCTTCTTCCTGTCCTTCCAAATCCAAACTGACCCATAGGTCAGAGGCTTCAGTGTTCTAGGATGTAGAAAAATAGGACCCTCAACACCGCTCCAGAATTACCTCAGTGCTGACACAGCACACCTTACCTCAGAATTGACTCGGCCCACTCAGAGCCTCCGGTTGATAGTTAATGGGTCCTGGGGTGCTCTCATGGAGTTTAGATGGGGTGAGGTAGCTGGAACCCTTGGGGCTGATGGCCCTGGGCATCAGACACCAGCACTGCACCTCCCAATCTTATCTGATGTTAGGCCAATGTCTAACATCTCTCTAGCATCTTCCTCCCTCTCCACCCACTTTCTCCTCTTTTTCCTTTTATGTTCTGTAGAACTTCTAACCTTCCAGATAGAGACTTTAATTTAGGAGTGTATATGGAGGTGACATCAAGTCTTTAGGGTGAAGAAGGAGCTTTTGGTCTACCTCTTCACTGTTTTGGGTCTGCACACAGTTATGTGCTACATTGTTTTTTGTTTGTTTGTTTGTTTGTTTGTTTGTTTGTTTGTTTGTTTGTTTGTTCTGAGACAGGGTCCCACTGTACAGCTCTGGTTGGCCTAGAACTCACTTTGTAGGCCAGGCCTTGAACTCCCAGAGATCCGCCAACCTCTGCTTCCAAATACTGGGATTAAAAGCGTATGCCACCTCGTCTGTCCACAGTGACCCTTAGAAACACTGCTATTCATTGTGGTATTGTTCAAAATAGCTAACAAGTAGAAACAGCCCAAATCTCCATGGATGGGTGAATAGCTAAACAAAATATGGATTATAGCACATAGTGTTTTAGTAGTTAAAGAAGAATGGGATTCTGATATTGTATGACATGGGTGGATGTTTAAGATAATATATAAATGGGGTCAGGGAATACAGCTCCATGATTGAGCATTTGCCTATGTGTGACAGGCCATAGCTTCAATGTTTGCTTATTGTCTTTTAAGTGCATTATGTTAAGTGAAATGAACAAGGTACAAAAAGAAAACTAAATCTGTATGATTCCACTGTAGTTGAAGTTTTCCTAGTCCCACCTGGACCAGGCTCACAGCCACTCAGACCCAAATAAACACACAGACACTTATATTAATTAAAACTATTTGGCCTAATGGCTCAGGCTTCCTGCTAGCTAGATCTTACACTTAAATTAACCCATAATTCTTATTTATGCCTAGCCACCTGGCTTGGTAACTTTTCCCAGTTCTGCCTTCACATCTTGCTTCTCATGGTGCCAGTGGCTGGAAGCATCTCCTGACTCAGCCTTCCACTTCCCAGAATTCTCCTCTCTGCTTATCCCGCCTATACTATACTTCCTGCCTGGCTACTGGCCAATCAGCATTTTATTTACCAATCAATCAATCAATCAGAGCAACACACATTCACAGCATACAGAAAGACATCCCCAGCATTCCACTTATAGGAGGCACCTAGAAAAGGCAAATTCATAAAGATAGATAGTAAAATACCAGTTACCAGAGACCATGGAGGGAGAGGAAATGCAGAGTTATTACTGAAGGGAGATAGAGTTTGTTTAGGGTGGAGAGGGATGACAGTTGTGTAGTAATATGAATGTACTTGATGTCAGTGAATTGTATAGCTAAGGTGATCCAAATGGTAAATTCTGTGTCAAATATATTTTTCTACAATTTAAAAAAAAAAAAAACTTGCAACTAATATTGTGGCTGTTTTATAAACTCATAGACACCCATGTCTCATTAGATGTTGATGGGTTTGGAATTGACGCTGGCTTACCCTTGTGTGTGCACTTTGTAACTGTGGGTGCTCCTGTCTGTGACTGAGCAACTTCTGCCCGTGTGGCACCCACATTCACCCCAAAATACAAGCATCTTGAAGTAGAAACCTCCGAGATGGGAGTCAGGAGCCAGGTTCCAGTCAGAGTTCAGCGTCCTCCGTGTCTCTCTCCTCACTCACTTTGTGGGCCAGTGCATCCTCAGGCCTCAAGATGCAGGTCTCAGATGCCATGGGCACACAAGCGTGTCTGCTGTGTCCCGTGGTTCTGGGAGGTCAGTAACTTGTTGGAGCCTGGGTTAGCAGCTTCCTTTCCTGCGTCTGCCACGTGGCTTGTGGGGACTGTGTAGGGATGTGAGGAGCAGCCACCCCTGTCTCTGTAGAGAAATGGGGGAGGCTTGGAACAGGGCTGGAAATTCTGGATTTCATACTCTGGAGCTCTGTATTGACTTTGAGGGGTCTTTGAACAGGAACGGACAACATCAGTCATGACAATCTTAGCCTGGGTCTGACCTCTCTCGGAAAAATACAGTGCAGGTCCTGGAAAAAGTGGGGAGAACAGAAGATTTGTGGAAATGTCGAGCTGGATTTCATTCCTACTGAGTCTGCAGAGATGACCACGTGGCAGGCAGGATCCATTGCATGGCTTGAAGAGAGGATTAGATGGTTATTAAAGATGCTTCTTTTCTTTATAGCAATGTTATGGGATAACAGTTACCTAAGAGGGAAAGAAAGGCAATGTGTAGAGCCAGGAGAGCCCCAGGCTCTTGTTATCAGTGCCTTTGAGAAGGTAAGTACGGGAGTCAGCAAAGACTGGAACCTGAGACCAGAAGCTGGTCCTGGTGCCTGCAAGACCTCAACTTGGAACCTGAGACCAGAAGCTGGTCCTGGTGCCTGCAAGACCTCAACGTAAGTTTTTGGAGGTTCAGCTTCTCTGCAATAACAATGACATCAATGACAATA
Organism: Peromyscus maniculatus bairdii; assembly: GCF_049852395.1. NCBI lineage: Eukaryota > Metazoa > Chordata > Mammalia > Rodentia > Cricetidae > Peromyscus > Peromyscus maniculatus. Next base: position 72,161,683 of record NC_134861.1, read on the forward strand.
ACATCCAACCAGGACAGAAATAGAGAATGAGGTTCTGATGTCCTGGCCATCCTCCTTTGTCATTTGGGGTTCTGACTGCTAGCTGGAACCCCAGAAACTCCTGCTGCATGGTCCTAGCAGGTTGGAAGTAGCCATCTCTTTGACCCTTAGAAACCACAGCCATGACTCTCCCTGGCTTTATAAAAACTTCTCACAGACCAACGCTGTCTGAGCTTCCCAAGTGGCCTCTCTTCCTCTTTCAAGAACTTTTTGTTTTTCCCGTGTGCTTGGATTCACCTTCAAATCTTGTTCAAGTTAAAATGGTGATGAAGTGATTGTATGCACGATCCTGCAGCAAAAGTTTAAAACTGTGAGATTGGGGGTGTGGGGATGGGGGGGCTGGTACTTTATACATCTCTTGTCATTCAGAAGCTGCTCCAGTTCTCCAGAAGAGAAGGCTCCACACACTAAGTCCCTCCTTCTCTCTGAGCAGGGGTATGGCCCCCCAAACAGTTAGGGGGCGGGGAGGTGTCCTAAAAGAAAGGTGTATTGAAGAGCTATGGAGGCCTCCTGCCTCCAGGCTCCTTCACAACAGAAGGAAACAGAAGAAATGGGCCTGGCCTACTTCAGTCAATGGTGAAAGACCTTTAAATGTCAAGAATAAAGAGGCCCAGATGAGCCCTGCTAAGGTACAGTTTGTGGCAAATTGTTCCTCCACTCCCAATCATGTAATTGGAAGTCTCCAGCTGGTTGAGGACAATGATCCCACAAAGCTCTTTGTTCCTTAGAACACAGTTCAAGCTGAGCTCTCCACCATGCAGGCTCTTCGGTTTCCACTCCAGCCTGCATCAAACCCAGAAACTTTGGGTCATATTTTTGTAGTCTTTGTCTCTGCCTCACCCTCAGAGAAAAAGAAGTCATCTCCATGGTAGAGGTGTTTGGAGCCGGAATTGACTTTTAAGATTAGCACTAAAGATTGAATAGTATTACACAAACAGCTGAGTATTTAGAGAAAATAACTTATGCGAGTATTCATTCATGAAACTAATGAATCAATCACCACACTCCTCTATTTCTTCTCAGTACTTCTCACCACACACTATTTCTTCTCAGTGCTCTAAAATGAAACAACAACAACAAAAAAAACCCCTAAATTTAACAAGGAAAAGGCATAAACATGTTTGATCTCCTTAAGGGTAATGGCCACATATAACAAGCTGACCATTTGCTCTGTAGCCAAGGATGACCTTGAACTCCTGATCCTCCCAAGGGCCTCGACTACAGAGCAATGGCTATATCAACACAAAGTTCCGATGTGTTTATCATATGCAATAAACTTAGTGCAAAAAGTCCTTCATTGACTTCTGTGATAAAGGAGATTGTGGCATCTCCATCGATGCCTTAGGGAGGAACACCTAGAAATGATAGGGCATTGAAATCAGATCTGTTCGAAGCATCTCCTTGCCAATAGCTCCTAGAGAGAAGGAACCCCAGAGCTGAGACAATCTTCTGGACTGTATTTTCTCTTCCTGTGGTCATTAGCGGCCCCTTGGCTTAGGGCAAGAAGCCAAAAAATGCAGGTGGCTGACAGAAATCAGCAGAGCTGTGGGAAATGCCTTGGGGCTGGAAACACAAAAATTGGAGTTTGAGGCTGAATTAGAAGCCAGATTTTGAGAGATTAAGATCTCTAACTTTGGAGCACTCTGCCCTAAATGGGAGGTGTATATCAAACCCCTTCTCTCAGGGATCAGGGATCTTTGTGAGAGAGGAGGCAGAAGGTCTGTATGAGCCAGATGTTGGTAAATAACTCCAAGTAGAGACTGTCTCCCAGACCCACCAGGCCAGATGTATATATGAACTCAGACTATAACAGCACACACGAGACCTATACAAATTCAAGACAGACAAAATTCCAGCATAAGGACAGAGAAGTGGACACAAAGTCCCACCCCTAACCAAGAAGCTATTTGCAATTGATACCTGCTGTGGTAGGGAAAATACATTTTCTCCAATGGAGGGCCACTGGGTATGTCTACCACTCTCCATGGACGGCCTCATGCTCATGTGCTTGGCTAACACAAAAATGGATTCCGTGTTTTCTGTGGTATGGTTTCATAATTTTTATCATAGAGGTTTTTGTTTTGTTACTTTTGTTTTTGTTTTCTTGGGGGGCGGTTGCTGTTCATGGGGGGCACGACACATGAAGTTGGTTGGGTGGGGAGGATCTAGGATGACTTAGGAGAGGAAGAATATTATCAAAACATAAAAATTTTTAAATAAATATTTTTTTAAGATTTATTTATTTATTATGTATACAAGCATGTATGACTGCAGGCCAGAAGAGGGCACCAGATCTCATTACAGATGGTTGTGAGCCACCTTGTGGTTGCTAGGAATTGAACTCAGGACCTCTGGAAGAGCAGTCAGTGCGCTTAACCTCTGAGCCATCTCTCCAGCCCTAAATAAATAATTTTTTTAAAGAGTGTATAAATTATAACAGAAAGAAAAAGATCTATAAGAGAAGAGAAACCCAAAAGAATGAAGCTGAGTCTAGGCAGCGGATCTCCTTTTGAAGTACGATTGATAAATCTGCCCACAGAAAGAGGATGGAAAACAGACATGTTTTAGTTGTTTATGTTGCTAGAAGAAAAACTGGGACTCAGGGAATAGCATGGAAGGAGATGCTGGGAAATAACCCAGGCTTTCCGGTGAGACTCCAGAGATTATACATTAGACATGAGAACAACTCAGAGATGAGTCCCAGCCTTGGAGAGGTTGCTGGTCAGCATGGACAAGTGTGGGATTGGCTAGAGGAATTCTCCCTTGCTGTGTGCTGCCTGCAATTGTGGTTGGCCCATTCAAGAAAATAGTTAACATGGCAGAGAATCTTGTTGGAAAATTGGGGTCTATTAAAAACAAATAAATGCTGATTTGAGATAAAAATAATTCTGAAGCTAAGAATGCCAACACCTTGTTTTACTAGCATATTAGACAAAGAGAGAGTGAGCTAGCACAAAGTTCTCATCAGAAGGTCTGCATCAAGTCACAGCGGATATAGATTAGAGTGATAAGAAAGACAGATATGGGGTTGGGGATTTAGCTCAGTGGTAGAGAGCTTGCCTAGCAAGCGCAAGGCCCTGGGTTCGGTCCTCAGCTGGGGGGGGGGTGCAGAAAAAAGAGCAAAATGCAAATGGCTCGTGCTGGCCCATTGACGAGGTGTGAGAGGGAAAATGGCCGGAAGTAACATAAGAAATAAGGGCTGAGAGTTTTTCCAAAACTCATGAAAGACATCAAGCCGCAGACTTAAGAAGAGCTGCGACACTCCAAACTGGAGGAAAGTTGACACCTGCCCACCCTTGCCAGAGTAAAACTGCCCCAAGGCAAACGAGATACAAAATTTTAATCTTCTGAAAGGAAAAATCAGATGATGTATTTTATTTTTCAAAGAAACAGCCATATAAGTAAATCCATCAAAATTCTGGCCAATACCAGACATTTTAAAATAGTGAAGTGTTTTCTCCCTGGATTTGGAGCCTCACAAGACCTGCCATCATCTCTTCTACTCACTTTTCTCAACTAAAGAATTTAGCCGAGTCAGTATGGAAAGGGAAAAGCAAGGAGATAAGAAGAGCTTGAGGTAAAAATGGTGTTCTGATGTAGACAACTTAATTGTATTTTGGATAGGAAATACAAAGGCTTAGCGATTGTATAGTTATTAAACAACCCTAGTAAAGTCTCTGTTTATAAGACCAATATAAAAATATAAAAATAGCCGGGCGGTGGTGGCGCACGCCTTTAATCCCAGCACTCGGGAGGCAGAGGCAGGCGGATCTCTGTGAGTTCGAGGCCAGCCTGGGTTACCAAGTGAGCTCCAGGAAAGGCGCAAAACTACGCAGTGAAACCCTGTCTTGAAAAACCAAAAAATAAAAAAATAAAAAAAAAATAAAAATATAAAAATAATTGTATCCTATGTTTCACTAGTGAGAAAACAGAAAATAAAGATTTTTAATACCGTTTATAGAAAAGCCAAACCCACCAGATATATAGGACTCAATCTATCAGGATATGTTCAGGACCTCTACTCAAAGAAGTACTAAACATTACTGAAAGAAAAGAGAATCTTAACACAGACACATCCCATGATCTAGATTAATAGATAAAGTATTGTAAAGACATCAGCCCTAGATACGTCTGTATATCTAACTCCAGTCTGAAAGTATTGCAGGAACATAAGAGAGAGAGAGACAGACAGACAGACAGACAGACAGAGACAGACAGACAGACAGACAGACAGACAGACAGACAGACAGACTCACAGAGACAGAGACAAGAGAAGGGGAAAAGAGAGAATAGAGAAGGATAGGATTGAATCTATGTAGAAATGCAAAAAGGATAGTCATCTTGGAAAAAAAAACAGCTGCAAAACAAATTAGATATTAAAACTTAGAAAACTTAAGACAGAATGGGCGCGGGCTTATTTCTGCTTTGTTTTGTGATTTTGTTTAGCTGTTGTGGAGGTTTGTGTTTCTTGTTGTTGTGTTTTGGAGGCAGGGTTGTGGGGTTCAGCCCCTACTCATACTCATCCTTCTGCCCCGGTCTCCTGAGTCCTGGGGTTGCTGACAGATGCCCCTCCACCCAGCCGAAGTGGGCTGATTTCCGCCTGTGAAAACAGACAAGGGAACCAAAGGAGCAGAGGCCGGGGTCAGAACCCCACCGAGTTCCTGTCATCACAGGCTTTTGAGCTTAAATTTCCCATCGAAAAGCAGGCTTAATAACAGTTTCTACACACGGGCTTTAACTATTACAGCAGGAGGATTTAAATGTTATAGTAAAAAGGTGCGTGCACGCACGCTCTCTCTCTCTCTCTCTCTCTCTCTCTCTCTCTCTCTCTCTCTCTCTCTCTCTCTCACACACACACACACACACACACACACACACACACACACAATGTCTTATTGTATTTATTTAGCTCTACACCCACACCCACCCCCCCACACCCACACACACACAGTGTCTTACTTTTTTAGAATTGCTATTAGCACTGTGCTTCTTATAATTGTTACAATTTTTACAACTAGTATTTTTATTCTTTTTGTCTATTTTTCAATATAATCATCTAAAGGCAGGGATGTTTGGAGGCCTCTAGAGGCCTGTGATTCTCATGAATACAGAATCATTATTTTAGCTACTTCGTATCGTCCTCTTGACACACCAGCCTTCCTGGCAAGTGGCCCCGCCTTCCTCTCCCATACTCTCTGTCCTTTCTTGGTGACCATACACTAATACTGTCTCTGAGCTATGCCAGCTGGCTGGCATGGGGTTGCATTCAGTCGGTTACTCTGCTGCTTCGACTCGGATGGCTTTAGATGTGGTGCTTACCCCCTGAGCATCATCTCTAAGAAGACCAGAGTGTTGAGACTAAATGAGATAATGGCACTGACACTCTTTGGTGAGGTTTCATCACACTTAGAGGTTGCACAGCTGCTTGTTCACACCTTGGGGTCACACGGGCTCGCACCCAAGTCTTTTGGCCCTAACCCTCAGATTTAGCCTGCTTCCTGCAATTTGGTAAATTAAATGCCATAATTGAGTCAGTCTTCCCAGCTCCGTCTAGATCTGGGCAGATAAACAGTCCAGCTGCAGTGCATTGTGGGGGAACCAGTGGCGAGTACCTTTGCCCTATGCTTTCCTGCACTTGGTCTGGGGCAGGGGGAACACCTCCCATTAAGGCTCCTCTCTGGGGAGGGAGGGAGAGAGGTGCTCCCTTGGCCTTGAGACCTGCCTGTGCCACCTCTCACTTTGGAAATGCTCTGCCTTGCCGTAGGGAGGGCAAGCTGCTGTATCTGCCGAGTAAGAAACGGTTGTCTCCTTCTCCCAAGTTTCCCTCTGTTCATGCCTCTGTCGGGTAGATGTTCAGACAGCTTTCCGGTGCAGCCCTGCAACTGGAAGTGTCTGTTTTCTTCTGTTTGATGCTAGAGAGTAAGCCTAGGGCTTTGTGCATCCTGAGTCTTCTACTCACTGAACTACATCCAGCCCCGTTGTTTGTTACTGTAACAAAATACCTGAGTTCCTTGAGGCTGGATACATATAGAAAAGTTTGTTTGACTCAATTTGGGAGGCTGAAAATCCAAATAGCGTGGTGCTGGCTCTGGTCATGGTCCTCTGGTTACATCATGTCAATGTGGATGGCATCACAGCAAGACAGATAGAGTCAAAAGCGGATGCTTCTTACATTATGTGTCACCTGGGCAGAGGGGATGCCAGAGTATGGGGAACGGTTGGACTTCCTCTTCTTACTCATTTAGGAGAACTATGATTTCATGAGAATCGCATCAATTCCTTCTGAGGACAGTGCCCACAATGACCCCCCCCCCCCAACCAACACCCCTTAAAGGTTTTATTACTCCCTAACACTACTGCACTGGGGACCAAGCTTCCAACACTTGGAGCCTTGAATTCAAACCACAGCTAAGCCCCAGCAGTTTGCTAAAGTCTGAATCTATATCATGTTCTGTATTCGCAAAACGTGTCGAAATGGCTCCAACATGGATGCCTCCCCCTCGGTCGTATGCCTCACCCACGGGTAGTCCCTTCTTCCAAAGCCCTTGCTCTATATCAGCACTGCAGTCTGGTAGTGTGCGAGAAGCTCTTACCTCTTCAAGATCTGCGTGTTCCTTCATAAATACTGGTTGGTAAGATTTTCCTGAACGAAGATGGTAGGGACAGCTCATCTGGGCAGGTCCTCCGGTTAAACACGGAGCAGGGCCATTGGCTCTACAAATAAATACCTCCCTCGAAGTCCTCGCCCTGAGTGGTTCTGAGAAAGATTGTGTGAGAGCCACATTCTCCTTTCTCGATCTCCGCTGCTCGCTGTCTGACCCTCTGCAGGAAGGCCGCGGTGTTGAAGGACTTTCTAAATAAGATAAGAGACGTGGGCGGGACCCTTTGAGTCAGAAACTCAATCTGGAGACGACACTTACGATCCTAATACAATGAAGCGCGTGGTTTGCATTCCAGGTCCTTCAACTATTCTGTGGGAGCACGGGCCTTCTCCCATGACAGTATTTTTATCCCTGATGGGGGAGCAGAAAATGAGCAGACAGTTCAAGCAATGTCACAGGACAGCATCCTGGGCAAAGTCAAAACTCTTCAGGTAAGACAGCTTGAGACGACCGGAAGAGAGATCGGAGCCCCAGGAGCCCCGCTCCCAACCTCTCTGTGGCGGGAAGTGGAAAAGACCCTGGTTGGTCCTTGAGCGATGGAGTGGGAGGTCCAGGGGTCTCTTCGGGGGAGAAGCTCTGAGTTCTGGTACGCCCCTCAGTTCCCCGGTGAGAGGCACACTTAACACTGCTGTACCCACCCTGAGTCCTCTCCGTCTGTCACTTCCGGTTTGATTGGACGTGAGAACAGGTACCTAGGAAAAGCTACGGAGCTGGCATGTGGGGAAAGAGCTCCTAACCCAAGCTGCTGTCAACAGTCTGCATGGCGCACTTCCTTTGGGTGAATCTCCGGTAGGAGAAGGGGCGGGGTGTCTGTAAATGCCACCATGTCTTAGGAGGATCCTTGCGGACTCCCTGCAGTGGGGACAGTTTTCTTGCTGACTCAGCTGTTGACTCCCTAACAATGAAAAGGTAGTAAAAACGGTACTGTATGAAATGCGGTAAAATAATGAGCCCAGGGAAAAAGAAAAGGAACAAAGACTAGGGAGTCTCATTATTTAGAGCGGTCCCATTGCTTGGAAGCAATTGTCTCACTGGGAAGCAAGGCCAAGGCAAGCCTTCTCTGAGATAGGAGTGCCTGGGGACTCCTGAGACTTTGAATAGATAGTCTATTCCATCTGACTGTACGTCTTTACCACCGTGAATGGGTCAAGGAATGGATAAGAAGGAAAGAAACAATGAGAGCTGAGCGTGGTGGCGCACGCCTTTAATCCCAGCACTCGGGAGGCAGAGCCAGGCGGATCTCTGTGAGTTCGAGGACAGTCTGGGCTACAGAGCAAGTTCCAGAACATCTAGGGCTACACAAAGAAACCCTGTCTCGAAAAACAAAAAAGAAAAAAAGAAAGGAAAAAACAAAACAAAACAAAACAATAATGGCCTGAGAAATGATTGATACAAAGATGCACTGTACTCAAAAGTAACTTCCTGTTCTTTTCCCATGGTCTTGTTTCTACTGAGCACACACTGTATATTTTATGACTTGTGGTCATACAATCAGTGGAAGGTGATGTGTGACACGCCAGGAAGTAGCCAACACCCTGGAACCACCCCCACGCTTGGCTAGATCATTGTGCCTACAGCCACCACTGGCCGAGGCCCCATTCCGCCCCTACAGCCTGGCCCGCCTGGCTCGCAAATCCCAGCACTTCCTAGCCAGACCTCCTCTTTGTTGCTGCTGGCAGCACTCTTATACTTCTAGACTGTGAAGAAGCACGCTGTCACTCTTCACAGGTTGAAGAGGGAGGACAGGAATAGCCAGGGAAAATGTCGACCCACTTCCCTCTGCCATTTCTGAGGCCCTGGCTTATCATATGGCTTTTTCTAAAAGGAATGATGTGCAGAATTCAGCCCGTGAAATAGCTGCATTTTACAGGAGCTGAGACATTCTTTAAAAGGTAGATAATGGCCTGGTGCCTTCAATGATATCTGCTCTGTGACATTTCCCATATACCCCTCCCACTTTAAAAGGTGGATTTAAGGGTTGTAAAGTGCATGTAATTGTGCAGTATTGGAAAAAAAATAGAAACTCAAAATATACGAGTGACTGTGATTTCTTTTAACAATAAGGTATGCTTTTAAATAATCTGATCTCATAATTCATAAAATGTGAAACCATCAGCTTTCCTGAAGTGACCATAGGGGAGGAGGTGAGCAGAGCAAAATGAACCTTTAGTGTGAGTGGTCTCGTTTGGGCAGCACTCTGTCGTGTGAGGTCCGCTGAATTCGGCTTCTGCCGCTGGGCTCAGAATCCTCCTTTGATCTCTACAATGTTGACTCTGGGAATACCGGATGGAGGCTTGGCTCTTCAAGGTGGGAAATGGGGACCAGGGTCAGAGCCAAAGGGGGGCGGGTATTTTCTAAGGGACCTAAGGTTTAACTGAATCACTCCCAAAAGACTATGCTTTATTTTTCAGTCGACTAAGCAGTATGTTCCTGGTAAGTCCCCCAAATCTAGTGACTTCCTTCACTTGCATGAGTGCTTGGCATTTCCCCACGACAACATCATGCTGCTGTCAGTGCTCAGTAAGAAGCGGACAAGACCGCCTCCTCGTAGACGCCAGCATGGAATGAGAGAGTTTAGCTGTGTCCGAGGCATGTGTGTTTTGATGTCTGGAACTGTCACTGTGTACATGTCTATGTTCTTTTTTTTTTTTTTTTTTTTGAGAAAAGGAGTGGACGTCACCTTTTTGACAGTGAATGTCCTGGCTCGATGATTAGCCACAATTATTGAAATATTCTTTTGTAATGAAATTTCTCTAGACTATCATTTAACCAAAAAGAAAAAGAAAAAAAAATAGTTTAAGAGACTGTCCAGCATTCATTTAGAACTCCGTGGGAAAGAACACGGGTGGAAAGGTGTTTGTGTTTGGAAAGGCTGTCCCCTAGTGCCCACTTGTGTCATAGCACCGGGGACTGTCATGGTGCACCCACAGGAGTTAGCCTTGCTCCACTAACGGGTTAATGGAATGCTGCATAGTTGCCCTTCCCTGTCTTAAATAACATCACTATATCATGGCAAAATTTCCATGGCAAACTATTGAGCTTTTTAAAAGAACAAGAGCACTTTTTTTCCCCCAAGTATAAAAATGTGGACTTCGAGAACAAATTTTAACAAACATTTAGTTATAGGGATTAAAAACAATAGTGTCCTTTTTAAAGGCTCAGTACGTAAGTCATTCGCTCCACAGCCGATACGATGAAGACTGTTGCCGGAGGGCTTCTCTCCAGGTTCCCCAAGCCCCGCAGTCCCACAATCCACATATAAAATAATCACTCAGACGCTTATATCACTTATAAACTGTATGGCCGTGGCAGGCTTCTTGCTAACTGTGCTTATAGCTTAAATTAATCCATTTCCATAAATCTATGCCTTGCCACATGGCTGGTGGCTTACCGGCGTCTTCACATGCTGCTGGTCATGGCGGCGACTGCAGTGTCTTTCCGCCTCAGCCTTCCGCTTCCCAGAATTCTCCTCTCTCCTTGTCCCACCTACTTCCTGCCTGGCCACTGGCCAACCAGTGTTTTATTTATTGACCAATCAGAGCAATTTGACATACAGACCGTCCCACAGCAGAAGACTGCTTCAATGACTGAGAGAGCACAGAGCAATGGAAAGTATGTGGCAGGCCTCTGCCACCATGTGGTCGTGTGACCTTGGGCCAAGTTGTCACTTAAACTCTGTGACTCTCGTTTTTTTTTTTTTTTTTTCCCATTTGAACAATGAGGGAGTGGGGTGTGATGGGTAAGCCTGAAGGCTCCTCCGGGTCTTCAAGTCCGGGGTCTGTATGAAATCACTGTTCACTGTTGCACACGGCGGCTGTAAAAGCTTTGCACTTGGTTATCTGTGTGCTAGAATGACCTTGACATTGCCTGTCGCTTACCCTGCGAGCACAGATCAGGAGGGTGCCTCTCTGCTGAAGTTCTGACCCAGCTGTGAGCTGTGCACCAACTGCTGATGAAGCTAGGAGAGAGCCCATCCATGCCTGCAGGGGCTTCCTAGAATTGTACCACACTTTGGTTGGGAAATGTCTAGGCTATTTGTACCACAGGATATTTAGCATAGGTATAGGATGGGGGGGGGCCTCCATCCTTAGTAGCTAATATCTCCTACTGAAGTGGATTTCACTCGAGAATTCCAAAATCATACATTTGGGGATTTTGACATCTAATGCAGCCCTCAAGGGCAGAAAGAGAAGTGCCTGCTCTGGGCCAATTCTTCCTAGAGCAGGTGTCTAAACCGCTTGGCTTTTTTTTTCTTTTAAAAAGAATTCACTTTTGTATTGGGAGTATCTGCATTTTGCTCAAGAAGACACCACACACACACACACACACACACACACACACACACACACACACACACACACCCTGCTGTTTGCTCTTACAGACATGGTTTGGGAGAAAAATGGCTGCAAAAAAAAAAAATCTGGGAAATTCTGGATACAAGCAATGCAAAAAGCTGCAGAATACAATGTGTTTGGCATTTCCACACCAGAGCATCCAGCCTCATAAATATGGATGTGCATTCCTGTAGCATCATTCCCAAGCATTCCATATTACGACCAAATGGCCCAAACTGAATGAATAAAATATAGTTCCTTTTAGCTCGCATTCCAGTCGCAACAGTAGCTCCATTCATAGCCACCAGCAACACACGCTGTCAGTGTATGGACCAATTTCCACTTTCCCCTCCAGTTATAACTGTGGCGCGTGCCAAGACAGCTTGTGGGGGAGATAAACTCTGGGGCCAGCCTCTAACAGCCTAATTTCCAGTAATTGCTCACTTCTAGTGTGGATCCTTGTTCATGACACTCCCTGAAGAGTGAGCAAATGCAAGCAATAAAACTAATTTATTCACATGTAGTTCATGTGACACCTCAAATTACCAGATAGATTTTAGCAGTAAATCCTTTAGTTGTCAATACATCTTATAAAATGTCACAGCAGTCCAGTCTCCTTTGAGTCACATAAAGGTGTTTAGAAAAGGGGCGTGTCAGGGTGTGAGAGACAGGTCCTTAAACCCCAAGGCTCAACCACTTGGGACATTGGGCTTCAAGTGCTGCCGCAGCCTTGGCCCACCAGCTCCTGGCTAAAAGCCACAGGACACACAGAGACCAGCCCTATTCCCAATCACCGTCACCTTTCCCCCCCTGCCTCCGAGTTCCTCTCCCTCAGCTCCCCAGCCACTAGGCCGAGTCTGTTTTCTTGAGGGAATTTCAAATCGGCCTTTGTACTAAGCAGCGCACTTTCATCCTCAACAGCAACGGCGTTATTTGTTTTGTCAGGATGAACATGTCTGTGGCATAAATCACCCCGTTGGCATGATCGCATACTCCCCATCCCTCAGCCCTCTTCCCCTGCAGGTCCCCAGCTGTCGGAACCTCTGTCCTGGGTCCTTCTCCCTCTTCTTGCCTTCCTCCACACTTCCTGTCGCTCCTGCCGCCGCCGCCGCTGCCGCCGCTGCCGCCACCTCCCTCCCTGTCCTGAGCTTTCCACTTCATTTCTTCCGCCCCTTTCCCAGTTGGTTCTGTGCCCTTCACTGTCCTTGTCCTTATCCCCTCCCCTGGTCTCCCTTGCTTCTCCTTCCTGCCCCTTTGTGGCCACCACAGTCATTCCGTCTTTGGACATTGCTTCTGTCTAGGCTGTGATCACGTCTGCCGCATTCTTTCTTGTCCCTTAAGCATCAGGACGAGCCAACAACAGTATTCTAAAAAAAAAAAACGTACTGGTCAAGTGAAGTAGCCCATCTGTGCTTCTTGTGGTGATGGCAAAAGACTCCTAATGAAGTGGCAGTGTAGTGTTATGCCAGGAAGTGCATGATGAATGTCCTCTCCATTGCAGGTCTAAGAAATGGCCTCTCCTCTCCACTGCTCAGTGGGCACTCTACAGTCAGGAGGGCAATTAGGTTATGGCGCTCTGTAGCACAGTATGGTAGCGATGGTTAATAATTTATAGTCTATTTCAAAACAGCTAGAAAAGAGAACTTGGAACATTCCCAACACAAAGAAGTGAAAAATGTGTGAGGTGATGGATATGCCCATCACCCTGGGTTGATCATTTTGTATTATACACACGTGCTGAAACCTCACGATAGTCCACAGATAGGGACAGTTCTTATTCATCCATTGAAATTGAAGGAACACTCAGCCAAGCGGCAAATGCCTGTGATCCCCACTCTCAGAGGATGCAGGAAGATCGAGAGTCCAAGGCCAGCCTGGCTACAAAGCAAGATGCCGTTTCATCCAGCTCCCCACATCCCATCCCAGAGCACTGGTAACAAAAGCCCCTGCCAATGGGAGTCTCCCCAGTCCACGGAGATTTAGAACAGCTGGAGTGGGAGGCCACAGGAGGCACCCCCACCCCTTCTCCCCAGACCCCCACCCTCTCCCCGCAGGTCTGTGGCTGTGACTCGGTGTCCTCTTGTCCGACTTCATGGGCTGTTGTAAATGTGGCGCTTCCTGACCTGCTTAGAGAACATACTAACTGCCGCTGCCTGCTCGACTCGTTCTTGGAAAACGTCCCTTTTCAGCAACCTGCAAACCTCTTGGGGGCTGCTGAAGCGCTCCTTCCCTGGCTGAATGGGGGGCTTTGGGTGTGCATTCTTCCTGTGAGGCCAAGAGCCGGGTGCAGGCTGAAATCACAGCGGACCAAACGCAAGCCCTTGCGCCTGACTTGGCATGCTGGGTGGCTGAGGGTGGGGTGTGCTGTGCAGAGAGGGGAGTCTTGGGGTGGGGGTCATCTCTGTCCTGCATCTGCAGTCTTACTGCTCACTGGGCAAGGATGGGGGGGGGGCGTGAGCTGTGTGAATGGGGATGGACCTGGTCCTATGGAGTTCTAAGGGAGAGGAGACATTTCCCTCAAGGGATCCTTTTGCCAACGATCTTTAGAGAAGTATTAAATATGCCACCTCATCTCTTTATGTAGCTGTCCCTGCAAGAAGGAAGTACACTGTTAAATTTATGAGAGCTGGTGTGAAGTACAATGACCATAACTCTGGCTGTCATTTTAAAAGACCTGGGCTCAGATTCCTTTGGGGCCACTCAGCCTTCCCAAGAGCTGGGGCCAGTCACCTCTCACCAAGGAACCTGGACTTTGTTTTGCAAAGTGACTGGGTTTGTCTTAGTGTGGTTTCCTGTCCCTGTGATAAAACACTGACCCAAAGCAACTTGGGGAGAAAAAGGTTTATTTCATCAAGCAGATTATAGTACATCATTGAAGGAAGTCCGGGTAGCAACGCAAGGCAGGAACCTGGAGGCAGGAACTGAGGACTGGGGAGGAAGGCCGCTAAAGTGGCTCACATTCACCCACCCTTCTTATACAACCCAGAACCGCCTGCCCAGGGCTGGCACCGCCCACAATGGGCTACACACTCCTCCATCAATTAACAGTCAAGAAAACTCCCCACAGAGAGGCTCCCAGGCACTTCTGATGGAGGCGGGTCTTCACCTGAGGCTCTCTCTTCCCGGGTGCCTCTGGTTTATGTCAAGTTCAGAAAACCTAGGCAGCCCAGGGCTGGAGCGGTTGATTGCTAACTCTATTCTGGAAAGCTCTGTTGGCTTAACTATTAGCCAGATTAAAGATACATATCAAACTGCATTATGTTTTAACCATATACGGCTGTAGATCGAGAGCAGTGGTTCTAAGCCGGGGGCAGTTTACCCCCAGGAGACACCGGGCAGCATCTGGAGTCAGTTTTCCTTTTTGAATCTGGCCCTCACCCAACCTACTGTTTAAATGATTGTTTACAGCCCACCTCGCCCCCTCCCTTCAGCTGCCTGCCACCTGCCAATCATCAGTCCTTCTGTGGCCCTTTCCTCCCCGCCCCCACCCCAGGTTCCTCATGGCCCCTGTTTCAGGATATGTAATTATAGCAAAGAAAGAAAACTGGGTCATTCCCATCCCTGATGTGATATCAACATTCATCAAAGAGTCTTGCTGACCCTGGGACCTTCTTCACCTCCGCCTGTGACCCATTGTGACCAGAGCATGTGGTTTGGACGTGGGAATCACAAGCTAGGTGAAGACGTCTAAAGATTCCCAGGGAATGTATCCAGAAGGGACTAGCGAGGTCATGTTGTACCCACCCCAAGAGTCCTCATTTCTCCCCATGGATCCTACGTTTCGTGTAACTATTTCCTGTACAATTTCTTCATACATTAAAAAGACTACATTCAACACCTATTTCCAACCCTGGTTCAGAAACATGGTCCCTGTACCTACCGGAAGCTGTTATTTCCACTTAAGAGGGGGCTGGAGTTTACAAGCTTATGGCTCTGAAGATGGAAACAAGTGGACTCACCGCAGGACTACGTCGAGGTCCCTTGGCATGGCGGTGGGCACGACTCTCCCCGGGGAACCTGGTCGTGGCTGTGGCGCCTGCTTGGCTGTTTAAGAATGTCTTCCCCTTGTTTCTCCCCAGCGACAGTTGGGCAAGAATATCAAGTTTGGGCAGCGGCCATCTAACGGCATTCCCATGAAGAAGGCAGGCAGTGCAGAGGCCAGCTCAGAGGAGGACTTCTTCCCGACCAGTCCCATGGAAATTGTGACACAGCACGATATTGTCCTTTCAGACACAGAGAACAAAGTAAGTCACCCCCAAGGGGGCAGAATTTGATTCTGATAAGGCAGAGAGCAGGATGCTGGACAGTGGACGGTGTTATCTGATGACCCTGTGGTCTACACTGGGGAGGTGAGGGGAAGAATAAGATGAGAAGTTTTTCTGGTGCTTAGGTTGTGGCCTGAGGGTACTGAGGACCTATGAGAAAGATGGGGAGGAGGAAGTGTGCCTGGCCTCACCCCGCAAAGCTTCATGGCCTCCTCTGTACTTTTGAATTCATGTCCTCCATCCATATCTGCTTGTATGAAATTGTTTTCTCTCCATCTCTAAATGCTGGCTTTTTTTTTTGTAGCTAAACCTGCATCTTCCACATCTCTGTCTCCTTGGGGCTTGGAGGCTGCCAGCTGAGTAGCACTGACTAATTATTTGTCAAATTGGACTAATTTAAGAGAGATGGAAAAGAAAGCAGTGGGGGGCCTGTGAGAGGACCTCACACAGGCCAGCTTGAATTCTCATCAGCTGGAAAGGAAGTCACATTCCGGCACTGTCTAAATTTGGGGCGTTGACACTTTCTAGGGACACTTTGAATAGATCCTGAATGCTGACTTCTTCCAGCAGCAGAGGAGATGCCTTGGTATAGGAGAAAAGGCTGGAAAACCCTCTGAATAGCCAGAGTCTGGAGTTCTCTAGTGACAAGTGGACGCTGAGTCTTTCTTACAGCGTTTTCTACACTTTGCCTATCAGAGTTCCAGAATCTGGGTATTTGTTGTTAAAATGGGCATAGCTATTATCAGCTC
The DNA here is from genome assembly GCF_049852395.1 of Peromyscus maniculatus bairdii. Taxonomy (NCBI): domain Eukaryota; kingdom Metazoa; phylum Chordata; class Mammalia; order Rodentia; family Cricetidae; genus Peromyscus; species Peromyscus maniculatus. The sequence continues at coordinate 72,177,732 of NC_134861.1, forward strand.
ATATGTCAGAAGAGTAGGAATCAAGACAAGCTGTTAGCCGGGCGGTGGTGGCGCACGCCTTTAATCCCAGCACTCGGGAGCCAGAGCCAGGCGGATCTCTGTGAGTTCGAGGCCAGCCTGGTCTCCAAAGCGAGTTCCAGGAAAGGTGCAAAGCAACACAGAGAAACCCTGTCTCGAAAAACAAAAACAAAAACAACAACAACAAGACAAGCTGTTAGCAATGAAAACAGAGAGTCCGTCCCGCCGTCACCTCTGCTGGGGCCTGACCACGATGACCTCTGACACTTACGGCACATGGATGGTGGGTGAAGCAGAGACCGGGGCCCTTCCTTCCTTGTGGGTTTTTAAATGCTCTCCCCCGACCCACCCAGCAAAATGTCCTTGCTACGATTTTGAAGCAGGAGGTGCTGTGGCCTCAGGGACAAGGGAGGCCTTTGTTCAGCAGACCTTGTCTTAGGTGTGGGTGTAACAGAGATGAGCAAGATTTGTCACAGGAGGGCCTCTGGTGGCTTACATCCTAATGAGAGGGTGTCACAGGGCACACAAGTCACCGTGCAGGTAAAGATAATCGTTTCAGATCAGGCAAAAGGCTGCCTGCCAAGAAGACGCCGGTAACACAGCGGGAGAGTGTCTAGAACTGTCTTGTGTTCTTTTAAATTGTGTGTGTGTGTGTGTGTGTGTGTGTGTGTGTGTGTGTGTGTGTGTGTGTGTGTGTACAGTATGGCATGTGTGTGGAATTCAGAAGACAGTTCTCTTTTTTTTTTTTTTTTTTTTTTTGGTTTTTTGAAACAGAGTTTCTCTGTGTAGCTTTGCGCCTTTTCCTGGAACTCACTTGGTAGCCCAGGCTGGCCTCGAACTCACAGAGATCCGCCTGCCTCTGCCTCCCGAGTGCTGGGATTAAAGGCATGCGCCACCACCGCCCGGCCAGAAGACAGTTCTTAAGAATTAGTTCTCGCCTGCCCCTGCTCCCTTATGGGTTCTGGGAACTGAAGCCAGATCATCAGGATCTCCACCTACCCGCTGAGTCATCTCACAAAGCCCTGACTTCTGTGTCCAAACATCTGTTTCAGTGTGCAGCCTAGAGCAGGCTGGGCAGGCTGACCTGCCACCACGGGGTAGAAGTATAGCCACCTTCCGGGGATGTTTCCAGGGCAAGCCTAGTGTGCCAGCCTCAGCTTTTCCTTCCTGGTCCTTCACCTTCCCAGCCCAGCCCTCTGCCTGGGGCTCTGGAAGGATCTTCAGTCCTCACTCTCTGCTTAGGAGTCTCAGGGGAAAGACAAAAGGCGGCCAGCAAGTCCGACAGCTCCCAGGTTGGAGCTGTGTGTGACACGGCCCCATTTCCCAGGCAAGGTGGCCGCCAAGCGGCCTCTCAGCCTCTCTCAGGCCTTGGAAGGGAGCAAGCACAAGGACTTGAGGCTGGGAACTAACCAGGAAGGAAATGCGCTGAACTCAGGAAAAGGAGGATTGCGTCCCTCCTTGGCTCTGATAGTCCGGGGGATCCTTGTTGGTTACAGGGGAGCAGCTGTCCCCCTGTGGAGCAGGAGGCCACCCTGATCAGGCATAGACAGTGCTGCTTATTTGCCCAGCACATCCTGTCCCCACGTTGAACTCAAGCGCTCTGTCTTCTCTTCCAGTCCAGTGATACGCCAAGCTCCTCCAGTCCTCTGAATCTACCTGAAGCTGGAAGTGAGATGGAAGAGAAGGTAATGGAAGTTGAACTTTTTATTTGGCCTCTTCCCTTTTTTGTTACAATCTGCTGTTTCATTTTCTGTTCATAAACCAAGAGCCACCAGGGGTAGAGGTTAAAGCAGCCATCCATTTCCATGGCAACACAACTGCTAGACCTGAGCCCTGCTCTGAAGAATAGCCACACTCCCATAATGCCTTGGGAGTTTTAGACAGCGATAGCTTCCCTGGATACAAATGGATCGTGCACTTCAAGACATTGTGAATCTGTTGAGAGGGGCGTTCTAGAATGTCTGCAAGGTACTCACGACTGTAAGGGAGAGTCTTCTATTATTTACACATCTAAGAAACAAACCCATACCCAACCTTAGCTTTCTCTGCTTTTACACACACACACTTTTAGTGCCCTGTTGGGGTATGGGTGTGGAAGATGGGAGGGTGGGGTACACCTATGCATATGCATAGACAGGCCAAAGGCCAAAGGTCAGGAGTCCCTCTCTGTCACTCTCCACATTGTTCCCTGGAGATAAGGTCTTCGCACTGAGCCAGGGGATCTTTCTCTCTCTGCCCTCCGCAGTGTTGGGGTTACAGGGACATGGATGGCCATGCCCTGCTTTTTACGTGGGTGATGGGACCTGAACTCAGGGCTTCGTGCTTGCCCTTACTTACACATCATTTTCCTCCCCCTATGGCCCGAGGATTTTACCTTCACTGAGGATTCTAAACCCTTTGCCCTGAGCATGTGTCCGGTAGGGCCTGAGTTTCTCATCTCTACAAGGGGCAGGCCTTCTCTGAAGAAACTGGAGGATGTGACAGTGGCCACCTCTGCACCCGTGAGGGGGTGGCTCTGAACAGTACCACTATCCAGACAGAAATGAGGCCCAGTGGGGACAGCTACCAACGAAGGCTGGCACCGAAATCCCAGCTTTGAGCTCCCCTTCCTGCCCTCAGCCCAGCACCTTGGCTCTGTTATCCCCCCAGGTATCTCTCAGGGCATGGAAAGAAATGTCCAATTCTTCTCAGAATGTTATATCTGTTATAAGAATCACCATAAGCAATTAAAAGCTACGAGGCCAAAGACTGGAAATATCTGTTCTCTGCTTCTGGATTCATGTAGACTAAGTAGTTTTTGTTGATTATAATTGTGTACTAGTTTGGTCTCTTTTGTGACTATGGAAAGTAATTGCAAAAATGCAAGCCCTTCGCGCACGCACATGCGCGCGCGCACAAGCCCCACGGACTTGACACATTCAGTGCAAACAGACTGCAAGCCTGGCCCTGTCCAGTGCTGGCCTCTGTGCACAGAACTTCTGGAGACACGGAGAGGGCTGTGAGCGCCCCCTGCTGCACATCGGCATGGGAACGCTTGGCTCACCCGATGTCTAAATTCTCTAGATTCCAGGTACGGATGGCTTCCTACCATAGTTCATTCAGTGTCCTCTGACTGAGGCTGTGCCATGGCCACCAACTTCTCTAAATGTGTGCAGTTTGTCTATAGTTTTTGTCTTTTTTAAAAAAGGTTATTTATTTTGTTTAGGAGTGTTTTGCCTATGTGTATATATTTGCACCACATGCGTGCCTGGTACCCATGGAGGGCAGAAGAGAGACTATCAGATTCCCTAGAACTGGATTGTGGAGAGTTTTGAGCCACCATATGGGTGCTGGGAAGTGAACTCAGGTCCTGTGTAAGAACGACACATGTTCTTTACTGCTGAGCCATCTCTCCAGCCTCTTAGATTATCTTTTGAGACACGTGTCTCCTGCAGTGCAGGCAAGCCTTGGAATGCACTATGTGGCCAAGGATGATCTTCCTGATCTCCTGTTTCCATCTCCCAATACTAAGATTACAAGTATGTGCGCCGTGCCGGAGGGGGACGTGGTCTTTTAGTGAATGAATCTTCATTTCAGAACTGCAGGCTCTTCCGGTTTCCTTTGGGAAATGGCACTTATGCCGCTCGGTTATTGTTATTATTATTATTTTTTTTTTACCAGAGCACTTTGCCAGCTTTTTGATGTACTAGGCATTCTATGGTTTTGAGTGATCGTGCTGAAACATTTTTAAAATTTCAATATTTTATTTATATCTCTGGCAGTTACATACTTGTATACATATCTTGATCATATCCATCCCCTATTCCTCCCATTCTCTTCCCCCAGGCTTTCTCTCATTACATCTTCCTCCTTACTTCATGCCCTCATGTAAAAAAAAGAAAAAAGAAAAAAACTCACTGAGTCTTATTAGAGCTACCCATATGTTCAGGGGTGTGGTGCACGGACAATCTACCAGGGACCACACCCCCAAAGAAAATTGACCCTCCCTTCCCCAGCAGCCACCAACTACAGATAGCTCCTCGGCGAGGGGTGGGGCCCCGGGAGCTTTAGTCCCATCTCCAGCCCTATGTATTGACTGGCTTGATCGTGTCCAGGCAACCACAGGCACTAAGAGTTCATGCATGAAACATCGATAGTATGCCAAGAAGACATTTTTCAGCCTCCTTCATACCCTCCACCTTCTATTTACTTTTCTAAAATGTCTCTTGACCCTCATGAAGGAGGGAAGACAAATCCACCCGCCCTGTTTAGAGCTGAGTACACAACCGCTACTTCTCCTCAACTCTTTGGCCAGTTATGAGTCTCTGCAGGAACCACTGCCCACCACAAGAAGAATTCCTCTGACCAAAGTTGATAGCGGCACCCGTCTATGGGTGTAAACGTTACCAGGAAATTTGACGAGGAGATCATTTAGCAAAACGATTATAGTAAGTTCCCCCTGTGGTCTATGACCTCCCTAGCCGTGAGCTTCTGACCAGGTTTGCAGTCCCAGTCATGAATTCTTTTCCTCTGGAGCAAACAGAAATGGGGGCATAAGTAACGGTCTACTGTACTCTGGAGTCTCGAGGAAGCTGCTACGTTCTGTGGCCCACAGCATCCTTCGCCACCTCCCCGGGGCTTCCTTCTTAGGAACTCTGGAAGTACTGAGAATGGGTGCCTGCCATGGGGTTCCCCACAAGAGGAATCTTAGAGACTCCCTCTTGCCTCTTCTCTGATGCTCTGTTGTCTCTTACTTTCCAGTGGCCCCCTTGACTGCAGAATGAACTAGGACCTCACTACCATACCTGGGAGATGCTGGCATTAGCTGCCCCCCCCCCACTGTGTTCCAGGCACCATGTTGAGGGCGTTGTAAGAGCAGCTTCTCCCAGGGGTGGTGTCCCAGGCCTTTAAGAGCCATGCACATCTCTGTGAGTTTGAGGCCAGCCTGGTCTACAGAGCAAGATCCAGGACAGGCACCAAAGCTACACTGAGAAACCCTGTCTCGAAAAATCCAAAGTGGGGGGGGGAGCTGCTTCTCTTACTCCCCACCACAGCCCTATGAAAGGGGGTGCTGTTGGCATTTTTACAAATGAAGAAACAAACTATTGAGTCCTGCATCCCCCAGGGTCACCCAGATATATAGTTGGTAAAGCCTATGCTTCCAAAATGGCAAGGACCACCCACCACTTAACCTGTACTTTCTCAGTCAAGTTCTCTAAAAAAATTACTGTGGCTAGGGTAGTTCCAGTGAACTCTCCCCATCTCAATATACCTGCCAGTGTGTGCAGCCCGAGCTGAACCCTAAGCTGATGGGCCACAGCCATGCCCTCCTCCATCCAGGAGCTGGCAGGTGGAAGGAATAATTCCACCTTAGGGAGGGGACTTACCTGGCCTCTGTGCCCAGAGATTGTCAGGTAGGAACTGGATACTAAGGGCCTGGTGTGCCTGCACCTCCACAGCATCCTTGGCATCTATTACCTGCTGAGGAAGCGTTGACTTCCTCAGGCATGCCCAAATGCTCCCCCCACCCCTCGCTGCATCTGGTCCCTGTATGCACTGTTTCCTGGCCCTGGTGACCCTGACCAAGGGAGAAGTGTCGGAGATGTCCCTTTATGAGTTTATATTATATTATTGTGCGATAAAATAGCATGACCAAAGCAGCTTATAGAAGCAGGAGTTTCTATGAGCTGACAGTTCCAGAGGGTTAAATCTGTGATGATAGAGGAGGTGTAGTGTCTAGGGCAGGAAGCCGAGGGCTCACAGCTTGACCCACAAGCAAAGGAAGAGTACACTGGGAGTGGCCCTGAGTGTATTTTGAAACACACTTCCTCCAGCGAGGCCATACCACCCAAACCTACCCATGTAGCACCGCCATCTCAGGGCCAAGGATTCAAACATCTGAGACTATGGGGGACATTCTGATTGAAACCACCAAGGCGGTCAAATGCTAAGGAGCAAGCCCCTGCGACAGAATCCAGAGCAGACACACAGGCATCGCGTGCATGGAGAAGCTAGAGAAGGAGAAATGTGTGCAGCTACTGGCTGATGGTTCGAAGCCCAGACCAGGTGCAGCATGGACCAGCAGTGGACATGGAGGACACTTGAGGGATGTCAGGCAGGGGCAGGACACAGGCGAGGCCAGCAGCTCTCTACAGCTGGTTCCCCTCTCCTGGGTCTCTGGTCTGCCTCTGTGCCTCTCTTCATCCCCTGCAAGCCAGAGAAACCCTTGGCTTCCTCCCACCTCAGAAACTAGGTGGGAACTGGCTGTGCGTTGCAGAATTCTGTGTTGTGGGCTGACGTTGACTCTCATCGAAACAACATCCCTTGGGCTAGGCTGGGCCAACAGAACCCAGGGAGCACTGCCCGTTGTTGTGGGATTCCCTGTTCGTCGTGTTCCGATCCGCGCTGACCTTTCTGTCCAAATCCGTACCGCAGGTTGTTCCAGTCAAACCCTCCCGGCCGAAGCGGCACTTCTCTTCGGCGGGCACCATTGAAAGTGTCAACCTCGACGCCATCCCCCTGGCCATCGCGCGCCTGGACAACAGTGCCGCCAAGCACAAACTCTCGGTGAAGCCGAAAAACCAGCGGGTGTCGAGGAAGCACAGGTGGCTTGCCCAGGTGCGTCGAGCCTGTCTCAGCTGGTGAGGCAGGTGCCATGCTCGCCGGGCCCTGATGCTGCCCCGGGGGCTGGGCTGGGCTGGGGCAGAGCCGTAGCAAATTGTAGGTCTCTCCCGATCAGGAACTCGAGTGTCCAGCAGTGTGCAGGGATCAAGAGGTCTGCATACCCTCCATGGCCCAAGCTGGAGGACCGCAGGGCCTTGCTTGTAGAGGGGTGCCAGATGCCCGTTTGTTTGGGGGCAGAAAAGCAGGCCAGCTCTGCTTAGCCTAGGTTTTCTAGGGTGGGCTTCCAAGTCACAAGCTTCAGGAGACAATAAGGAAATCCATTTTTTGGCTCATCTTCGGAATGCCGTCCTTTGGGTTATTGTTTTTCCTCTTGTTAGTTCAAACTAAGAAAAATAATTTTGGAAACAGCAAATGAAAGGGCTAGATGGCAAAACAAAAAATATTATCTCCTCTGTTCCCTCAACTACTCTTCCTTTGTATGACCAATGCCTGAATTCACCTGGGAAGGAGCACATTTTAAGACCCCCAGTGAATGCCCTGTATAGACTGTTTTATCCCATGCTTAATATACATGTGTACATACTTATGATAAAGTTTAACTCCTAAATTAGGGGTGATACAAAGATTTACAACAATAATCAATTAGAACAATCATAATGACATACTGTACTAAGTCATTTAGAGCATATTAATTGATTCTGGAGATTCAGTGTTCAATTGTCCTTAGGCAACTGAAACAATGGGAGCAGGACTTTTGATAAAGGGAATTTAGTTACTGCTCCCATTCTGTGACAAAAAATATCCAACAAAAGCCCCTTAGGGAAGGGTTGATTTTGCTCACAGTTTGAGTAGAGTCGATCATTTCCCAGAAATCATGGCCGCAGCAGTGCGAGCCAGTAGAGATAGGCATTGGTGCTCAGCTCGCTTCTCCTCTTTCCCCTTGTTATTCCTACCAGGACCCCAGCCCTTAGGATGGCGCCACCCACACTCAGGCCGTTCTGGAAACCCCCAAAGGTGTGTTTCCGTGGTGATTCTAAGTCCAGTCAGGTTGACAACGAGGCTCAGCCATCATGGGCAGCTGCAGGGACCGCTGTGTCTATCCTGGGGAATACCTGCCCTCTTGCAATTAAGAGGACCACCTGCACGGTGACAGGGACGAGTCAGGGTCATGTGGGAAAAGGCTGATTCTGCTTTTTTTTTAAAATCAGGATCGTCAGAATGAGCCAGGCAGCTTTGAGAGTCAGTCTTCCCTGGACCAGAACGGGCAGCCAGGAGAAGACAAGCACATCTGGCATGAAGAGGAGCCAGAGCCTCTGGATTCCCACGGAGACAAAAGACTCCAGGAAGAGTATTGGCGGGAACTTGAAGCCAAGTGCAAACGGCAAAAAGCCGAAGCCGCGGAGAAGAGGCGCCTGGAAGAGCAGAGGCGACAGGCGCTGGAGAGGCGGCTTTGGGAGGAGAGCCTCAGGCAGGAGCTGCTGGAGGAGGAGGAGGAAGGCGAGGAGGTCGACCTGCAGCTAGAGGCAGGGAAGGCTCGACCCGGGGAAGGGCGGCGGTCCGTCCCGGAGGAGCAGGATTGTGCAGAGCAAGAGCTGGAGGAAGCCGACGACCCCGGGCGCCTGGAGGCGGAAGAGCGCAGGCGTGAGCAGGAAGAGGCCCAGAGGCAGGAGGAGGAAGAGAGGCAGGCAGAGAAACTGAGGCAGCGCGAGGCCGAGAGGCAGGCGGAGAAACTGAGGCAGCGCGAGGCCGAGCTGCAGGAGGAGGAACTGCGGCAGCGTGAGGCCGAGAGGCAGGCGGAGAAACTGAGGCAGCGGGAAGCTCAGAGGCAGGAAGAGGAACAGAGGCAGGAGGAGGAACTGAGGCAGCGCGAAGCCCAGAGGCAGGAAGAGGAGCTGAGGCAGCTCGAGGCCCAGAGGCAGGAGGAGAAACTGAGGCAGCTCGAGGCCCAGAGGCAGGAGGAGAAACTGAAGCAGCTCGAGGCCCAGAGGCAGGAGGAGAAACTGAGGCAGCGCGAGGCTGAGAGGCAGGAGGAACTCAGGCAGCGCGAAGCCGAGAGGCTGGAGGAAGAACTGAGGCAGCGCGAGGCCGAGAGGCAGGAGGAGAAACTGAGGCAGCTGGAGGCCGAGAGGCAGCGTGCTCAGGAGGAGGAAGCCAGGAGGATGCTGCAGGAGCCGAGGCGGGAGGAGGAGGAGGAGGAGGAGGCCAGACGCATAGAAGAGCTGAAAGGGCGGGAAATGGACGAGGGCCCACAGAGCCTGGAAGGAGAGAGCCAGCCTGGGCTAGCGGACGAGGCTGATCAGCAAAGCCCACTGCAGCAGCGGGACCTCGAGAAGCCAGAGGAACAAGAAACCCCGGAACCCGCGGGGCAGAAAGAGATGGCCCGGGAGCAGACGGAAGAGGCCAAGGTGGCCAGCGAGCCGGCAGGGCAGAGAGGAGACCCGGACACGGAGTCCGGTGGTGTAGACGTGGAAGGGAGAGAAGCCACCCAGACAGACATCCCCCTGCCGCAAGAGGGGCAGATGGACGGAACGCCGGCCTCGGAGGACAAGAACGAAGCCGTCGCTGCAGATAACGACCGGAAGGTGGAGGAGCTCCGCTGGCAGGAGGTGGACGAGCGGCAGACCATGCCCCGGCCCTACACGTTCCAGGTGTCCTCCGGGGGTCGGCAGATCCTCTTCCCCAAAGTCAACCTGAGCCCGGTGACACCCGCCAAGGACGCGGCGAGCCTGGCCCCAGTGGCCCAGGAGCCGCCGGTGGCCCGCGGTGGCGCCCCGCCGCACGCCCTGCCCTCGGCGCTGAGCATCCCCCACACGGCCATCCTGGTCACCGGGGCGCAGCTCTGCGGCCCGGCCGTCAACCTGAGCCAGATCAAGGACACGGCCTGCAAGTCCCTCCTGGGCCTGTCCGAAGAAAAGCGCCCCCCGGTGGACGTCCCCGCGGTGGAGCCCAGGGCCGGTGGCGGCAAAGCCAGGCCTCCCCCGGAGGCGCCGAGCAACGGCGGCGCGCTCGCCGAGTGGGCTTCCATTCGATCCAGGATCCTGAAGAACGCGGAGGGTGACCAGCGTGGTGACAGAGAGCCGGCCAGAGCCGCCGCCGGGGACGAGCCCGCTCCCCGAGCTCGGAGCGATTCCCGAGGGAACGTGCGCAGGACGCCGCCCAGCAACGCCAAGTTCTCCATCATGTCGGCCTGGCAGAAGTTCTCCGACGGCGGGGCAGAGACCTCCAAACAGAGCTCGGACGGTGAAAGCATTAGGAAAAAGCCGGGGCCAGCCCCGGGCGAAGAGACTGCACCCCAGCAGCCTCCGCCTGCAGCGGCTCCCGAGCCTCGGAAGAGCCTGGAGAAGCCAGAGGGGAGCCAGGAGCCCCCAGACACCACCGACGGATGCAAATTTGCCAAAGACCTTCCATCCTTCCTCGTCCCAGGCCTGCCTTCTCCGCAGAAAGCTGCTTCCCGCACCGAGTCCACGACCACTTCGGACAGCGAGACCACGAGTGACGTAGGAAAGCCAGAGCCTGTGATGCCGGGAGGTGAGGAGAAGGCCTCGCCCTTTGGAATAAAACTGAGAAGGACCAACTACTCCTTGCGTTTCCACTGTGACCAACAGGCCGAACAGAAGAAGAAAAAGAGGCACAGCAGCACGGGCGACCCTGTGGATGGTGGCACCCCCGCAGCCGGGAGCGACCCTGGAGAGAAAGAGCCTGAAGTGGTGACCCTCAAGCACGGCGCCTCTCTCCCCCAGGAGAAAAAGCCAGCCCTAGCCCCTCGGAAGGACTCTGCCGAAAGCCCTTCTGTGGGTCGCTCGGTTGCTGTAGCCCAGTCGGGGCTACCACCAGCCAGTAGCCAGACCCCAGCTCCAGAGCAGGACAAGGCAGCAAGCAGAACGCCACCAATGCAGAAGCCGGCCCTGGCTCCCAAGCCTGCCAGCCAGACCCCACCGTCGTCCCCACTTTCGAAACTGAGCAGACCCCACTTGGTAGAGCTGCTTGCTAGGCGGGCTGGGAAGGTGGATTCCGAGCCGAGTGAGGCTTGCAAGGAGAGCAGAGCGAGCCAGGAGGGCAGTGATAGCCAGCCACCCTCACCATCACTGCCAGCGGAGCCGAAGGGGCCGAAGAGGGATGAGGAAGAGGTGCCAGAAAAGAAACCCGCTTCCCCGCCTCGGTCAGCCAGCCAGCAAGAGAGACCTTCCCTAACTCCTGAAACAGGTAGAAAAGGTATGTGGCTGCAGTTTGAATGCCCAGCTGCATTCGGTGGAGAGCGAATTGAGAGGGTTCCCTGGGGAACTAGCTCTGGGAACACCTCAATTAAGAAACAAGTTCGCTGGGACTGGAGAGATGGCTCAGAGGTTAAGAGCACTGCTTGCTCTTCCAGAGGTCCTGAGTTCAATCCCCAGCACCCACGTGGTGGCTCACAACCATCTGTAATGAGATCTGGTCCCCTCTTCTGGCCTGCAGTCATACATGCTGTATACATAATAAATAAATAAATCTTAAAAAAAAAAAAAAGAAAAGAAACAAGTTCGCCCCAAATCAGTCCCTTTACATTTTAACATCCTTTCGGATTGAAATGTAGCCCCAGTTAACACAGATAGCATTAGCCATTTTGAGCAAGTCTGTAGAGGTGATCAAAAGTAAGGTTTTCTAGACCAGAGACTGCCCCCGGGTGGCAGCTGCAGGTGGGGGGGAGGAAAGGAGTGGGGGGAGAGGGAGGGCAGGACCCTGGTGCTTCGCTGTGTTATGTAAAATGCACTGAACAACCTTCTCCTACTGCAGACTTCCAGTAGTGGGGCCTTTAATCCCAGCACTTGGGAGGCAGAGGCAAGCGGATCTCTGAGTTCAAGGCCAGCCTGGTCTACAGCCTGAGTTCCAGGACAGCCAGGGCTACGCAGAGAACCCCTGTCTTGAAAAGAAAGAAATGTCCGAGCAATCCTTGCCTCTTCATACTAAACATGGGAGGAGGCTAGATAGTCCACTGAATTAGCTCTTGTGCTTTCTAAGAGTGTTCACCTAATTTTTCTACAGGCAAAGTCTGGGTCGTGGCCTTGAAGTTTCCCTTTAAAAGTGTTTAGTTTTGGTTTCTTCCTTGAGGAGTGTTGGATTGGTTACTTGTCTCCTGTTATGGAAGCCCTGGAGTACTGGGGTACTGCCGTGAGTGTGCCATGCCAGAAACCGTAGATGGACATGATGATGTCTTCCTGCGATGTCAGAGTTGATCCAATAACAATTAATTCACAAGCTATATCCATTTTATTGTTAACCATTTGCCAAGTAGTCTCTCTTTTCCTTGGCCATTGGCAAACCAAGTTCTCTTGTCCCAATCTTAATTACTAATATTAAATCTCACGTCACACATTACACCTCATACATACAGTAAAGACACAAGTAACCAGAGAAGAAGACATTAATAAACCCATTGGGGAGGGGCTGGAGAGGTGACTCAGTGGTTAAGAGCACTGGTTGCTCTTACAGAGGACCGTGGTTTGATTCCCAGAATGGCACAACTCTCACACCTCTCCATAACTTCAGTTCCAGGGGGTCCAGCACCCTCTTCTGGCCTTCCTGGTCTCCAGGCACACTGCAGCACACTTCTATATGTGCAGGCAAAACCATCCATACATGTAAAATAAAGTCTTGGGAACACACACACACACACACACACACACACACACATACACACACACACGGGGTGGGAGGGAGAGAAAGAACCACACAGAGCCAGGGAAGCAGGGATTCCGTGCTAAACAAGCCTCAGGCCTTAGTATTGAGTCCAGCTGGAGGTGAAGTACCGTGGAGCCATGGAAAAGGGTTTGGTGTCTTTATGGGGTACAGGTGAACGGGCTGCATTCTTCCCCCATGTGGTGTGTTCTAGAAATCCTTAGGCTTAGTCTTTCTAAAATGATTTGACGATGGCTGTGTGCCCATCTATTCCCAGTCTACTGTTCTCTTAGTCAGGGTTTCTATTGCTGTGATGAAACACCATGACCAAAACAGCAAGTTGGGGAGGGAAGGGTTTATTTGGCTTACACTCCCATGTTGCTGTTCATTATTGAAGGAAGTCAGGACAGGAACTCAAACAGGGCAGGACCCTATAGGCAGGAGCTGAGGCAGAGACCATGGAGGAGCGCTGCTTACTGGCTTGCTTCCCGTGCCTTGCTCAGCCTGCTTTCTTATAAACCCAGGACCACCAGCCCAGGGATGACACCACGCCCAATGGGCTGGGCCCTCCCCCATCAATCACTCCCCATCAATCACTAATTAAGAAAATACCTTACAGCTGGATATTGCGGAGGCATTTTTCTCAATGAAGGTTCCCTCCTTGCAGGTAACTCTAGTTTGTGTGTGAAACTGACCAAAGACTAGCCAGCACCCCTGTGATGAGTTACCAGGTGGTCCTTTCTCTTTTAGGAATGAGTGTGTCAGTCTGCCTCCTGGGTGGTGCTGGACAAGCAACATCTAAATGGGTGAGATGCAGAGCATTCCTGCTTCTGCATTTGCACTCAGACTGGAGCCCAATACTGCTTGTGAAGTGGAGTCACCTGGGACGAGGCACAGATGGAGAGCCACTGTGTACTCAATATGGAGTCACTTAGAGCAAGGCAGACCATGATCTCAACAAGTCCTTTTCGCTCTTCTTTCTCCACCTTAGAGGTCTGGTGGCATCATCTCTTCAGCCATGAATTCCTAAGGATGGGTCCCAGCAGCCCCGAGGTCATTTCCTTTAGTTCTGACAAAGTGGGCCTCTCTGGCTGTGGCAGGCTGGCACTCCATTGAACCCAGTACCTTTCTCTTTAGTACTTTTCTTCTCCACATTGTTTTCTTTTACCCATTTCAAGAAGCCGATCTCTAGTCTTAGATGCTTAATGGTCTCAAATATGCGCATTAATTCTCTTGATAAGAATCTTGCCCTTAGCTGGGCATGGTGGCGCACACCTTTAATCCCAGCACTCAAGAGGTAGAAGCAGGCGGATCTCTGTAAGTCTGAGGCCAGCCTGGTCTACAAGAGTGAGTTCTAGGACAGCCAGGTCTACAAAGAGAAACCCTGTCTCTGGGGGAAAAAATAATAATCTTGCCCTTAATTTTCTTGTTCACAACAGTGTCAACATCATGAAGAATAATAGTGTAGGCTCTTGTAGTTTTGCTGTGATACCTTACAGGGCATTCCTTTCTTTTTAATTTATTAAATTTAATTTTACATATCAGCCACGGATTCCCTTGTTCTCCCCTCTCCCGCGCTCCCCCCCCCATTCCCCCCAGCCCACCCCCCATTCCCATCTCCTCCAGGGCAAAGACTCCCCTGAGGATTGAGTTCAACCTGGTAGATTCAGTCCAGGCAGGTCCAGTCCCCTCCTCCTAGGCTGAGCCAAGTGTCCCTGTATAAGCCCCAGGTTCCAAACAGCCAGTTCATGCACTGAGGACAGGACCCGGTCCCACTGTATGGATGCCTCCCAAGCAGATCAAGCTAATCAACTGTCTTATTTATCCAGAGGGCCTGATCCAGTTGGGGGCTATTGTTTCATAGTTCATGTGTTTTCTTTTGTTTGGATATTTGTCCCTGTGTTTTTTCCAACCTTGGTCTCAACAATTCTCACTCATATAAACCCTCCTCTTTCTCGCCAATTGGACTCCTGGAGCTCCACTTGGGGCCTGGCTGTGGATCTCTGCATCCGGTTCCCTCAGTCATTGGATGGGGTTCCTAGCATGACAGTTAGGGTGTTTGGCCATCTTACCACCAGAGTAGGTCAGTTTGGGCTGCTCTCTCGACCATTGCCAGCAGTCTGTTGTGGGGGTATCTTTGGGGATTTCTGGGGACCTCTCTAGCACTTTGCTTCTTCCTATTCTCATGTGGTCTTCATCCACCATGGTCTTTTATTCCTTGTTCTCCCTCTCTGTTCTTGATCCAGCTGGGATCTCCTGCTCCCCCAAGCTCTCTTTCCCTCGATCCTCGCCCTTCATTACCCCCACTCACGTCCAGGTTGTTCATGTAGATCTCATCCATTTCTCTGTCAATGGACGATCAGGGCATTTCTTTTTAGCAGTATCCATCCCCTTGATGTCTACCGTAGCACCCATCTTACAGATGTGGCCAAAGGAACAACTCCATGTTTTCTAAATGGCCCAGAGAATGTATATAGGGTGTGCCTCCTCTCTACCCTTGTTTTTCATTTTGGTGAATTGCCAGAAGGTGGTGGTTCAGCCCACAAGACAAGTCCTCTCTAAATGACCCATTTGCTTCACTGGTTTTCCCAGATGGGCACGACCTCTTGAGTGTAGCCTGTAGATTCTTTCCGGTGGTGACTGCTATTTGATGGGTGCGCTCGTTTTCCGATTTGACTTTGGCTTTTGTGTCATTAGCTTTTGAGGTATTTTCAGTCCCTCTCACTCAGCCTTGTTGCTCTCTCAAGCCTCATACCTCCCCCCATGAAGAAAAGCTCCATCCTTTTAGAGAGAGCTCTTCGATTGTTGTAATTTTCTCTCTAAAACTATTACCGCCCCAGTTTCTTCCTTGGGAGTCAGATTTCAGATTGTCAGGCTCCAAATTAAATAGGATGGGCATGGTGGCACATGCCCTTGATCCCAGTCCTTGGGAATGAGTGGTAGACAGATCTCTGTGAGTTAGAGACCAGCTTGATCTACATAGCCAGTTCCAGGTCAGCTGGAGCTGGCTCAGTGCTTAGACTCTCATACCACGGTTACAAGGACCAGAGTTTGGTTGAAGCAACCACGTTGGGCAGTTCACAACTGCTTGTAATTCCAGCTCCAGGAGGATCCAGTACCTCTGACTTCTGTGGGCGCGCACATACACACACACACACACACACACACACACACACACACACACACACTTCAAAATAAAATAAATCTTTAAAAGTGACAAATTGAGATTTTCATAATTTCTTCACCCCTATGAATGTCTTACACATTCTCTAGGGCATTCGACCAATTTTGAAGACCACTGGCTAACAAAGGGGCCTGTCTTCTAGAGGCCATGCAAGGACAGTGGGATATCCAAAACAAACTCTAGTCTTCAGCTACCACCTCAGTTTTTCCATGTCCTGGTGGTGGCTGTCGGCGGTTTCATCAGCCAGACCATAGAAGGTGGTCCTGTACTTTGGAATATGTGACTTTGTGGCAATGATTTTGTCACAAGCTTTGGGAAAATCCTTGGCTGAGGCTCAAACAGGAATCCAATTTTAATGTCCTGTTTATGGTCCTGTGAGCCAGACCTAATAAGCCTTTCACTTAGTCTTTTAGAATCCGGTCCAAGGTAGCTCATTAGTGCAGTGGGTAGTACATCAGTCTTATAAAACATGATCCACAACCCCAGACTAGTCTATGCAAACTGCACTTCTCAGGAAATACAGACTTCCTTCTTTTTTCCCTTTAGAAACAATTTGTCTTCTTATTTTCTGCTTGTTTTTAGGAAATAGATGACAAGACACAAACATTATGGAGTCTGAATTCCCCCATCATAGAGTGTGAATGTTGGTCAGGTCTTTGGCATGGGTGGCTTTGCCATCTTTGATGCCTTGCATAGACATGGCAAGACTGCCCAGCAGCTTCATAAATAATGACAACGTACCTAGAGTGATGCTAGAGTAAAGACATATGTTTCAGACACTGGCCTCCCCTTGGATTGGACTCAGCTGTTTATAACTAGAACTGACCCTATATCTTGCTTCTAAGAGCACTTCTCTCAGAACTTGCCCTTTCTTTACTGTGTCCTAGTTGTGCCAAAGCCTGGTCAATGAACATCTGTCCCATGAGTTTCGTCACTGGCCATATTTTCTCTTTGACTGTGGTTGATGCATGCTGGAGTCTACAGTTCTCCATCTCTATAAAAGGAAAAGCAGAACATGCCCCATTTGGGCTTAAATTCCCGATTCCAGGTTGTTTTCTCCTGTTTGGTCTTTCTCTTCATCCCGGAATGTAATACAAAGCCATCTGACTGAGTGCCCTGGTGGTAAGATTCTGGGTGTAAACTTCTATCAGATTTCTAAGGAACGGGGCTATAGTAAGCCCTTTTCTTTTGAGATAGTTAATAATCCAATACAGTTTTCTCTGCAAGTATGTGATTTTTACTTAAGGGAAAAGAAAGGTGACATTTGCGTTATAGGTAAAAATAATAATTACAGTTCTCTTTTTTAAAGTGTTTAGTATAGGCCAAGTACTATTCTAAACACAAGGATCTCTTTGCATTTAAAATTTTGTTTATTGAGACAAGGTCTTGCTATATAGCTCAGGGTGGCCTTGAACTCATGATCCTTGGACATGATACTTGTTTAGTATAAACCAACTTTCAAATGTAGGCAACTGTTCACAGTCATGGGGTTCTCACTCTATTCCTGGAAGCCTTGTCCTCAGCAGCTGTCTCAAGTATACAGCACCACTGGTTTTTGTTGTTGTTGTTGTTTGTTTGTTTGTTTGTTTTTTGTTCTCCAAACATTGGGGTTCCATATACGGTATTGTTTGAGAAGAGTGCTTCCTTCCGTTGCTAAAAGCAAATCTCACCAAAGCAGGGAACCACATACTACCTAGGTCTCCTGCAAACATGAGTTTTTATCACATTGGAGATCTTATTTTCTTGTAAAGTAGGTTCCACTTCTAGAGAAGAAAAATGCCCATTTTCCTGTTAGTCAAAGATGTTACCTCCTACCCAGTGGGATCTCTTGGGCGCGAGCGTCGATGCCAGAAGCCTATCAGGAATTATTTCACAGTCTTAGTAGGGGATGAGAAGCCAAGTCAACTGCTGATCACGGTGAACGTCACCTTTTTTCCCTCCATAGAGAAACCCGTGCTTCAGAGCAGGCACTCTCTAGACGGCTCCAAATTAGCAGAGAAAGTTGAAACTGCTCAGCCGCTGTGGATAACGTTGGCGCTGCAGAAACAAAAGGGCTTTCGTGAGCAGCAGGTAACCCGAGAGGAGAGGAAGCAGGCCCGGGAGGCCAAGCAGGCCGAGAAGCTCTCCAAAGACACTGTGAGTAGCCCGCTCCGTTTCCAGCGTTGCCACCCTGTGCCTAGCTCGCTCCTGAGTCGTGGGATATATTTTAAAGATGCCAACTGGAGGGGCTGTTTAGAAAGGGCAGCGAAGGGAGTCAATTGACCACCTTTAAATCAGGGGAAGCGTTTTCCAGCATCAACTGTTAAATTTCA
Organism: Peromyscus maniculatus bairdii; assembly: GCF_049852395.1. Classification (NCBI taxonomy): domain Eukaryota; kingdom Metazoa; phylum Chordata; class Mammalia; order Rodentia; family Cricetidae; genus Peromyscus; species Peromyscus maniculatus. The sequence continues at coordinate 72,195,501 of NC_134861.1, forward strand.
TTTGGTTTTACTAGGCTTCTAGGTGAACCTTCTTTGGCCGAACCTAAAATGTCTGTTTTTACCGCAGCAACTCACACGTGACGGTTACAGTAGTGCCCCTGGCCACCGATCTGAGGTTTCACTTTCCCTGGTTTCGATGACTTGAGGGTCAACCATGATCTAGAAATAGGAAGTGGAAAGTTCCAGGAGTAGCAATTCATAGGTTGGGATTGCCATTTTGTGTGACGAAATCTCTTATTCTACTCCATGAGGCATGAATACTCTTTGTCCGGTGTATCTACACCGTTTAAGCCAACCACCAGGCAATCACCTGATGGCCATTTCAGTTGTCAGATCCACTGTCACAGGGTTCCAGTGTCTATGTTCATCCTGTTTTACTTAAGAATCCCGGGTGGTGGTGGCACACGCCTTTAATCCCAGCACTCAGGAGGCAGAGGCAGGCGCATCTCTGTGAGTTCAAGGCCAGCCTGGTCTACAGAGTGAGTTCCAGGAAAGGCACAAAGCTACACAGGGAAACCCTGTCTCTGGGGAAAAAAAAAAAAAAAAAAGAATGTCACCAAGGTGTGATTGTAATGATACTGGAGATTAACATGCCAAGAAACTGTAAAGTACTTCCTGAGGTGAAAGCTCTTAACTTACTAAGGAAAGAAAAAGAATCGCAAAGCCGAAGTGATTGAAATCTAAGGTAAGGATGAAACAGACCAATCAGGGGTCGCTCTGGTCTTAGACATCCGACAGGAACTTAGACTATGTCCGTCTTGGAGAAGGGAAACTGCAATATGTGGGAGATATGGAAGTAAGTTTGTGCAGTGGGCGGGGAGTGTATCAGGAGCCTTGTTCCATGACCTAACTTTAGGATCATCTTGATGGGGCTCTTCCTGGAAAGTAACTTTCCATCCTGGGTACATGGCCCTGAGCCCTCACTGGAGGCCTGGCTTGAACGCACTGCTCACAGGTGCAGCCCAGCCCCTCGCTGGGGCACTGAGAGGTCATGCACTGAAGACATGCCTTCCCTGTCATTCCCAACGCAGGCCAGTGTCAGCCCACAGCCTGGAAGCAGCCGAGTAAGCAGAGCTGGTTCCCTGCACAAGTCCGCCCCTCCGTCAGAAGAGAAAAAGCCCGAAACGGCGGTGTCCAGGCTCCAGCGCAGAGAACAGCTGAAAAAAGCCAACACTCTTCCCACATCCGTGACAGGTAGAGAGCAGGTCCATCCCTGTTGGCCTGTAGTCCATCACTGTCTTCCCTGAGAGCATCTTTGTTGTCCACCGTGGAGTGACCTGGCACAGCATCTTAGACATCACAGGGCACAGGCTCTCAAGAGCCAGTTGTAAGCTCTGGTGCTGATGCAGACCGCAGGGATTTCCCAGCTGCTCTCAGTGGAGAGACAGTAAAACGCCTTTAGAGTCATCTCCTTGGGGTTTGTAGCCTTTACTGTCTTCCATGGTGGAAATACTTCAACTCTGGCTAATTTGAAGCTGCTAATGTGACAGACACCAACTGGCTTGCCCTGGTTTCTGAACATTTAACAGTATAATGTATGTGAGTCATCACCAGTACCTCCCTGCCTATCATCCAGTTTTATTATCTGTCATCTATCTATTGGTCTGTCTGTCTGTTTATCTATCTATATCATCTACCATTTATTTATCTGTCTATCATCTGTCTGTCTGTCTGCCTGTCTTTCTATCATCTTATCTATTTGCCACAGCAAGGAATAGCATATGCCAGAACATCAAACAGAGAAAGAGATGAGTATAATAAAATTGGGGAAGGCAAGGTATAAAGTTTAGGTAAACTGGAGTGAGCCTGGGCTTGGAAGCAGACCCCAGGGGCCTGTCATCCGACCTGACGAAGTTGAGATAAGCATGTGGAAGCCGCCTCCGGCCCTCTGTGTGGAGGCTGGAAGCAGAAGCTGCCCCTCTGTCCTGATGCCTCATAGCTCAGATGCTGCGGCCTCTCTGCTGATGGGATTCCAAGAGGAGGTCTCTGATTGGCTGACTTTACAGAGACCGCATCCTCAGCACCGTGTCCTTGGCGTCAGTTAACAACAGCCATCTCCATGTGTTCACAGCACATGAAAGATGAGGAAACTAAACTGGCCCAGTAGTTGCCAACTCTTTCCTCGCTACAAGTCTCTGGAAGATGGGCAGTTCTGAGTTCCATGTACTCCCAGGGACTAACAGGGCATCCGCTTCTCCACGGGCCTGTGTTGCTCCCCAGAGGGCATGGGCTGTCCTGGTCCCTTTTCAGGAGGCTAACAGAATACCCAGAGATGGGGAACTTATCAAGCTGGGAGGGCCCTGTGCTACTTCATCTCAGGTTGGAGAGCAGATGGACAAGTGTGTACACAGGGAGAGACAGAGAAAGCAGGTGAGCTCCTACCACAGTGTGAGGAAATCATGAGTCTACTTGTGAGGGCTGCCCCCCAACACCCAAGCACACACCACTAGGCTTCTGCCTCCCAACACTGAAGAATTCAGTGCCTCCACACTAGAGAATTGGCGTTCCTGAGTGTGAACACTGGGGAGATAGTGCAAACCGGAGCTCTAAGCTGCAGCCCCAGCCTCGCCTGTTCCTTGGCCGCCTGCTCCCCGAGGTCTGGAGATGTGGACGTGTTAAAAAAGGTTTCACTACTTAGTGGTGGAACAGCAGTGCTTATATACCAGAACTACCTTAGAACACTGATCTCTAGGACCTCTAAGTATTCTTTCATTTGCTCTTACGTTGAGGGTTCTAAATGTTAGACTGAGACTGAGAGCTTTTTGTTGTTGGTTTTTTGTTTTGTTTTTCTTTTTTTTAAAGATTTATTATGTGCCGGGCGGTGGTGGCGCACGCCTTTAATCCCAGCACTCGGGAGGCAGAGCCAGGTGGATCTCTGTGAGTTCGAGGCCAGCCTGGTCTACCAAGTGAGCTCCAGGAAAGGCGCAAAGCTATGCAGAGAAACCCTGTCTCGAAAAAAACCAAAAAAAAAAAAAAAAAAAAAAAAAAAAGATTTATTATGTATGCAGTGTTCTGCCTGCAGGCAGGAAGAGGGCACCAGATCTCATTACAGATGGTTGTGAGCCACCATGTGGTTGCTGGGAATTGAACCCAGGACCTCTGTAAGAACAGCCAGAGCTTTTAACCGCTGAGCCATCTCTCCAGCCCTGTTTTGTTTTTCATAATAAAGTGGAAGCTGGAAGGCCCACGAGGTCATTCCTTTCTCTGGCCAATTGGAAGTATACAAGGATTATCACACCTTATAACAGCGCTAGCTTAATAGAGCAAGTGTCTGTCTTCACGTTCAGTTAGTATGCCGAGTTCTAGAAGCATATACGCTGACCACGTCCCTGGGCACTGAAGGTGTGAACCCCCTGAACCTCTTTCAGGGAATCCCCTCACAGAAGCCTAGCACTCTAGTGAAGAAAGCAGGATAGTCAGGCCTGACAGCCTGCAACTTTTATCCACTGGGAGCCTGAGTCAGGAGGATTACCAGGAGTTTGAGGCCAGCCTTAGCTACAGTGGTCTCAAAAAAAAAAAAAAAAAAAAAAAAAAAAAAAAAAAAAGAAAAGAAAAAGATGGGGAGCAAAGGAATTACTAGACCATACATTACCAGTCATAAGAACTGGCAATGGCTTCCCCTTGGAGCTGTGGTAGAGAAGCTAGGAAACACTTTGTGGAGGAGGTAGCGTGCTACTAACCTCACCACCCTTCCAGGCCCCGTGGTTCACACTGCCATCTCAGCACTTGGGAGGCTGAGGCGGGAAGACCAGGAGTTCGGGCCCGGAGAAGTTCCAAGGCATGCACTCTCATGCCTGGCTTGAATTTCTTAACTCTAAATAAGTCAAAATCTTGTTCTGGAGAGGAGACCACCTGGGAAATGTTTGCTAATGGGTACAACATTTCAGAGAAGTTCAGTGGTAGGTGCCTTTAATCCCAGAACTCAGGAGGCAGAGGCAGGTGGATCTCTGTGAGTTTGAGGCAGCCTGGTCTAGAGAGTGAGTTCCAGGAAAGCCAGAACTCTGACACAGAGAAGCGCTGTCTCAAAAAAAATCAAAAAAGAAAGAAAGAAAAGAAAATCTGTTGTGTAAACACAGTGACCATAGCTAACAGCCCTATTGGATTCTTAAGGTCCTGAGAGTAGATTTTAAATGTTCTTACGTAATTTTGTGAACAACAATTAGCTAGATTTAGCTGTTTAGGTGTGTGTGTGTGTGTGTGTGTGTGTGTGTGTGTGTGTGTGTGTGTGTGTGTGTGTGTATACAGCATTCCATGTACAGTAAGTGTATATATAATTCTATTAATTAAAATGTTTGTTTTTGTGTGGTTCTGACTATTTCTCTTTTCCTTCGAAACAACGCAGTGGAGATCTCAGACTCGGCGCCCCCAGCCCCGCTGGTAAAAGAGGTCACCAAGAGATTCTCTACCCCAGACGCTGCCCCCGCATCTACAGAACCTGCCTGGCTGGCTTTGGCCAAAAGAAAAGCAAAGGCCTGGAGCGACTGCCCGCAAATCATTAAGTAAACAGTGACTCCTCCCCAGTTCCACGGCCAGCCATTGGCTCTTCTCTTGCCCTTTTTATTTATTTATTTTTTTATATGAGGTACAGAAACCAAGCTAGGGAAAAGAAGCATGTTTTATAGGCTCTAAAATAATGTTCAGACACTGCACTGGTGGTGGTCATTGTAAAGAGTGTGTATTTGCACAACCCTGGGTCCTGGTGCCTTGAGCTCACCCTAGTTCTCAAGAGACAGTTTTGTCTGAGGGACCACATGAAGCAAAATCTGCAAATGAGAGTTCAGGAGAGCCTGCCATGCCCATCCATGGCCTTCTCACACATATGCACCCCCATGCACCATTTCAGAACATATCCTTTTGCCAATCTTTGTAAATTGTTTTTTGGTTCTCTACTCTTCTATCCCAAACGTTTATCCTGCTGTGTATGCATATGTAACAGTGACATATGTTCACCTGTACATAAAACATGGTGTCACTCTCCTGAAGGCAGTAACTGGAAAATAAGGAAACGCTGGCTTCCAACTCTGTGCCTATGTCTGGTTTTCATGAATTTTTTCACTACCCTAAAACCACAACATAGCAAATCCATTCATATTCACGCTCCATGGTATGCCCTGTCATACCAGTGCCCTTTTAAAGACACAGGGACCATTTGGCCTAGCTGGCTCCTAAGGAACATTTGTATTTAATTTGGTGAAGAAAAGGAAATTCTGTGCCAGGGTTGTCTCTGAGAATCTCCATGTAGTACGGGGGCTTTTCAGCAGCCCAGGAATTCTGATATGATCCAAACGTTAAGAGCCTTGTGGTAGGACAACTCTGGTGTAATCTAGCTTTTCACACTGGGAAGAGAAGGCTTGTCCACGCAAAGATGCAAACCTGAGACAAGAAAATAAAACCATCACCCCAAACATCCATCTCTGTAAGATAGTTTAGGTTGCTGGCAGTCCACGCCTCTGGAATTTCCCCTTGGCCTTTAGGGAAAATGAAAAGCCAAGATGTGTTGTAACCTATTTGTTCTAAGGACTTCCTTTATTGTACTTGAATACTTCAGAGTCGAATGTTCCAAAGCATTTAAAATTTAGAGCATTCACCTTGATACCTTTAAAGAAAAAGAAGCATCTCAGAGTTTTACGTGGCCTTGTTATCATACACATGTGCATACAAAAAAGGGACTTGGCAGTTTCAAAGCCACATGTACTTAGGTTGGATTCTCTAGATTTGCTTTACATGACACTAGACATACCAGCAAATGCCTCCATACTGCTGGCACTCACTTTCTATTTCATGGTGTTGGCATATTTTCCTTTCACAGGGGCGGCTTCTTTGCCCAGTGCAGGGGGAATTGCGCCCCTTTTTTTCTCCCACACTGACACGTTTGATAGCAGACGTCAGTCCTTTTCCTCTGTGTTTACTCAATATGCAGTGTGCTGTCGTTCTGTCTACGCTGCGGGATGACAGGGATGCTGTTTACCACATAGAAACCATTTTCTCTCTAGAAACAGTGGCTCAGCCTCAGAAGCAGCTGGCATGTGTGGTCAAGTGGAAGGCTGTACTGGTGCAAGTTGGATTTAGTGTTGTAGATACTGGACCTTCCGACTGTTAAGAATCAATGGAACTTTTCTTGTTGTCGTTACTACTACTGTAAGCAACGAATACCCCACTGCACGTTTCCCACACTGGTGTTCATTTCTAAATTTTATGTGTAGACAGTTGTTAGTTCAATGATTTCCTCACTGATATAATAACACTTTTGAAAGGGAATCTTCCCACCCAAAGCCCTAGAACTATAGTGCCACAGTGATTTTTCCAAACCAACTTCTTCCACCCTCTCAGCTTTGGCCAGCACACAGTCCTGGCAGTGAACAGGTACAGAAATAAGACAGCTAAGAAAGAACAGGGCTGGGCATGGTGGTGCACACACCTTCTACCCTAGCATTTGGGAGACAGAGGCAGGTGGATCTCTGTGTGTTCAAGGCCGGCCTGGTCTACACAATGAGTTCCAGGCCAGCCAAGGCTACATAGTGGAGACCCTGTCTCAGAACAAGCAAATTAAAGAAAGCCTAGTAGATGCGTCGATACGGACTCGATACCATGAGCCCACACACAGTACACGACACAGCTTAGTTAAAGGGCCCCACCACTGTCTTTAAAGGAGAGTCTACTGAGGAAAGGGCCGCCATCGTTCTTGCTAACAAGTGCATCTTTTACATTTCATGTACAAGTCACCCAGACCTGCACTAAATACCAATGAAGTGTTAACTCTGCTTCAGTTGTTGCACTTTTCTGAGCAACACACTATGGGGAAGTTCTGTGAAAACAAAAAGTTCGACTTTTTTTTAAATGAATGACTGCTATATTAAATATACAAGCTTTTTTTTTTTTTTTTAGTTTAAACATACTTCTTATGGTAAGGTTATAGATGATTAACCTCTGTTCATAGACTTATATATGGAAGTAGAGTCTTTTGTTTACTTTAAAAATGTTTCAAGTGCAATTGTTTATTATCAAACCTGATTACCATTAAATTCTCGTTTTAGCTGGTTATCTACAAATGTATGGTCTGTAGCCACTGTCCCTTCCTGTGATGTTTAGTTTGCTTATTTTAAAGCAGCAACATTAGCTACAAGTGTCTTGCAATATTTTTACCAACAATAAAATTAAGTAGATACTTAATAAAAAATTCCTTAGTGTGATTTTAATATTATTTTGAGATTTTGGTTGTATACAGTTTGAATGTAAAAAGAAAATGTCCATTATTTAAGGGAAAAGACCTTTCAATAAAATACTGACAAGACCTTTGGCACTGATGAAATGTCCTTACTAAGCTGAAGTTCTGACTGATTTCAAGCGCTATCTATGAGCAGTTTCTTGTTTACAGAGTTTTGGATGAACAAGAAAATTTTCAAGTTGTTTCTAATGCGACTTTATTTTTCCCATTCTTGTTTGGTTTTCCACTTTGCTCTTTTGGGGGCCTGCCAGCCAGCTCCCAAATAAATCACACATGAAGGCTTATTCTTGCTTATCAATGCCTGGCTTTAGCTTGGCTTGTCTCTAGCCAGCTTTTCTTAATTTTAAATTATCCCGTCTACCTTTTACACCCAGGCTTTTTCCTTTTCTGACTTCTGTAACCTTACTTTCACTCTTACTCCATGGCTGGCTGTGTGGCTGGGTAGCCGGGTGGCTGTGTAGCTGGGTGACTACCCCTGAAGTTCTCCTCCTTCCTCTCTTGTTCCCTCTTCTTTTCTCCCAGATTTCTCCTATTTCTTCTCTCTGCCTGCCAGTCCCACCTATCCTTTCTCCTGCCTCACCTTTGGCCGTTCAGTTCTTCATTAGACCATCAGATATTTTAGGCACAATAACACAGCTTCACGGAGTTTAACAAATGCTACATAAACAAAAGTAACACACCTTAAAATAATATTCCCCAACATGCCCCAATCTACCCAGTGGATGAATATATGAACAAGGCCAAATGCTTTTCTCAATTCCAGACAGGAAGTAAGTGATCTGAGTCTCAGATAAAATGATCTTACAGTCTCCTTACTGTAGGCCACAGCTCAGCAGTATCAGCCTCAGCTGACGGCCAGCTGCCACAGGGCTACACCTGGACCCTCTGAGCATCTGACCTGCAAAGACAGCTTGGTGAAAAACTGTGAGGTTGCCTTGGGCTTCATAGCAAGAATGACAAATGCCTAAAGTCACTGTATTATCAAGTCGAAACTGTGTGTGTGTGTGTGTGCATAACATGGGCATTTTTGCCCGCTTAAAAATACTAAGTAAGGGCAGTGGTGGCGCACACCTTTAGTCCCAGCACTCGGGAGCCAGAGCCAGGCAGATTTCTGTGAGTTCCAGGCCAGCCTGGGCTACCAAGTGAGTTCCAGGAAAACCTAAATAAAGACCTAGGTTATAGTCCAATGATAGAGTGCTTGCCTAGCAGGAACAAAGCCCTGGGTTCAAGTCCCAGCAATGTACATACATGTTCCCTCCCTCTCTCTCTGTTTCAAAATAAGGAACCTAAGTTGATAAATAAATCCTACCTTTTAAAACCTTTAGCTCAGTCTACAGAGATGGTTCATTGGTTAAGAGTTCTTGCCTTATACAGAGGACTCAGGCTCAGTTCCTAGCATCTACATGGTGGCTCACTCCAGCTACAGAGGTTCCCATGTATTCTTCTGGTCTCTGGAGGGAATGCACACACATGGTACACTTACATACATTCAGGCAAAACACAAAAGATAAAAATCTTTTTTAAATTTCAGTATAAATAGTAAATGATGTAGTCTGTTTACAACTCACTAAATATATTCTGATCCTTTCTTTTCCACAGAGATCTTTAAATGCCTGGAAACTCACAAAACTACCTTAATGATTTAGGGTTCTCTAAAGAAAAAACTGATTAATATATTCAGCTGGGTGGAGAGAGAGAAAAGAAGGGTTATTTATCTCCTTCTTGTGACATGTACAGCCTAATATGATGGCTCCAGAAAACCAACTGATGTCCATCAAAGAGATCCAAGACCATGAGGGTGTGGAGACTGGGAAGTGCCACCATGTGTTGTTCACACACTAGAGACCTGTAGAACCTGTAGTACAGTTCAATTCAGATAAAGGCCAGAGGCCACAAGACCAGGGAGCTAATGATTTAACCTGCAAGCCTGAGAAGCAAGGAGATACAATTGCTGCTGCTGAGTCTCTTCCCAGACCAGGAGCTCTGATGTCCAGGGGCATGAAAACTTGCGGCAAGGCTTGCTCAAGAAGACAGTTTCCCTCCCCACCCCCCTTCTTCTATCCAGGCACTCACTGTTGACTTCAAATGCTAACCGGCTCATAAACAGCCTCACATCTACACCAGGAACTAGTGTTTTACCAGCTGTCTTTGTTCACTTTGCCCATGACCGAGTCTCACAAACTGACTATAACAAATAAAGGTTTATTTAACTCTCAGTTCTGGAATCTGAGGAGTTCAAGGACCAGTGGCCACATCTGGTTGTACATCCCTTACTGACAGAGACCTTCTGCAGAGTCCCAACCAAGGTGAAGCTGGGTATCACATGGCAAAGCAGAGCACACTGGCCTGGTCTCTCCTCTTACAAAGTTCCAGTTCCTCAGGGTCAGCAGCATTCTCCCTGCAACACACACACACACACACACACACACGCACACGCACACGCACACGCACACGCACACGCACACGCACACGCACACACGGACCCATGTAATCTTAATCATCGCTCCAAGGTGCCCCCCCTAAGTACCATAGTGGAATTATGTTCCCACCTTCTTAATTCCACACAGTGAGGGTGTTTTGATGGAGATCTTTCAAACCAGAGCAGCATCCTTTTGACCAATTAAAAAAAAAAATGTTTCCAAAACATACAGTTAACCATCTGTCCTAGTTAGGATTACTATTGCTGTGATGAAACACCATGACCAAAAGCAAGTTAGGGAGGGAAGTGTTTACTTGGCTTACTTCCCCATCATAGTCCATCACTGAATCACTCAAAGAAGTCAGAACAGGAACTCAAACAGGGCAGGAACCTGGAGGCAGGAGCTGATGCAGAGGCCATGGAGGGGTGCTGCTTACTGGCTTGCTCTTCGTGGTTTGATCAACCTGCTAAAGAAGCCAGAAACACCAGCCCAGGGGATGGTACCACCACCAATCATTAATTAAGAAAATGTTCTACAGGCTTGCTTACAGCCCTATCTTATGGAGGCATTTTTTCTCAGTTGAGGTTCAAGTTGACATAAAACTAGCCAGCACACCACCACACATAATTAAAAGTGCTACAAAATACACCAGGTGTGGGCTGGCGAGATGGCTCAGCGGTTAAAAGCATTGGCAGCTCTTCCAGAGGTCCTGAGTTCAATTCCTAGCAACAACATGGTGGCTCCCAACCATCTGTAATGTGATCTGATGCCCTCTTCTGGCCTGCAGGCATACATGCAGATAGAACATCTATATAAAATAAATAAATCTTAAAAGTTTATTAAAAAAATACAGCAGGTATTTTGTCCTCTCTTCCTAGAAGCTCCTGATGCTTCCATAGGAGATAAACATGGCTGCTCTCTATTGAAATACAGCAGACAAATTCCTTATCCAAAATAAAATCTTTAATATAAAACCATCCACGTAGATTTATAATATTTCCATCTCACACATATATACTTATAAGGACTTATTGATTACTTTTATCACCACACAGTAAGTCCAGACAGTAAATGTAATTATTTCTGCACCCAATAATGAGCATCGACTCCCAGACCACAGGAGAAGAGAAGACCTCCCCAGGGAGCTCATACACACTTCGAAGCTTTCCACTCTGAGACTCAAGGATCCAGAGTTTCCCATCAGTAGATGCAGCTGCCAGCAGAGTTTCGCTGCTACCGCTCTGGTTGCTGAAAGCGAAGGGTGTGGCGTACACCCTCGCTGTGGTCTCAAATTTCCACCGGAGGTGACCTTCCATGCTACAGCAGTAGAGGAAGCGATCGTGGGAACCAAAAAACAGTTCTTGTTCTGATGCGGAGATACACGGTGAAGAAAAGACTGGTCCTCCGGCAGAGAAGCACCAAACCTTTAAGGGAAAAGAGGAGCAACAATCAGTCATTTGTCCAACACGTTAAGTCTGACAGGGTTTCTTCACACAGCGGAAGAAGTAAGATGGAGACAACAGAGGGACTCCATATATCAAAAACAATGCCTGCTTCTGGGAAGTAGCATCCTCACACTAGACTGGTCCAGTGGTAAAAACCAGGACAAGACACACTACAACATGATAACATTATTACAATTAATGTTGAGCAGACTTGAGAATTACTACTGGTAAGTTCAGAGACACCGTGTTTAAAGAAAAAAAAAATCACATTATGTCTTCAATGTGTGTTATTAAAAACAATCTTAGAGGGTGGAACTTGACCTTGGTTCCAAATCCAGCTCTAGAAAAAAAGGAAAAAGGGGGAAAAAGTCTAACTCAAGTTTTCCAAGCAAAGTGAGGAGGAGCTGGACTGAAAAGAGTTTAAGTGTAAATATTTAGAGCTTTAAGCAAAAATCTGTGCATTGCCTGGTGGCACACGCCTTTAATCACAGCACTCAAGAGGCTGAGGCAGGCGGATCTCAGTTCTAGGACAGCCTGGTCTATACAGTGAGCTCCAGGACAGCAGGTGAGACCCTGTATCAAAAGAAAAATTTTAAATTATATCTATATATCTATATAGATATAATTTATATATAATATATATATGTGTGTGTGTGTGTGTGTGTGTATACACACATATGTATGGTAGACAGTGAATGAGGAAGACATATCAACCTCAGACCTACACACCTAAACAGAGAGAGAGAGAGAGAGAAGGGGAAGGAGGGGAAGACCCATCAACAAGGGCTGGGAATGTACTCCAGAACACAACAGTCGCTGATCCCCGGCTTCAGCCTCCAGCCGGGGTGGGCTGGCTACACACAGAGCTGACTAGATCATCCCACCTGCTCTCCCGCGTGAGTGAAGCAGAGCAGGCTTCCGTCCACACAGCCGATGCAGACGTACCGCTGGCAACACCGAGCGGAGGAGAAGAGTGGCTTTCCACAGGAATGCTTCCAAACCACGCTCCCAGCAGCCTGTCCCAGTGGCCAAAGCGATGACAGCGTCACAGGTCATTTCACTAATCAAGTACCTTTAAATCAAGTACCATCTTAAAGTCACACTCATTCATTCATTCACTATGTGCCTGTGTGTAGATGCCACAGGGCACATACAGAGGCTGAAGGACGACTTGTGTGAATTGATTCTCTCCTATGCTGTGGGAAGGAGCTTGAACTCACACTGTCGGCCTCGGCAGCAAGTGCCTTTCCCTGCAGAGCCGTTTTACAACAAACTAGAAGTCTTCAGGGCTAGAGATGAGCAGCAGTGGTGGTCCACGGACACTGTGGATGAGGCTGGCACACGCACAGTCAGAAAACCAGCGCTGCTTAGGAGAGCGAGGGCCAGATGGCAGCCCAGAACACAGAACAGCAAAACTAAGACAAAGATCTAGCTTTAAGTTTTGTTGTCCTGGGTTTTTCAGGACAGGGTTTCTCTGTGTAGCCCCAGCAGTCCTGGAATTTGCTCTATAGATCAGGCTGGCCCCAAACTCAAGAGATCCACCTGCCTCTGCCTCTCAGATGCTGGGATTAAAGGTGTGTGCCACTACCACCCGGCTAAGATCTAGCTTTAGAAAGGAAAAACCATTTTAAAATTAGGAAAAAATTAACAAGATTTATCCTTACAATGGACAAGAAGCATTTTTGTTGTTGTTTTTGTTTTACTTAGTTTTGTTGTTTTTGTTTTCAGAAAGGGTCTCATTATGTAGTCCAGGCTATCCTGGAACACTATGTACCAGGCTAGCCTGAACTCTCAGTTAAAGGTGTTCACCACTATGAGGGACAGACAAGAAGTTCTTGATATGACTGAGAAAATCCTGCCTAAAAAGTTTAGAAACAGCTGGGCGGTGGTGGTGCAAGCCTTTAATCCCAGCACTCGGGAGGCAAAGCCAGGCGGATCTCTGTAAGTTCAAGGCCAGCCTGGTCTGCAGCGCGAGATCCAGGACAGGCACCAAAACTACAGGGAAAAACCTTGTTTCGAAAAACCAAAAAAAAAAAAAAAGTTTAGAAACAGCCTGGAGAGAGGGCTCAGTGATGAAGGGCACATGATCTCACAGATGCCCCGGGTTCGGTCCTCAGCACCCACACTGCAGCTAGAACCACCTGCAATTCTAGTTCCTGGGGATTCCATGCCCTCTTCGGACCTTGTCAGGCACCAGGCACATGTGTCACACATACAAACAGACACACATACAGATAAAATGCTTATGTACATAAGAATAAATCTTCTTTTCAAAGGTTAAAAATAGTTGAAGAAACAAATACAATAAAAACATGAACCCATGTTTCCTTGTTTTTCCAAATAATTTCAATCATTTTAAGTGAATTCTAGCTCACTAATATGAAAATTATATTTAACTGAAAAGTACTCGAACTTTCAAACATCAAAATGGAAAGTAAAGATAGGTAATAAATTAACCCGTTACTGCATGCGTACAGGATGTACAGCCACGAGAAGTCCCCGCAGTGTAGCACAGTACAGATGATGTGGACTCAGGCTCAAACACGGAGAAGAAAAGAGCGCTCCTTCACATTTTAGTTTCCAGACACACTTCTTTTCCTGCAAATAAGAATCTGAATTAATTGGGTGGCGCCTGTTAACAAATCCAAATACAATGTAGCTACGTTTTGGTTACCCTCAACTTTATGGAGGGCTGGGATTGAACCTGGAGCCTTGCACATGCTGCACCACAGAGCAGCTGTCGGCTCGCTCCAGGAGAAAGCAGGCTCTTCTCTTCTCCCTGCCCTCCCTAGTCTCTCGGAGAATCCCGGAGTTCAGGCAGGCGGAAGCCAGGGAAGCCAGTACAGAGGCAGTGAAGGACATCACCAACACTGACAACTGATAACGAATTTACATCTTCCCTTTTGGTCCACGGGTGTATGTGCATGAGTGTGTGTGCACGCATGTGTGTGTGCACGCATGTGTGTGTGCACGCATGTGTGTGTGCACACGCATGTGTGTGCACACGCATGTGCGTGCGTGTGTGTGTGTGTGTGTGTGTGTGTACACATACTCATTCTGAATACACAACCTGGTATGTTTCTTTCACAGCTTTTATAAAATGACTTAAAAATAGTTTTAATACATTATATTCAAAATAAAATTATCTCTCTCCCTGATCTAAAAACTATTAGACATCAATTACTCAACTTAAAAACAACTTGGTGCATATATCTGTCTATGTTTCTGATTATGTTGCCAGGATGGAATCATAGAACACAATTTCTTTGGTCAAAGGTTATAAGATTTACAATCACACTACTTCTTTACTACATTCACTTACTATTTGTGTGCACACGTGTGTCTGTGGATCATAGAACACCTATTTTTTTTAGGCATGTAGCCAAGGATGATCTTGCATTACTAAGCCTCTTGAGTGCTGGGATTACACATATGCCAGCCAGCCAGCTTGTATGGTTCGAGACACGGAGCTCGAGGCTTTGCGCATGCGGGGTAAGCGCTGTACCAACGAAGCTGTGTCCCTAGCCCTAACCAGTCTTCCTTTGGCCTTCCCATCACACGAGCTGCCCCGCTCCCATGGACGCTGACTGTCCATCACTGCAGTACTGTAATTAACGTGTCTCTGAGCCCAGTGTCTCATTTCATTACTGTGAATCCTAAAGGCCTGAAACATTTCTGTCCTCAGCAGCTGCTTCTGCTGAAGTTGATGCCCCTTGTTTCCGTTTCCTGAGTTTTTCTAATTAACTTATATTTACTCGTTTTTCTACTTATACCAATTAGTAAGTTTTGATTAACTGTTATTTCAAAAAAACCACCGCAGCCTATTTCTTGTAGTTTTTTATATAAATTTGATATTTTCACGTAATGGGATCTTTCTTAAAATAGCTTACTGATATCTTTGTTTTTTGTTTTTTTTTCTATTATGATCATTCCAAATTCTTCATATTACAGAAATGATTTGAAAGGAAGCTGACCATGTCTAAAGATGTTTAAATTTGACTAATCACGTCTTTCCAGACCAAAAGTTACACTCAGGCTACAGTTAACAGCTGCTCCCACTGAAGCACACTTCCCAGCTGCTGCACCCCGGCGGTTATGGTGGGACACTGGTGAGGTGAGCTCTTACATAAATGTCTAGAGCATAGGCGTGCTGGTCATGAGAGCCGACATAAACGAGTCCTGTGGTAGGGTCCAGGGCCGGCGAGCTTTTGATAGCATCTTCAGTAGCAAATGCCCAGTATTCTTCTCCACTGTTACTCTTTAGAACGTAAACTAATCCATTGTAGCAGCCTACAGAGAAACAGAACATAAAGGATGAGGTAGAGACACACTGACATGGAGTAGTTAAAGGTTGGCGATTTTATTTACACTCTTCCTCTGTATGCTCACTCATCTGGTGTAGCTTTCAGCACACATAAAGCAGACACTGAACAGCAATCCCTGGTGTAAACTCCTGACTTAGTGCTGCTGTGGTGGCGCATGTCTTTAACCCAGCCCTAGGCCTCAGCCTGCCGAGTGCTGGAGGCACTGATGAACACTTCTGCATCCAACAGTCCCCTGGTTTTTTAATAGTATCATGGACCAGCAAGACAGTCAGGAAAGGCACCTGCCACCAAGCCTGCCATCCTGACTTTGACCCCCAGACCAACATGGGGGAAAGAGACCCAACGAGTTGTCTCTGACCTCACGAGTACATGTACACACCCACACTGACGGACCTGGATTCAAATCCATCCTGGCTGTGGTGTACAAATTACCCAGTGTCACAGAGCCTCAGGTTACTCTCCTCCTACGCGGACAGTTAGTGTGACAATTCATACAAGGAGAGATGCTCAGAGCTGTGTGAGAAAAGCTAACACTAATGACAACCAATGTCCTTTGGGTATTTTCTAAGTATCAAGGCTTTTTTCTTTTGAGACAGGGCCTTTAGCCCAGGCTAGCCTCAGGTATCCTATTAGGGGAGGAAGACCTTTTGATCCTTCGACCTCCACCTCCTGAATGCTGGGATTACAGGTGTTTATCATCAGGTTCTATGACTGTTTCCATTTTCTCCATGAGAAAAGTGAGACTGTGAGTCCAACAACCTGCCAAAGTCACAGAGTATAGCAATACAGAGCTAACTTTATTTCCAGGGTCTCAGATTCCAAATGCACGCATGCTTGTGCATGTGTGTGTGTGTGTGTGTGTGTGTGTGTGTGTGTGTGTGTGTGTGTGTATGTTCAATCGAACTAAACAAACCTTAAGACTCAGAGACTTACCAACTACAATAAAGTTCCCACACTTAGACACGCACGCGGAGGATTCAACTCGATCTCCCAAGAGCTGTTCCCATCTCATCTTCCCAGAGTAAAGGTCAACGGCTTTCACTGTGTGGGAGTGGGAGCCGATGAACACGGTTGTGGATGGCTGATGGACAGCTGCTGCTATCACGAGCAGAGGGGAGGCATCGACACATCTGCCTGTGTCTGACCTCCACCTCTCTCGCAACACCACTGTCTCAGCCTCTACCGCAGGTTTCCCCTCCTCAGAAACCGGCGGTTTTTTCAAATTTTCATCAGGAGCTGGAGGACTTAAGCCTTTCAGTATTTGAATGTTAGTCTGTGGAGTGAAATCCGGAGGACAGACTGAAGGGCAGTGTCCTAACTTAGTTAGAAGCTTCCAGGAGCCCAGAGACAAGACCTGGCTGCCTCTGCTCAGAGCAATCAAAGCGTTTGTCTCACGGTCGTGGGTGGAGGGCAAGGCAGAATCCAGATGTGCAGCTTTCCCGCAGGCTCCCTCTGGGTCCACGTCACTGAGTTTCCTTTTCGTGGCACAAGCCTTGTTGACTTTCAGGTCCTCGTGTGTAAACAGGAACTGGATGATGTGGTTGTAAATCTTTAAGATAGAACTGCTGAGAATAAGCTCCAGGAGCCCAGGTATGGATGTGCCAGTGAGCTTCTCAATCTCATTGAGGAGCCACTCGGACTTCAGGGAATCTCCACCACTGTCTAAGAAGAGCGAGTTGTCGGGAACTTGCACAGGATCCTCGGGATCCTCAGGGAGGTTCAGAATAGACTACAGATGAGAGAAGGGAGAGACAGGGTAAGGGGCCCGAACAGGGAGCTTCACAGGTGACAAGTGACAGAAAGCTGACGGTACCTTCAGCACAAATGGCATCATAAAAAAATGCTAACAATTGAGATAAATCAAAGATTACTTTCTCTGTACTAGTAATCATCACTACACTACCAACTCTGTCACAGATTATTCACTCTATAATCTCTAACTACGATTCCTTTTAGAGCATAAAGTAAGGAATAAGGTTACAGAAACGTCTGCTTTCCACCTAGCCCTTAAGGTCCCCACAGCTGATATTCCCTACACGACAGTAATGCCGATCCATTTCACAGAACTCAAACTGCCTCCCAAGGGGATCCCTCATAATTCAGCCCTCAGTGTTTAAGACTAACCAAATGCATTCACCTCACAGAGCCATTCAGAAAAACCTATCTTTTTGTTGTTGTTGTTGTTTTTGAGACAGGCTTTCTCTGTGCACCCCTGGCTGACCTGGAACTCACTTTGTAGACCAAGCTGGCCTCGAACTCATAGAGATCCACCCGCCTCTGCCTCCTGAGTGCTGCGATTAAAGGCTTGGGAAACCAACCAGGCTGAAAACTGTACATCTTATCTAAGAGATTTTGCTTTCCTATTGAGACACATTTAAAAATGCCTGGAGCAGAAACACGCAACTACTGCAAGTTTCTCAGGACTAATGGCAGAAACGAGACCCAGTGGCAGCCCACTGGGTAGGGCGTGGTTATAGCACGGCAAGTACATAGGTGATGCCCTGCCTCTACCAGGGAAAAGTCATGTCAGCAGGCACGTAGACACTGGCACCTTTTAAATTAACTCACTTTCAATGATCTTCTCTGTGAGACATTTAATTAAATACTCTAACTTTTATTATAAACAAACTGGATGAATGAAGGTATGCTACCTGGCACCTGGGCAGCTGTAATATTCTTAAAATATTGTTACTGGCTTACTAGGGATACTAAAATACCCTATAATGAAGGAATTAGAGGAATATATTTGTATTTAAGAAGTTGTACCTTCCATAAATACTGTAATTTTTCCCAAAGTTCCTCTCTTCCATGGATCTTATTCCTAGGCTGTGAGTTTATGTAGTATAAATACATTTCGTTTAATGCAGAAACATCAATTTTACCTTAATATGAAGAGAAATAACAAACATTAAAATAACGTGTAAACTTTAACCATGCAGCTGGGGGTGTGGCTGAGTAGTGGAGCACATACCAAGTCCTAGGCTTGACCCCACCCCATAAAATAAGCAAATAAATTACTTTTGCCCCAGAGCCACTGTGTGTGAATTAGTCACACACAATTCACTGTAAAGCTTAGCGATCACACAGAACAGATAATCAATCCTGAAGGCCGACGTCACAGACTATAGTGAATATCACCCGAGAGGGAAGAAGATGCTTTTTACTGATGTCCAAGGGCTCAAGACGTGGTATCAAGGGAGGTACAAAGCACTGACTATGAGTGAGATGCATGGAGTGAAAATGGGTTCCATTACCTTGTACGCTAACTAGATGCATCCAAAATTCTTAACAAATATGATGAGTGACAGAGCAACTACTATATTTTGAAGTATGTGTTAAATTAAAATGTCATGGGTGAGAAACTATCAATAGTGTATATACACGCATATACATATATAAAGCATACTTTAAAAATACTGTGTGTGTGTGTTTGTGTGTGTGTGTGTGTGTGTGTGTGTGTGTGTGTGTGTGTGTGTGTGTGTGTGTGTGTTCTGTGTCAGTCAGTACAACTTTTGGGACTTGACTCTCTCCTTCTATCATTAACACCGAGGTATCAAACCACTAGGCATGTGCAGCATCCACTTTTAACCATGAGCCATCTCTCCAGCCTCATACTTTTTTTTTTAAAGCATAGTCTTAATTATGTAGCTCAAGTTGATAGCAAGCTTAGGAATCCTCCTGCCTCATCTTCCCCAGTGCCAGGATTACAGGCATGTGTTTTTATATACTTTAATTGTCATTGAAGTTTAATTTTTTTTTTCCTTTACAATACCATTCAGTTCTACAAGAGTATATGTTTTGCCACCTAGGCTACATAATGAAACCAAAGCTACCTTGAAATACATATCAAGACTTTGTTGCCCAAAAGGTATACAAATTGAAGCTAAGTAGTACTAGGCAGAATTTCAGATCTACCAGTGTGATGACTCATTGTGTGTCAACGCCAGTGAGTCATAGGTTGGCCCACTGTTCAAAATTGATTCAAAACTCTTTCTGTGTGCATCTATAATGACATTTCAGGATAAGATTAGCATATGAATCAATGGCCTCAGTGAAGAAGACTGTCTTCCCAAACTGGCTGGTTATCAGCCCAGCCCTGGAGGCCTGCACAGACAAAAAGCAGAAGGGGGATGAACCTCCTCCCTGTGTGTGTGCTGGGAGATGCCCGCAGTGTCTAAGCCATGGCTCCCAATTCTCGGGCCTCAAAACTGAGAACTACAGCCCCAGCTCTCTTAGGACCCCTCCAGCTCCAAGTCATAGGATGACACCTTTCAGTCTCTCGAGCCACGTCAGTCAGTTCTCTCTAATATCTTTATATATCCATCTGAACACCAGTTCTGTTTCTCTGGGGACCCCTGAGAAATACGACCACTGACCTTCCTGGCCAGCCTGACTGGGTTCAGAGTCACTCCCCTGGGTGTGTCTGTGAGGATGCTCTGGGGATGAAGAAAGCAGGGGGACCATCCCTGAACATGGGCCGGGGGCACAGAGAATAAGGAAAGGAGACAGCCGGTCAGAGCCTGCCTCCATCCTCTCTGCTGGCCCACCATCCCATGATCTGAGCTGCTCACTGAGCCTCCCGGCCATGGCAGACAGACACACCATGAAGCCATCAGCCCCAATCTTTCCACCCTTTAGCCTTTTCTGTCGGGTCTTGTCGGGGGATGCACAAGTAACTGACACTCAGCACAATGGTGGTCTGGGAGGAGGGGGAATTGCCTACCTGCAAAGCGGAATACCGTCAGCCCACGGGAGTTTTTCAACAGGAATGAGTTAGTTACACAAAGCAATTAACAGAGGGTCGACCACAGTTACTGCTAGTATCACTTAGTATAGCTCTTACGTAGTCGTTAAACTAATCTAAGTACCATTAGCATTCCCCAGCACTGAACACATCTGCGTTAAGTCACTTTACCGTGACATGTGAATGGTAGAGTATCAATCAACACTATGTCATCAGGGAGGGCGTGAGTTGGAAGCTCTTTCTGCAGTTCTTTAAAGATGCAATCCTTTACTAAATCAACTTTGGAGGCAATGAAGAGAATCAGCTTTTCCTGATTATACCACATGACCGCACAGGATTCCACTTGGTCAAGTTCCTCAGCCACCTGTAAGAGAGATTATCCTCCTTTACTAATGGGGACATCTAGGAAAGGGCTCCTGAATGCTCGGGATTGTTATGTCTAAAATCAGTATAGCTGAATTAACTTCTAGAAAATACCTGAGATTTTTAAAAAATGCTTGCTTTTGGTATCTATTACTAACAGAGAGTCACCATTAAAAAAAATACATTCCAAAGCAAATAAACGAATGTATTTTCATAGGACTCAAAATCTATTTTGTTACTTCCTTTTTGTTTATTTTTCTGTATGTGTGCCTGTGTGTTTTGCGAACCATGTGAATACAGGTGCCGGAGGAGGCCAGAGGATGTTGGATCCCCTGTAACTGGAGTTACAGAAGAAGGTTGTTAGCTGTCTGATGTGGGTGCTAGAAAGCAACCTGGGTCCTCTGCAAGAGCTGAGGCATCTCTAACCACTGAGCCGTCTGTACATTCCCATATTTATTTTAAAAATGGTCATCTCGGCAGAGCAGTGGTGTGGCATGTCTTTAATCCCAGCACTCGAGAGGCAGTGGCAGGTGGATCTCTGTGAGTTCAAGGCTAGTTTGGTCTACAGAGTGAGTTCCAAGGCAGCAAGGACTACACAGAGAAGCCCTGTCTAGGAAAACCAAAAAACTAAAAAATAAAAAATTTTAAAAATGGTCATCTCAAGGAAGGCTTGGGGAGTCACACCTAAGAAGCGTGAGGCAGGAGACTTGGAATTTCAGAATAACCTGGGCTATATAAAGAGACTCTGCCACAAAATAAAACAAACAAAATACCTTCCTGATAGGAATAAGAAATACACTGAATAATTACCCATGCCTTTTATTGCATTTTTTTTTTGTAGGTTTTTTTTTTTCTGAGTACAAGTTTCTTTGTATAGTCCTAGCTGTCCTGGAACTCACTTTGTAGACCAGGCTGGCCTCGAACTCAGAGATCCACCTGCCTCTGCCTCCTGAGTGTTGGGATTAAAGGTGTGCACCACTGCCATCAGGCACTGTTTTTTTTTTTTTTTGTTTTTGTTTTGTTTTTCTTTTTTAGTTTTTTCAAGACAGGGTTTCTCTGTGTAGCTTTGCGCCTTTCCTGGAACTCACTTGGTAGACCAGGCTGGCCTCGACTGATTTTTTTTTTAAGATAGGATCCTGCTATATAACTCAGGCTGGCCTCGAGCTCATAATCCTCAGCCTCAGCCTCCAGAGTGATGTTCACAGGCGTGCATCACCACATCCGGCTCCATATTTTTATTGTAATTAATTATGAATATAAAGATGTGGGCTTTAGATGATACCAACAGAGAATCTGGCATAGAACTTTGGTGGTAGCCGCCTCTATTGCCTACCACGCTAGTAGATATTTAATACTCTAGTGGTCCTACCTGTTGCACAAGCTCAGTGTTAAGACGCTTGCCATGCCGCTTGATCTGGCTGTCCTTTCTGCCCAAGAAAAACATCTCTCCGTCTTTCACAGTCACGAAGTCTCCTGTGGCTCGCATGGTACCCAGAGGCACCATCACTTCATCGTCGAGGAAACAGACTCTGTGTTCCCCACCTTTCAAAGACACAGACTCCAGGGTCAAAATCCACACAAAAACCGACTTCACAACATCCAAATCAAAGTGCCTCTAAAACTCAGGAACTAAGACGCAGACCTGGACTATCCTAAAACCAAGAGACTTTAAATGCTATTTTAAATGCTCCCTATGCTACCTGATAAAACTGGGCACAGTAACTTCGGGAAGTTTGTGAAAGGATAAAACTAAACTTATTTCTAAAACTACGTATGGTATTAAAAATATCCTGAGAATACTGCTAGATATAGTTTTGTCAAATGCTAACATTTCAAGTTATGTTTCTAAATTATTAAGAACTGCATGTGAAATAATTTGGGGAAACACTAAATATCTCGTGATTATGAAGAGATTAAAATTTATCAATGAAAAGTTCACTCTACATTAAAAAAAAAATCATGAAAGGAATAAAAGAAACATCTGATTTTTCTTTCTGAAAAATCAACCAAGAAATATAAACCAACCTAAAAATACTTGGCCGGTGCCTTCGTGAACTGGGGAACCGTTTGCGTCCCTGACCTCAACCACCGTTCCAAGTAGCGGAGACCCCAGCTGTACAGGAGAGTCACGTCTGCGAAAAGCACAGCCCAGAGTAGCTTTAAAATTCACATTGGAGCGGACTTCCCAGTGCATCCAAAGCACAGTACAGTAAATGAAGACAAAACAGTTTGGGGTACAATTCAAAGACCGCCTGAGGAGAGGGTTTGCTGGAAACCGAGTCAGTCACAAAGGGTCCGGCAGGATCTCCCACCAGTTAGAGGAAAGATTTTGGATTCTTAACTTGAAACAGGGTTTTACAAATTATCACTACAGCGCCCAACAAACCCTGTCGACAGGTAGGGCTAGGAATGCAGCTCCCAGCAGAGGGCGTGTTCAGCATGCAAGGCCCATCGGCTTGCCATCCACATCAACATCCCATCAACAACTGCCATCCCAAACAAAACTCACAAACCCCAGTACTGATGCTAAGATCTCTGGATAAGACTCCTCCCCTCCACCGAGTGTCACTAACGCTCTTACTTCACAGGAGAATTAAGAATGTCCTCTGGGATCCTGTAAAAAGTCGCCCAGCTGGATACCTCTGTGACACCATAAAGGTTAAATATCCGGGTCTTATTGCCTTTGCCTCGCCATCTTTGGAGAACAGTCAGTGAGGGGAAGGCTTCCCCTCCGAGGGCTAGCACTCTCAGAGAAGTGTGTGCAGACAGGACAGTGGACTTGATGAGCTCACACCCAAATCTCCTCAGCAATGTCGGCGTTGCCTGGAAACACATTAAAGTCACTTAATTTTCTCCTTCCTTATGTAAATACTAAAAGAATTAATTCAGATTTTGTATTTGGAGTCCATGTGGACATTAAGGCTGTGTTTTTCGTTCTTTTGGATCTCTTACTATTTCTGTGTATGTGTGTTTGTGTGTGCCTGCAGAAGCCAGAGAGGGCATCGGATGCCTTAGAGCCGACCTACAGGCTGTTGTCAACCACTAGACACAGGTTCTGGGAACTGAACTCTGGGCCAAGGAATACTCCTAACCGCTGGGACATCTCTCTAACCCTGAGGTTGTAATTTGCTGTTGGCGAGCCTGATTTATAAGACTCTAAATAAATATTTCACATTTCATCCATGTTATTGTATTTATAAAGTTTATTTCTTTTTTTTATTACCAAGTGGTACTCCACTGTATAAATTAGGGCTGTTTTTCCCATTTCCATATAAAATCTAGGATCAACTTGTGAATTTCTACAAAACATTTCCTGGGATTTTGGTAGAAAAGTACATTTAACATAATTTACAGACTGACTTAGTAAGAGCTGCCCTGTTGACAACGTTTAAACTTCTCCCTGAGTATGAAATGCCTGTTTACACAGGTAGGTCTTTAATTTCCATCAATAATCATAAAGAGTTTTCAGTGCTTGAGTCTTGCTATTCTTCAAACTTATTCCTATTTTATTATTTTCGATGTTATTGTAAAGAAATATTTTCTTAATTTTGCTTTAGGCATTTCCTTAATAGAAATACACATACCTAGAAAGACATATGACTGTATACACATATTTATATATTCAAGTACAGCTGGCCTTTATATCAAGAGGATATCTTCAATTTGGCTAAATGCATATTAGTTCTAATGTCGTCTTCTCTCAGTTCTCCAGATACATGATCATGTTGTCTGAGTATGAAATTTCTCCTCCACCTTCTCCTTTTCCTTCTCTCCCTCTCCTTCCTTCTTCTCTTCTTCCCCTTTCCCTTTCTCCTTATTGCACTGGGGAGACATACCAGCACAATGCTAAAAAAGGAAGAAAAAGACAGGGAGGGAGGGAGAAAGGCAGGCAGGTGGTGGCGGCACACGCCTTTAATCCCAGCAGTCAGGAGGCAGAGGCAGGAGGATCTCTGTGAGTTTGAGGCCAGCCTGGTCTACAGAGCAAGTTCCAGGACAGAAATCCTGCCTCGAAAAACAAAACAAAATGAAATACAGATTTATTTTATCTACATGAGTGTTTTGCTTCTGTGTATATGTGGGCACCTGAGGATGTAAGAAGGCACCAAATCCCCTAGAACCCGGGATCTGAAGTGATGGATGCTTGTGAGCCACCATGTAGGTGACAGGAACCAAACTAAAGTCCTCTGGAAGAGCAACAAGGGCTTTTACCCTCTGAGCCACCGTCTCCATCTCTTTTAACCACTTACAGTGCAGCATCTTAGAGCCTGTGTGCTACACACTCTTTATTTTATAACTTCTGGGAGTGTTTCCTCTCTGTGCACATGTGGGCATACATGTACACCCGGGGTCCTCAGAGGTCAGAGGATGGTGTCAGATCCTCTAGAACTGGAGTTACAGACAATTATGAGCTACCATGTGGTGTGACAGCATGCACAAAATCTATGTAAGCCCAAGCCGGAACAAGTCCCAGCATGGAGAGGAGAGTCGGGCACAATGTCCCATCCCTAGCCAAGGAGCTATTGGCAACTGTCAGGTGCTGAGAGAGGGTCATTTTCCTCTTAAGAGTGTAGCCTTGGTAAGCTGACCATGTGTCAGTGAAAGGGCACACATCCAAGAATATTTGGGCTCCAGAAATTAGCCTTTGTGGTGGTTTGAATGAAAATGACCCCCTTAGGCTCATAGGGAATGGTACTATTAGGGGGTGTGGAAGAAGTGTGTCACTGGGAGTGGGCTTTGAGGTCTCAGATGCTCAAGAAAGGCTCAGTTTCTCACTCTCTTCCTGCTGCCTGCTGATCACATGTAGAACCTCTTCTACCTGGATCTACACTGTACCTATTCTACACTCAATAGAAAGTTGGCCAGTTTCTTGTAATAATCCAGCACCATGTCTGCCTGAGTACCACCATGCTTCCTGCCGTGACAATAATGGACTAAACCTCTGAACTGTAAGCCAGCCCCACTTAAATGTTTCCTTATAAGAGTTGCCATGGTCATGGTGTGCCTCTCCACAGCAATAGAAATCCTATCTAAGACAGCTTTGATGAGGAAAAAAAAAACACAAATCGGGTAGGTAGGGGAGGAGAGGAGATCTGTGAAGACTCAGGGAGGAGGGTGAGTATGATCAGACATGTAGGAAATTCTCAAAGAATAAAAACAGTTGTTAACTGTGGGAAAGGTGTGGTATGTAGTGTATGTACACAGGAGCATGAGTGTACACATGAAGAGGCCAGAACAGGATATCCGGTGTCTTCCTCTACCACATTCCACCGTATTTTTTTGAACCTGAAGCTGACCATTCCAGCTAAGCGAGCTGATTAGTGAGCTTCCAGAATCCACCTGCCTCAGCCCCAACCAACACTGAGATTCAGGCATATGTGGCATGCCTGGCTTTTACATGGGTACCGGGGACATGACTCACATCCTCTCATGCTTTCATAAAAAGTGCTCTTATGCTGTGAAATAGAAAAATGAGCCAAGACCATATCAATAAATATTTTATGAAAAAAAAAAAAAGTGCTCTTATATACTAAGACACCTCTCCAGTTCCATACTCTCTGTGTTTTTTGGGGGTGGGGGGTGGGGAGCGGTATTTATTTGTTTGTTTGTTTGTCTGAGAGGGTTTCTCTGTGTAGTCCTGGCTGTCCTGGAACTCACTGTGTAGAGCAGGCTGGTCTTGAGCTCCTCATAGGAAGCCCCACCGCCCAAGTATTGAGATTACAGGCAGATGCTCACACATCTGGTTCTCAGCTCATCTGTAATGGAGTGATTAATATACTAGCTTTTGGTAGGAACACAATATGCTTAAACGTTATGAGAGAAGATTACCCCAACTGCACACTCACAGTCAAAGTGAAGTTCCTCCAGTGTACAACAGGTGAATGAATGCACAGTAAATAATTCTCTAGGCATGCTTAACTGATTTCTCTTTCATTTTAAGATAAACATGTGCCATCACAAGGTGGTAGCCTTTGATGAATTAACTACACATCCTTAATCCAGTGGGAAGAACTACAGAACTATAAAGGATCCTCTACCACATGTAACCTTAGAAGACTGTAGAAGAATACATTTCCGTTGCTCCTGAAGCATACCTGTAAAACAGTCACTCTGTGGTGGGAAAAGAGAGCATCAGCTAACTTTGATGGGAACACTTTGACAGAAGTCGGCACGATCAGCAGACAGGCCCCACTGAACAGAGAAACAAATATTTCCACAACAGATGGATCGAAGGTCAGAGGTGAAGCCAGAAACAAGACATCTTCGTGGGTGATGTCAAAAAGTACCCTAAAGACAAACAGAGCATCGCTGTCATCAGGACCGCCTAAACCTGGGCAAGCACAGACCCTAAAGAAGCATTGAGTAGGGACTGGAGAGATGGCTCAGTGGTTAAAAGCACTTCCTGCTCTTTCCAAGGACCCAGGTTCGGTTCCCAGCACCCACATGGTAGTTCACCCCATCTGAAACTCTTATTCCAGAGAATTCATGGCTTCTTCTGACTTCTATGAACACCAGGTATACACACAGCACACTGACATACATTCGAGAAAAACATTCATACACTTGAAATAAAAATAGATAAATCTAGCCGGGCGGTGGTGGCGCATGCCTTTAATCCCAGCACTAGGGAGGCAGAGCCAGGTGGATCTCTGTGAGTTCGAGGCCAGCCTGGGCTACAGAGTGAGTTCCAGGACAGGCTTCAAAGCTACACAGGGAAACCCTGTCTCGAAAAACAAAACAAAACAAAACAAAAAAAGATAAATCTAAAAGAGGAGGAGAGGAAATCAGCATCGATGCCATCATCAAGGAGAACACGTTTTTCTGGATGCCTCAGACTTCATTCTTCAGAGTTACCAAAACGGCACTACTGCTGCTGGAAACTCTCTTTACAGAAGGCAGAACTGAAGCCTTCTGTAAAGAGAAGGTAGTACATTCCTATAACCCAGCACTCGGGAGGCAGAGGAAGGGGTGGATCTCTGTGAGCTTGAGGACAGCCTGGTCTACATAGTCAGTTCCAGGGCAGCCAGAGCTACGTAGTAAGACCCTGTCTCAACCATCTTTTGAATAAATAAAAATAGATAGAAGAGAGTCCTTTGAATAATTCCATTTCTCCCCTCTTACCAGATAAGCTTTATCGTCTGTGACTATTTTCTCGTTTGTTAATGTAGACAGTGAACTACAACCCCCAGAATTCTCTTTCTACTATGCTTTCATTTTGTCTTTGTTTTTATTTTTGTTGTTTTGTTTTTCTTTTGTTTTTTAGAGATACTGTTCTGTTATGTAGCTCTGGCTGGCCT
This sequence comes from Peromyscus maniculatus bairdii, assembly GCF_049852395.1. NCBI lineage: Eukaryota > Metazoa > Chordata > Mammalia > Rodentia > Cricetidae > Peromyscus > Peromyscus maniculatus. Next base: position 72,223,318 of record NC_134861.1, read on the forward strand.
GGCACTCACTATGTAGCCCAGACTGGCCTCAAACTCACAGCAATTCTCCTGCTTCAGCCTTCCAATGGCTAGGATTACAGGTGTGAATCACCAGTTACATGGGGTTCCCTCTAAGGAGCAGGTTAGAGAAGAGAAGGCTAGCAGCTGCCATTTTGTGAAGTACACACTCTGCTGGTTATTCAGTTCAACATTCCAGTCCATAATCAGCTGAGTTTTCCCAATCCTGAAATGGCCGATTTTTCCTTAGTGAAAACCAAACAGGGCTGGAGAGATGATTTCGTGCTTCAGAACACACTGCTGCTCCGGCACCTGCTGGACAGTCAGGCAGTTTGGTCTAGCTAACTCCAGGTCGAGAGCAACCAAAGTCTCTGGCCTCTGCATACACATAACATACCCACAAGTAGATACGCACATGATTAAAAACAAGTTAGAATATTTTTTAAAGAGCAGCAGCAGCAGCAGTGCTGGGTCTACAGTTAATTTCCCTCCCCACCTCACTGTCTTTTCTGACTATGCTGCGGGGTTCCAGCCTGCTACTGACTCTCTCCTAGCCGAAAACACTTTCTCAGCCGTTCTAGGTGCGCAAGTCTCTTGTAAAAATCCACTCTTATACTCTGGTTTCCTTTCAGTAGAATCTTCCTTCTGTCTGAATTATTTTTTGTGGTGATATTTTGTATATGATCTAATGAATAAAGCTTGTCTGAAGATCAGAGGGCAAAGCCAGCCACCAGTTAGCCATATAGGCCAGGCAATGGTGGCGCACACCTTTAATCCAGAACTCAAGAGGCAGAGGCAGTTGGATCTCTGTGAGTTCAAGGCCACCCTGGGCTACACAGGCTTGATCCAGTCTAAAATAGAAAGAGAGCCAGGCAGTGGTGGCAGACACCTTTGATCCCAGCCCTTGGGATCTCACACCTTTAATCCCAGCACTAGGGAGGTGGAGACAGGAAGTGATATGGCTGGGTGGAGAGAGGACTATAAGGTGGGAGGAGACAGGGGCTGGGTTCTCTTTTAGCTGAGTATTTCGTAGAGGTAAGAAGTAGTGGCTGGATGCTCTGCTACTCTGACCTTTCAGCATTTACCCTGAGATCTGGCTCTGGGTTTTTATTAGTAAAACCAACTAAGATTCCTGCTACAATTTTTCATTTTTATTTCTTAAGACTTTGTGTGTGTGTGTGTGTGTGTGTGTGTGTGTGTGTGTGTGTGTGTGTGTGTATGTGTTGAGTGTGCACAAAATGTGTGAGAAGAAGATGCTAGCAGCCAGAAAATAAGAGCTGGAGTTATCGGCATTTGTTGGATGCCCAGCTTGTTACATGGGTCCTCAGAACTCCAATCTCACACACACCACTCACACACGTGTACACACACACACACACACACACACACACACACACACACACAGCTTCTGTTCTATCTTTTGTGTGTTCTGTGATTGGCCTGTTAACCACAAGTGCATGCCTTGTCTGCAGAGAACTAAAGATAATATACAGATCCAATAGGACAGATCTAACTGATCAGTTATTTAGGATTATCCATTTGGATCAAGATTTACAAAGAACAGATATTTAAATTTATTTTTCTTTTTTAAAATGCACATTTTTTGCTTGTTTTCTTTTGTTTTGTTTGTTTTTCAAAACAGGGTTTCTCTGTGTAACAGCCCTGTCTGTCCTGGAACTTGACTTGTAGGCCAGGCTGTCCTCAAACTCACAGAGATCCACCTGCCTCTGCCTCCCAAGTTCTGGGATTTAAGACATGCACCATCAGTGCCTGGCTAAAATGAAAGATTTTCATTCTGTTTTGTTTCCCTGAGTTAAGAGTCTCTCTCCACAGCACAGACTGGCCTCGGACTGGTAATCTCCTTCTGCCTCTCAAATGCTGAGGCTCTGGTGAGTCCCGCCACACCCAGCTTAAAGCACAGGTTCTAACAAGGATTCACGGGACAGAACTTACCGAAAGTGCTGGATGTTTGGAAGTATGCATGCGTGAGGCACTCTGACGATCTTTGGTGTCCCTGTGGTCCCCGAGGTATGGAGGACATAAGCCAAGCAGCGCTCTTGCCGAATGTCCAGGTGTGCCTTCTCGCCGATGCCGTTCTCAGAATCCCTGCTGGCTTTTCTACCGTTTATCTCATATTTCTCTTTTCTATCACCATTTTCCCAGTGAAGTGTGAAGAGCACCAGGTCCTTATGTTCCTCTGAAACTGTGTCATAGTTCAAAACTGCTTCATGTGAAGACTTGAATTTCTGTGAGAGAAGGTATTTATGAATATTAACATGTTAAAAAGGATTCTTCTCTGGAGAATGTGAAATATCCATTTCCTCATTCAATGTGGCTGAACCAGGGATGGGAGGACCAGCTCCATATCTTGGGACAAGGAGAGAAATGAGACACAACAAGAGTTAAGCGTCCTTATTTTCAAACTCACCTCCAAAGCAGACATGTATAAAAGCACATAAGTGCAATGCAATGTGGTAAGAGTGGTAAGGGCACATGGCTGAGATGTTGGTGGAGAAGCGGAACTTACTCCACACAAAGGTCAGAGATTCCAAAGGCAGTATTTGCTGTTCCCCAAATGAGAAGATGGGTAGTTCAGCCAATCACCGACGGAGAGCACCAGATCTAAGAAAGCTGAGGACAGTAAGCACTTCAGAAACGTGCAAACACGGAGAAGAAGGTGAGGTCTGGTGTGACAGGAGACCAAAGGAGACCCAATCACTCTGCATGATTGGCATTCAGGAGTTCGGCCCTTAGCCTATGTGATGGGCTCCATCTGAACGTGGCAACAGTGGGGGACTAACTGTTAAATGATTCCCGCTCACTGAATCCTTTACATGGTTCTGAGCTGGTCCTGCACTAGGAGTGGACAGCAGGAGTCGGCAAGCAGCCTCCACAGAAGCTGTGGCCATGGTGAGCCAACGGCTGGGTTCTGGCTTTGGTGCTTTGGCGTGGTGCAGAGGTGAGTTGGACGAAATGGTGTGATGTTTAATTTGTTTGGTTTCTGATCTCTGGAAACAAGTTCTTGCTGTGTGGCCCTGGCTGGCCTGGAATTCACTATGTAGACCACTTTGGCCTCTACCCTGAGACCATTGTCAGTGCTCTGAGGGCTCGGATTACAGAGTGCACACCACCACTGGACCCACACACATTTAAAGTGGGGTTCTTCTCATTAGAGCTTCTTAGGCTGATTTGTAAAAACAGCTTAACTGAAACAATCTGAGTTTTTATATTAAACAAGTAAATATAAATAACAAAAGGTCAAACATTGGTAGCTTGGCACGTTTTCTGCTTGTGTGTTTGTTGTGTGTGTGCATGTTAGAAGTGGCATGTCACATACAGACTGTGATGCTAAAACACAAATACTAATAGTAATAAATATTAAAGGCAAGCTGTAACCATCTGTAATCTCAGGACACGTGAGCTGGAGGCAGCAGGACCTCCTAACACAAGTTCAAGGTTAGCTGGACATAGTGGTGCATGTCCTCAATCCCAGCACTCACAACACAGAGGCAGGAAGACTTCTGTGAGTTTGAAGCTAGCCTGGTCTACATAACGAGTCCCAGGACAGCCAGGGCTATGTAGAGAGAACCGGCCTCAAACCAAACAAACCCAGACAAACAAAAAAAGAAGTTCAAGGTTGTCAGCTTAATAGTGAGTCTGAGGTCAGCCTGGGACAGATGAAACTTTATTAAGACAAAACAGCAACTAAAATAGTTCAAGACTGTATATTCTGAAGAGTTAGATCACAATCGTTATTCCCTGAACACTGTCCTCTGCCTGAGACACCCTCAGCTCCCTCAGAGCCCCCCACACTGCAGATCCGTGGTGGGCTCCGGAGTACTTGCCCTTCTTTTCTCCCCAACACACAGTACACAGAGCTAGAGGGGTTGTATACACCAGCATCCTCCCAAATACCTCGTCTCTACCTAGTCCCAGCCTCTACACTGCTGACATTTGGGCATAGAATTCCTTGTGGGAGCCCGTCTTGTACACTGTAGGATTTTTAGCACCCTCTGCCACCTATTGGATGCCAATAGCTCCTTGTTTTTATTGGGATAATTATTACAGCCCGCAAGACCAGCTTCTGAGCTGCTGAAAGGGCTCAAAGAGAAAGCCTTAGCGTGGCAAAACTTAGTACTTTTATCTGAGGGCTTTTTTGGGAAGTGAATGAATTCTCACGCATTCTGATGGCTACTTTCTTTATTCTCTCATGTTGAATTCTCTTTATTCTCTCATGTTAGCTCCAAATCTCTTTGTTCTTCACAGCTATATATATATATATCCAACAGAATCTTTCATGTTGAATATAGGAGTTACATTTGAAGGTCACATTCCATTTCTTAAGTAACTGATCAAAGACAGAGTCATCTTGACAACATACATGCAATAAATCTTAACTTCCTAATTGGTAGGGCTGTAATTTGTAGCTGCAGCTGCAAAGAAAGAACCAATCATTTTGTTATCTACCTAAAGAGATAATCTTATAAAGGACTTTTAAAGGAGTTACAAGACTAAACTACTGAGGAGTCCAAGAAAAATAAGGAAATTGTGTATTACATCCTGTATTTCTGAGTGTAGTAACACTTTAAACTAATATTTTGGGATTAACAATCATAAAAATGTTCGGCTCTCTTGGACTAAGATTGTTTACAGAGCTCCAAGTGCCATAAATGCTTTGGTTGGAACTCAGGTTTACCTTAATTCTCTTAATATGAGCTCATTTCCGCACTCTCCAAGGCATAGTGACACTAAAAGCATTTTAAATCTTTTTTTTTTTTTTTCTGAGACAGGGTTTCTTTGTGTAGTTTTGGTGCCTGTCCTGGATCTCACTCTGTAGACCAGGCTGGCCTCAAACTCACAGAGATCCACCTGGCTCTGCTTCCCAAGTGCTGGGATTAAAGGCGTGTGCCACTACCACCCAGCATCATAAATCATCTTGATATTGACAATTACTTCTCACACCTAACCATCTTTTAACTTCCAGTAAGATTTAAGGAAAATAAGCATGCCAGGTGTGGTGGCACCTTTAATCCCATCATTTGGTAGGTAGAGGCAGGTGGATCTCTGTGATTTCAAGGCCAGCCGGTCTACACATTTGATACCAGGTCAGCCACAGCCATATACAGAGATCCTCTCTCAAACAAATAAAGAAGAAGAAGAAAAAAAAAAACTATAAGTGTGGTGATATTTTCTTTTCCCCAGGGCTGAGGACCGAACCCAGGGCCTTGAGCTTGCTAGGCAAGCTCTCTACCACTGAGCTAAATCCCCAACCCCGTGTGGTGATATTTTGTTTGTGCTTTAACAAATGAAGCTTGTCTGAAGATCAGAAGGCAGAGCTAGCCACTAGAGGCCAGGCAGTGGTGGCACACACCTTTAATCCCAGCACTTGGGAGGAGGAAACAGGAAGTGATATGGCTGGGAGGAGAGAGGAAGTGATAAAACAGGGTAGAGGGCCTTTAAGGCTGAGGATTGGTCGAGGTAAGAAGTCTTTCTAGTGGTTGGCTCTGTCGATGTAACCAACCGTCTTATTAAATAAGAAACACAGAAACAATGTAAAAGAGAAAGCCGAGAGGTCAGAGCTCAGAGCTAAAATCTCACCCTTCCTCCTGCTGTCCCAGCTTCGCGAAAGAGACCTACTTCCTGTCTGTTCTTTTTTTTATAGTATGTTGTTCTGCCTTCTCATTGGTTGTAAACCCAAACACATGACTGCCTCGTCACTGTCTGAATGTACAGCCCCCTAGGTCTTAAAGGCATATGTCTCCAATGCTGGCTATATCCCTGAACACACAGATATCTATGGGATTAAAGGCGTGTGCCACCACCGCCACACTCTTGATATGGCTCTAATAGCTCTGACCCCCGGACAACTTTATTTATTAACATACAATCAAAATAATATTTCAGTACAATTAGATTACCACCACATGGCTCCTTTACTGATCTTTCAGCATTTACCCCAATATCTGGCTCTGGCTTTTTATTATTAAGACCAATTAGGATTCATGCTATGAATAAACATGACATTGTTATTTGAGTTTAATTTACTTGCAGTAACAAAGGACTGAGCAATTTGAGGAATAAAAGAGAAGGCTCCAGCCAGACAGTGATATTATTTTAAAAACACGGATTAACAATATTAATCTTTCAGTTTCCTTTCTAGAGGCCCCACTCTAATGATCATCTAGTAAGCCTTTCCTATAGCTTCCCATTTCATAACTATGCACACAAACACATACGATGCATTTAAGCTATTCTCAACTATAAAGTGGTTCACAGAGAGGAGAGGTAAAAGTAAGCAAAACTCAATGTATCTCCTATAATATTCATCTTTACTGGACACAGTATTTTATAAGCAAAAAAATAACTTAGTAATAATAAAACATGGCTGGGCAGTGGTGGCTCATGCCTCTAATACCAGTACTCTGGAGGCAGAGGAAAGTGGATCTCTGTGAGTTCAAGGCCAGCCTGATCTACAGAATGAGTTCCCTATCTCTGGGGGAAAAAAGGTTTGTTTTATGTGTATCTGTATACCCCTTTGCCTGTGTGTGTAACAGTGCTTGCAGAGTCCAGAAAAGGGCGATGAATACCCTGAATTGGAGTTACAGGCTTTTATAAGCCACCCAGGGTGGGTGCTGGAACTGAACCCAGGTCCTCTGCAAGAGTAGTATGTGCTCTTAACCTCTGAGCCATCTCTCCAGCCCTATACTTAAAAATGTTTTAAATAATAAATTCAGCTTTCCAATAATGTGTAGTTTAAGAGCTCATCTCTTTTTCAAAATGTAAGTTTGTTTATAATTCTTTAACATTGGAGACCACTGTAATTGATATAAGTAGATAAAAGTAAACTCTCCAAGTACTATGATACTTTCCACCACTGGAAATAATTTGGAAACAGGAAGGAAAAATAAACAATTGCCGTAAGGTGAGAAAATACTTTCGTATCATAAAGGGGTGGTTCTCAATGAAGTATTCAGATGGACAGGGCACACTTGGGAAGATCTGAGCATTTGGGATGTAATAGTGAAAAGGTGCAGTAACTCTTTGACTGGTCTCTAATATAGATGTGGAAGGCAGTGATGCTATTAACCATCTTGTATTGTACTGGAACTTCCCACAACACACCCTCAACCAAAATGGTGACATCACTGAAGCTGAGAAACACTGCCAGAGTTAGTAAATTCAGGAACCAAGACAGAGAACTTTTCTTTTTCTTTTTTGATTTTTCAAGATCGGGTTTCTCCGTGTAGCCCTGGCTATCCGGGAAGTAGCTCTGAAGACCAGGTTGGCCTCGATCTCACAGAGAACCCGGCTGAGAGAACTCTTAAACTGAAAATATTCTCTCTTCCTCCCACTTCACACCCCTGCAAAACACTTAAGCACCAAGACTTACATGAACCAGCTTTTTCTCAACGAGAACATACTTGAGATCACATTGTTTCATAAAGTGAGTCGATAATGATGGTGGCGAGTTTGGATCAATAGGTGCATAAGCTGCCGGGACCTGAAGGATCCTGACGGGGAAATACGAGGTTAGCAGAGTGAATAAAATTCTCCCGGGAGCACTTCCACGTCTCTACCGTTCATTAGCATTTCAGAATTTTAGGGTCATGCCTTAGTTGTAAACAGTTATTTCATCTTGTGCCCAATGAGTATCTTGGGTAGTGTAAAATTCTATTTTAACTTCTCATAACTTGGGATGGGGATGTAGCTCAATTGTCTGGAGTTTGCTTGGCATGTACAAGGTCCTGGGTTCAATACTCAGTATTGAAAAAAAGAGAGAGAGAGCTCTTAACACTTACTATACAGAAATACAGCATTTTAAAAGGCTTAACAAGGACTGGAGTAATGTCCCAGTGGTTTTCTTTGATCTAACAACAGTTACATAATGCTTTAGTTGTTTTCTATTGACAAATGAGGCCTTTATACTTTGGAGATATTTCTGCTTGTGAAAACCTTTAGTCTCTCCTTAATAGGCATGAATTAAATGATTTAAATAATTAAATAATTAAAAATAATACTTAGATAAATGTGTACTTTAACATCTTCAGAAAACTGACAATACAAAAAAAAAATCCACCAGTAAACAGAACAATAGCTTACATTGTGCACTATATAATAAAACTATAAATTAGCTTAGTGTAATATCAGTTTATACTAGAAATATTACCCTAAAATCCAGGAGGGTAAGTTGATCCCAGGTTGACAGTAGAGACCAATTTCCCGATTTCCTCCAAAGTCACAGTGTGTTCGCAGAAACTTGGATAATTCCGAAGCCTCACTCAGCACAGTCTTGTAGGTGTAAAACACTGGAGGCCGGTTGTTGCCTTCATCAAAACATACAGCTGCTCTATTCAAATAAATGGAGGCAGCGTGATGCACCAATTCCTGAAGAGTCATTTTACTGAGGTTTGTCTAAACACCAGTGGCCAAGAAATCTAGAGAGAAATGGTAGAAGTTAGGGGAGTTTTAGGCAGGCGAGGAAGAAATGTGTCTACTAGCAAAAATGACTGTACGAGCTGGGGGTATCTACATCAGTGACAGGCTGCTTGCCAATGTGCCCCTGAGTTCCGTGCCCAGCACTGCAAAACAACAAACTGAAAGGAAGCGCCCAGATAAAAGTTATGTCTATGTTGAAGATTCTGCAAGGTTTATTGACTGGTGAAAATGTTAAGAGTCTGGAGAGTTGGGATGCTGCAGACTCAAAGACAAACTACCTCGGAATATCTTGACAGCAAGATTATTGCCCACCTGTGTTGTGGGCTATCTGTACACTGTGTGAAGATGTATTTGCTGTGACTGGTACAATAAAAAGCTGAATGGGCAACAGCTAGGCAGGTGGTACAGGCAGGATTTCCCAGGACAGAGGAAGAGGAGGAAAATCTAGGTGCACAAGAGACAGAAAACAAGAGGAGGTGCAAGGTGGAAGAGAGGTAACACCACATGATAGAAGGTAAATTAAAATAAACGGGTTAATTTAAGTTATGAGAGCTAGTTACGAATAATCCTAAACTGCAGGCCTAGCTTTCATAATTAATCATAAGTCCCCGTATCATTTGTTGTGAGCTACACACCTGTCTATCCGACATCCTCAGTGACCGTCAGCTGGGTAAGATATGTGCCAGAGTCTAGCTAGCTTCCACCAAGCTCAGAGCTAAGAATATCACCTGACAATACCCCACACTTAGAATGGAATGCTCCTTGACTTTCTGTAATCCACCTACCTAATTCCCTTGAGTTTTTACTTTCTGTCCTTTGACTATACAAGCTCATAGAACTGCTTCCATGCTGGGGCACGATTTTTAGGGTCACCTAAATCTCTGTCCCTGGAACCTGATCACTCATATTTGGCTCACAATAAATTATCTCTTACTGTCCTTAAGGTAAGGGCAGTATTTTGTGTTACTAAAACAAACAAAAAGTTGTGTCAAAGATCCACGACTGAAGCTCTAAATTTACAAAACACCTATGGCAATTCTGCTGAAAACATAAAAATTAATCTGATGACAGCTGAACCCACACTGGATCAGAACTTACACATGTGGGAAGAACGTGACAGACACATAATAGAATTAAAGATAGAAATGTAGATTTATTCCTCAATTGACCACAATGTCAAAAGGATATACACTTTAAAAACAACCAAAAAAGGGGCTGGAGAGGTGGCTCAATGGTTAAACACACTAGTTGCCAAAGGTCTGGGGTTCAATTTCCCAGTATCACATGGCAGCTTATAAGCATCTTGACTCTAGGATCCTACTCTCTCTTTTCTGACGCCTGAAATGAACATGGTGCACAAATTTGCATGCAGGCAAAACATTCATAGACAGAAAATAAAGTATTTTTTGTAGATTTATTTTATGTGTACGAATTTTTTTGCTTGTATGCATGTGCATCACCTGTATGCCTGTTCAGTCTCCTAGAACTGGGGTTGTAGATGGCTGTCATGTACCATGTGGGTGCTGGGAACTGAACTCTTCAAGAGCAACAATTTCTTTTAACCACTGATCCATCTCTCCACCCCAAAATAAATAAATCTTTTTTTTGTTTTGTTTTGTTTTGTTTTGTTTTTTAGAGACAGGGTTTCTCTGTGTAGTTTTGGTGCTTGTCCTGGATCTCCCTCTGTAGACCAGACTGGCCTCAAACTCACAGAGATCCGCCTGGCTCTGCCTCCCAAGGGCTATGATTAAAGGCATGCACCAGCAATGCCCAGCTGGTATTTCTTTTTAATAAACATTTCTATAAGTACTAACTTTTGTGATACACAAAAGATGATTTTCCACAGATATACAAATGGTCATTATACAAATTATACAGACCACAGTATGTACTACAGTTATAGGGAGTGAGTTTATTTGGAATATAAGGTTAGTGTAGTAGAGTACCTCCTGCTATTTTTGCTTACATATGAACACGAACCAGCCAAATAAATTTCTTTAAATACCCATTGTCCACATTATGTATTATACTTATTTTTACAAAAATCTAGTCTGAACTTGGAGATACATCTCAGGAGTTAAAGAGCCGTTGTTCTTTTAGAGGACCCAGGTTCAGTATCAGCACCCACATGGTAGCTCATAGCAGTCCATAGTTCCACTTCCAGAGGATCCAATACCCTCTAAAGACACCAGGCATGAACGAGGTACACATACATACATGCAGGTAAAACATAAATGGTATTTTTTTATTAAAAAAAATACAAGTATTAAAATTATCTTGTATTTTTAAATTTGATACTTAGGAATCACATTTCAATATTTTAGCATCCTTTTGGACATTTTCAAATTTTATGGGTTTAAGACGCCCTTTTCTTTAACCAACTTGATGTTAATTAAATGACACAACTGAATAAAATAAAAAATTAGTCTGTTTCAAAGTTGCTTTTCCTCCAGAAAGCAAACAAATGTATAACTGTTAATTTCTCACAAGAAAATAATAATCTAATAACATACTTCACAGCAGTGGAATAATGGGACTATAAACTATGTTTTTAAAAAGAGAAAGTGTCATTTTTATAACAAACTACAAAACTCACCACACAAAATATATACAATAAGTAAGTGTTTCTACTTTGAATTTACAGGTTTCCCGGTGGCAAAATTCAGTTTTGTCTAGAATTTCCATTTCGGTTATTAAATTTATGTATATGTATTTTTTTCTCTCTCTCTCCAATAAACGTAATTTATTCCATGCTCAGATATACCTGGGCCAACAAATGGCTCAGTGGATAAAGGAACCGGCCATCACGCCTGAAAACCTGAGTTCAATTCCTGGGACCCACATGATGGAAGGAGAGATCCAACTCCCAAAAGGTGTCTCGTGACTTCCTCTAGCATGCTGCCCCCCCAACCCCCCACAAATACTTTAATGTTAAATAAATAATAAAAACAAGTCAACTACGGCTTTTTAAAGGGGGACTTTTAGGAACAAAGCAGATTTCTCGTTATACGATCAAGCTTAAACGGCTAGCCCATGTGTAACTGTAAATGATGTTATTTAGTCACCAACAAATCCTGCTTTTCCGGGCTCTCCCTAGGCTGGGCATTACAAATACTGGTAAATTATCCATCGGCGTCTTCACACACACACATCACGCCGCCACCTTGAGTTACGTGGCTTCCAACACTCGTTTTCACTGGCTCTCGGGGACCACGCTAGGCGGTGGCGAGGGAGGCAGGTGCCCTGCGTTTCACTGAAGGGCACCGACCGGGGGGAGGCGGGGTGACCCCACCCGGAGGCCACACAGTACGGATTAGCTGGCCAGACTCCCAGGCTCCGAGCCAGGCCGAGCCGGCTCCCGACGCCCGGCGGACTCCAGCGGAAGCAGCCCGGCCTCCTCGGCCCCCACCCCACCTTTTCACGACAGCGCGTGGAGCACACTTCCCAGCGGGCAGCGGATGCCCCGCAGCCGTAAAGCTACCTCGCCACCACCGGGCTCCTCGCGTCCATCTTCCCGCGCCCGTGACGTCAGCGCCAGCGCCGGGGGCGTGGCTATGGCTGACGGGGCTCCGCCCAGATGCGCCGCACTGTCCTGCAGGCCCTGGGACTGCGTCTGCAGAGGCGGAGCCCGGCTGTTCAGGTTGGGAACTGCCGTGCGGTCCAGGCGGCAGACCTGTATATCTCTTTGTGTGTGTGTGTGCCTGCATGAGTTTATGTGCACCATGTGCACGCAGGTGCGGGCCGATTCCCTGGAGCTGGAGTCGCAGGTGGTTGTGAGTCACCTCGTGGGTGCCGGGACCCCGAAAGAGACCTCTGGAAGGGCGGTGAGCACTCTTGACAGCCATCACTGTTGAAATTTGAGCCGCACGCAGTCTCCTCGTTCCTTAAGTGGGGGTAGAAATAGCCCAAAAGGCTGAAGTGAAGAAATCACCCCCGAATTTGAGAGTTAACTGCCCTTATCCCCTCCACGTTTTCTGAGGACACAAGATTGGTGGGAATGTCACTACACTGGTGAAGCCCGCAAGGGAAGGCCCCTGTCAGAATGAAATCCAAAACAATCTGCAGCTGTTTTGAGGAAACCCAGCCCATCTGAGGCGAACAGCGCCCTAAGGGCGACAGGTATTACAATAAACGTGAAGGGTCACAACTGTGGTGAGTTACTGTGCTCCAGAAGAGAGAAAAGGAGCAGGGAATTTTGTTTCTGTGTTCCGGATGAGAGGTGAAAGAGCCACTGAGCATCCATCACGGTGCCTGAAAAGGCTTAGGGGTGTGTCCTGGGCTGCTGAGGGCTGAAGCTGTTGTACCAAACCGTTCAAGAAATACCCATTTGGAAACTGCATTTTTCCTGTGTACTACGGGCATCTCCAAACGTCTTTTTAGTGTTTTGCTTGTTCTAGTTAGCTTTCTATTGCTGTGATAAAACATCATAACCAAAAGCAACTTGGGGAATCAATAGTTTATTTCATCATACTCCACCACTAAGAGAAGCCCAGACAGGAGATCAAGGCCAAAATCTGGGGGCAGGATCCGAAGCAGAGACCATAGAGGAATGCTCTATGGTTACTGGCTCCCGCCCCCATGGCCTGATTAGCTTGCTTTCTTTTCTTTCTCTCTGCCTGTCTCTTTTTGTATTTTTTTAAATTAAGATTTTGTATCTTAAATTATTTTATTTTATGTGTATGGGTGTTTTGCCTGCATGTTTGACCGTGCACTACATACATTCCTGGTGGCTGAAGCCAGAAGAGGGTCGTGTTGTCAGATCAAGAACTGGAGTTACAGACAGTTGTGAGTCGCCCTGTGGGTGTTGAGAATTACACCTGGGTCCTCTGGAAGAGCAGCCAGTGCTCTTAACCGCTGGACCGTTTTTTTGTTTGTTTGTTTTTTTAAATACAACTCAGGCCCAGGGGTACCATTGCCCACAGTGGGCTGGGCCCTCCCACATCAGTCATTAATCAAGTAAAATGTCCAACGTGAAGGAAGCATTTTCTCAACTGAGAGTCCCCCTTTCCACCTGACTCTAGCTTGTGTCAAACTGACAAAGAACTAGCCAGCATACCTGTCTCTGTGCCTCTATAGAAATTAGAACCTCGGGGCTGGAGAGATGGCTTAGCGGTTAAGAGCACAGGCTGCTCTTCCTAGATGGACCTGGGTTCAATTCCCAGCACCCGTATGGCATTTCCTAACTGTCTATAAACTCCAGTTCCAGGGGATCTGACACCCTCACACAGACATACCTGTAGGCAGCACACCAACATACATAAAACAAAAATAAATTTAAAAAAAAAAGAAATTAGAACTTCACTTCTTAGTCTCTCTTGTTCACTTAGATGCACTGAGGTTCCAGCCTCTGGCAGATTACATCAGAACTGCCTGGGCTGATTTCAAAGGTGGATTAAAATTCCTTATTTCTAGAGGCTTTCAAGTTTTTCTAGCGAGGGATTTAAGTATACACTTCTAAAAGGGTACCTTTTTATTGGTTCAGCTTTTGAATGCATTTTACTAAATCCTTTCCATTATTGCATGGCTTTAGGAAGCTCTTAACTTGCTAACTCAACCCTTAACCTTTCATATTTCAGATGTCTGATTTTTGCTTTTTTATTTATTTATTTATTTATTTATTTATTTATTTATTTATTTATTTATTTATTTATTTGAGATATGGTTTCACAACATAGCCCATGTTGACCCAGAGGTTCAAGAACCTTTTGCCTTCCCAAGTACTGGAATTATAGGCCTATTATATCAGGTCCAGACATCACTCTATTAATGCAAGTGTTATCATCCAGGGATCTTAGGTTGGGTTAGTTTTCTCCACCAATTAAAGAATTGAAAAGATAGGAAATAAATCACTCACAGCAAACAAGTTCTATTAAAAGGCAAAGGTTGCCGGGCGGTGGTGGCGCACGCCTTTAATCCCAGCACTCGGGAACCAGAGGCAGGAGGATCTCTGTGAGTTCAAGGCCAGCCTGGGCTACCAAGTGAGTTCCAGGAAAGGCGCAAAGCTACACAGAGAAACCCTGTCTCAAAAACAAAAACAAAACAAAACAAAACAAAACAAAAAAAGGCAAAGGTTATACATACTCCCTCACACACGACAGACTCTCCTCCACAAGTGGAGAGATTTTTGAAGACCAAAATTGAGTCCCCCTCACCCATTCTCCCCAGACATTTAAATGTTTTTAGTGGTATAGGGTGGGTTCCCCTCTCCTTATTTTGGATGGGTCAATTTAAACAAATGAAGGAGTTGATGGGCACAGAGCTTCATGGAAGCAGAGATATGTCCAGATCTGACCTTGAGCATATTTGGGTGGGTAAGCCAGAAGTGAAAAAAGCCCACCAGACCTTTGTTCTAAGTGAAGGAGCAATCTTGGTGCTTATCCATGGCCTCTTTTCCCATCTGTCTGCTTGTTGGGGTTCTTCTCTTCTTTCAGCAGTTTTCATTTCCCCTTCTTTCCATTTCCTCTTTCTCCCCAGCTGGCTTCTTTCCCTTCTGCTGGTTCTGTGCTATCTCATGTTAGAGGCTTTCTGGAGTGTGTAATGACTCATGATCATTCATTCCTATCTCAAAGCTTTCTGAAAACCAAGGGTTGCAGAGGGTAGGTAGGGTGCATTTCAATTCAATATCGTTCAAAACTGTTGGAGTTGATACACATGGGCTGAACTCCAGATCCCAGTGCCTACAGATAGATCTACACCACACTTAGACTCACTTTTCGGGAAGGTAAACACGTTTTGTGGAATGAGGTCCGTGAAACTGAGACAGACTCAGGGCCTGTGATTTTCGTGAATCGTAAGTCATAAGCACATGACTCGTGGACAGAAGTGATTTCACCCAAGCTACAATGTACCTGGTTTGTCTCAAGCCAGTATCAAGGATGGCGGGCGCATTCCCGGCACTGTCAAGGTCTGGGCTGCAACGCTCCCATCCATCTCTAAACGTTTTGTCTACTTATGCTGGGAAAGTTGGCAGGAAGAGACCAGTGTTAGCTGGGAGAATCTGCTGGTTAGTGTGGTCAGGACTAGCTGAGTCCAAACACTGAGACAACTGTCTGTCTAGCCTGGTCCCTCATAACAGGTCACTACCTACCCCCATGCTCCACGTTACCACACCATTTCCTGCCTCTCTAGCCATGAGACAGTGGTAAGTCTTCTCCACATACCAAGCCCCAATGGGTTTTTGTTTGTTTGTTTTTTTGTTGTTCTTTGGCCTGGATTTTTTTTAGGTGAGAAAGCATTCTCCAAAGCTTGATAGAACAGTTTAAACATCACTTGAGTGATGCTTCTAAGCCCCTAGAAATTACAAATCTTTCGCTAACACCCAACTCATGATTCAGGAGGAGTTTATTTCTTTTCTTTCGTTTTTTTTTTTTTTTCTTTCAATTTCTGAGAATTCACCCAGCATTGTTTTTTGTGAGGGCCATCTGTTACAGGCTGAGTGTGCCTGTACCTTCTTGCCAGGTGTGTCAAGAATACAAATTCTCAGTCATTCTTTATCCAGGTCACTTTTTCAGTTGTTTGGGGTGATGAATTTCATATTGGAAGGACTGCCTTCCTAAAGGCAAAAAGCCAGCCTGCTCCTACTTACCATTAAAAAAAAAAAAAATAGTGAGGGAATCACTCTGCTGTAAAACAAACCACTGTGTGTATACATCTCTCCGAGCCTAACTCCCTCAAGCCTGGGGGTTGTGTTGAAGTGTAACCCAGTGCAAAAAGCGACATTGCCTTACCCTAACTATTCCCTTTCACTCACCAACCTCTCTAGTCTGCTGCCCTAAAACAGTAACATCAGCAATCAGCTTATAATCAGTCCCTTCCCTACAGTGATATGCAATTCTTACATAACCATAATGGATACATTGTTTCCAAGTCTAATTCCTGGTATTAAATAAGTACTGTCTCAATTGCAACAAAGTATGAAAGTCATCTGTACATTCACATTCATATTCTGCCCATTTCAATGCCTCTCGTCTCCCAATTACCTCAGAAGTGAACAGCATTGCTTCCTTCAAAAATTTATTTTCAAAAACACTTTGGGAAACTGCTTTTCCTTTATGGAGAATGATTGAGGGCAGCCAAGCTTTTGGTTTCAATTGAGTGATGTAAATATATCACAATCAAGAGTAAAACAGCAGGCAGCGGGTAGACCATCAGCTCAGAAGGACAGGGATCTCCTGATGGACTGAGGGTCCTGGGCACGTCAACTCCTCCCGGTTAAGACTTGAAGAAGCTGTTCCCATCAGAGGCATTTTTATATTACGGGATAAGCCCAGGGCTTTAGTTTGGGGAATGATTCACCCTCGGCTGTGTTCAGGGACACAGCTTCTTTTCTCACCTTCTGTTCTCAAGGACGCCGATTTTCATTCTTGGGCGGGTTTGCTCTCCTTTCCCCTCTGTACAGGGCTGGAGCCCAGCCCAGCCCTCAGCAAACAGTCATGGAAGACACTTTTAAAACAAACATGCTTAGGACCCAGCAAGATGGCTTAGTAGGAACACTTACCACCTAGCCTAAGACTTGAGTTTGCTCCCCTGAACCCACACAATAAATGACTCCCACAGATTATCTTCTGGTCTTCACATGTACATGTCCCTGCACACACATACACACACACACACACACACACACACACACACACACACACACACACACACACACACGATTGAGCTGGAGAGATGGGTCCAAGTTCTGTTCCTAGTACGCATACCCAGCAGCTCAAAATTACCTAACTCCAGGTCCAGGGAGTCTGATGCCTCTGGCTTCTGGGGGCACCTATACTTATATTCTCTCTCTCTCTCTCACAGAGATCTGGATCTCTGTGAGTTCGAGGCCAGTCTGGGCTACAGTGAGATCCAGGACAGGAACCAAAATTACACGGAGAAACTTTGTCGGGGGGGGGGGGGGGGGGGGGGGGGGAAACGGGGCAAAAAAACTAATAATATATAGCACATGCTGACCCTATCCCAAAACATTTATCACAACCGGGTTACTGCTGCATTGTGGGGTTCACTGTCCACTGCTCAGAAGGCAGTGAGGGGGTGACTCTGAAGACATACCTTTTCAAGACAATGAGCCACGGTATTAGATTCTCCAGAGAAATAAGCAATAGGATGTAAATACCCAGATGGATGGAGTAATTAAGGAAATTACAGTAAAACGGTGGAGTCTGACATGTCAGAAATCTCCAGGCCAGGTCAGCAGACTGGAGTTTAGTAACAAGGTAATTTCTAGTTCTGAGTTCTATAAACCAGCAGGCCTGAAACGTGGGAGGATTTTATGCTGCAGTCTTTAGGACCCACAGTGCTGTTCCTACTCTTCAAGCTTCCTTCCCTCCCTGCCAACTTGACACTCATTGTCTGTCTTTGTCTCCCTAGACCACTAGCCAATTGAAATCACTTAGTGTGTGGCATTTTCACAGTCTTACCAGGCTGGCCTGGAACTCACAGAGATTGGCCTGGCTCTGCCTCCCAAGTGCTGGAATCAAAGGTGTGGGCCACAGTCTTCTTTTACATGTTAATACTTTTATTTATTTTTGAGAAAGGGTTTCTCTGTGTAACAGTCTTGGCCGCCCTGGAACTCACTCGGTAGCCCAGGCTGGCCTCGAACTCACAGAGATCCGCCTGGCTCTGCCTCCCAAGTGCTGGGACTAAAGGCGTGCGCCACCTCTAGAGGCAGCTAGCTTCTTTTTAACACGGCACAGGACCCCACTGTCTCGAGGTACTGGTTTATCCATTTGTTTACTTTGTAGTTTCGAAGCTCTTCGAACGCTCTGAACACTGAACCACGGGCTTCCAGGGTTTCCAAAGCTGTTCTGCATCGTGCTGACTCGGCATTCTATTTTCAAATCACTTTACTGCCCTCTCACTTGGCCTAAGTTTACACAGCTCATAAGAGATGCGCTATTTATTAAATGCCTGAATCAGAGAAATAAGATCTGACTAGCTGGTGCCAGGTATGGATCAAGATCACTGTCTTCATGTTATTTAACCATAATCTACTGATTATCACGATTTTTAAAAAGAACACATGTAAACACATTTATTACATATATTTGTCACAAAAAAAAAATCACAAAAGGTAACAAAAAAGTAGGCTTACATTACAGTTTGTGACGTTAACTGTGTTCAAACACATTTTTCATATTTTTTCAGCATATAGTACTCTGGTTATATACATTTTAAGCAGATAAAAGAAGGCTTGAAACTAGTAAAAAATGTTAATTTAATTCATATTCAGAAACTTGTGAAATAAAAAGTCATGATGAAGAAATAATTACGAAAAGTCGTACAATTATCGAAGGACCAGGACATTGTTTTCCCTTTATAAAAGTATCCCAATAAAACAAAATAAAAACTATGGAAAACACAAAAGTCAAATTAGAGATTTGGTTTTAGTACCTTCCCTGAGTTTCTTTTTAAAACATCAAATTTAAATAAGGCCATTTTAAAACTGACCTAAAGGCTTACCGTCCATGCTGCCATGGGTAATGTGCTCACCATAAGAGGCGACACCCACTGAAATGGCCCCAGGGCTGTAACATGCCAATCTGCCTGCCTCTGTCACAGGACCACTTCAGCCACTGGAGCACATGACCTTAAAGAACTACCATCTTAACTTGACCTGCCATTACGTAACACGAGACTATATCCCAAATGCAGACTAACAATTTCAGTTATTAATAAATACTATACCTCTAAAGGGGTTTGGAGACTATACAGCAAATTTTGGCAATAATATAGAAATAATTATTTCTGCATGTGAACAATCTTACACAAACAGGAGTTTGTAAGCAAATCACCTCGATCCTCTAAGTCTGCATCCTGAAAAAAACTTCAAAACACTCACTCACTAGACCTAACGAAACAAAGTAGAAAAGACATGACTATGAGCTGACACCTGGGTACAGGCAATCGAATTCCCAAAACAGTAGCTGTCTCCTTAGCCATTAAACAAAATCGGCCCTCACTAGGTTTCCATTTGCTCAATTTCAATCATCTGTATATATGTATGGGTATGCATGGCTGCAAAGATCAAACACTCAATTCAAACAGCCAAGTCTAATCAAATGAAGAATAAAGGCTTACTTGGAATTAAATTTTTGTTTTCTTTCCAACATACTAAGTAATTTGCTAGGCTTGTATTGTTAGACACTAAATATCATTGATCACATCTTCTAGTCAAGTGTAGGAACAAAAAAGGCTTCAGATAGATATATTTTTCAGTCATTCTGGTGCATTCCAAAGAGAGGTGGCAACGGTCTGCAAACCTGTACATTTCCCTCCATCATAATGAAACTGCAAACTAATTTAGCAAAAGCTAATGACCATGCGCTGTTAAAATGTAGGGGTAAAATGATAGTTCTAGACATGTATTCGCATTCCTACTGTGTACTGGATGCATGAATGACTCATTAAATAAATGGAGTTGCGAGGCACAGAAAGGTACCTTTTCTTTTTTTCTTTTGGCTTTTCAAGACAGGGTTTCTCTGTGTAGTTTTGGTACCTGTCCTGGATCTCACTCTGTAGACCAGGCTGGCCTCGAACTCACAGAGATCAGAGATCCGCCTGGCTCTACCTCGTGAGTGCTGGGATCAAAGGTGTGCGCCACCACCGCCCGGCTAGAAAGACACTGTTTATCTTGAGGCAGAAAGCCCAGGCTGGCCTTGAACTCAAGAATCCATGTCTTGGCTTCCCAAGTAGCTTTTTTTTTTTTTTTTAAGTTTTCTATTGGTCCCCAGAACAACAAATATGTGTGTGTGTGTGTGTGTGTGTGTGTGTGTGTGTGTGTGTGTGTGTGTGTGTTGGGGGTGGAGGTGGAGGGGAATCTAAGAGCTAGGCCATAACTACAGGTTTGACTGTACAGATTAGATCCCTATGGAGCACAGTGAATTGAAATTTTCCATGAAACATTATAAAGGCCCATGTCCTGTGTGCATTACAGATCCTTAATCTAACCTCTTGCAAACCCTTCAAGCACGGGCCTGGGAAATACCAGTAGCCTCCTGTCTTCTCCTAGGTGAAAAGTCAATTCTTGTATAAAAAGAATCCCTACATGTTGGGTTACATGTAATCATCATGGTTTAATTATAGCAATTTAGTAACCTCAGAAATCCTCAAAGCCTATGAAGGTATATAAGCATGTGGCATCTACTTATATTGTAACAATTGAGTAACAGATAGTTTGTAAACCACTTCTCCATCACTTTCAGTCTCCAGGAACTCAGTCCAGGCAGCTACCATTCCAGGTCCACAGGGTACTGCCCAGTGAGGCAAGCCGTACAGTGTCCCGTCTTCTCAAAACATTCCAGACCATTTCCATTGGTTTGAATTGTAATGTCACGTTTTTTCACTTTCTGCTTCTTGCATTTTATCTCTTGTTGCACAGATGAAACCAGTCCTTCCACTGACAGGTATATAACACTGTTGGCTCCTGAGGAGGAAAGGGAAATGTCAGGAGATTTTTCTGTAGAAGGGAAAACATGCTTTACCACAGCACAGCTACAGAAAGCATCATTTAATGAAAATTCTCCTTTAGCCTTTCTAAAACGGAAGCTGGATGTGATGACTTATAACCTGTAATCCCAGTGTCTTGGAAAGCCGAGGCAGGATGACCACAAGTTCAAGCCAACCAGGACAAGTCAAACCTTTAAAAGGGAGGGAAAAACTGGGGGATGAGGCCTGGGGTTAGAAATGCGTGTTTAGAATACACAAGTCCCTGGATTTTTGAACGGACAAATCCTGTGTGTGTGTGTGTGTGTGTGTGTGTGTGCGCGCGTGCGTGCGTGCGTGCGTGTGTGTGTGTGTGTGTGTGTGTCCGTCCATGTGTGTAGGGGGAGTTTTCTGATTGTGTGTAGTTATTCTAAGTGATGAAACACTTTCTCTCTCTTCTGATATTGCTTTTACCTACATCTCTAACATAAAAAGTGCTCCAACACATCTACTTTTTAGAATAGTGTTCCATGTCTGCTTAACAAATAATAATGGTAATAATCTTGTTTTATTTCAGGGTTTCACATTATTTCAACGGTTCAGCAAATACACACATACATATGTACATGTACAAACATGTCACATATACATACATACATACATACATACATACATACATAGAAAACATAGTAAAATTAAAATTGGGAACGTAGGTAAAAAGCGTGGAAGTTGATTATACTGCCTGGCTCCTTTCATGTAGCTTTGGGACTTTAACCATAAGGACACACACTTCAGTAACACACAAAGCTAGCCTACACTGTGTATAAGTAGAAACAATGGCGGCAAAGTGAGAATTCTAAACAATGGAATTCTGGGAAGGACAAGCTTATGAGGGAGAACATCACAGGACCTTACGAATAAGGCAGTATCTCCACTTGAGTATGAACGTTAGATTTTTCTTTCTGAGTATGGATTTCCAAACTGGGAAAGGTAAAAACAATGGAATAAAGTATGTAAAAATATTTTGAAGAAACTCACTACACATGATTTTGTATGTGTACATATAAAAATAAACTGTTTTATACACTGGATAGTTTGATATTAGGTAATATGGTTTTCTAAACAATTTCCGTAGATTATATAACATGCCACGGTGTTTCCAAACATTTTATTCTGTATAGGGAACTAAAGTTTTAGTGTGAAAACCTGAAACATCTAAATTCCATCCCCGTCTTCCTTTCGCAGCTTCCCCTATGGTCAGAAGCTCGATTTTCAGTATTTGCTGAAGTTTCTGGTTCTTTATTAAACAGAATAACAACTTTCTTTCCACATTTTGCACCAACTTCAAGTTCACAGGCACATGGTCTACACGTTATGTGTAAGAGTCCTTCACTGTCTTTGTTAGTGTACTTCCTATTGACAGTGAGTGGTGTGTATCTGCTGTATTTTACACGCCACTCCACACTTCCTAGGCTGTGACAGTAGTTTGTATTTTATATGCCACTCCAGAACTTTGCAGTGCTGATATGCTCCATCATGAAGTTTTGCATTAACTGAACACTTCTGAGGCCATGATGCCTTCCTGGGAATCCACCCCAAATCACAAGCACCTTGAGTTGGTGCCACCTTTATGTTACAGGTCCCACTCTGTAGCCCTGGCTGGCGGCTTGGGATTACCTTTGTAGACCAGGCTGGCTTTGAGCTAAGAGAGGTCGGCTGTCCCTGCCTCCACTGTTGGGATTAAAGGCATGTACTACCACACAAAGCGGGAACTGAAATCTTTATATTATTTCTAAAAGACATAACTTTTGGTGCTACTGTGAATGGTTTTTCTCCCAATGTATATGTGTGCAAGCACATGTGTGTACATGTTTCAGCTGTAGAGGCCCAAGGTTAAGGGTCTCAGAGTCACGGATTCCATTAGTCTAGGAGGTCAGCTTATCCACATGCCGAGTCTGGAATTACAGAGGTACCAATACCTACCCAGCATTTATGAACTCAACTGTGGTCCCCATAACTCATGGTGCAGTTATATAATATAATGATGCTGAGCCATCTCCCCAGCACTCAATGTATCTTCTAACTATTTGCTGCTTTACACAAAAGTACACTTGGAATTTAAAACAAACCAACAATTAAAATCTACAGAAAATTTATTACCTACCGAGGTATTCTGCAAGACGTTCAAATTCTGGCTTGTTGGCTATCAGCTCTTCTTTTGTGGGTATGTTGATTCCCATGAAGCAAGGGTATTTGATTGGTGGTGAAGCGACACGAATGTGCACCTTAGAAAGAAATCATCACTTAAACTCAGTAATATTAATTATACATTTTTCCCACTGTGAAAACTGTCTCACTGAACATTCAATCAACAACATGAGCAACAAGGTAAACCACAGAAATCATTTCATTGAGTAGGTAATTTTTTTCTTTCTTAAAAAAAAATGATTAGATCCATTCATTTTATATTAGGTGTGAGGGTTTTGCCTCCATGTGTGTCTGAGCACCATATACATGCTTCATGCTCAGATCTCAGAAGAGGGTATCAGATCTCCCTGGAACTGGAGTTAGGAACGGTTGTGAATCACCATGTGGGTGCTGGGAATCTAAGCTGGCGCTTCTGCAAGAGCAACCAGTGCTTGTAACCACTGAGCCATCTCTCCAGCCCATACATTTTTTTTCTTAATGAGTTATTTTCATTCTCCTTATCTTTTACTTCCTATTTAATGACTATACATTCCTAGCTACTTTTGTTTTAATACCTAAGTGACAATTTGCTGATCTTTTATTTTACCCTATTAAAAAGATATAACCTACCAGGTTATAATGAAAATCTTACTAATCATAACAGGGCTCCTTTTGTCTACTATTGTTTTTGACCTTTCTGTTAGGTTCATGTACATAGTTTTATAACCAGCAAGCATCCACATGTTCTTTTTAATCTTAGATCTTGTAAGAACAATCTGCCTGTCTTATATAATCTTCACACAGATTTAAATGGTCAGGACACATTTCATTACACCAGCATGTCACTTTATATATTTAATCCATTTGCAAGTTATGTGTAGGTGTGATATAAGTGAGCAGTGGTTATCCAAACTGAAGAGCATTTTGTGAAGGGCAAGCATTACATACTCCGCAAACCACACTATGAACAGATCTGCCGCCGTCCAGGCTTGTGCCTATCACAGAGCACAGCCAAGCCTATTAATTGTAACATGAAGGGCCTTAGGAGTTTTGAATAGTAAAGTCACCAGCTATATTGCCTCTTAGTACAAGTCTGCTCACCCTTTGATGCATCAGAGCTGGGCATGCTTTCGCTCTCTCTAAAAAGGTCTAGATGGCAGGGTCTTCAGTTCTAAGGCTGAAGTCTGCCTGCTGCGGCCACCTCCATCAGTTATCCTCTTTGAACTTCTGGATAACTTGCTGCACTCTGGACACCAACATCTGGTGCTTCACCCTACACTTACATGATATGGAGAATTTTTCCCCTGAACTTCACAAGACCATCTCCAATACCTTCTATTTTCCTTCTGTAGTGTGCTCACGGCTCTCAGTCTCTGAAGAATGGGAGAGCTAGGGCCTAATTTCGGAACTGGCTTTTTTTGCTCAAGAGAATGTTGAGTTGGGCGTGATGGCACACTGTAATCCCAGCACTCGGGAGGCAGAGGCAGGCGGATTTCTAAGTGAGGAGTTTTTCATCCGATCACTCAAACAGTTCAAGGCCACTGCAATTTATTTACAGCCAGTGTCCACCACTGTGTTTTAGGGAGTAGAGAGGCCAAAGGGAAGGGAACAGGGAAATGGCTGGTGGGAACAAACAAGCTTCTTGATTAAGTCTGGCATCAATTTTAAAAGGCATAGTTCAGGGTGACTCAAAAACAATTTTAATAACCTTCAATTTGTAAAAACTGCAGTATATAAAGTTCAATAAAGTGAAGTATATGAAAACAAGGTATGCCCATAACATGCATCCAAGTATTTAACACAGCACAAATAGATCCATGCTTAGCAATTTTTAGAAAGTTCACTGTTTTACAGACGACACAATGATACAAAAATGATTTAATGGGTTAAATTTATTGTATTAGGAATTGGTTCTATATTTTCAAACAGAGAAAGCAACCAATACTCTTGATTGTTTTTTGTTGTTGTTCTGTTTTTGTTAAGATTTAAAAAAAAAGGGGGGGGGGAGCTGGAGAGATGGCTCAGTGGTTAAGAGCACTGGCTGCTCTTGCAGAGGTCCTGAGTTCAATTCCTAGCAACCACATGGTGGCTCACAACCATCCGTAATGAGATCTGGTGCCCTCTTCTGGCCTTCAGGGATACATGCACACAGAACACTGTATACATAATAAATAAATAAATCTTACAAAAAAAATTTTTTTTAAATATAAAAAAAAGTGATATTTCTCGTCTGTTTGGCTTTTTAATCTATTAAGGATTAAACTTTGTAGAGTGTAAGAACAGTTAACATATGGTCTCCACATTGCTGCCCCGATATCACAAAGCAATCCGATATGCAAAGTTAAATCACACTGGACTATCACTTGGATACAGTAACTCTGATGCCAACATCAAACAGTTAGTTCTTGGTGCTTCGGCGCATGTTTTAACATTACTTACCTCTTTTGCCCCGGATTCTTTGAGGAGCTTTATGATAGGTGAGATAGTATTGCCTCTCACAATTGAATCGTCGATGAGAACAATTCTTTTGCCTATAAAGTTGTCAGACAACACGCCAAATTTTTTTGCAACACCAAGTTGTCTTAACCTCATGTTTGGCTGAATGAAGGTTCTTCCCACATAGCGGTTTTTACACAGCACCTCCACATATGGCAGTCCACACTGGCAGAGGAAAAATAAATGCAGTTAGTGGCCATACTGGGCTAAGAAGAAGCCTCTGAGGGACAGGAGGCATTCATCCATTCCTCAAGGCAGCCATCTCTATAACACATGCACACTACTTCATTTAGAAGCTAAGCGAGGACGCTCAGCTCCACCACTAAATTCTCTATATTCACGATGCCATCTTGTTTTGGGAGAAGTGTCTCACTATGTTGCCTAGGCCGGCCTCCAGCTCACAGCAGGGTTTCTGCGTCAGCTGCTCTGTACTGGGACTGCAGGCCTATGCAACCACATGCAGCTCCTTTTAAAAAAAAAAAAAAAAAAAAAAAAAAAAAAAAAAAAAAAAAAAAAAAGTTTACAAAGATGAGTAAAGATGGGCACATCACCAAAGAGAAGTGAGACAACCTGAATGAGTGTGTATTGTGTGTGTGTGTGTGTGTGTGTGTGTGTGTGTGTGTGTGTGTGTGTCTGATGAAAACAGAAAGGGGACCAGGAGAGAGGAAGAAGAGGTCATAAGGGAAGGGGGAAACAAAGGGTAACGGACGGAATGCATGTGATAGCAAAGCACAAAGGAGAACTACTGGAGGGCAAGCCAGAGACCACGAAGGAAAAGAGGAAAGGCCGTGGGGAATGGATGAGTAAGAACAGTGGAGTTCAAGTGTATGAAACATCACAGTGAAACTCATTACTCTGTATGCTGTTAAAAATTAAAAATGAGGGCCAATATTCTAATCTTGGGTGATTAAAAACTACTAGCTAATTGTGTGTGCGCATGAGCACATACAGGCATATGCACACCAGAGCTTTTATGGAGGTCAAGGGACAACTCACTGAGTCTTTGGTGATTAAAAACTACTTATTATGTATATGCAAGAGAACGTACAGGCATATGCACTCGCTTTTTTTTTTTCCCTAAAGAGGTCCCAGTGGTAGAATATTACTTTAAGGTGTGTTACTTTCTTTTAAATATTTATTTATTCATTTATTTATTTATTATGCATAGTGTTCTACTTGCATCCCTGCAGGCCAGAAGAGGGCACCAGATCTCATTACAGATAGTTATAAACCATCATGAGGGTGCTGGGAATCGAACTCAGGACCTCTGGAAGAACAGCCAGTGCTCTTAACCTCTGAGCCATCTCACCAGCCCCCACACCAGAGCTTTTATGGAGGTCAAGGACAACTCACTTGAGTCTTGGGTGATTAAAAACTACTAATTGTGTGTGTGCATGAGCACGTACACGCATATGCACAGCAGGGCTTTTATGGAGGTCAAGCGACGACTCACAGTTCTCTCCTTCCACCATGTGGGTCCTGGGAATCAAACTCATGTGATCAGCCTTGGCAGCAAAAGCCTCCACCCACCACGCCACTTCTCAGCCCACTTTTTTTTTTTTTAAAGTTTTTATTTTTTTTTTAAAAGATTTATTTGTTTAAGTATGTGAGTGTTGTATCTGCATGTACACCTTTATGCCAGAAGAAGACATCAGATCCCACTGTAGATAGTTAGGAGCTTTGATTGTGGTTCTTTGATAGGTGGTTGCTGGGAATTGAACTCAGGGCTTCTGGAAGAGCAGCCAGTGCTTTTAACCTTTGAGCCATCTCTCCAGCCCCCTCAGCCCACTTTTTGTGGAAAGAAATGGCTAATAATTCTTGCACAGGAATCAACATTAGACCCCAACCTTCCCTTTTTATAGTAAGTTGGTGCATTTCCCCCTTTGTGGTCCACATTTATTTCACTGCCAGAAGACCAACTCACGGAATAGTAATTAAAAGTGAATACCTTTGCTGCGTAGCCGAGAGCAGCAGGCGTGGCCGATTCTGGAACCGTGCTCACCAAGTCTGCCTCCACGGGCGCTTCGATCGCCAGCTGCTGGCCACAGCGGTATCTGACTGTATAGACCATTTGGTCTGGAATGTTTGGAAAAGAAACAAATTGTCTTAACTGAGAATAAGATCGCTATTCTAAAAAGCTGGGGCTAAGATTGTACAGACTGGACAGAAAAGGAAAAGCAAACGTGTACAGAAACAACTGTGTGGTATTTATGAAATTTCACCTTAATATGTATTTGAAAATTATAACCTTTATTACTGAGAGAAACACAGAAGCTAAGAGTGGAAAAGAAGGGCAATAATGATTTGTAGCTCAGTAACATATTCACAGCATTCAGCCACATGCCTCCCAAGAGCCACATCAGCCTTTGAGCCAAGAACTGTCTTGTTTCAATGAGACGAATGAAGATTTTTACAAACAGTCAAAGAAAAGAAGTGTACTTACCTTCAAATATACTATCTGGTCTTGCAAAATAAACATATTCAAAGATACAAAAAGCCACGGGGTCTCCTTCAGACCTTGGAATTATGTCAAGAGTTCTGATACCATGTCTGGATATTTCTACAATTTCTCCAGGCTTGACCTCATGGCAATATCTTCAAAGACACAAACAGAGAGAAGATACCCGTGAAACCTGTCATTTTATACAATGAGTATGCGCTAGTTTTTAAAAGGCAAAAGAAAACTCGGTAACTCTGCTGTTCCTATGCACATTTTGCAAAATTTTAGTAACAAGGGCTTTAATATTTTATTGACTTTTTTTTTTTAAATAAAGGAGCCAGTAAGTACTCTCATTCATGTGCCCACTGTCCAATCTTTACGGTGTATACAGTATAATCTATATTATCACTTCACCCTGAAAGTTACTGCGTGGTTTTTGAGGAAGAGGAGCAGAGAGACTATTTTAATTAATTCTTTTTTTTTTTTGGAGACAGGGTTTCTCTGTGTTGCCCTGACTGTCTTGGAACTCACTCTGTAGACCAGGCTGGCCTTGAACTCAGAGATCTGCCTGCCTCTGCCTCCCAAGCGCTGGGATTAAAGGCGTGCACCACCATGCCTGGCTTACTTAGTTCTTTTTTTTTTAAATTTTTATTATTATTATTATTATTATTATTATTATTATTATTATTATTTTGTTTTACTTATTTCTTAATAGCATGACTTAAAGAGCTGGAATCGTTCAGTGGGGTGAGGACACCTGCTTCCACGCCCGAGGATTGATTGCTGGAGCCCAGACGGTAGAAGGAAAGAGCTGACTCTCACAAGCTGTCCTCTGACCTCTCCACGGGTGCCCTTCGCAACACAATAAACAAACGCAAAACAAACAAACAAACGACCCTCCCCAGTCTGCTCCCCAGGTGCTGGGGTCCCTACAGCAGCCGCCAAGCTTTCACTTGGGTGCTGGGGATCCCAACTCAGGTCTGCACGCTCAAGCAGCGGACACTTTGCCCACTGAACCTTCTGCCCAGCCCAAGTCCCAACTCTGTACAGCCAGTGTTTGGCCAGCGGGATGGCTCAGTGGGTAGAGATGCCTGTTACTAGGCCTAAAGACCCGGGTTTGATCTCTAGAACCCACAAGGAGGGCAAACGGAACTGAGTCCTGTATATGGTCTTCAGATCCCCACACAAATAAATAAATAAATACATGTCATGATGGAAATAAACAAACTAAATTGTGGGAACTAGACACTGTGTCTCAACCTGCATTCCCAGCTCTCATGGGCTCCAGGGTGGCCTGAGTTAGTGTGAGACCTGGAATCAAAAACAAACACATGCACACTAAAAAAAGAAATCAAGCGAGACTTGTGGCATTTTGAAAGAGTATTTTCAGAGCCAAAAGGTAGTATTGGTACATTAAAGTCAGTACAACTGCTACGCACACTATTCACAAATGCTTTCTTATGGCAAGAAAATAGGTCATGGAAACAAAAAATATCCATCACCTCCCCACCAGCCAGTTCTGGACAGATTTTAGGTATCTGTCACCATGCCTGAATGAAAGAGTTCTGGCTCCTTCCTCTCCCTCTTCCCCTTGTCTCATCTGTTTTTTTGTTTATTGGGGAGGGAGGACGGGGTATCTATACATATAACTCAGGTTCTTCTTAAATTTATAATCATTCTGCCTCAGACTTTTCAAAGCCAGAACTACAGGCATGTATCATCAAATTTGGCAGAAAAAGTTTCTCATGAATGCATAAAAGAAAAAAAAATGATTAATAGGCTACAACTTACCTTGCACCAATAGATAAAAAGCTGCAAGATTCTGAAGACACCACCCATCCTTCAGTTTCTGAAGACTTTTTCTCTATAAATCACAAGACAATCAATTTAGTAAACAGGTTTGGGAAATTCTTTGTTTGTTTTGTGTTTGGTTTTTGTCTGGAGTCCCGGGGATAGAAGCCAGGAGCCTAGCACAGACGAGGCAAGCACTGTATCAATCAGCTACATCCCCAGTCCCCACAGGGAGGGTTTTTAAAGAGGCTTTTGGGCCCTTGAGACCGGCTCACTGGACAAGGGGGATTTTGTCAAATCTGACAACTTGGGAGGGGACCATGTGGCAGAGGAGATCAGACTCCCTTGCTTGAGGTCTTCTGACCTCCGTATACCCCATCATTCATGTGCATTCAAACACAAAGATGTAAAATCATTTTTTAAAAAGAGTTAAAAAAAAAAAAAAGAGACAGGCTATTTTGTGAGAATAACAAAACATCCAATAGATAAAAACTGCTATTATCATCACATTAAAAGCAGGTATTCTACACAACTTAGGTAAAAAAGACAATAAATAATCCAAGATTCCTTCTAGCATTATGATATCATAGTTTGAACAAGATAGATGATTGGTTGTAAAGAAAAATCACTGCAGAAAAAAAAAAGGTTAGTTAGGCAAAAGATATGAACTGGCAACTCAAAAAGACCAAAAGAGAAAGGAATATAGTATTAAATACACTGAAAAGTCAGACAAAGCCAAAGAAAAAGACCTTCAAAACTAAGGGTAGGAGCTAGCGAGACGGTTCAGGGAGTACAGTGCCCGCTCTGCAGACAGGAGGGACTGAAATCAGTTCAAAGCTGAGCATGCCAGTAGTCACCTGTAACCCCTCTGGGAGAGACCCACACAACTCACTGGCCAGCCACCCTAGCTCAAAATGGTGAGCTCCAGTTTCAGTGAGATCCTGTTTCACAAAGTAAAGTAGAAAGCAACAGAAGACCATAGTTGAAGTTGACCTCTGGCCAACTTCATACGTGTGTACACCTACCTCCACCCCATATACACATTTTTTTTTTTTAGAAATATCAACAGCTAGGGTTACAGTGCTTGCTGTGAAATCATGAGGACCAGAGTTCAAATCCCAGCAGGCACACAATAAGCCTGACTTCCTGCACATACCTATAACTCTAACTAAGGCTAGGCTTCCAGAAATCTCCAAGTTCAGGGAAAGACCCTGCTTCACAGGAACGGGTCGAGAGTGACAGAAGATGACACCAGACACCCTCTTCTGGCCTCCAAAAACAGCACAGGAGCACACACCCACATACAAAGTATGTACATTCACATAAATTTAAAAAAACAAAGTGAATAAAAAGATACGTGTTTTCTTTGCGCCCTCTCTTCCTGTCCACAAGCTTCCCGTAACCATAGATTTGGGGAGCTCAGAAAAGAAAAAGGGGAGAAAGGGGAAGGATTTTGAGACTCGCCAACAGAAACAATGATTTTGAAAAGCATCATGAATATCAAATTCCTACTGACCTTTGTCATTTATATCAGAAACTGGAATAAGACGACCAATGCACAGAGGGCGATTTCCGTACGGATCCCTCACTGCATAAATGACATCCCTGTGCATTATAAGCAGAGAGTACGCCGTGGGCGCTTCCTTCATTAAGTTCTTGATTCTGGAATTACAAGTCACTGAATGAATCACTCTGGCCATAAACACGCACAAGGAAAGCTCCTGTCGCCGGAGCTGCAAGCATAGGCTAGTTATACAGTTACCTTGCTACCCAGTCTGGGGTATCGTCTCGTTCCTGAGGCGGGGTATACGCCAGTAACTGAGTAATCATTTCACTATCAGAGGAGGTGGAAAGCCCAATACCATGGCGCAGAAGCTACGGGAGAGAGAAGTTTCCTCATTAGACCATTAGATGCTCTGCCTCTTGTCCAACAGCACACAGTAACAGAAGCCAGGCGTTACAGATACTGAGTTACAACCCACCCCCCACTAACTGCACGTGCTGTGCGTGTATACTCGCGACCGCGGACCGCTGCTGGGGGGCAACGGGCAGTCTCCAGAGCTAGGCAGAAAAGAACTGCTTTAGCAGATAGATAGCAAACCTTAATTAAGTCAGAGCGTAAGCAGAAAAACCCTTTTCTACGACCCTCCATAGTCCTGGTAAGTAGGGCATCCCTCCTTCCAAAGAGTAGCAAAATGCACCAATGACTCTCACACCCAGTGTGTTGGTGGCATCAATGAATAGCCATACTTCTGACCGCTGACAGGAATCAACATTTTAAATGACATTTTAATGTAGGAGACATTAAACACTGGAGACATTGGTTGAGTGTACTTTATCACCATGAAAGTCTGAACAGGACTGACCCAGAGGCTGCACCGCAAACATGGACAGAATAATTTAAGTGGATACTAAAAATCATTTTCAGCAACCAGCTCAATGTGTAAAGTTGAACCTAATACCTAGATAAGGGGCCATGTCTGGAAACAATGAGCTATGTATTGTTTACAACTGAATTCTTGGTGATGACTATTTCTAAGCAGTCGACTTTGGTAATTTACTTCATATTTAGACTTTTGTGATTGTCTACATTTGTGGACAGAAATGTGTATCAGGGCCACGACAACGCCACTGCTCAGGGAGAGGGCACAGCAGAGCGGCGGGAGCTTCCTAAAGCTAAAACACAAAACAGACGATGAGTAACGACGAAGCCTGGGCCCTAGATAGTTTAAATCCCCAATTCACCATCGTTCAGTCTCTGTGACTACTTATCTATCGTACGTGGAACATCAGCTCTAAAAATGCTAAACAAAACGTGCACGTACGTGTGTATGTGCATGTGTGTGGACATGAATGCATGCTGTGACTAACCAGCGCCTGGTCCTGAGGTTATCAAATGAGCATCACTAGAATCTAATGAACTGAAGAAAGCAGAGGACAGTACATGAATGGTATAAATAGATCAAAAGGAGCTTCCAGGAATATAAAGATGCCGTGTAATCAGCAACAAACAGAGGAAACAATCACGCAGAGACAGAAACTGGACATCATTAAGAGAGGAAGCTCCCGGTGTGCCCTGGACTGGCTGCCTGAGTGAGCACTCTGCCCCGACTACTGGATTTTAGCTTTCTGTGGTTTGTTTCCAATTTATGATTTTCTCATATTTATCATCTTCAAGTTTATACTCATTTTCATCACATGCCTTCTTTTTTTTTTTTTTTTGTCACATGCCTTCTTATGCTTCAAGAATATAAAGAGTATTTCCTGATCCAAAAACCCCAAAATGCTCTAAACTTTGAACCTTTTTAAGTTTCCACACGGCTCTGAAGGGGAATCAGATCATGAGGCCCCAGCCCTCACTGAGGCTACCTGCCTCCCTGTTGCTCATGAAGAGCAGCAACTTCCTTGTAATCAATTATTTATTTCTTTAGATAGAGGAAACTGTCAGGAACTGGACAGTCAGCCTCATGATTGACAGCTGTCAGCCCCTTCCTGAGACTGGTCAGTGCAGCGGTTACCCAAGGGCTACCTTGTATTTGCCTGAGGATAGGAGAAACAGAAGCCAGAAACGGGCTCTGTAGCTGCTACTGTTATCTCGGTGGCCCCCAGATATGGCAGGGCTGTGAGAAACACTCTGTGCCCTGATAGGCAGGGCCCGGTGTTTCCTGGGAAAGCTGATGGCCACAACTTCAGCTTTTACCAAATTCAGGAAAATCCTGAGAGCTGCCAAATAAATGGGTCAGGACAATTGCAGGGAGACTCAGACCAACCGTGGACACCCGTAGAGACTTATTTCAGTGGGGGAAAAAGGGGTACACTTCAATTGCCAAGAACCCTCAAGAGTTACAATGGCCATGATAGCTTCAGACAACCTTTATACAATCTAGCCTGCAGCCATCCAGATAACCTCCAGACCTCCTCACAGCTGTCTTCAGCCCCGCAGGGGCAGTACCTCTCTGCACCAAGTCAGCTAGTCAACATAAATAAGCAAGGCTGCTCTCAGGCCCTGGGCATCCGTTTGGGACAGTTCCTTCCTGTGTACGGCCTCTGGGCCGCAGCACCGCCAATTTGATTAGCTAGCCCATCTGATTAGCTTCGCTGCCTACTTAAGGTCTTTCTGTGTGGGTCCAGTAGGCTGGGCTGGTTGTACAGGGAACAGGGGGTCCCTTGGGGTTTCTCATTCCAGGGACACCCAGTAACAGCTAGAAGAAGGCTAAGGGGCTCAAGGGGGTGGGCAGGACCACAGGCTACAAAAGACTTCAGAGCATTATAAAGAACTGTGCGAAAGGGCTGGAGAGATGGCTCAGTGGTTAAAGCACTTGCTGCTCTTGCAGAGGACTTGGGTTCAATTCCCAGCACCCACAAGGCAGCTCAAAGCAACTCCAGCACTTAGGAATCTGATGCACTCTTCCGGTCTCCAGAGGCACCATCACTCATGTACAGGGTACAAAACATGCACTCAGACCCACACACATACCCACAAAACAAAAAGGACAGTGCAAAGTACTGTGAAGGTGAGGGACAGCAGAGAGCTGTGGACAGCGAAGGTGAGGGACGGCAGAGAGAGAGCTGGGGACAGCTGGAAGGCTTCCAAAGTGCTGCCAAGTCACTAACTCTGGCTACCCAACACCCCAAGCTCAGGGCTGTAACACTAGATGCTGGGTCACGGGCATGTAAAGCCCAGAGCGGTAATAACACTAACAGCAGAGAGGGCCGTGACACCACAGACTCAGAACTGTTGACACTCAGGGAGCTAGCTGCACTTTGTACCTTCGTCATTTCTACGTCAACAGAGCAGCTGAAGAAACAAAAAACAAAGACAAAAAAAAAAAAAATCATACAAAATCACCTATTTAACATGTTTCATCTGTACCATGAAATATAAGCTTCACGTTGACTTGGTTGCATCTCAACATGTGCAAGTACTACAGAATCTGAAAGATCTCCCTCCTAAGCATTTCAGGCAGAGAATTCTGAGTCTATACTCGACTTTCTTCTTGCATTTTCATGATGTTGTTCCGATAGGGGAAAAAAATGCCTGTAATCCCAGTACTCGGGAGATGGCGGCAGGAGGAGTTTTAGTTAGCTAGATCCACACCCGACACCCATGGGGGATAGCTCCACTGGCTGGCATGTGCTCAGGTCCCTTAGACACTGGTGTGGGGCTGAGGACATGGCTCAGCGGCACAGCGCTGCCTAGCACACACAAGGTCCTGGGTTCAACCCCCAGAACCGCAAACCAACAAAAGCCACTGAAAATCCCCTTTCTATTCTTACAGTAACGAACACAAGGTAAACTACCAGCAGGTTATTCAGGGGCTAACAAGGAAGAAGGCTATACATATTCAGAAGAGACAGCTTTCTACTTTCTACTCCAAATAACTTTTGTCCACACTTGAGAGATATGGAGAGCTAAAAAGCCAAATGCAGCACATTGATTGCAGCCTAATCTTTCCTGGCACACGATCCCAAAACTGCCTGACCACTAAAGTAGATGTATTTTGTACAATAATATAATATAATAATAATAATATGTCTCAAGATAGAGGGTAGCTACCATGGAAACCAGTGATGTGATTAAAGGGCTACATTCAGTCTTAGACCAGACCTCCAAGGAGGGAACAGATGCCAGAGGTCAGGCTGACCATCAAAGGCCAATCCACAAAAGATAAAAAAAAAAGGACTGGGTCCATGGAGCTTCTGGTTGGCTGAGCACAAATGGAGGTTCCTGGAGAGTGGTTTTAGAGGCACCGAGGCCTCACGTCTCCTCCCACAAATCCTGCTATATACCCGCCTCTTCACCTGTTCTGTGTCCTCCATAATGTCTCTTAAAATAAATCAATCCGCATAAATCAAGCATTTTCCTGAGTTCCATGAGCCACTCCTTACCAAATGAAATCAAGAAGGGAATGTGGGAACTCAATTTGCAGCCTGTAGGCCCTAAGTGCTCAGGGCCTAGACTTGGAGTGGGCATCCGAACTGAGCAGTAGTCTCATGAGAACGAGCTCTCCGCTCTCCACCAACTGACTATCTTAAAACCCCACATGGCTGGGCGGTGGTGGCGCACGCCTTTAATCCTAGCACTTGGGAGGCAGAAGCAGATGGATCTCTGTGGGTTTAAGGCCAGCCTGTCTATAGAGTGAGTTTTAGGACAGGTTCCAAGGCTACACAAAGAAATCCTGCCTCAAAAGACCAAAAAAAAGAAGGAAAGAAAGAAAAGAAAGAAAAGAGAGAGAGAGAGAGAGAGAGAGAGAGAGAGAGAGAGAGAGAAAGAAAGAAAGAAAGAAAGAAAGAAAGAAAGAAAGAAAGAAAGAAAGAAAGAAAGAAAGAAAGAAAGAAAGGAAATGTCTGGCCGGGCGGTGGTGGTGCAGGCCTTTAATCCCAGCACTCGGGAGGCAGAGGCAGGCGGATCTCTGTGAGTTTGAGGCCAGCCTGGGCTACCAAGTGAGCTCCAGGAAAGGTGCAAAGCTACACAGAGAAACCCTGTCTTGAAAAACCAAAAAAAAAAAAAAAAAAAAAAAAAAAAAGGTCTGGTCATAACATTATGCATTAGCATTATGCAGTGCTGAGTTTGGACACAGGGATCAATGGCTTGGTTTTTCTTTCTCACCAACTTTGAACATAGGACAACATTATAAGGGGATGTTTACAGTAATTCCTCATGCTGCTGACAACATAAACAACATCCCAAATCACAGCACTGAAGTGGTACTGCTTCCAGTCACCTGGGGAGTACCAGAATCTGGAATTAGAGCAAGCATGCCGGGCAATTCTGATGCAATGGCTTCTGGAACCGAGGTAACAGGCGGCAATAGTTAGAAGACGCCCTTTCCGAGCTCTCCAATGTCTTTTCATTAACCATCCTAACACCCGCAGCGCCGTGAACAACAACTTACCTTTTTCCTTAAGCGAGCTGCATTTACCAGTTCCCCGTTATGTGCCACGGCTATTTTCCCGTGAAGGGTTTCCACAACAAACGGCTGGCAGTTTTCCAGCTCGCACTTTCCCGTCGTGGCGTAGCGCGTGTGACCGATTCCAAGATTCGAGACGTATAATTTCTTCAAATTGTCTTCAGTAAAGACATGATTTACAAGACCCATTCCCTTGAGAAGTCAAAGCAAAAGTGGATGTCAGGAGAAAACGGAAACCGGAATTGCTAGTGACAAGACTACGCTCGGGCAATCCCAACTAGACAGCTGATTCCCGTTCTTCTCTGTGCGCCAGGAATCGAATGAATTCACTTTTTAAACTGGACTCTGGACGTTCACATTAAATTCATTTCCAAGTGAGCAGTTCAGTGTTTAGGACTGCCACAGCATCGGCACTTCTATCTTATGAAACTCTTAATTAGGAAATGTTAAGGACAGATAGTCAGCAATAAGATTTTACTACTAGACAATGAAATCTGTCCAATATTAACTGGAATTGGCATTTAAAAAAAAAAAAAAACAAGGCTTCTTAAAAATATTTAAATAGATGACCCCCTGGCGTGAATGAGCTGGTCTAGCAAAAGATCACTGGGAAAGAAATCCATCCTAATTTGACAAGTGTGAGGACACAAAGTTGGAAGTAGATAGACTGACCCAAGAGTCTTCTAGATGGCTGATCCATAAGTCTTCTTAGTAGACTTATCTAATTGCTTCTAGCTGCACTTTTATTCACATCCCCACACTTTATTTATTTAGAAAACAGGGTCTTACTATGTAGTCCAGTCTGGCCTGAAACTCGCTATATAGAACAAACTAAACTCAAACTCAGAGATTCACCTGCTTCCGCATCCCAAGTCCTGGCATTAAAGATGCGCACCACGTGACTACCCCCTGCCCAGATACTAATGACCAGCTGGCCACAGTTATCTCTAACATCATCAGTTTTGAATGCTCAAACTTACCTTATGCACCCTGAATGTAGGCACTGAACTCCCATCACTGGTTACAATACCAGCACTCTCCTGACCCCTGTGAGCAAAGAAATGGATCATCTGTTAAATCAGCGAGCTTCCTGGGATTATAGGTGCACATCAGCACATATGAGCACACCTCGGGGATTGCAGGTGCTCACCAGCTGGAAGTGCAGGTGCTCATGTGATGGGATTGCAGGTGCTCATCAGCACGCCCATTCATATTTATGTCTTTTGCTTTTCACACTTTGAATCTTTCTCCATCCAACACCCCTGCCCCCATTTGTTTGGCAACAGGATCTCTCTACATAGTCTAGGCTGCTCCGGAGCTTGCTGTGTATGCCAGGATGGCCTCAAACTCAGAGAGTTAATACTGGATTAAAGGTGTGCACCATCACCCCAACGTGAAACAATGGTCTTTAAGTTATATTTTTATTTTCTGCACATGGATGTGTTGCCTGCATGAATGTATGTGCACAACATGGATGCCTCTACAGAGAGGCCAGAGGAGGGTGTCGGACCCCCTGGAACTGGAGTTACAGACATTTGTGAGCTGCCATGGGTGCTGGGAACAGATCTTGAGTCCTCCCCTGCAATAACAAATACCCTTACCAATAAGTTATCACTTCAACACAAAATGTGATGCTATAAACCTTAACAAAGGAATCCCAAAGACACTGCCAACCATTTCCAAGTCATTAAAAAAAAAAAAATCAACACTTTTAGTGAAGCCAAAAATTATATAAGGAAAAAATACATCAAAATAGTTTTCATTCCCTTTACTCCAAGGGTAATTTTTTTCCCTAAAGCCCAAACAAGTAAGATTAGCAATCATTTAGATGCAGGGTATTTAACCAGCAAGCCTGCTTCTTTGGCACCTTCTTAAATTACTCCTTTAGGCAGCTTGAACCAGTTAAACTACATCCTGTCAAGCTCTCGGGAGCTTACTACAACCACCCTTCTGGTTTCCTAGGAAACAAAATGTTAGCTACAAATAGCGAATCATTTCCAGGTCACTTTCGACAGGGAGGGTGGAGCTGGACAGCACTGGACTGAGGAGGAGGAGGTTAAAGCTTTACTAAGTGTCTGGGCAGAAAGAAATATAGGAAAACAACTTTGTGGAACACTGAGAAATAAAGGAATATTTATTTACATTGCTACAAAGTTGCAATCACTAGGTGTATGCAGAGATTGGAAACAGTGTCGTGCAAAAATCTCAAGTATGAATGCAGCACAGTTAAGCATGCCCACAACTCAGGAGACAGCTCTAGAACTATGAAGTTCTTCTATGATTTGGATGCAATCCTGCAGGATGAACCCACCACATAATTAACAGAGGAGGAGGAGGAGGAGGATGGCAACAGCAGGTGCCTGGCAACCCTGGACTCAAGTACCGCCCGAGAGATTACCGAAGGTAAAAAGAAAAATGCCATTCTTGTTTTCACTTCATTTACAATTTCTGAGTATATGTGATAAATACAGCCTGAAATATCAAGATTAAAAAAAAATCCAACATACCTTTTTGCACAAGGTATGGGTGGATTTCAAAAGGAGGTTCAATACCATCACTTCTTACATCTCAAATAAAGTAAAAGCACATTAAAATGGCACTAATTGCTGTACCAACTATGGTTGATGTGGCTTTGAAATATAAATAAGTTTGAAAGATACTTTAGGACTTAATTTTAGAATGTATCAAAAATGCTGTCCAGTTATGTGTTTCATATAGCCCCCAACAAGACAGAAATTTCTAATATTCTCATCTTCCCAAATGTATAAACAAAAAGACTAAATTCTGGAATGGAGCCCCCAGGAATTAAGGTTCCTCCAGGAAATTGAATGCTAGGAATGAAAACAGGCTGGCTGCCAGAACCTTGGATACCAGAATATATCCACTTTCTAGGATAAAGATCCACGTATGTTTATTTCATCTTTTCGATCAGTCGGGTCACTGCAGGCTACAGGCAAGGTCAACAGACAGACTTCTCTCCAGCTTTGGTCAAAACTGTAAGTAGCTCACTTCCCACGTCTCTGTGGACTACGTCATTGTCTCTTATCGTGGTCAAGCATCTGCACACAGAGCCAGGCTCCACAGCTAGGGATGGATCCAGCAAGAGAATTTGGTGAACCAGGAAGGGATGGTACCGGGTGCCACCACTCAGATACGAGTGTCGAGTGCGGCTGTGAAATCTCCTCTTTTCCCTTTTGCTACTTGCTTGTTTTAGGGAAAAACTAACTTCTAAAACCTACCAACTCCAATGTATCTCTCTCTGTCTCTCCCTTCCTCCCCCGCCTCCACCTTATTCAGTTCAGCTACCCCTGAGCTACATCCTTCCTCACACCGCTAGTCCTTTCTCAGTTAACCTCTTGCAGGTTGGACACACTTGTTTATAATGGTGTATAGGACAATTCCTTCCTTTTCTCCCTCCCTCTATCTTTCTTTTTTCTTTTGCAGGACTAGGAATTGAACTCTGACCCTAACCCCACAGCTGACACTTTGACACTTACTTACTCACAGTAGGAACATCTTTAGACTTACTTCTATAACTGACGACTCACGTCAACGGCATCTCATGTAAGCCTCGTGTTTTAAATGAAATCAGTCTGGACCATATTCCAACAGTGGCCAAGAGCCCGCTCATTTGTTTCCGTGAACAGTAAGGCTTCCAGCCTCAAACCTCTGGGATGGTGGCCTCTGTTCAACTTTATGATTCACACTACAAATGACCACAAGAGCTTTTCTTGTTTCACTGACAGTTTACACTGGGCCCTTTTCTGGGAACATAAAACCAGGTAAGAACTAGAAAATTCTATCCTTCTTTACTGAGTATCTTTACTATCCTAGTAAAGTTAAGGGACCTGTCTGTGGGCCTCATCATCTTCCCCTTGCTTTTCTCTCTCTCTCCCCAACTCTTTCTGATTTTTTTTTTTTTTTTTTTGCGACAGGATTTCTGTGTAAGCTTTGGCTGTCCCAGAACTCGCTCTGTGGACCAGGCTGGCCTTAAACTCAAAGATCTGCCTGCCTCTGCCTTGAGTGGGATTAACGGCATGTGCCATCACCACGTGGCCCTCTTGGTTCTCTAAAGCAGAGTTTTAAATCTAAATTTAGATTTTAGAGTTTTAAATCTAAACCTGGAATATTCCTTACCTGCAACTTAGTCTCAATTACCCGTTAAATGGGATTTAAACCGTTTTAGTGTTGAGACACTGGTTCTCTCCTACCTCATGGGTCGAGATGATCAAACAGGTCTCAGGCTTGGCGGCGGCAAGTCTCTCTACCCACTCATCTCACCAGCCCTCTGCACATGACTATTTAATCTAAATGATACCACTCTGTTATAAAATGTGTCCGAATCTACAGGAATTATAAGTTACGCCAATCCAATTCTCTCCTCCTTAGTTCAGCGGGAGAAATCTGTCTCCCAAGCAAACACCAGCACCACAAGATCACAGGGACCCTATCTCGGGGACTCTTAGTGTAGACCTCTTGCATCAGGCAGTGAACTGGGTATAGAACAGGCCAAAATATACTGAAACCGATCTACTTTCAGGTTGGAAAGTAGATGTAAGAAAAATAGACATTTTGTTCCCTGATAGAGACTTAGGATTAATGATTTCTCCCTCTTTATCCATCTATACAGAAAAATAATCATTTCTGAGTCACATCATTTCTTCAATAAAATGCAAGTTTCCTAAAAATACTGGCTTTGTAGGTTCTAAGCTTTACTCTTTATTTCAGGTAAGAAATGTCAGAGCTAAGCTTATACACAATAACAAACATGCCCAAAGCAGCTTTCTAGGGGTCTAACAAGACAAATTTACATCGAAAAGTAAATCCACAGTGAAGCCATGCATGTTTTAATTAACTTCAAACCCTTACTGATGCTAGCTAGCTCATTTCTGTACCTTAAGAGAACAGCCCATCCCTATGGAGAAGTGACTTAATAATACACTATCTGCTTATGTATCTTGTCTGACGTATGCAATCCATATACGTTCTTCTCTCTCCAGTGGATGCAGGTATCTGTACATCAATAATGGAAACCCCTAATAATTCAACTCTATTTCCAACGGTAGCAAATGAAGAAGGAAAACACCGGACTACACCAGAAGTCTGGGCTCTGATAGGCATCTGGTCAGAAGAAACTATACAACAGCAGCTAGAAGGAACAGTGAGACATGAAAAGACATCTGAACAAACTGCGAGCAGGCTTCAGAAAACTGGAATAGAGAGACTGGGAGCAGTGCAGAACAAAGTCCGAAAATCCGAAACACGAATAAAAGGCTGTGAGAGTAGCCGAGGCCTCGCTCGGTATGACTAGGAAAAATGTTTCACTGAGTTGAATGCTATGTCTGGGAAATAACAAAACAGAAAAAAATCACAAAAGCATGAATTCCAAGATGGAGAATGAACCACAGGTGCTGACCAGACAGGTAGGGAGGGGAGGTGTTTTTAACATGTCATCACATCATAAGGGGTTCAGCTGCATAAGACAATACAATCTGATTTAACCGGGTTTCATTAAACGTCACTTATTTAAATTATTATGTTGAATATATGCTACATGGGGGGGAGGGCATGTGTCCCAGGGCACATGTGGAGGTCAGAGAACAACGATGGAATTTGTATTTTCTTTCTGTCTTCACAAGGGCTCCTGGGAGTGAATTTAGTTAGCAGGCTTGCATACCACTTACCCACTGAACCGTGAGGTAGGCCCCTTAGTAAGTGTTATTATATTAACTAGTTGCTGAATTGATAATGAAATAGAGTTAATGCATACTGTTCTCCTGTAAAATGCAAAAAAAAAATCTTTTACATAATTACAAAGGAAGAAAGAAAGTAGGATTTTTCAGAACAAATCTTAAAATAGATAAAATTTTCAAAGCCAATATGCAATTTCAGATCACAGAAGTTAAGGCAAGATTCCATGACAACTACACAACACAGTAAATCTAAAAATGGCACCAAAGAAATCCTTAGAGGTGGGTAAGTCTTCTATGAAACATCACAAAAGCTCTTTAAAAATCAATCCAGCTGAAACAGCAGAGATACAATGCACACACACACAAGTAACATAAAATTAACTGAATGAGTTCTGGACCAGGGGTCAGGAGGCAACTTCTAAGTCAGTCTCTCAGAGGATGGATGGAACCTGGAAGCAGCCAAGTACAGAGACTGTTGCCTAAAATGGGAGGCTGAGGCAAGGTGGTCCTAAGACCTCTACTGCACACTTTTCTCCAGATTTGATTTGTGATTTAAATGAGGCAACCCTAAGGAAGTAGAAAACAAAGTGTGTTAGCTATGTATGCAGCTATTCGCATTAAAAATAAAACGTAAGGGGCTGGAGAGATGGCTCAGAGGTTAAGAGCACTGACTATTCTTCCAGAGGTCCTGAGTTCAATTCCTAGCACCCACATGGTGACTCACAACCATCTGTAATGAGATCTGGCACCCTCTTCTGTATACATAATAAATAAATAAATCTTTAAAAAAAATAAAACATAAGGCATCTACTGATAAAGTTGCCCACAGGCTGTACAGTGATATGTCGGTGCTGGAAGGGGTAGATGGAGACTATGTCAGAAGGTTTAGAAATGAACACATCATCAATACCTGCTAATGACCTAATGATGCTTAAAGGTGAGGAATCTAAAAGCAAACAATCACGGAGCATTAGTGACTTGAAGGTGAAATTCTGAAAGGGAGGGAATAAAAAAATAAAAACTATATATCTCCTTATGTTCCTGCAGTCGCTGCTGGAGAAGTCCCTAAGGATGACCCAGTAAATCAGAAGACAGCCTTTCTAACGTCAAACCAAGTCCTGACACAGGTAAAGTGATAGCCTGCTTTCGCGTGTAAGACAAAATATTACTGTAGGGTATCACTATAAATAAACTTCATTATGCCTCGCCCAGCTCCCAGGAAATTCATGAATTGGAGCCCTAACTCCCAGAGTGAGGGTCTTTGTGGGGATGGCTTTGGAGATTGTGTTTCGATGAGGTCATGAGGTGGGGCATGAGGAAGGCTGAGAACCACTGGATTTCAGCAGGTTCCAATCAGGTCAGTCAGCACCTACACCCTTTTGTTTGTTTGTTTGTCTTTACATTTATTTTTATTTTATGTGCGTTGGTGTTTTGCCTGCATGTATGTTTGAGGGTGAGGGATCTCCTGGAACTGGAGTTACAGAAAATTGTGAGCTGCCATGTGGTTGCTGGGAATTGAACCTGGGTCCTTTAGAAGAGCAGCCAGTGCTCTTAACCTCTGAGCCATCTCTCCAGCCCAGCACCTACATTCATTCTTAAGTCTCCTCAATGATAGTTGGGGTTGGGAAATCACAGTGAGGCCGCCACACTCAGAAGCTCCCAGTCTCCTCCTGTTACACTAGTAAAATGGAATGGCCGTCACAATTACCATGTCTTTGGATCTAAATGAATGATTTGTTTTTCCTCCTGGGTTTGAAGCACAGACAAAAGAGGAAACAAAACTGACTCAATTCATCTCCAGTCTCAGCTGCCATTTCTATGGTTGGAATTCCCTGGTATATTGTGCTCTTTCAAGCCATGGCTATTTAAAGGACAGTCCTGGGTCAATTCTGAGTTGGAGGGGTGAAATCAGGTACACTGAACAGGTGCTGCATGAGGAAATGGATCTCGTTTGAAGGTTACTCAGATGTTCAAGCTAAAAAAAAAAAAAAAAATCACAAGTGAAAGGCCACATTGTTCACCTGAGACTAACCCTAAAACTTGGCTGTACTAAAATGCCTTGCCAAAATTAAAAATGGCACTAACCTCTGATTAAAATTAGCACTGAGATGGCCAGCAGAGGGCATATCTGTGCATGCGCAGAACATTTCATATATTCAAAGTCACACCAATCACAAGTATCTAATTTCAGAACATCCTGACCAGCCCTAGCAACCACTCCAGGAATGTCACATAAATAGTATCATACCACGTGGCCCTTTGTGCCTGGCCTCTTTTACTTAGAATCATGTTTTTAAATTTCATTCACAGGGCTGGCGAGATGGCTCAGAGGTTAAGAGCA
The DNA here is from genome assembly GCF_049852395.1 of Peromyscus maniculatus bairdii. Classification (NCBI taxonomy): domain Eukaryota; kingdom Metazoa; phylum Chordata; class Mammalia; order Rodentia; family Cricetidae; genus Peromyscus; species Peromyscus maniculatus. The sequence goes on from NC_134861.1 coordinate 72,268,033, forward strand.
CTGGCTGCTCTTCCAGAGGTCCTGAGTTCAATTCCCAGCAACCACATGGTGGCTCGCAACCATCTGTAATGAGATCTGGTGCCCTCTTCTGGCCTGTAGGAATGCATGCAGGCAGGCAGAACACTGCATACATAATATTTTTTTTTCTTTTTTCTTTTTCAAGATAAGGTTTCTCTGTGTAGCTTTGGAGTCTATCCTGGAACTCACTCTGTAGACCAGGCTGGCCTTGAACTCACAGAGATCTGTCTGCCTCTTCCTCCCAAGTGCTGGGATCAAAGGCGTATGCTACCTTGCTCGGCATAAATAAACTTTTTTTTTTTTTTAAATTTTCATTCACATGGCAGCCAGATCAGTATTTCAATTTTCTTTTGTGGTTGAATAATATTGTCTTATGGATATACTATATTTTTCATTCATTGGTTGATGGATATTTGAGCTGGCGCTCTCTCTCTCTCTCTCTCTTTCAAGATTTATTTATTTATTTATTTATGTGTGCCTGCAGGCCAGAAGAGGGCACCAGATCTCATTACAGATGGTTGTGAGCCACCATGTGGTTGCTGGGAATTGAACTCAGGACCTCTGTAAGAACAGCCAGTGCTCTTAACCACTGAGCCATCTCTCCAGCCCTTGAGCTGCTTCTGTTTTGGTTCTTTCTGATTTTTTTATTTATATTTTTCTATGAGTGCTTTGCATATGTACCTACATGTCAGAAGAGGGCATCAGATCCTATTATAGATGGTTGTGAGCCACCCTGTGGTTGCTGGGATCTGAACTCAGGATCTCTATAAGAGCAGTCAGTGTTTTTAACCTCTGAGCCATCTCTCCAGCTCCTCTGTTTTGGTTCTCACGAGTACTTTGTTATGGTAAAAGTCTTTTCTTCCATTGTGGAAAAATACCCCAAATATAAAATAACCATTTCCACTGCAGCCAGTGGCATTAGTATATTCACACCTCCATGCAACCACGTCCACTCTAGCTCCAGAACTCTTTATCATCTTAAACTGAAATATCTGTATCCATAAGGAGTGACTCCTCATTCTTCTTTCTATGTGATAACCACTGTCCTTTGTTTTCATCAGTGTGATTATTCATGTATACGGTATTGCATAATGATTTATCTCTTAATTCATTTAGCATACTGTCTTCCAGGTTCGTGTATGTTCTAGGATAAATCTGTGTCATAATCTGCATAGCTATTCACCTGTCAACGATCATTTGGGTTCTTTCTGCCTTTTGGCTATTTTTTAAAATGTTGCTATGAACAGGAGTACACAAATGTCTGGGTTCCTGCTTCTGATTCTTCTGGGGGTTACAGGATGGAACTGGTAGGTCATACGATCATGTGTTTAAGTTTTATAAAGGAGCTTGCACACTGTTTATCCTCAGCAAGGATCTGACTTTATGTTGAACCTGTTCTCAATTCTCTGGGGTATAAATGTTTTCCAGTGATGGAACCATTTCACCTTCCCAACAGAATCTTTAAAAAAAAAAAAAAAAAAAAATCTACCCAGTTACAGTGATTTAAACAGATGCCCAAATTTCCACGAGGTCTGAAAATTATCAGGCCCCAAAACAGAGCACATTTTGAGATGAGGATTCACTATTAAGCATCGCTGAGTAATCCCTTTCCTCCTGTCCCCCTTGGCTGCTGTATACCAGGCATTTGCTAAACCCACTGTTTTACCAAGGTAACCTCCAGCCATTGCCTTCAATAAATATTCCAGAATAGTATTTTCTTTCTTGTCTGAGCCTTTATACTTAAAAGAAAAATTTTAAACTTAAGTTTTTCATTGATGGGAAAAGATACTTACTTTTCTTCAAAAAGCCCGTGAAACCATCTACTGCACTAGCATATGTAGCCTTTTGTTTTTGTTTTTGTTTTTTTGAGACAGGGTTTCTCTATGTAGCTTTGGTGCCTGTCCTGGATCTCACTCTGTAGACCAGGTTGCCTTGAACTCAGAGATCCGCCTGGGTCTGCCTCCAAGTGCTGGGATTAAAGGCGTGCGCCACCACCGCCCGGCACATATGTAGCTTTGGTACAGTAGGCGGGTACAGCTGGTCATTACTTACTACGTCTGCAATGGGAAAATCAACTCTTGGAGTGTTTTCAAGGATCCTTTGCTATCTGCAATATCCTGACACAGGCATTCCCAGTTCAAGTCAGATAGCGCAAGACTTTGCCTTTATTTTAGCTATCATAGTGTAAAACAAGGGTTGTTGTGTATTTTTGTTTTGTTTTATCTTAAATTTCTAGCTTTGATGATTGTAGTCTCACACTGAAAAATGAACACCCACATACATCTGCCCCAGAGAATTCCTTCCTCAAATATTGGTCTTTCCAGGAGTATTAACAGAATAAAAATGAAATGCCATGAACCTAAGCTGGAAAAACATTAATAAAAAAGTTGAAATATACTTGAGAAGTCAATGTAGTTTCTAAACTATGTTCCTGAGGTAAGATTACTTCACTAACACGTGAAAAACAAGTACATTTTCCAGTGTACAGGCTCTAATTAATTGTTTGTTTATAGAGGGTCTGACGTAGCTCAAACTAGCCTCTATCTCCCTATGTAACTAAGGATGACCTTGGACTTCTGATCCACCCGCTGCCACCCAAGCGGCATGCACCACCATGTTTTTCCACATTTTTGTACACTTGGGGGTGACTTTTATTTGAACAATGCTCTGAGTGCTGTGCTACCACACTATCTAGGGCTTCTAAGAGTCAGGAGCTTTGCTGAACCTTAGGGAGAAAAGACATCAGATAACCTTCATTCAGGCGTGACTTACAGCCACTGTTGGCAGCGAATTCAATGTTAATGAATTCATTACATTAAGCAGGAACACACTTAAAAGTTACATATTGAGCGGGCGGTAGTGGCACACAACTTTAATCCCAGCACTCGGGAGGCCGAGCCAGGTGGATCTCTGTGAGTTTGAGGGCAGCTTGGTCTACAGAGTGAGATCCAGGACAGGCACCAAAACTACACAGAGAAACCCTGTCTCGAAAAACAAAAACAAACAAAAAAAGAGTAATATATTGAAGTCAGGCTGTGGAGGCACATGCCTTTAATCCCAGCACTTGGGAGGTAGAGACAGGAGGATCTCTGAGTTCAAGGCTAACCTGGTCTGCAGAGGGAGTTCCAGTACAACCAAGATTACACAGAGAAATTCTGTCTAGAAAAAGAGGGGGAAAAAATTTACATATTGATCTATGGCAAAAAATATCATAACCAGAGGCATATAGGATTCCAACCCTATATAATCCCTAGAAGCAATGGTTCAGAACTCATGTCAATTTTACACAACATAATTACTAAGAATGGGGATTGCAGGGTGGCATGCTTTTATTCCCAGCTCTTGAGAGGCAGACGCAGGTGGATCTCTGAGTTCAAGACCAGCACGGTCTACACAGCAAGTTCCAGGCCAGTCAAGGTTACACAGGGAGACACTATGACAAAGTCACTGTATTTCACTCAGTGGCCCTGCATGACTTCAGAATGCAGCCTATCATGAGGTCTTGATTTTGCCACAATCTAAACTTCATCTTGGTCTCACTGTGCAAATATGTCCTTAACAAGAAGTGCTGGGCTCTGGTCTGCAGTGGTTCTCCTCATACCTACTAGTACATATATTTACAGGCTTCCTAACTACATTTTGCCTCATTGGCTTATTAATATAAATCATTTTTTAGTTACAGGTAAGGTGGCACATGCCTTTAATTCCAGTTCTCAGGAGGCAGAGGCAGATGAAGCTCTGTGAGTTTGAGGCAAGACTGGTGTACACAGAGAATTGCAGGACACCCAGGGCTACATAGAGAGACCTTCTCTCAAAAAAGAATTATTAAAATCAATTTTATAAACATCTATATTGCTCAAGATACTTCATTACATACTGCACTATTTTTATTTATTTTTTAATTTAAGAAAAACTTTTATTCATTTTACATACTAACCACAGATTCCCCTCTCATCCCTCTTCCCACTCCCCTCCAGCCTTCCTCCCCAACCCTCTCCTCCAAAAGGGCAAGGCCTCCCATGGGGAGTCAGCAAAGCCTGGTACATTCAGTTGAGGCAGGACCCAGCCCCTCTCCGCTGCATCCAGGCTGAGAAAGGCGTCCCACCATAGGTAGTGGGCTCCAGAAAGCCGGCTCACACACAGTGCACTATTTTTAAAATAGTGCCCCAAGTATAGGGAAACGTAACCGAGATAAAGAAAAGTACTATTAGCAGACACTTCGACACTTAACTCAGAATGTCATCCCAGGACAGTGCTTCACCCGTGGTGTAAAGAACTGACTGACTTGCCAACATCTCATACATGTACCAGCACACCAGATAAACCCATGACATTTACTGGGCTTAAGACTAGCAGTTCCGCCGGGCGGTGGTGGCGCACGCCTTTAATCCCAGCACTCGGGAGGCAGAGCCAGGCGGATCTCTGTGAGTTCGAGGCCAGCCTGGGCTACCAAGTGAGCTCCAGAAGAGGCGCAAAGCTACGCAGAGAAACCCTGTCTCGAAAAACCAAAAAAAAAAAAAAGACTAGCAGTTCCTTTAAATATCTATGGTTGAGAATCTGCCTAGTCAAACCCTTCTGGGTGAACACAGAATACTGTTTCAACAGGAAAACTGCAAAAGCCACTAAAGCGGTCCTTTCTTCATACTCTCTGCAGTAAGGAATATCCATAGTTATGGTCTGAGAACACTACCCCTGTCCCAAGTTCAGTACGCCGCCTTGGAGGTCAAGTCGAAATACTGGAAGATGCTGAAGGAGGCAATTCCCACACGGCCCTCTAAAAGCGAGGTTGAAGATGTCAATGTTCTTAGACTCAAGGTCATGTTTTGGAGGACAGAAGCTTGCCCTCACAGTGGCTCAGCACAACCTTCGACTGCAAGAACAGATTAAACTTAAACCATTACTCTGTTTCCTAACAGAGGAAAATACTATGAACACTACCCCAGAAGACACTTCAAAGGATTAGCAGGTTGGGTACAGGGTGTAGGGGCTGGATTTCAAGTGTTCTTTTGGTATTTTCAGTTTAATCTATGCTACCTTAAGTAGTGGGAAGCTAGATCTCCATTGTATATTACCTCAGAACTTCCTTATCATACCTAAATTGGTATAGAATACGGTAGGAGAGCAGGCGGTGGTGGCGCATGCCTTTAATCCCAGCACTCGGGAGGCAGAGGCAGGAGGATCTCTGTGAGTTCAAGGCCAGCCTGGGCTACAGAGTGAGTTCCAGGAAAGGCGCCAAAGCTACATAGAGAAACCCTGTCTCGAAAAACCGAAAAGAATTTGAAAAATGAATATGGAGTTTTACATAAGAAAAATGTCAACTTTCAAAGAAAATCGAGATTTTTATGAAGAAACTGACTGGATCCAAAGAAGCAGGCCCCCGAGAACTGTTCCATGCCCGGCCATGACCTTAACAAAACTGTAAGAACTTTCCTCTTTGCATTTATCAGGAAAAAAAAAAATCTCCTAAAAATAAAATCCATACACCATTATTATTTACTCAACCAACTGTAATTTACTATTTGAAAAACACATTTCTAACTTCAATTTTTTTCTAAGTCCTGACCAAAATAGTAATTTGTCAATTCATGCTTAATTGCTCTAATCATTTAAGTATTCCTACTTGGATATACTAACATATACCATCATGTGCTACGTATTAATTCTCTTGTTTAAGAGTTATCTGAAGGTTATTTTGAAAGCCAAGGAACTGTGAGTAACAAGGAAAAAGCAGTGAATACAGTAAGAGCCTGAGAAATGCCAAGGTTTTTTTTTTCTGTGAAAAACTTGTTGCTTTTTCCTGATAACAGAGATATTTAGCCCTGTCCCTGACAAATTAGACTAAATACACTGTGAACTATTTGAGAGTAGAGAATGCTGGGAAATTAGTTCGCCGCTCATTAAGAGGAAGAGGAACTCTTAAAAGTAAGCAACTGGACACATTCCCAGTCAGGTGACTGCAATAACTGCACCCCTTTAAATTACACTTAGTTATATAAAAGGAAAAGGCCCCACAAATTAGTAAGCTGTAAAATTTGGTTTTCTCCAAAGGAAGATAATAATGGGTGTACTGTTTTAATAAGTCTGAAGACAGGCTAAACTCTGAAGCCCTTCTAGAATTATGCAAATTAAAATTCTGGAATGAACCAGCAATCCAGACGTGACAACTCATTCCCTTCAGAGGCTGAGAGAAGACTGTTGTGAGATGAAGTAGAGCTGCAGGCCAGCCTGGGACAAAGAGAGACCCTGTCTTAAAAAGCAAAACAAAAAACCAAAACCAAACAAACAAAGAAAAAAACGTGAGCCAACCAGATACTTTGATGCAAAATAGAAAAGAAACCTAAATATGCAGACATTCAAGTTCCTTACATAAAAAGGTATAGCATTTGTATATAAGCTACACACACCCTCTTATATATTTTAAACCATCTCTTGATTGCTGATAATATCTAATACAATAACTGCTATCAAATAGTTACACTGTATATAAGAAAAAGCCTCAAATATTATTATGGTCCAGCCTTAATCTTCTTCCCAGGGGCCCAGAAGAGAAGCTATGAATGGCGCAAATAACTTTCAGGAAAAGAATCTAAGTACATCGAGCTCTTTCGACTGTCTCCTTTATTCCTCTGGGATAAAATCCTATCTACACAGCTACAGGTCTGTTCTGTTCTCATGCCTTGCTCCTTTCTTGTCTGATTTTCCTCTACCTTTATCTGCTGTCCCCTCTAAGTTCTATCTTAATCCTCTCATCTCAGTTCTGCCCCATCTCGGTCTTTCTCATCTCGTCCTTCCCCATCTGGCTCTTCCTCATCTTCCATCTCATTCTTCTAGCTCTCCATCTAGTTCTCCAGTCAAAATCCTCCTCAGTCTCTGAGGTTTACTGTTATATATCCATGCAATAGCAGTGCTCTAGCTAAAGCAAGGTCACCAGGCTTGAATTCTTACAGAGTCATAAAGGCAGACAAGAGTTTTCCTCAGGCAGTGAATGTCAGGCTTTTACAACCCAAAAGGGGAGTGGTAAAGGAGGAGGTCAACTAAGAGCTAAAATCGGTTAATAAATCAGAAAAAGGGAATTTATGTGTCAAACTACATTTCTAGGGGTGGCTAGGTAAATGTTGGGAGTCTATAATATTAGTATAAATACCACTAAGGCTGTATAAGAAAGGAGGGTCTGAGCTTAATTTTGGATATTTGATAGGTATTTCAGATAAAATGCACTGTTATGAGTTCCTGGAAGCATACACAGCATGCAAGAAAATCATTGCAGGAATCAGCTAATATATATATAAAAGCTAAAATATCACTAAGACTTCTTATGCCACGGCTTGACCTTCAGAAAAGTCCTTAACCTTTCCAAGCAGTAGCTTTTGTGATAGTAGCTGAATTCCATTGCATTTTCCTGTGGCTTGCAGCAAAAGTTTAGTTAAAAAAAAATACTTCCAGTATTTATGGGTTGAAACCATGGATACAGAATGCATATAGACAGATGGCTGACTATATACAGCAAAGTACTCAGGACTGAAGAGCAGAAAAGCTGTGTTCTAGTCTCCCTCTGCTCCTACTTAGACAGCACACTCATGTGACCATCACCCAAATCTAAATATAGCTTATTACTAGGCTAGCACCCAGGAAGCTAAGGTAGAAGGATCACAATTTCAAGGCCAGCCTGGGCTACACAGCAGAAGTATGTAAAACAAGAACTAAAATATCAGTGTCAGGAGTGGTTGTTACGAGCTATTGCGGGCCGTGACGCAAATACAGCTTATAGCAATTGATAACCCAGATGTCAACCCACCAGAGGAATCCTTCTCTGATGGGGTAACCTGTCGAGCAAGGCTAATGGATCACTGACTCTGAAAACTGATGCTTTCACCTGTAATTTCTTGTGTATTAACAGCTATAATATCTCCCCATTTACCATGCATTTTCATGTAATGTGCACATGTAATCTCATGATTACATCTCAATCTTATGGGCACACATATTTTGTGGATGGTCTAGAAGACCACTTCTCATTTAACTGTTGAATTCTGATGAACAGAAACATACTAAAATGTGCTTCATAACTAGCTCTATTGTTCCGTGTGACGGTTAGGTCTGTGCTCCGTCTTTAGCCACTGACAGGGCAAACGAGCCAGACAAACTTTCACAGAGCGGAAGGGCAGGTGTCTAGCCTTGTGGGATCGAAGACCTTCAGAAGATTTATGGCAAACTAGGCGATACTGCAGGTATCCGGCCTTACTATACCAAAGTCCTTCAGAGATCAACAGCACCTGTGTTGTGCTAAGCTTCCTCCAGCAGCCCCTCCCGACTCTGATTCAAAAAGCAATTAATTATTAACACTTTGCATATACTTCCACATCAGTTTTTAATGCAAGATTTTAGGCTCAGTAGACTGTTTAGGTCCTGAGATTCAGGTGATTATTAGGAAAAGGCTATTAACTGACTAACCCTATCTGGATATTATTAATCACATTTAAGAAATGTGATATAGTACACGTGGGTTTTTTGCCTCTTCCTTAGAGGTCTCATTGGTTCAGTTTCTTCCTTTTGTAAGCCTTGTAACTATCCCTTTAAGAGATGAGTCAAACTTTTATAACCTGCATCTATGTCAGTCACTAATTAAACTAACCAAGCTTTTGCCACGTGACTCTTTATTACATACACAAAGAATGCTTGTCCCTGAGAGTTTGCTTTGTAGTTTTTTTTTTTATTACTAACAAGTTGTTAATGAATGGCTATATATAGGCTTGGGAATTTGTAATGGGTAGAATAAAGAGAAGAAAAAAGAGGAAGAAGAGATAAGAACACGGAACAATAAAGAGTACAATAGATTAAGACCACTTTGCCAGTGGGTGTGAAATTATTATAGAAATCTTTCAATCTTCGCTCCTGAGAGGCATTCTCTGAAGTTACCCTGGGTAGTGGCTCTGAGGGCTGGACCCCCGGGCTGCTAAAATCAAGTATATAACACCCGGTAATGGTAGCAGACTACAATGTTACTAGTTCCTGTAGTTTGCTATAGGCTGTACTTTTCATCATTATTTTAGTGCCCTGCTATTTATAAAAGGGCTCCATGATGTAAAACAACCAGGCTGTGTTACCCGGGCAGCAGCCTCCTACATCTAATGTTTACCAAGTCTCTTGATTGGCTCCAAACACTCTGTTGAGTGACTGACCTGAACAAGAGTGTATGCTAAGAGCTGTGATGAGCACAGCAACAAAACAGCCCCATGATGCACTTTTTGGAAAATATATCCCCGAGCTGAAGGGGCGTGAAACAGTACTGGAGAAGAGGAAACTTGATCCCGATCCCCCCACTTCCCAACTCTTTTAACTCAAGTCAGGTGAAAATCTATTCCTTTTTTTATTTATAAAATGTAGGTCAGATGAGTTGTCACCCCCTCCCCCCTTAACCTCCAGTGAATCCCTCACGGAAGAGAAATTGCCGCTGGCTTAATAGCATAAAAGCATTATTCTGAACCAACTACATCTCAACACTAGAACTTTACAATTAAATACTTAGGTGTAGCCAAGCTATGAGAAAACACACCTAGAGGGTTATGAGAATTGCCCAAGACGAAGCTGGTGTTTCATCTTCATGGTTAACATCACCAACCTTTCTCTGGAACCCCAAACAAGGTCCCCGAGAAGCTCCTACTGTGTTCCTCAATATACTGCTTCCCACGGGGGGCTGTTTTTCCCTACTGGGTGCTTTTCTGGTGCTGGTGCTGAACCAGTGTCTACATCTCTCAAGAAAACTTCTCCTGAGATCATTATAAATAAATCAGTTTCCTGAAAGCTTAAAACAGAACTGGAAGATTCTACAGAATGTTTCTTCCAACAGGACCCTCAACTTCATCAGGTAAACTTCAGAAGTTTTTAGGAGTCTGAAAATATCTATTAGTTGTTGATTTTGATTCCTGTCCTGGGGCCTTGATAACTCACTGACATAGGGCACACTCATCTCCTATCTAACGAAGTTCACCATCTATTTTCAGTTACTATAACAAAATACATCAGGCAAGGTATTTTGTACTTTTTTGGTTTTGGTTTTCTTTTGGTTTTTTGAGACAGGGTTTCTCTGTGTAGCCTTGGCTATCCTGGAACTCACTCTGCAGACCAATTAGACCTTGAACTTGTGGATGACTCTATGGTAAGAGTCAAGATTAATGAGGAGGGAGGAAAAGAAGGAAAGCATAGTTGGACAGAATGCCAAAAGAATTCAAGGGTCAGGCTCACTCTTATAATAACAACTTGCTCTCAGAGAACTAACGCAGGGAGACCACCATTAATCCACAATACCCAGCCACTCACCTTCCTGCAAACTTTCTCTCTCTCTCTCTTTTCTTTTTGGTTTTTCAAGACAAGAGTTTCTCTGTAGCCCTGGCTGTCCTGGAATTACCCCTGCACACCAGACTGGCCCTGAACTCAGAGATCCACCTGCCTCTGGCTCCCATATCTTAAAAGATACCAGTAGAGCTGGGAAGTGGTGGCGCACGCCTTTAATCCCAGCACTTGGGAGGCAGAACCAGGTGGATCTCTGTGAGTTCAAGGCCAGCCTGGTCTACAGAGCTAGATCCAGGACAGGCGCAAAGCTACACAGAGAAACCTAGTCTCGAAAGAAAAAACAAACAAAGAAACAAACAAAAAAAGATACCAGTAGAGTACTGCTACACGGAGGGCCACTTCCAACACACACCAACCTTTGGAGGATAAACCATATCCACACTATACAATGAATCTTTAAGCAAGGGTTCATGGCATGTGTCTAGTAATTCCTTTTATGTAATTTTAAATAGGTCCAGCCCATTCTACTCTCCATAAGATATGAGGATGACTTAAAGAGAAAAGTCATCTACTAGAGATGTCTAGTTTGTTCATAACTCTACAAACTACCAGACCTGATGTTTTCAATTTATTTGAGTACATCCTCATGTGATAAGTAAAATTGGAGGCTTCTACAATAAACTACGCCTCTTATGAAGAAATAGTGTCTATAATTCTACTATATATCTACCTATGGCCACCTTTCTAGGTGTAAGGTTTTAATATTCCCATGTTCAATGCCATACATACATCAGCTCTTGGGCTGGGTGTGTAACTTGGTGGAACAGTGTGTGCTTAGCCAATGTGAGGCCCTTGTACAATCCTGAGCATGCCTTCCCTCAAAACATATTCTTAATTTTTCTTTGACCCCTGATCTGCTATTTTAGGGTAAGTGGGCAATTATTATATCTTCTAAACATAAGGCTGCTCCACTCATTTTCCAATTAATATCAATTCTACCAAAGTAAGGACCTTTCACTAATTCAAAATTTTGCTTTGCCTAGGATCTGTACTGAGAATTAGGTAAACCTTAATGATGTCATTCTTAGTCAAGAAAAATCATAAGTTGTTCTCTAGTACATGTAAACCCCCAGAAACTAGCTTATCGTTGCTCATCAAAAGCAGAAAAAGAAATACCACAGTCCTAATTTCAACACTAGTCTCCTAACAAAGACTTGCTTGGTTTAATTAAATAGCCACCCTAATAAAGCAATTCCTCCCTCCCTTGGTAGCGAGACTCCTCTGTTTTTGCCAACGCTGAGATTACACTCTCCACTGTATAATACAACCCATTGATACCACTTATCTTTATCGTCCTTACATTATCTAATCTCACAGTTCCTTCATAGAAGAGCAACTAGAGCGAACACAACATAGGGCATGTAACTTTCCCTCAGCTGCGCATGTGAAGAGCTACGGACACGAATGAAAAATGAAGGCTGAGGGAAGCTTTCTGAGCAATGGACCAAAACGGCGCAGTTAGGAAAAAGATGGCCTCGCTTTCATCCACTGTCTAGCATTCTCTAGGGCCATTCCCACTGCTCCTAATGGCATTCAAAATATCATCTAACAGTGTTAGAGACTACTGCTCCTCAGAATCACACAAGCAGACTTCAATTTCTCTTTGGATTTGTTTTTTTAAGTACTAAGGACTGAACCTAGGCAAGTGTTCTACCATTGAGCACATTCCCAGCTCTCAACAATTTTTTTAAGATTATATCAACCCCCCTTTCCCTTCTACCCTCCAAAGCCTCCTACATACCCCTTCTTTTTCATTAATTGTTGTTACATAGGTGTGTGTGTGTGTGTGTGTGTGTGTGTGTGTGTATTTCTTTTTTGTTTTGTTTTTTGAGACAGCGTTTCTCTGCGTAGCTTTGGAACCTTTCCTAGAACTAGGTCTGAAGCCCAGGCTGGCCTTGAACTCAGAGATTTGCCTACCTCTGCCTCCTGAGTGCTAGGATTAAAGGCGTGAACCTTCACCTCCACCACCACCACCACCACCCGTTCTAAATACGTAAATTGAACATGCTCAGTTTGTGCATTTTTAAAAATGAGAACTCTATTACAAGGTCAACTCATAATTATTCAAGACAGCTACTCAAAGTAAAAAAAAAATTGTATTGATTCATCCTAGATGCATTTTTTTTTTTTTTTTTTTTTTAAAGACAGGGTTTCTCTGTGTAGCCCTGGCTGTCCTAGAACCAGCTCTGTAGACCAGGCTGGCCTTAAACTCACAGAGATCCGCCTCCTCTGCCTCCCCAGTGCTGGGATTTAAAGGTGTGTCCCACCACCACCACCACCCGCTCCCAGATGCTTTTTAGTAAACAAGGAGTAACAGAATGCGAAACTCAAAACAAAGATTTGGGGCTGAGAAAAAAACAAAAAGACTACTTCTAAGTTAAGTTTGGCAAGGGAAAGGTAATCATTAGGAATGCATTCATCCATGTGGCACCCACATTGCTGATATTATTGCCCAGGTGTGTTCTAGAAGTTGTCGCTACTGTATTGTCTTATGAAACGTTGTGATACTTTGGGGAGACATGCAAATCCTAGTTTGTATAATTTCCTTCTACTGCCAGTTAAGTCAGGTGGTAAAAAACCAAAAGATTATGGAAGCAAAGGCTTTTTTGTTTTGTTTACTTCGAAGGCATATCCCAATTTTTCCAAGTCAATATGTATCTTGACATCAAGCACTACTCCTCTCCCCCGTTAAAGAAGGGAGTACGCTATTGGCTCTTACTATTTTCATTTATTATATTAAAATTTTACCAATCAATCTTCGCCCTATGGTTTGAGTTAACGTACATGAAATCTACTACTACTATGACTCGTTTGGGATATGTACTAGTCCTATTTCCCTGGATCTGAACTCTGGATTCCCCAAATTCCCATAGCTGTAACTACTTTCAAACTCATAACCCCCAAACCTGTAACCGTGAACTTTCAGGCTGACAATCTGCTCAATAGCTCTGCCCTTGCAAACAAAGATTCTGCAAGCTGGAGGCCACCCGCAAAAAAAATAAAAATGTTGGAGGACCTTCACCAGCCACCACCTTACAAAAGCTTATCTCAAGAACAGTTCTAGGTTCAAGGAGATCTGAAGGATTCCTTCCCAACCCGGCTAGTGTAAGCAAACTCGAGCCTAACAAACCCGCAGGAGAGGTGCACATTCTTGGAGTTAACCAGTAAAGGGCATTTAGTTTAGGGAGGAACGCGACAGGCTAGGTTAATGTCTATGAGGCAAGGTGTACCCCACCCCCACTGGATCAATGTGCCCTGAGCAGGTACTGGTCCTGCCTGATCCGCGAGATCCAGCCTCCTAGTCCTGCGGTGTCCATAGCTCCTGAGCTGAGAAGCGGCTCGCGGAGCTGTGCAAAAGACTGGCCACTCCACCCCCACCCCTCATCCTGTTGCTCACCGGTGCTGCAGCCCCACGAGTCCCAGAGTGATCACATGCGGCACATCCAGCTGCGTGGGCCACTCTCCAGAAGCGATGCATCCGAACACGCCACATTCCTCACGGATCCCCAACTCCTCCAGTTCCATGGCGCCGCCGAGAGCACGTGGAGGGACCTGCTGCCGCGGCGTGGTCCGAGCGCCAACCAGCTGTCCGCTCCTCTCTAGCAGGCTTCAGAACCTCTCACTACTGCCTCCTCCTTCCCCGCGGGCTAGGTTCTCGCTACTGCGGCGGCGCGCGCTTCCCCCAGGGGGCGTGGCCAGCTCGGCCTCCAGCGCCCCGCCAATCAGCTACGGCACGGGGCGGGGGCGGGGCTATGGAGCCAAGGGGGTGGGGTCAGTTCTCCGCGGGAGAGGTCCGGAGCGCTCGTCTTCCTGCACGTGGAAGTCTCCGTTATCTTCCCGCTCCGCGACCTAGGTGATGAGAGGAGTTCCTTGAGTGGTGTTTTTCCCCCAGAAGATGTGAGCTGTGCGTGCCCCTGGTCGCACGCCTTCCCCCGGCCGTCGGGACTTGGTTCGCTCCGACCCAGAACCCTTTCCCCGCCGGCCGGCGGGGGCTGCAGCCTGCGCGCCACTTTCCGCGGCTGGGAACTACGACGCAGGGCCGCCCGGAAGCGGGGTCGCGTCAGCGCGCCTGCGCGGCGGGAAGCCCGGGGTGGCGATCCCAGCCCCGGCTGCGGCCAGTCCAGGACTTGGCGGTCACCTTAGGGGAACACAGACGGATCTGAGCTAGCCGCTCTGTCTGGGGGCGTGTCTGTGCGTTGCACCGCCCTTCCCCGCTCCGCTAAGCCTCTGATCGCTCTTGTTTTCCAGGGCGCTGCTGCTCTTTCCCGCGCGGACTACACTTCCAACCCACCTCGGATGATGGCGACAGCTGAGGGTGAGTAGCCGGCTTTCGGACCCGCTAGAGTCGCCCTATCCCCCAGCAGGAAGTTAGCATGCTTGACGCGGACACGTGCAGCCCCGGGGTCGGATTGTAGCCTTCCTGCTCCAGTGCCCTGCTCGCTACCTCACGATGGCGCCTGGGTCCTGGATCCTGCACACGTGGTCCCAGCGCGGGGAGACGTGCATTGGACCCTAAGCACCCGGGGCCTCCGGAAATACCCAGAAATGGCCCCGGGACTGGAGGAAAGTAGCAGAGTGGGAAGGTACTCCAGAGGAGAAATGGCCAAAAAATAACGAAGTGCGTAGAAACTGTGATAGGTAAACAATCAGGAAAATCTAGCAGAATTTTTCAACCCAAGTCTTGTTGATTCTGGTAAGATTAATACACCAATAATCTCCTTTGCCGTAAGGTTAATAGTTTAATAGTAATATGACTGTAGGTCCAGACTTTTTGTTTTGATCAAGTGCTCGATAGATTTGTGGTCCAGGCTTGCCTAGAATTTCGGGTTACGGGTGTGGGCGAGTACCGATCGGTACTAGCTGGTAGTCTTTGATGCCACGATAACTTTGGAGAGCGCCAAAATTGAAGGCAAACAGTTTATCACTTTTTGTTTGATAGATTTGGCTAATTACGCTACCATTTTGTCTCTGCATGGTAAGAGCCTCAGGAAAAGTGGTGTGTACCTTTTATAATAATAAAATGCTGTCTTGGACCACAACAAAAGTTTCTAGGGGGCTGGAGAGATGGCTCAAAGGTTAAGAGCACTAGCTGTTCTTCCAGAGGTCCTGACTTCCAATTCCCAGCAACCACATGGTGGCTCACAACCATCTATAATGAGACCTGTCGCCCTCTTCTGGCCTGCATGCATACATGCAGACAGAACACTACATAATTAAAAAAAAGTTTCTAGATAATGAAGTAATAGTTTGGGTTGGTGCCCCAGCACATTCTTTCCCACTTATGAAAAGCAAAACAAGCCGGGCGTTGGTGGCGCACGCCTTTAATCCCAGCACTCGGGAGGCAGAGGCAGGCGGATCTCTGTGAGTTCGAGGCCAGTCTGGGCTACCAAGTGAGCTCCAGGAAAGGCGCAAAGCTACACAGAGAAACCCTGTCTCGGAAAACCAAAAAAAAGAAAAGCAAAACAAAACAACGGTGCTACAGCTTCATAAATAGGGACTTTGCCCGGAATTTTTCTCATATCAAGGTGCCTATACTTGTAAACTTCTAAAATCTCTAGAATCTTCCCCATCTCACCCCACCCCACCCCACCCCACCCCACCCACATTTATGTGTGTGTTTATGGGAGTGGATGCTATGTTTAGGCATTCTTGAGAAGTCTGGAGGGTATCTGGTCACCGGGAACTGGAGTTAGAGGCCTTTCTAATAGATACGGCTTTGTGCCTTCTAAAAGGCCCTTTGTACTCAGAAACTTGCGGTGTGTATCCTTACTGGACAGCACAGTGCTAGAATGTTTGTTTTTTTAAGACTTAAATTTAAATTCCATGAAACCGATCTCAGACTTCATCTGTTTCTGTTTGAATTTACCCATTTATGGGGTTGGAGTGCGTGTGTGTGTGTGTGTGTGTGTGTGTGTGTGTGTGTGTGTGTGTGTGTGTTGGTTTTGCAACATGGTCTCTGTATAGCCTTGGCTGGCCTGGAATTCACAGGACTTGCTGAGATTAAAGGCACATACCACCTTGCCCACCTGGCCTATTAATTTTCAACAGTCATTTTGATACTTGAAGACATGCTTCCTACATTTTTTTTTTATAGTTCGTTTCTTAATTTTTTGAGGTTTGGACATAGCGGTTCTCCTCTCCCTTTCCTCCTTCCTTCACTCTCTCCCACAGACACCCTCCCACTGTCCTTAAATTCATGGCCTCTTTTTATTAACTGTTATTGTGTGCATATGTTTATCTACATACATATGTATTAAATATAACCCACTCGTCCCATGTTATTTGTATGTCTGTTTTCAAGGCTGAACATTGGCACTGAGCAACCAGTTGGTGTTGGGGAAGACCATCTCCCGATCCAGCTTTCCTCAGTTGCCTGCAGCTCTTTTTTTGTAGGGTTGAACCCCCATGAGCTTTTTCCATTCATTTTATCGTGTCCATTGGTACCCCTCCTTGTTCAGCTTACATTCCGACAGTCATGCTGGTGAGACTTTATGGGGGTAGCTTCTGATGTTGCCGGGAGACACATTCTCAGCAAATTCCCTGTTCCTCTGGCTCTTACAGTCTCTCCTCGCCTTCTTCCACAGTGTTCTCCAAGCCTTCGATGCGGAAGTGTTTTCACAGATGTATTTATTGGAACTGGGCTCCACACTTGTATTTTTATGCCTATTGTTTAAAATCACTAAAGACTACATGATGAGTATATAGATTTGGGTAAATTTTAGAACTAGCGGTAGAAACTTTGTTTGCTCACTTAATTTCATTTTAGTCTTTTTATTTGTGATTCGGCCCAGGCTGGCCTGGAACTCATGTGGCAGAGTCTGGACTTGAATTTTGCTTCCCAAATACTGGGATAGAGGTGCCTGGCTTCATTTTAGCCTATTAAAACTTTTAGTTTAAAAAAAAAAACCAAAACGTTTTATTTTGCATTTTTCTTTAATGTGTTTTGCCTGCATGTATGTATGCATACCACATGTAACATGTGCCCCTAGTGCTGGCAAGGGTCAGAAGGCATTGGAGTCCCTTTAACTGGAGTTTAGAATGGTTGTGAGTAAGCCACCATGTGGGTGCTAGGAACTGAACCTGGGTTCTCTGCAAGACAGCAAGTGCTCTTAATTGCTGAGCCGTCTTCTACAGACCCTGTTTTATTTCTGGTGTGGATGTGTGCATGTGAGTGCTCATGGGTCCTGCCTTGGGCTGGAGTACAGTGAATGTGAGCCACCTAGCGTGGCTGCTGGGAACTGACTTTGGGTCTTAAGCAAGAGCAGTTGCACTCTTGACTGCAGAAACATCTTTCCAGCCCCTTTTATTTCTTTAAATACAAGTCTAGACTAAAGCCCTTTGTTTTCCATTACTAAATCTGTTCTTTTAATATACTGAGTCTGTCTACTGCTCTTTCCTTAGTACTTAACCACCCCCTGGTCCTCAGGTTAAGTCTAAACTCAACATGACTGGTGAAAAAATTAAAGAAGTTGGAGTTCTAGAAAGGAAATAAAGAAATAAATTTATAGCTCAAAACTGGAGCTATAGCCTACAGGGCTTTTTAAACTTTGTTGATCCTTCTAGACATCTACACCACAGTGGAAACTGTTAATCAAATTATTTATCATTAGACAATTACCAATTGTCTACAAATTTAGCTAGATGAAAAAAAGAAAAATTACATGTATTTAGTGCTAATTAGGATTGTGATCCCAGATACTGAAAGGCAAATAGATTTGAATGGTGTATTGAGTTTTTACAAGATGACCTCTTTACAGTTTTAAACCACAAGAAAGGTTGAAAACAGATCACTTACAGGGATATATATATAGTTGATGCTACCAAACGTTAAGTTTTCTCATAAGAAAATTATCTCAGGGGAGTTTGGATGAAAGTGTCAGTATACTGTGTGGGTAACAGGTTGTAAAACTGTTTCAGAAACCTAGTTTGGTCCAGGCCAAAGGTCAGCTCACGTGATTGTAGCCAGGTCTCCCTGCAGTCAGTTTCAAGAACACGGAGCCAATGCTAGGCCATTGGTTTCCTTCTTGGACACTTGTTTTCCTGTGCCAACTGGTGGTGTGACGTAATCAACTCTTGTTTAGTTTTCACAGGCAGGGTCTCACTGTGTGACTGGCTGTCCTGGAGCTGCCCTGTAGAGCAGGCTGACCTCCCCGGCTGACTCTTCTAACTTTATCCCCTGCTGCACTGTCCACTTGGCTGCTCTGACTGCTACCGATCTAGCAGGAGTCGGGCGGGGCCAGCTTCAGAACTTAATGTCATAAAAATGTCTACTAGAGTACCAAGTGCTCAGCCAGACTGGCCTGCTCCACACTAGCATTACTTGGCTTTGCCACTTTTAATTACCTCTTGGTGAGTGTGGTCATTTTTCAGGGCTCCATGGAACTTTGTTCTAGGCTTCTCTGATGTAAGTAAGGGGTCCCTGCTGTGAATATGGGATCCCATAGTCTCTATTTTTTATTATTTCTATTATGATTTCTTATTTAGTACCAGCTTCCTTCAAGACTCTTGGGTCCCTTGAGAGCAGAAGCCAAATTTTGTTTGCTGTTGTGTCCTGGCACACAGATACACTGGAAAAGTACTGAGTGAGGGTAAATATGTTGTGGAAACATGAGAAGCAATTCCCTATACCTTTAAACTTTGGTTACTTTTGATCTTCATCTAGATCATTCTAATGTGGACTCTAGTGTTCTCTAGGTACTGAGACTGACATTAAGATGAGATGCTTTTGCTTGGTCTGGTGATGCATCCATCTTTCATCACAGTGAGAGGCAGAGGCAGATGGATCTCCAAGTTTGAGGTTAGACTGATGTGTCTACAAAGGGCATTCCAGGCTAGCCAGGGCTATAGAGTGAGACAGTCTCAGAAAAGAAGAAAATGCTTTTGTATTCATTTCCTGGTACTTCCTTGCAACATCAGTGACGAGGAGAGGGTGCTTACCTGTTGGCAGAAGACGGAGAAATAATATTCTTCCGTATACTAACCCAAATGTAAATAGAGAAAGCTTACTGTTGTCTTGTCTCCATGCCTGGCAGGAGTCGGGCGGGGCTAGCTTCAGAAGTTAATGTCATAAAAATGTCTTGGTTTGGGAATTGTTTGTTTTTCCTTTGCTACTAGACTTTCAACCTAGACTTTTAGACGTTATGCAAGCTCCGCCGCTGTCACTACCTCCACCACCTATCAGGTTTTTAGATGAGTGACAGAGCCTTTTACACAATAATGGGAAATCAAGAAATTGCTCTGAATTCTCCCATTTACTTTGTTAGAAAAGTCAGGAAAAATAAAGTGTTTTTCTCCTGTAAGTTAGTTTAAATAATGTATTGTACTTGTGTGTACAAAAATACTGTGGTTACATTAATTTTAATTGTTTTGGTTTAAAGACAAGTTGATAGTACAGAAAGCATGGTGTTGATATCAGAAGATTTGGGATTATTTCTAGTTCTGCATATACTAAATGTGTGACCTCAACTTTTGTGAGCCTTAGTTTTCTAATCTGTAGTTAATACAATTATACTAACACAAAATTATGTGATGATACCTTGAAGAGTATAAGGCTTATGCAAATGGTTTTTATTTATATTAATCACTTTCTATGCAGTGATTCAACATTTTAGCTGATTCTTTTTTGTTTGTTTGTTTTTCGAGACAGGGTTTCTCTGTGTAGCTTTGCACCTTTCCTGGATCTCACTCTGTAGACCAGGTTGGCCTCGAACTCAGAGATCTGCCTGCCTCTACCTCCCGAGTGCTGGGATTAAAGGTGTGCCACCACCGCCCAGCTTTAGCTGATTTTTTAATATTTGGGAAATCTTCCTGAATCGTATACAGTTCTGTTTTATTTCCACAGTACTGAACATTGGGAGAAAACTCTATGAGGGTAAGACAAAAGAAGTCTACGAGTTGTTAGATAATCCAGGAAGAGTCCTCCTGCAGTCCAAGGACCAGATTACAGCAGGAAATGCAGCTAGAAAGAACCACCTGGAAGGCAAAGCCGCGATCTCCAACAAGATTACCAGCTGTATTTTTCAGTTGTTAAAGGATGCCGGTGAGTGCCTCCTGTGTGTGTCTTTCATATACATCAGTTTTCAGGGGAGAAATTATTTGGATTAAGAACACGTTATACTTACCCGTGTATTTTATTACATCAAATGCAGGTATCTCTGGGTGTTAACCTGTTTGGGAATGCCTCACAGGCTAAGTTGCACATACTAAAATCAAGGCAAGAGCTTTTAAGGTTCACTGTTAACAGTTTACTGGTTTGGAAGTAATGGTGTTTAAGGTCAAAGAAACCTTAAGCTGGGGATAGCTCAGTGATAGAGTACTTGCTTAGCCTGCACAAAGACTGACGTTCAATCTCCAAAATTCCCACAGTCTTAGTTACTTTTCTGTTACCATGACTGAGGCAACTTATAAAAGAAAGTATTATTTTGGGGCTTACAGTTCCAGGGAGTAGAGTCCATGACCATGATGGGGGGTGGGGGTGGCAGGCAGGCCAGGCCAGGCAGGGCACTGGAGCAATAGCTGAGAGCTTACACCACAAATAGGAGGCAGAGAAAGCTAACTGAGAATAGCTTGGGCTTTTGAAACATCAAAGCCATGACAACCTCATCCAACAAGGCCACACCTAATCCTAAACAGTTCCACCAACTGGGGACCAACCATTCAAACCCACCTCCCACAAAGAAAAAAGAATTTAAGAAACGAACAGTTTCCTACAGTCATCAGTCAAGGAAACCACTGGTGTAATTTCCCTCTGCCGGGCAATCTTTAGCCTTAGGAAATTTAACTCTAAAAGAAGCCTTCCTGGTATTAGCAACATCAGGTCGTGACTGGAGTGGACTCCCTGGAATGCTGCGCAGTTGCTTCTTTGTTCTGCCTGCTGTAGACAGTGCAGAATTGTAGGTCCCTCTTCTGCCTGTAAACACTGAGTGGTGTTTCCTGTAGTCCTTGAAAGTGGCCAAGGGAGATAGATAATCTGATTCCAGAGAAAGCCTTTCCTGAGGCTGTTCTCCAAATACCTGGAATGTGTATGTCCAGAGAGTGATCAGTCTACACTGTTAGCCCTTCTTAGGGAAAAGTCAATTAGGAAAACTATGAAGGCACACATGATTTTCATAACAGAAGACAGCTGATATATAACAAGCCAAGTAACACCAAAAACTCCTTGGGATTTGGCTTCCTCTGGAGGAATTTCCTGATTCCTCCAGGTAGTGACTTTGCCATAACCAGCTGAGTTCTTATGATAAATTCCTGCAGCCCGCAGCAGGTGAGGATGCTAGGAGCCACACCCAGCTCTGCAAAAGCAATAAATGCTCTCAACTGCAGATCTGCCTCTCTAGTGCATGATGTATTTAAACTATTATCAGAGAGGTTATTAGTTTCCAAAGTCACGGGTTCCATTCCAAACAGCTCTTTGGCTTAGCTTTTCAGTTATAGTCAAAGAGAAGAGAATGGAAGAACACGTGATGGATGCTTTCTCAAGGATATTTAACATTAAAAGAAAAGCTATCTTCAGGATTTAGGGCTGTTCTGATTGATACTGAACTGTAAAACATGAGAATTCTGTAGTCAGGTTAGCTTTAGAGGTAACACCACTCGGATAATTTATGTGCTTTCTAGTTAGATAGTCGGTGGTGTGGAGGGGAGAGACTTGGTGTCTTTAGAATACACTGACTAGCTGGAGGGTAAAACACTCTGAACTTGGCTTTAGACCTGGTGTATGGTTTGCCATGTGATATGAAAATGAAACTGTCTGCTGTTTTGATAACTAATAGGAAAACATTTTATTATTTTCATTTTAATTATGTATGTCTGTGTGGGGGATTGTGCATTTGAGTGCAGCTGCCGTAAAAGGCCAGAGATGTTGGATACCCTGGAGGTGGTTATAAGGGTCATGGGTGCCTGGAACCATGGTCTTCTAGGACAGCAGTAAGCATTCTTAACCGCTGAGCCATCTCTCTAATCCCATGGTGGAGGGTTTTTGATGGGTGCTCTGAGATGGCTAAGCAGGTAGAGCACTTGCTGTGTAAGCCTAACTTGTCAGAGTTCTACCCCCAGAAACCATGTACAGAGGGGAGAGCTGACTCTGCAATGTCTCCACGCACACGCACATGCACCCACATACATATACGTGCATCAGAATAAATTGAAAGAGGAAAGAAAATTTAAGGATGGGAACTTTATTCTTTCGGGTCTTACTTACCTTTAAAGAAAAATTTATTGCTTTTCCCCCCTTTTATCAATATGTAGGTATCAAAACCGCTTTCACCAAGAAACATGGGGAGACTGCTTTCATTGCACCCCAGTGTGAAATGATTCCAATTGAATGGGTGTGCCGAAGAATAGCAACTGGATCTTTTCTCAAAAGGAATCCTGGTGTAAAGGAGGGGTATAAGTTTTACCCACCAAAGGTGGAGATGTTCTTCAAGGTGATTGCTTTTGTGGCTTTAATTACAAACTCAAAATGTTAAACATTATTGAAACAGCTGGTACTGCATATGCCATACTAGAAATTCATGTTGATAATAAATATGCTTACATTAGCAATGATAAGTCAGGTTTTGGAGGGGGGAATCTGTGAAAATGATTTGACTTTTTTTTTGTTTTTTTTTTGTTTTTTTTTGTTTTTTTCAAGACAGGGTTTCTCTGTGTAGCTTTGCGCCTTTCCTGGAGCTCACTTGGTAGCCCAGGCTGGCCTCGAACTCACAGAGATCCGCCTGGCTCTGCCTCCCGAGTGCTGGGATTAAAGGCGTGCGCCACCAACGCCCGGCTGATTTGACATTTTTAAAAAGATTTAGTTGAGTGGTGAGCCTTGTGATACACACCTGTATTCCTGCCTGGTAAGCAAGGAATGAAGGCAGGAGCTGGAGAGAAGACTCCATGGTCAAGGTATCTGCTCTTCCAGAGGACCCTTTTGATCCCAACACTCATGTTGTGGCTCACAGCTACTCAGCTCCAGTCCCAGGGATGTCATAGTCTCTTCTGGAATGCAGGCACACACACATGCAGGCAAAACGTCCATACCTTACTTAGAAATAAAATGTAAAGGAAAGAAGGGACGTAGAAAATTTACTAGTTCAAGCCCAGCCTGGGCCATCTAATGAGACACTGTCCATAAGAATTTTTTTTTGGTTGATTTGTTTTATTGATTTTCGATACAAAGTTTCTCTGTGTGGCCCTGCCTGGCTTTCCTGGAACTCACTCTAGACCAGGCCTTGAACTCAGAGATCCGCCTTCCTCCGCCTTGCAAGTGCTGGGATTTTTATAATTTTAATCATAATAGTAACATGCTATACAATTAACTGCTTAAAATGCAAATACATTTATACACATAAAAATTGCTTTACAGGGAGAGGGTAAATTTGGCTTGAGTATTTCATTACCTAGAATAAGTTGCTTATCTAAATAACTTAAAAGAACTATTAAAAGTCAACAAACGAGGGACTGGAGAGATGGTTCTTAAGGCTCAAGTCCCAGTGCCTATACGGCTGCTCACATCTGCCTGCAACTACTTCCAGCATGTCTGCTTCCCTCTTCTGGCCTCCACGGGCACCAGGCACGCATACGGTGTACAAATGGCGTGTTATGTGCGAGCGAAGTGCACATAATAGGTAGTCAAACTAAGGCCTGAATGGTGGTTCAGCACCTGCTACTCTTCCAGAGAACCAGAATTTGGTCTCATCTCCACACATGGAGCACAATACACAAATGAAAATGAAAGTTTTTAAGTAGATAAGTAAAAAAAATTACTTGAATCATAGGGTATTCTGGGAGAAAATTAGATTGAAAAAAGAGCAATTTTTTTTTTCAAGATACAGTTTCTGTGAAGCCATGGCTGTCCTGGAACTTGATTTGTAGACCAGGATGGCCTCAAACTCAGAGGTCCACCTGCCTCAGTCTCCCGAGTACTGGGATTAAAAGCATACACCACCACTGCCTGGAGAAAATTTCAATTCTTAGGAACACATTCAAGGAAAAAGAGACTTTATTTTTTCTGGAAAGTTCAAAATTCGAGGTTTAAATTAACTTTGTTTTATTCTCAGGATGATGCCAATAATGACCCACAGTGGTCTGAAGAACAACTCATTGCTGCAAAGTTTTGTTTTGCTGGACTTGTTATAGGCCAGACTGAAGTGGACATCATGAGTCATGCTACACAAGCTATTTTTGAAATACTGGAGAAATCGTGGCTGCCCCAGAACT
Source organism: Peromyscus maniculatus bairdii (assembly GCF_049852395.1). Lineage (NCBI taxonomy): Eukaryota > Metazoa > Chordata > Mammalia > Rodentia > Cricetidae > Peromyscus > Peromyscus maniculatus. The sequence goes on from NC_134861.1 coordinate 72,292,597, forward strand.
GTACACTGGTCGATATGAAGGTACTGATAAAATAAGTTGTAAAAATGAAGGCTATAACTAAGAAATGTCTGTAGTAGTGTGTGTTTCTTTCCAATCATTTCCTTTGTGATATACTGCTTCTAGATTGAATTTGGTGTTGATGTAACCACCAAAGAGATTGTTCTTGCTGATGTTATTGATAATGATTCCTGGAGACTCTGGCCATCAGGAGATCGGAGCCAGCAGAAAGACAAACAGGTATGTAGTGCTTTGAGCTTATTGTCTTGTAAGATCAAGCTGTGGTAGTGGTGAGGGGAAAGAGGATGTTAGTCTGATTGATTGTTACGTGTTTGCCTTTAAAAATCATCTCTTGGGGACTGGAGAGGTGGCTCAGAGGTTAAGAGCACTGACTGTTCTTCCAGAGGTCCTGAGTTCAATTCCCAGCAACCACATGGTGGCTCACAACCATCTATAATGAGATCTGGTGCCCTCTTCTGGCCTGCATACATAATAAATAAATAAATCTTAAAAAAAAAAAAATCATCTCTTTGCTGGAGATATAGCACAATGGCGGGGTACTTGCTTAGCACACACAAGGCCCTGGATTCAACCTTCAGTACCAAAAAGTAAAGGCGAACAGAAACCCCTGTGGTCGTAAGGAAAACTTAACCTACAAAGCAGGTTTTGTGTTTGTCATCTTCAGATTCTTAAACAGTAAAGGATCAAGTGTCCTTGTTTGCCTAATAAGCATCTTCACAATATCAAAACTAAGATATTGTTTTAGTTTAGATCTGTGCACAGATCTGGGGCTGTGCACACCAAGTCTTAGGGGCTTACGTCAGTTACTTGTAGTTGCTAATGAAGAAAGCATTTGACTTTAAATGAAAGGTGAAACTTTACTTTTTCATTGAAAAAAAAACATTTGTACTTCAAGGTGCGTTTTTAGATACATGTCATTATGCATACTTGTCATAAGCAATACTTAAAGATAGGAAGAAAGTGTTTTAAGATAGCAGAGAAAAATGTTTTCTAAACTTTCTTATTTTCTAGTGTTACCGTGACCTTAAGGAGGTAACTCAGGAAGGACTCCAGATGGTAAAGAAAAACTTTGAGTGGGTTGCAGATCGAGTGGAGGTAATTCTTCTCTAGTAAACCTGCAATAAAACATTATGTTTTTTATTTGATGACATCACTGGGCTGAGGAATTAGCTCAGTAGTTGGTAAAGTGTTTGCCTGCTCTGCAGGCGTGAAGACCTGGCTCTGATTCTCCAGCACTCATGTAAAACACCAAAAAAAAAAAATCCCAAGGCAGGAGAACCCCTGGGCCTCAGATGTTGGCCAGCATACTTGACAAGTTCCAGGCCACTGACAGTCCTGTCTCTAGAAGAAAATGAAAGGAAGAAAAAAGTTAGATAAATAGAGAAATATGACTGACAAGATGGCTTAGTGGTTAAATCACTTGCTACACAAGGAAAAAGCTGAATCCACAAAGTTCTCTGACATCCACATTTGTGTGGACACACATACACAAAAATAAATTGAAAATTTGTAAATTAAAGAGAAAATTGGATGGTGCCTGAAGAACTTCTAAAGTTGTCTGCTGGACTCCACACGTTTATACATAGCAAAAACAAAAAAGTATTTCAAGCCAGGTGCATGCTGACAGTCTCAGCTATTTTGTGGGCCAAGACATGAAGACTTTAAAGTTCCAGGCCAGTGTGGGCAACCTGAGTAGGTGAAACTGTGCAGGTGGTTGTAAACGGAGGTGGAGTTTGTGTGTCCCAACCACCTGGTCCCAAGTAAACACACAAAAGCTTACATTAATTACAAAATGCTGTCCCGATAGTTCAGGCTTATTACTAACTAGCTCTTACATTTAAATTAGCCCATTTCTAATAATCTATATGTATTGCCGTGTGGTCCGTGGCCTTCCTGGTCCTCTGGCATCCCTCTCAACTCTGCCCTTCTTCATCTGAGTCCTCAGTTGGATTGTCCCGCCTAACTATCTTGCCTTGCTATAGGCCACACAGCTTTATTATTAACCAGTGAGAGTAATACATATTCACAGTGTACAGAAGGATCATCCCATGGCAGGTGGTGGTGGGGTGAGGGGTGTTTTGTATGTTTTTTCAGTGACATTGAAAGAAAAGAACACGTTTAGAAATGACCGAAGCCATGCTACCTTACCAAAGCAATGCTGTTAAGTTCATCATCCCGTTCTCAGATTCTGGTGTGGAAACCTAGTTTCCACCTGTTTCTAACCCCTGTGAGTCACTTGAATTTTTATGGTATTACCACTATGAATCCATGAACGTTGAATGGGATTCATTATGAGTCAGAATCACTTTTTAGAAGATTATTTCCAATTTATGTATTATGTATATAGAGAGTTCAAAGCAGCCAGCTAACAAATTTATAACCTAACCCAATTTGGTTGATTATGCCTTAAAAGGTTCAACAGAATATGCTAAAATACTTTGTTATTCTCTAAATAGTAATATGCTTATTGTCCTCTTCATTAATTAGTAAACATAATTTGTCTTGTAAAAACTCTTATCTGTTGGCAGGCAGGTAAGGTGGTACACACCTGTGATTCTCGGACCCAGAACGCAGTAGGATGTAAGTTTGAAGCAAGCCTGAGCTACGTAGCCGGTCCTTATCTAAATTTAAAAGATTATATAAAAAGATTTATAATATCTTAATTATGAAAACTTGCATATAGAGGTTTGGGATGTGTTTTATTTTTTTGAGACAGGACCTCCCTTTGTAGTCCAGGATGGCCTCCAACTCCCAGGGATTCACCTGCCTCTGCCTCTTTGGTGTTGGCATTAAAGGTGTGTACCACTGTGCCTACGATTTTTATTATTATTTTAATGATCTTGTTCTGCTTAATTTTGGTCTGTTCAGGAAGAAATGTCAACTGTGCATGGTAGCACACACTTTTAGTCCTAGCACTTGGAAGGGAGATAGGGCATATCTCTGAGGTTGAGACCAGCCTGTTCTACATAGTGAGATTTGTCTCCGAAAACAAAACAAAAAAATCCTTGTGCTGAGGATGTAGCTCAGGTTACAAGTGCTTGCCTAGCATGCATGAAGCCGCAGGTTTGAATCCAGGACTGCATAAAACCAAATGTGATGGTAGACACCTGTGATCCAGCACCCGGGAGAGTCAGAAGGTGAAGATAATCCTCAGTTACCTGTGAGTCCCAGGTCAACCAGGGCTACACAGGACCTCAAAAAGGAAGGGAAGGGACGAGGAAATGAAAGAAGTGAAGGAAAAAACAGAAAAACCAGCTGTCTGGGTATTTGGGAGGGAAAGAGGCAAGAATGGAGTGTCAGGAATTGGAGGTCGTCTTCAGCTATGGAACGCCCTGACTCGACACCCCTACACACACACACACACACACACACACACACACCCCTACACACACACACACACACACACACACACACACACACACACACAGAGGAAGGAAAAGAAAAAGTACTCTGTTACACTGACTGCTGTGGTACCCATTTTTGTCTTTTTCATACCCCTGTGTTTCTTCTCCAGTTGCTTCTGAAGTCTGACAGTCAGTGCAGGGTCGTAGTGCTGATGGGTTCAACTTCAGACCTTGGGCACTGTGAGAAAATTAAGAAGGCCTGTGGAAATTTTGGGATTCCATGTGAACTTCGAGTAACATCTGCCCATAAAGGACCAGATGAAACTTTAAGGATTAAAGCAGAATATGAAGGTAAACTTTATAAATAACTAGAGAATGTCAGCTATTTCTGATTTTGGTAAAAGATTTTAAAATACGTATTTTTTTTGAATAATAATGTTTAAAAGAGCCTTTCCATATTTCCAAGGAAAATCATGGGCACACCTATACTTTTACACTTCTCTCCAGGGATGCATTAAGAACTGTGAAAGAACAAGGGAAAAGAACTTAATGCAGGCGTGGTGGGGCTGGAAAGATGCCTCAGTTGAATTCCCTGCACCCACATCAGGCAGCTCAGAACTACCTGCAACTCCAGTTCCAGGGGATCTGACATCCTATGGCCTCTTTGGGCACCTGCATGCATGTGGCACATACAAACTCATGCAGGCACACATACTTACATATATATTTTTTAATCTTTTTTGTTTAAAGATTAAAAATGGCTCATTGATTAAGAGCACTCACAGCCATCGGTAGCTCCAGTCCTGGGATCCATTGCCCTCATTTGGCCTCCAAGGACTCTGCACACATGTGCATAGACTTGGAGACAAAACAGTCATACGTGTAAAATAAAAATTGCAAGCAAAACCTTTTTGGAAAGTACAAGCATGAAAGAAAACATGCTACACCTGTAAGGACACACGGTCTCCTTGTCTAATTAGCAATGCCCCTTGAGCATTGTTTCTGTGTGTTCCAAAAGAAAAGCCTCCTACCTGGTGGTGGGAGGCCTAAGGCTGAAGCAACAGAGCCTCTCTGGTATCTTGTCAGCTTTCTTGGAAGGAAAGAAGAAACAAAGCTATAGTTTCAGGAGGCAGTACATTAAATAAATAATACACTATCATTGATCTAAAATATTGAAATCTGTATTTATGAGAAAACTTTTCTTAACTGGAAGAAATGTTGTATGATTCTTTCAGTCATTACTACAGAAGTATAGTTACTGGGAGGAGGGCTTCTGGTCCTTTTAATAAGTTAATGAAGGTTTGGATTCTTTCTCCAGAAAGGCGGGCTAAGTTGTAGCACAGCTCAGTTGGTAGAGTGCTTTCTTAGCATGCAAGAAATTCAGGATTTGGGCTGGATAGGTGGCTCAGCGGTTAAGAGGTCCGGAGTTCAATCCCCAGCAGCCATACGGTGGCTCACAACCATCTATAATGAGATCTAGTGCCCTCTTCTGGCATGTAGAAAGAGCACTGTATGTGTAATAAATAAATCTTTTTAAATAAAAGGAAATTCAGGATTCAATGTCCAGCACCACATAAAACCAGGAACAGGTATCAGACCTATAATCATAACAGCTGAGAAGGTCAGGATTGCTGTAATTCAAGCTGAGCCTGGGCTAGAGTAAGACCCTATGTTAAATATATCGACTTCTTAAAGTTTGAAATTTGCATATACACTTCGTTGTTGGTTGTCGGTACTGGAAGTGATTGGGCCTGTAGTCTCAAGCACCCTAAGCACTTTAACTGTGGGTGCTTTACTCCATGGACCCAGCACCGAGACACTGAGTATTCACTATTAAATGAGTGTCTGGCACCCTGTTGAAGGACAACTCAACATGGAAGATAGCTGGTGAGGTTCTCCATGCTGCTGAGGGTAAGCAGCAATAGCAGAAGGAAGCTGTGAGCCAGCCATTCCCTCACCAGCTTCACGACATTCCCTTTATACTATAGATCTCAAAAATGGACAGATACTCGACCTAGGCTATTGTTTACTGTACAGTTCGGTGGCAAGGTGAACCTTAATTTTGAATATATGTATGCAAGCATCTTTTAGATACTTTTTCCATAGCAGGCTACTAAAAGATGAAGCTCATTTTTTCTTTTACGTTCATTTTTATTATATAGGTGCATGCAGATTCATGTACCATGGAGCATGCATGGAGGTTAGAGAACAGCATGCGTGAGTCAGTCAGTTCTCCTAGTATAGGGGTTCCAGAGGTCCAGCATAGGTCGTCAGGTTTAGCAGCAAAGTCCCCCTTCCCCACAAAGCCACATCTCCTGCCCAGCATTGTTTTGTTCCTGCTGTTACTGTCAACAAAACCAAAGGACCTGATTGTTTTGTCATTTCCCCAGGGGATGGCATACCTACTGTATTTGTCGCAGTGGCAGGCAGAAGCAATGGTTTGGGCCCAGTGATGTCTGGTAATACTGCATATCCAGTTATCAGCTGTCCCCCCATCACACCCGACTGGGGTGCTCAGGATGTCTGGTCATCTCTTCGATTGCCCAGTGGTAAGACCTTGAAAATTTTCAGTACTGCCTTTATACCTAAAATTTCAAGATGCAATCTCAGTGTCTCTACCTAGTCTCATATATTAATATTTGATTATACTTCTTAGCCATAGCCTACTAATTTTAAATCAGATTTTATATTATTCTATATTTATATGCTTAATGTGCATTTAAGAAATAAGGGCTTGGACTTATTATCATCTTTTTATTTATTTTTAAGCTAACAACTCATTTTTCTGTCTTTTTCTTTCTGAACCAATAGGTCTTAGCTGTTCAACTATACTTTCTCCAGAAGGATCTGCCCAGTTTGCTGCTCAGATATTTGGGTTAAACAACCATTTGGTGTGGGCCAAACTTCGAGCCAGCATACTGAACACGTGGATATCTTTAAAGCAAGCTGACAAGAAAATCAGAGAATGCAATTTGTAAAAGTAATTTCTAGGAGAAAAGTTACACATTCCCAGTTTGGATTAAAAAGAAATGAATTCAAGCAAAATGATTTCACATCAGTTTACTAGTGAACAAATGCACCTAGATGTATGAGTTGACAGATTGTCACTGAGTATTTGTTACTGATATTTTCTAGCTCTGAATAGTGATGTATCCCTGTAACCTCATTACACCAGAGGCTGAGGCAGAAGATCTACATGTTGAGATCCTATAAAAAAAAACAAAACACTATAGTTAGTAAAATTGGTATGGCATATTAAATTATATACCACCTACCATATAGCCATTGTTGGGCAGTCATGTAACATTAGCAAAGAAATGTCACTGATGGGCTGGAGCTGTGGCTCTCTTGCAGAGGAACTGAGTTTGTTCTCAATATCCATGTGGAACAGCTCACAATCACCTGTTACTTCTAATTATGATTTCTAAATGCTAGTAATCACTTTTGGTAAATCAGTAGTTGCTACTTGATCTTCTACAGTTCATGATTTGAAAATTAAAATATTTGTATTGTTTACGCTAATAACGATATTCTTGTCACTGCATGGTCTGTACATTGTAGGTCATTATCTAAGCAAGTGCACAGCTACAGGAGCCTCCAGCTAAGTCTGTGCTTTCTTGGGTTTGTTTTTCCAGTGGTTTTCCATGGGTGAAACCTTACCCATGGTTTGCTTGGGGCTTTTGTTTTTAAAGGAATTGAGAGCAGGGGTAGAAGAAGCACATGGAACGGAAGTGGTGCAGAGGGCTCTTTCCTGAGGTTTGGGGTATCAGGACAGTTATCCATGGACAAAGGCAGTCACCTTGCCATTCCAATAAAAGATGAGTAAGCACTGCTTAGCTGTTTAGCTAGGTTTGGTAGGTGCTTCTGTGGGTCATAAACTTTATTTTCTGTAAAATGTTTTAGCCACACCTGCAGTCACCCTCCTACCAACCGCCTTTTTCAGAATTGGATTGTAGATGTAACCAACCGTCTTATTAAATAAGAAACACAGAACCAATGTAAAAGAGAAAGCCAAGAGATCAGAGCTCAGAGCTAAAATCTCACCCTTCCTCCTGCGGTGGTCCTAGCTTTCCGGAAGAGACCTATTTCCCTGTGTCTAAGTCGTTTCATAGTCATTCTGCCTTCTCATTGGTTGTAAACCCAATGACAGTGACTGCCTCGTCACTGTCTGTATGTACAGCCCCCCAGGTCTTAAAGGCGTATGTCTCCAATGCTGGCTGTATCCCTGAACACACAGATCTATGGGGTTAATGGTGTACACCACCACCGCCACACTCTGTCTATGGCTCTCATAGCTCTGACCCCCAGGCAACTTTATTGATTAACATACAATCAAAATCACATTTCAGTACAATTAGAATACCACCACATTGGATCTCCAGTTTGTAATCAGGGAGTGGGTGGGTAGGTGAGGTGATGGGCTAGTTGGTTGGTTTGCTAGTGTATAATCTGGACAGTGGCCCTAGCCAGATTCACTTCTGTAACCTCTGACATTACAGAGAAGACACATTTTGTCCTTCATGAAGCTTAGCTATAGATGCCATCAGTGTTTCCCATCCTTTGCCATGGTCATCACATGCATGTTTAGGGAAGTGGCCTAATCCACTGAGCCAGTTTGGTCTTGTGTTTATTCCTCGCTTCTGCTCTGCTGGCTTCTCTACCTTCAGGACTCTCGATAGCCTTGAACATATTTACTATGCCTAGCTTGAAATTCCGTGCTCCCTTTCAGTGCCAACTACCACACCAGCAAGTTGGCTACAAATATACAAAATCTAGGAAGGGTGGGATTATAGAGAGTTCTTTATATGAATGACCTCTTGTTAAACAGCAGGGAAATCTTTATTGTAGTTTGTCGGAAACCCATAATTCAGTGTTTGGAAATCACTGCATTACATTGTACAGCACAGATTTCCTATGGGTCACTACTCTTTAATCTGAGCAGCCATGTGTTTGCATGTTATTTACATGTCCATTTTTATGAGAAGGGAGTTTAGGCTTACAGAGAAGCTGCCACAGATGAAATTACAAACCCACACTAGTCTGTACGTCTAACCTCTCACCTACTCAGATGCTACCTCTTATGGTCTACTTGCTTGGGCCCTGTAGGGTGTAACGAACCACTCCTTCAGCTAGACATCAAGATAAACTTACTGATCTTTTCACACCCTTTTCTTGGGTATTGGTGCCTTTACTGTAAAGTTCTTAGTGTTAGGTGAACTTAACACTTTAAGCTAAAGCTAGGATGAATGACTCTGAGCTCTGTACTGCTAGACTTCGTATAAATTTAACCATTTGTTTCTGCCTGTCTGTCCCATGGGCACCATCATAAAACCCATAGTGCCTGTAACTTCTACACCTGCTGCTACATTCACTGTCTGCCAAGTTAGAAACTTGATTTCATCCTTGATCTTTAACCTTTCACAACCTTAATTGCCAAGTCTTGTCCATTTTAACTTCTGACTAGGCTTTGAAGTGACACTGTCCTATCTTCTGTACAAATCAGAGTTAAGATTTAACATTTCCCTGATGCCTAGAGGCCCCCATTCTCCCCTGAGCCTTCGATTACCCTAAGACTAATGCAGTCTTCTCATTTTGCAGCATAGATTCTGAAAAGGTTTGGCACTTTAAAAAAAAAAAAAAAAGTGCATAGACTGATCCAGGTGTGGTGGCACATGAAAATCCCAGCACTCTGGAGGCCGAGGCAGGTGGGTCTCTGGTTTCGAGGCCAGCCTGGTCTACACAGAGAAACCTTACCTTGAAAAAAAAATCCATAAATCGTTGGATTTCATAGGTTCCTTAGCTATTTGAAAGCCTGTCTGTGGACAAGAGGTTAAAAGTCATTGGTGTAAGCAAGGCCTGATAATGAAACTCTAATCCCAGCTACTCAAGAGTCTCCCAGGTTCAAGGCCAGCCTAGGCCATGTGAGACGCTCTTTTAGAAAGGGAAAGGTGCTGGAGATATAGTTTAGTGGTAGGGCACTTCTGTGGCATGCACAGGGCCCTGGGAGGAGGAATCGCTTACCACACACACACACACACACACACAAACATTAAAATGCTGGTTATTTGGTCTTCGTCATCCTCAGTTTCCATAAAACATAACCATGGAGGCTATAATCGTTCTCGCTGGATTGTAAACTCTAGAGGAATCTGCATATGTTTCCCTCGCACTCTTCGGTACACCTGACCGAAGCCACTTAAAAGGGTGGGTTTATTTGGGCTCACAGTGTGGAAGGCATGCTGGCAGAAGTCCCTAGTCATCTGCTCTCAGGGTCAGAAAGCAGAAAAGTGTGTGAATGCTTGTGCTCAGCTCACTGTTTTTCACTCTTGTCCATGGCCTGGCTCATGAGGTGGTGCTGCCCATATTCAATGTGAGTCATCCTGGCTCAGTTAAGCATTTCTGGAAACACCCTCACCAACACATCCAACCGTGTGTTTCCATGGTGATTAAAAGTCCTGTCAACTTGGCGGTGAAGATTAACCATCACACAGTTTCTGCTCTGCCTAGGTATCTCCTAGAAATTAGAGAATTGCGTTGTTTTTAAACATTCAGCCAGGCTTACTGTTTGTTCCTTAAATAGCCATAGCCATGTGTTGATGTTGTTCCTGCTCTACCACCCCTTTGTGGAAGACCCCACCTAACTGGCACATGAAAATCATTTTTAAGCATGGATAGACTAGTTAATAGGATCGTCCATTAAGCAGTGGTCATCATCAGTTTTACCACTTGTTTTTAAATTTTTATTTTTAAATATGTATCCATGTGTGGGTATGCGCATGTGAGTATCAATGTCCTCAGACCAGAGTTGCCAGATTTTCCTAGAACTGCAGTTACTTCCTAATGTGGGTGATGGGAATCTTGCAGGTCCTCTGGAAGAACAGTATATTCTCTTAACCAATGAGCAATTTCTCTAGCTCATTAGTTTCTTTTAATATGCAGTATAAGTTCTCAGTATAATTGTTTTGTGTGTCTCAAAGTATGTTTTATTATACTGTACATCAACTTTCGTCATTTCCATGGTTTGTAGAGAAACATTTTTAAGTGTGCAAGTAGTACAGTTTATTAAGTTTGCCCCACACTTTGTCTATGGCCGAGGGTAACCTTGAACTTCTGATCCTCCTACCACTGCTACCTGGTTTATGTGGTGCTGAGGATTGGACCCATGCCTTTGTGAATGCTGGGCAAGCACTCTGCCAACTAACTACATCCCCAGGCCTGGTTTTTAAATTTTTGTTGTAAATCTACTTGGAATTTCTGTTGCTTCAATAAATAACCTAAAATCAAGTGAGTTAATAATATATGTAAACCTGGCAAATGACTATATTACATCTATTTAACACCCTGTATAGAAAATGAAATTCTAACTAACTCACCATGAAAACCACCCTAACTAGATCATCAGCTAGGTTTGTTTCTGAGCTGTGGTCCAGACTGCCATTATTTAGCATGGGAATCCCTAGAGCAGGTTAACCTGTGGTCCCAGCATATGAAAGGCAGTTCAGGCTGATGTGGGGCTAAATAGCACTTGTCTCATGGTATAGTTAGTGTAAAATAGTATGTGTGGAAGCTTCTCAGGGATCATGAGTGGCCAAGTTTATTCATGTACTTTACAAGCTTCTCAACCTCTGTAGCTGTCAAGTTAATTACAAGTCTTCATGTACGTGCACCATTGCTTCTCTTTCCCTGGAGACCTCCCACAAGGTCCTGAGGATGCAAAGATGAGCAAAGCTGGATTTCTGCCCTTACTAAGTCTTTGCTAAACAGTCCTTTGTAGTGTTTGGAAATTTTGCTGTGTGTTTGGGGGGGAGGGGGGGCGGAGGGGGGTGTTTGTTTGGTTTTGGTTGATTTTGGGGGGGATCACCCACCCCTGTGGAAGGGATTGAACTCGGGGCCATGTGTGCTAGGCAAACAACTACCGGTGAATTAGAGCTTCAGTACTTTAAATGATCCTAATATGGAACAGTGACAAGGTACTTTTGATAGGCTTTGCTCTCCAAAGAAAAAATACAGAGAACAAAAGGGGATTAATGTCTCCTTTCATTCTCGATCATCAGTTTTTCCATAAAACTTATCGCCACCTAGTAGTATATTTTTTGTTTATTGTCTATCACTTCCAACTAGGAAGTACATAACCCAAGTACACTAGACATTTTGTTTCACTCTCAGCAACTGTAAAGTTCTAGCACAGGCAGGTATGTGGCACTGAAATACTGAATGAGAAAAGTGCATATTCCCAAAGATGGGGACACAGAGCTAGTGTCTGTCCAGCAGCTGTCCTCCAAAGATCCCTTTCACACTGTTGGAAGGTGGTGGGAGTTTTAGAAGTGGGGACCTAGTCAGGGTGTGCTCTTAAAGGGGACGTTTGGACTGGGACTCCTCCAGCTTCTTGCTTCCCAGTAATCATTATGTGAGCAGCTTTGGGTGACAACCACAGGCTTCCCACCATGATGCTCTTCCTGGCCAAGGTTCCAAAAACAACAAAGCCGTGGGCTGAAATTTGTGAAATCATGATCCAAGATATTCTTTTCTCAAATACAACATGATGTATTAAGCTGAGTGCAGGCACCGTATGACCACTGGCTAGACAGTTTCAGTCTTTGACTCAGACAAGAAATAAGTAAATAGTGGTTTAAAACCTGAGTAACAGCCTGGCAGTGGTGGCGTACACGTTTAATCCCAGGCAGAGGGAAGTAGGTCTTTATGAGTTCAATCCCTGTTTGGTTTACAAATCGAGTTCCAGGGCAGTCAGAGCTGTTACACAGAGAAACCCTGTCTCGAGAAAAAAACCAAAAAGCTGAGTAACAACCGCCATTGGGAGAACCTGGAGTTGACTGGGAAGTGAAGGGAGGTTTAGCATAGGTCTCCTAGGTACATAAAAAGCCGTGATAGTAAACAAAGTAAGGCCTCTGGCCTCAGGACTGTAAGAGTGAGATAGGACTTGAAGGATCAGTGCTCAATACAGTCTTGGACCGAGCGTGTAGCTGATGGTAAGAGCATTTACTTTATGGGACTGCTCTCCAGCGCCACACAAGGAAGTTGACCCTCTGAACCAGCATGTAGACTGGACACATGAACAAGTTTCTTTAAAGAAATACTTGAAGGAAGCCCTCCAAGAAGTAATTTACTATGTGGCATCTCCATGAGTTGTAGAATCCAGTCCAGAACGTGGGCAGTCTCACCCGGTTGGGCTCCAGCCCTCTGCTCCTGAACTGGATCTTAAAAACCGACAATTTCGCCGGGCGGTGGTGGCGCACGCCTTTAATCCCAGCACTCGGGAGGCAGAGCCAGGCGGATCTCCGTGAGTTCGAGGCCAGCCTGGGCTACCAAGTGAGTTCCAGGAAAGGCGCAAAGCTACACAGAGAAACCCTGTCTCGAAAAACCAAAAAAACAAAACAAAACAAAACAAAACAAACAAAAAAAACCCCTGACGATCTCTGTGTGCCCCTTATGAATCCGACGCCCGCTTCCTCCAGCCGCCTTTTTCATCGGGAGTAGGAGTGACAGCCACTAGGTAAACAAATTTCTTGCCGCGAGACCCTAAGAAGACCGGCTTCCGACGCCAGCTCTTGGACCCACACGCTCGCGACTCGCGGTCTCCTAGCAACCGCCAACTTCCTCCTCCGCCCGGCCAACCTCGAGATCCTCTTCCGGGGCAGAGGTCGCCCCTCTCCTCCCACCCCCTCGTCTCCTCCAAGATGGCGAGCGGCGGCGGCAGCGGCGGCGGCGGGGTGTCGGTGCCCGCGCTGTGGAGTGAGGTGAACCGTTACGGCCAGAACGGCGACTTCACGCGTGCCCTCAAGACCGTCAACAAGAGTGAGTGTCGCGGCGGCCGGGGCCGTCCGGGGGACGCGCCGCCCGGGCCCCGCGCGCGGCCCCTCGGCTCAGCGCCGTGGGGACCGCCGCGTCCCCCGGCGCAGCCCCCGAGCCCGGCCGGGGACCGGTCCCAGCCCGGCGGCCACCGGCGGACGGCCCGAGCCCGGCTGCTTAGGGCCACGTGGACTTCCCTCCGTGCCCGCGGGATCCGACGCGAGGGGGAGGGGGGCCTTAAAGAGCCCGCGGCGCCCGGAACCGCTTCCAAAGTGCTCTTGATCCCCTATCCTCCTCTGCCGGATTTTTGCGGGGGTGTCCGATGGACTCTTCTTCTTCTTGAGGGAAGTCATCCAGACAGTGTCGTGGAGGAGACGTGTTGACTCGGGCTGGGGCAGGAGTAGGGGGCAGGAGAAGGCACCTTCCTGCCTCCATACGTAACATCATCCATGTTGCAGACAAGGTGCACGTTCTAAAGGGGAGAGGTGTGAATGTCCAGCCTAGCATTTCTTCGTTTCCACGTACAGAGTCTGCCCCGTGGTGTTTAGCCAGAGTGTGTGTGTGTGTATGTGTCCCCGCGTGAGTGCGACATTTGAAATAGCATAGGAAGAAAAGTTTGTGTTTTTACCCCCATAAGTGATCATTTCTAATTGCATTGTCTTCAGTGTGAGATTCCATACGTTGTTATTCTCCACTACATGTCTGTAATGTGGCCGTGCCATATTCTGTTCAGTAGATGCACTTGACGTGTGTTAGGCTTGGTAGTGTAACTGCCAAGCGGTTTAGCTGGGCAAAGCCATAGTTATGTAAAGGGCTTAGCAGTACCATACACTTGGCCACTTTGGGTTTTTTGAGTTACTATGAAGATAGTGATGGTGACCACAGTGCATTGAGGGACATAGCTGTGGATTAGAATGCTTGATTCCCAAACTTACTTGAGTTAAAGGTAGCCCTTAACTGGGCCTCCAACCAGTACATAGTAGCAATGTAACACTCTGCAGCAATACTTGAGTGAGCCAAGAGTGCCACTTCAGCAGTAAATATTAATTTCTAGAAATCCCTTTGACTCCTAAACTGAGAATACAACTCCCGTAGTTGACCAGGAGCAAAGGCAACTATGATCCTAGTCATTTTGACACTGACCTGCATTGAACCTTGACCACCTGAGTTATTTATACGTCTCTTTGATCTCCTTATGGGAAAGGGAAATTTTGAGTATTTCTTTGGAACATTTCCACAAGATAAATGGTGTCTGCGTTGTGCTTTTGGTTTTGCAATGCTGGAAATTGGACTTAGGGCCTCACATTTGTTAGGCAAGCTATATTGCCATTTTTATTTAGTAAAAATGAGGGAAAGGCGTGGATTTAAAAATGACTTTCCTAAAATTGTTCTCTAGTATTGCAGATTAACAAGGATGATGTCACCGCCCTGCACTGTAAAGTTGTTTGCCTTATCCAGAATGGAAGTTTCAAAGAAGCCTTGAATGTCATCAATACTCACACCAAAGTGTTAGCCAAGTAAGTGAACCATTAGTTGTACAGTTATTAGAAATACTTTTGTTAACAGAGTTGTGCAACCTCTCCCATTGTTTTCTTGCACTGGCCACTTACTTTTGACCTCCTTTCTTTTCCCTCTTTTTTTGTTCTCTTTGGTTTTGGTTTTGGTTTTGGTTTTGTCATCGGTCCTTCTAAATTTGGAAGGAGCAGTAGTAACCTTTGTTCTGTTCTGCTGTGCTGTTGGAAGCATTTCGTAGGTTTTTTTGGTTTGGGGTTTTCTGTTTGTTTGTCTGTTTCTTGTTTTTCTGGGTTTTCATTGTTTTGTATTTGCATGTTTGTTTGTTCTGGATCTAAGCCGAGCTAGCCTGGAACACACAATGTAGCCCAAGCTGGTCTCAAACTTACAACCTCCTGTTTGAACCTCCTGATGATGGAGTTACAGGTAAATGCCACAGTCCCCAGCTGTCTTTCTTTTGACCTGCTAAGAAGGAACAAACCGTATAGGAATGCAGGACATAAATGTGAAAAGAGCCAGATATACAACTTACGCTTGTCATCCTGCACTCAGGAAGCTGAGGCAAAAATCTAGTTTGAGGCCATCTTGGGCTGTATACTAAGACCCTGTTTCCAATGGTGGGGTTTGGGGAAGGGGGCAAGTAATAGTTCATGGTGGGAGGAGAGAGGGAGAAAACAGTCGTCTATCTATCAAATAGATATGTAATTTAGAGTATAAAAACATCTAAATCGATAGAAGGCTTTAAGATGATGGGGCAGCCTTAGCTTGACCTCATTTCACAGAGCATGAACTTCCTGAATGGTTACTTTTTTGCATTTGCTTTGATAAATTTTTTCTGAGGGGGAGACTTTTGGTTGAAACTTCAAAATGAACTTTAGATATCATATTAGTGTAGGTGAGCTTTTTAAATCTGGGTATTTAAATGCTGCTTGTTTGCTTGTATCTTTACCAGTTACTTAATTGTAAATACAATATTTTACTTGTAATTATTTTTTTTCTTTGATAATTATTTGGTTCGTGAACCAAAACAGAAGCATCATATAGCTTATTTTATTAGGTAGATTTAAGAAGCTTTTTTCTTTGGAGACAGCGTCTCATGTCTCCCAGACTGGCCTCAAGCTCCTGAGGTAGCTGAGGAAGAGTTTAGGTTTCTGATCTCAACCTGTACTTCCCAGTGCTAAGATAACAGGCATGGACCACCACATCCAGCCATGAAGTGCTGGGCATAGAACCCAGGGCTTTGTATATCCTAGGCAAGAACTCTTACCAACTGAATGTCAAGGTGTACCATTTGAGTATTTGTATTGTCTTTGTATCTAAGGCAGTTGTGTATTTAGCTAGTCCATGATTGACTTCTTTAATACTTGTTTCAAAATACCAGTAGTTTTTTTTTAATATTCATAGAAAGAAGAGTAGATGAGGAAATAGATGTAGTACTTTGTGCCACTTTAAGAGTCTCTGTGATTTGGGAAGCGAGTCACAAGCTTTGCTGTGACTATTGAATAGATTAACATGTATCAGGTGCTTAGAGCAGTGGTTCTCAACCTTCCTAATGCCTCGACCCGACCATTTAATACAGTTCCTCATGTTTGGTGACCCCAACCATAAAGTTATTTTCATTGCTACCTCAGAACTGTAATATTGCTACTGTTATGAATTGTAATACATGTTTTCTGATGGTCTTTGGGGGTTGAAACCTAGAAATTGGGAATCATTGACTTAATGTAATACAGAATGTTATATTATTAGATAATAATCACATGCTGTTTTGTTTTGTTTTTTTTTTTCTTCAGTAACTCTCTCTCCTTTGAGAAGGCATATTGCGAGTACAGGCTGAACAGAATTGAAAATGCCTTGAAGACAATAGAAAGTGCCAACCAGCAGACAGACAAACTAAAGGAGCTTTATGGACAAGTGGTAATTACTGCTTTAAATACCTGTTGACAGTCACCCCAAGTAGGCATGGCCTTCCCCATAACATGGAGCAGGGATGGGGAAATCAGCCCATCCTGAGATGCTCGACAAAGTTAGCCACCAAACCAGTCTTGAGGTTTGAGTGTATTCCATGTTCTTGCTCTTCACTGGAAGAGTTGTGTGTCTAGTATTCTGTAAGCTAAGACTTCTTCAGGGTTATTGTATGAAATGTGACTTCTGGTTAGAACGATAAAGGCCAGTGAGCTATGTACATATGTGAAACAGTATTTCTAGTATTAACTAGTATTCTAGGTTTCTCTCTCTCTCCCTCTCTCTTTTTTTTCCCCTCAAGACAGGGTTTCTCTGTGTAGCTTTGCAGCCTCGAACTCACTCTGTAGCTCAGGCTGGCCTTGAACTCTCAGAGATCCGCCTGCCTCTGCCTCACAAGTGCTGGGATTAAAGGCGTGTGCTACCACCCGGCTAGTATTCTAAGTTTAAAATAGGATGATAATGAAGGATAAGAATTTGGGGGACTTTTTCAGTTTTATATATGTGTGTGTTCTGTTTCCATGTATAGTATGTACACCACATTCTTGCTTTGTGCCCATGGAGGTCAGAAGACAGTATCAGATGCCCAGGAACTGGAGTTACAGAGTGGTTGTGAACAACCATGTAGGTGCTAGGAATTGAACCCGGGTCCTTTGCAAGAACAATGAGTACTCTTAACTGCAGAGCAGTCTCTCCAGCCCCTGAAAATATTCTTAAAGGATTTGAGACAAAATGAAGCCTGATCTGAAAGTGCTCTTAATGATGAGAGGACAGAGATGTAAACTAGGTAATTACAGGGTACGGGAACCAGCCTCTGTACACATAGGGGACTAATA
The DNA here is from genome assembly GCF_049852395.1 of Peromyscus maniculatus bairdii. Taxonomy (NCBI): domain Eukaryota; kingdom Metazoa; phylum Chordata; class Mammalia; order Rodentia; family Cricetidae; genus Peromyscus; species Peromyscus maniculatus. The sequence continues at coordinate 72,310,076 of NC_134861.1, forward strand.
GATCCAGAGTGGCAGCTGTTACTACCTCTTTTGTTTGTTTGTTTGTTGTTTATTTTTTGATTTTTCGAGACAGGGTTTCTCTGTGTAGTTTTGGTGCCTGTCCTGGATCTCTCTCTGTAGACCAGGCTGGCCTCGAACTCACAGAGATCCGCCCAGCTCTGCCTCTCGAGTGCTGGGGTGAAAGGCGTGCACCACTACTGCCCAGCCGTTTATTTTGTTTTAAGGCAGTTTATAGCTCTGGCTGACCTGGGACTTGCTGTGTAGTTCAGACTGGCCTGAACTCCCGGAGATCTTCCTGATTCTGCTTCCTGAATGCTGGAATAAAGGCGTGCACCACCACACCCAGCCCAAGAACAGCTTGACTGAAGCAAGACTTATGTTGTATGAACTTGGTACTACTGTCATTATGTGCCATACCTGATTTCTGAGAAACAGAAAGTACAGGGGTGCATATAGTGAATGTCTAGGAAATTTTAAGTCTTTAGTTAGCATTGAGTTTTTCTTCTGTTTACTGGCACTTAGTAATCATTTTGTGTGAGATCATTACAATTCAGGTAACAACATAGATTTCTATAGAAAGCTTTCCTTTTACAGCCTTTAGGCATTTAACTATGATAAAGAACTTGCTTTTCTAAATGTAGCCACACCTACAAATGTGTATTGTAATAAAGATTCACTGCATGTCATATTTTTAAAAATATTAGCTCAGAAAACTAGTTGAAAATAAAAAGATAAAAGGTAAGCCGTTGGCTTGCTCATATTATGTTTCTATGTTCCTTCCTTACTGGTTCCAGAAAGCATTAGTGTGGTCTAAAACCAAGACTGCGTTAGTCAGCTCTGACCTGTGTGCTCTGGCCCTCAGCTGTACCGCCTGGAGCGCTATGACGAGTGCTTGGCCGTCTATAGAGACCTTGTCCGGAACTCCCAGGACGATTATGACGAGGAAAGGAAAACCAACCTTTCTGCAGTTGTCGCAGCTCAGAGCAATTGGGAAAAAGTGGTTCCGGTGAGTGTCCGTCTGCTTCATACAGCCATGAAAGGATTCCCGTTTAGTGCGTGACTGACGTTTTTCTCTCTGGCAGGAGAACTTGGGTCTCCAGGAAGGCACACATGAGCTCTGTTACAATGCTGCCTGCGCGCTGATAGGGCAAGGCCAGCTGAGCCAGGCCATGAAAACCCTACAGAAGGCTGAAGGTTGGCAGTCTCAAGCTCTCTGTAAATCGGTGTGGGTGTATAACTTTAGACAGTCTCTAAAAATTGATTTCATGTTTGTGAAATGATGAAGTGGAAGTTACTGGGACAGTGAGAATTTTCAGAAGTTTGTCTAGCCTATCTCATTGGCCATCTCAATTTCTGAATTGAGAGAATCAAAGTAGTTTCTAAAGTTTAATTTTGAAGAGCAGGTCTTTGAAGGGTTATTGTAAGTACTAGATGTAAATTAGTTGACCTAACAACCAAACAGTATGTAATAAAATGATTCCTGACCCGGTGAAGGACCAGGGAAAGAGCTCAGCGAGCACTTGCCACTAACCTGATGGCCTGCGCTCAGCCCCCGGTCTCCATGTGGTGGAAGGAGAAGACTGACTGCTGCAGGTTGTCCTCGGACCTCCACATGACATGACATGCAAACACATGCACGTGTGTGCACACACACAGAATAAAACTGATCAGTGTAAATATTTATAGTACCACTCCAGGACATTTTAGGCCGTTTAATGTGTTTCCACATGTGTTTCCTGCTTTGAAGCCTCTAATTTAAAAATGGTGCTGGGGTTACAGCTAGGACACTCGAGGCTAGGGGTTCAGTCTCCAGCTCCAAACAGAAAAGAAAGCAGGGAAGGAGGAGAGGAAGGAGAAGGCGTGGGTGATTTGTAGCCCAATTTCAAATTTGGCTCAATGCCATCTATAGCTCCAGGTCTAGGGGATCTGTCACCCTCTTCAGGCCTCCACAGGCACCAAGCACACACATGGTACACTATCTTATCCAGGAAGTCTGCTTCTAGAATTAAAAAATATATATAGTTAGGTAAGATTCACATGTATGTTTACATAAAGATCAATTGGAGGAATGTTTAGGAGAGCAAGTTTATAAACAACGTGACTTTCTATGTTGTCATGGGAGCTGGGGGTGACTAATGTTGTCAGTAAAGGGCTTGCCTGCAATGAGAATCCATTCCCAGTCCAATCCTCACAGAAAAAGCTGCTGGCAGGGCTGGAGAGATGCTGAGCAGTTAAGAGCACTGGCTGCTCTTCCAGAGGACCGAGGTTTGGTTCCTAGCACCCACGTGGTGCCTCACAAGCATATGTAACTCCAGTTCTAGGGAACCAGATGCCTTCCTCTAACCTCCATGCACACGGATGATGCACACACACGTGCTGGCAAAACACACATCTAAAATTAGAAATTTCCAACAAACACACACCTAGGCCTGAGGATGTATCTCAGCTGGTAGACTGCTTGAAATCTGCTCAGAAATTAGTTTTTGCTCTTTGGAACTGTGAAAAGAATAGGAAGTGCCCAGTGATGCTATTTTAAAACCATTTACCCTTTTTCTCCTATAGATCTTTGTCGCCGTTCATTTTCAGAAGATTCTGTAAGTATTCAATAAAACCAAATTTTATACTTGTGACGAATAGTGGGAAGTTTCACTGCAGTGTGTTGACTTTGTGGGATAGATGATACCGTGCATTTGGTTCTTACCTAATCAGATAGTAATTTTCTTTAGGAACTTGTCTTCAGCAACTCTGAGCATTCTCTGTGATTTGTACTGAGACAAGCGTCTTTTCGCACTTGTTCTTCTTTCCTATAATACTTAGATTTAGCATTTCTCTATCAGAAGCAAATGAAATCATACCCACCCAGCCAGTGTTCCTTCACCGGCGTAGTGCTAGGTTAGTAAAATAGAGTGCTGGGCGCTGGGAGGTGGTGGCTCACCCTGTGAAGTGCTTGCTGTGTGTGCTGAAGAGATGACTGGATTTGCCGGGTTCGTGGGCATGGTGCATTGACGGTGGCCTGCACTTTATCCCAGCCCTCCAGAGGTGCAGCCTGCCCTGAGCAGCAGGTTCCAAGCAAGTGAGAGGCCCTGTCTCAGATAGAAAGTGGTGAGATAGAAAGAGGGTGTAAAAGTTGAAAAGCTGCTCCTGCAGAGGATCCAAACACAGTTCCTAGTACTCAGGTCAGGCGGCTTACAACCACCTGTAATTCTAGTTCCAGGGGATCTGACATCCTCTTCTGGCCTTTGCAATACCCCATAAACACAGTATGTACTCCCACTTTTTCAAGTACCCAAGAAACAGCATTCAAGGTTGTACATGTACACATATGTATATGTGCACACACAAATATGTATACACATGCATAAAGAATATAGCCTCCTAGCTTTGAATATTCATTAGGCATGTTCACCAGCCAGTCCTTCAGCATATCAATTACATTAGCTTAATTTGGGGCATCAATTAAGAAAGCCATCTACATCTATTTTTTTTTTTAGGTCTCGGGGATTGAACCAAAGGCCCTCACAAATGCTAGGAAGTATTCTATAACATGCCACGTCTTTTTTGTTGTTGATTTGTTTTTGTTTTGTTTTGTTTGGGTTTTTTTTCAAGATTTATTTTGCTTTTAATTATGTGTGTAAGGACAGGTGTCCAACAAGTCCAGAAGAGAGCTTTGAATTCCCTGGAGATAGAGTTACAGGCAATTGTGAGCTGCCAGATCGGAATGCTGGGTACTGAACCAGGGCCTCTACAAAGAGCAGTGTGTGCTCTTAACACTGAGCCATCCAGTCTTGAGAAGCATTTTTTTAAATGTCTGTTTTGCAAGAAAACAGTTTTTAAGATTTGAGGAGATGTTATCACAAAGACATTACCTTTTTTATAATACATTTAGTGATCACCGCCTTGCATTCCTGCATCTTTGACCATGTTCGTTCAAGAGCTCCTTTCCACTTTCCTTTCAACAGTTCTCTTTCGTGGCAATTCTGAATCTCAGAGCTGATTCTCGGGGAAGAGTCCTGACCTTACATGACTTCATAAAGGTCGTCTATATTTCAAATGTCTGGATCCCTTGGTAAAACTATGTAGATGTTTCTTTTTCTGCTTAGGATGGGGCTGAGGAAGACCCACAGGCAGAACTGGCCATCATTCATGGTCAAATGGCGTATATCCTGCAGCTTCAGGGTCGCACAGAGGAGGCCCTGCAGCTTTACAATCAGATCATCAAACTGAAGTGAGTTGTTAAAAAAATGAAGTGTCCTTTGGGGGATGAGGCTTTTGTTTGTGGCTGTTTAAAGTGTGCTTGGCATTAACTGTTGCTTGTTCACAGGCCAACAGATGTGGCACTACTTGCTGTAATCGCAAATAACATCATTACCATTAATAAGGTATGAACTCTATGGTTTTTCTACATGTGTGTTTTATGCTGAGAACATATTATTCCAACTTTTTTCTAGGATGTGTTCTTTTTTCCATGACAAACAAATTTAGGTGTAACAAAATCATAATGGAGAGTATTTTAACTCATAATATTGGTGTTTTTGCCCTGTTTATTCAGGTAGTAAAACTTTTTTGTAGTTGTAGGCCTTGGATGTTAATAAAATATTTCCTGTCTATGGTAATAATGAAGACTATCCGTGTGCTAGAAATATAAGTAGTTTGGACCTTTAAGTACATGGGTGTTTTTTTACATTCCTTTTCTGTGTCTAAATTTGGGGGGGGTGGCAGTTATGGGAGACAAGGTCTGGGCAGGTGGTTTGACCTACCCACCTGCCCTCTGTAAACCATTACAGGAGTGTAGGTGTACTAACTTAAGAGTGCTATGTTAATCAAAGTAACTACCATGTGGAGCACTGTTTAAACGGAAAAACAGTTCAACTTGAGGTTTGAAATCCAAGTCAGTAGAAAAAGAGAAGCAACTGTTGATTGGTCATGCTGTTCCTTATCTTCGGTGTGTATGAGGCCATTGCCTGGAAGAGTTAGAACATGGATTCAGATACCAGTTTCTGACCCCAAAGGCTGTCCCTTGTACTTCTCTGTACCTCTCCGTCCTGTGATAGAGGGCTCTAGATGGAGGCTAGTGGAATGACTTAGGTTTCCAAACATTGATGCTGACATTGGGTTGAGCGAAATACATGACTTTGAAATGTTTATCAGGATGAATACTTTTTATCAGACATACAATTGTGGAGAAGAGAGTGTATGAAATACTAAATACACATCTCCACCTAAATATAATTTATACGTCGGTCTTTATTCAGTTCACTTTTTTGTTGTTTTGTTTTGTTTTTGGAGTCAGGGTCTCTACATAGCCCTGGTTGTTCCTGTAACTCACTACATAGACCAGGCTGGGCTAAAACTCACAGAGATCCACCTGCCTCTGCTCCTAAGTGCTGGAATTAAAAGCATACACTATCACATCTGGCTTCACATTAATATTTTTTACTTTTTGTTCGAAATACTAGATGTAATAGGTAGTGTTTATGAAGAAAATTAGGTCCTTAATCATTATAGTTTAAAATCTCACCCTGAAAAGCCAGGCATGGTTGTGCGTGCCTGTAATCTCAGGGTTCAGGAAGCTGAGGCAAGAAAATGAGGAGATCAAGGCCAGCCTGGAGTATATGGTGAGATCCTGTCTCAGGTAGGTGGGGAGACAACCCACCTCATCCTGATACCGAAAATAATTATATTTGGTAAAAAGTCTCTGAATTGGCAAATTTAGACAAATCTTAAGGTTTAAAGGTTCAACAACAGCATATGTACATATGAAGAAATATGTATGATTTAGGAGTAAGGGATGAGAAAACAAACAGACATGGTACATAGTAAAAAAAAATTTAAGTTTACATTAAATGATACTAACATGAGAAGTCTTGAAGATAAATTTTTTTTAAAATGTTATGACAAAGTTTAAGAAAAGTCTCAAATTGGCATGCATAAAAAATTGAATTATAAAAACAGTAACTAATACCTGAACACTAACTAGGAAATACCTCCTTTTTTCAGATTCCCAGTCTGTTAAGCCAGGCTGCCCATGAGCTCCAGGGCTCAAGGGTCCTCCTGACAGCTCCTGTCTGTCGGGGACTGCAGAGGCACACCATTGCTTCTGGCTTCAAACTAGTTTGAAGCATCACATTAAGAAAAAGTAGGATTTATTTTTGAGGTTTTTTTTTTTTTATATGTTTTAGAGATTTATTTATTATGTGTACAGTATGCTATCTGCATGTATGCCTGCAGACCAGAGGAGGGCGCCAGATCTCATTACAGATGGTTGTGAGCCACCATGTGGTTGCTGGAAATTGAACTCAGGACCGGAGGGGGGTGGGGCTCAGAGGTTAAGAGCACTGATTGTTCTTCCAGAGGTCCTGAGTACAATTCCCAGCAACCACATGGTGGCTCACAGCCATCTGTAATGAGATCTGGCGCCCTCTTCTGGCCTGCAGGCATACACACATGCAGAACACGATACAAATAAATAAATTTAACATCTGAGCCATGTCTCCAGCCCTATTTTTGAGTTTTAGTCTTTAAATTAGTAGAAGACTTAATTCAAAAGCACGGGTATTTGAGAGTAGTGGCTAAGAATGTGATTGCAAGTAAATGAGTTGCTTTATAAATCACTTTGAAAAAGACACTGTCTTCAGAACGCTTTACAGTTTAGTTGTCTTACTTTCCTAAGAAATTCACGATGTTCTGCCCCTCACCCCCATTGTGAAGTTGAACTCAGAGCCTCAGTGCTAAGGCCATGGTTGCCCTGCAGGAAGTTTCAGAATCGATTCTTCATGGGTCTGCCTAGTTGAGGCCGCTCTTGGGGAAGGAAAATAGTGGCTGTACTACATGCATGCTGTCTGCTGACAGTGGAGTCTAGATGGGATGTCTCTTTCAGAGACTTAGCGATTCCCTTCGGCACAGTTGAAGCAGGATCGTTACCTTCTTGGCTTTTCATTTAAATTATAGACAGCATGGTTTATATACACAGCAGGTGCGTGTCTTTGTAGTCTGAAGTGATGCAGGCATGGTAGTTCACTCCTATAGTCTTAGCACTTGAGGAGCCAAGGCAGGGAACTGCTGTGAAGTTCAGGCTACCCTGGACTAGAGAGTGAGAGACCCTATCTGAAAACCAGAAACTAAAAACAAAAGGTCTCAAAACTAGCATCCAGCATTGGGAAGATAAACAAAAATCTTGTTCTTCCCTAAAGAATCTCACACTGGCCTTTTCATAGCCCTGATAGACTGGGAAAAATGTGTCTGGTAGATATGAATTGCAAAGATTATAAATATATATATATTTATATATATGAGCCCAAAACCAGGGCAGATATGTACACATCTTGTTAGTCTAGGCACTGCAGCCAGTAGATGTAGCCAAGCTTTCTTGTTGTGTTTATTTGAAATAAATGGGTGGAAAGGGAAGGCTTTTGAGAGTCACAAAAGCCAAAGTGGGAGTTTCTGCTAATGGTGGGCAAACTTTTCTTTGTCAGGATCAAAATGTCTTTGACTCCAAGAAGAAAGTGAAATTAACCAATGCAGAAGGAGTAGAGTTCAAGCTTTCAAAGAGACAACTACAAGCCATAGAGTTTAACAAAGCTTTGCTGGCTATGTATACAAACCAGGTAAGCAGTAAGTCTGTTCCCTGGCTGACCTTGTCCTACCTGGGCTTATGAGGTACAACGGGTATTTGTATGATCTCGCTCCGTTTTGTCTTCTTTCCTTCTTTAGTATTAGTAAGTTTTAATAATTGGGATAAACAAGTAATTGACCCACTTCTCTAAGCATATGGACTTAATAACTGTGGAGAGAGTTAGTGCCTTTACGGGAGAGGTGTTGTCATTTCCTGTTTAACTGCTGGTGGCTACATGCCCAGCCCTTCCTTACTTCCATTGCTAGACTTTCTGAATTAAAATGGAATTATTAAAGACATCAGTCAGATCTAAGAGCCAACTTTCATTTTCTATAACACAAATTATAAATGTGAAGGGGTACAGTTCTTTTTTTAAAAAATAAGCATTTGTTATTATTTTTACATTATTATTATTTTATGTTTCTTGCCTGCATGTATGTGTCTGGGCATCACATGTTTGCCTGGTGTTAGATCCCCTAGAACTTGAGTTATGAATGGTTGTAAACCACCATGTGAGTGCTGGGAATCGAACCCAGATCCCCTTAACTGCTAAGTCATCTGTCCAGCCCCCAAGGAGTTCAATTCTTTTTCTGTATCCTAATTAAATTCTAAATTCATACTATAGAGCACAAGATTTTAGTCCAAATATGAAAAGCAGTAATGTTTTTATTATTTAGAGCTGAGTCAGGCTTTCTTGATGTTTCAGCAAGGAATGTATTTCCGTGGCTGTTCTGTAGATTGTGTTGCTTTTGGAAGGAAATTCTGAATTTCATTTACCTAGAATTTAGGTTTCAGAGGATCATTTAGTGGTTCTCATCCTTCCTAATGCAGTGACCCTTTAGTATAGTTCCTCATGTTATGGTGACCCCAACCATAAAATTATTTTCACTGCTACTTCATAGCTGTAATTGTATTACTGTTATAAATCATAATGTAAATGTCCATGTTTTCCAGTAATCCTAGGCCACCCCCATGAAAGGGTCTTTTGACACCCCCCCCAAGGGGTTGTGACCCACAGGTTGAGAACTGCTGATTTAGAACTTGCCTTTTGCTTACTGCTTCTAGGACTCTCTTAAATTCAAGACTAGCCGTCTTGTCCTTATAGTAAAATATGAGGTGGATGCTATAAACTGATGTGCTTAAGCCTACATACTTTTGCACCTACTGTTTTAATTAAAGCTGTTTACCCCATCCCTTTATTTTGGACTGTTTAATGTTTAATTTTATTAATATACTTATTAATAAAAGGGGCATCTTTTAGGCAGAACAATGCCGAAAAATATCTGCCAGCTTGCAGTCCCAGAGTCCTGAGCGTCTCTTGCCTGTGTTAATCCAAGCTGCCCAGCTCTGCCGTGAAAAGCAACATACAAAAGCAATAGAGCTGCTTCAGGTAAAGACACCAAACTTGAACGCTTAGTGAGACGTCGGGTGGGTGAAGCTGCTTCATTGCACTATAGTGTACACGCTTGTGCTTTTCGCCGTAACAGCCCACAAACTCGTAGGTACTGCACCACTGAGTTCCAGCGTCACTTTAGTTGACTTGTAAATTACAACAACTTTTTTATATGTTGAACTTTGTAAATATTTTTATAAACTCCAAAGAATGCTTTTTCTTTTTTTTTTTTTTTTTTTTTTTTTTTTTTTTTTTTTGGTTTTTCGAGACAGGGTTTCTCTGTGTAGCTTTGCGCCTTTCCTGGAACTCACTTGGTAGCCCAGGCTGGCCTCGAACTCACAGAGATCCGCCTGGCTCTGCCTCCCGAGTGCTGGGATTAAAGGCGTGCGCCACCACCGCCCGGCTCAAAGAATGCTTTTTCATTTGGAGTTCCATTCAGCATGAATTAGGGAGTTTAACTTTAGGCTTGCAGTACTACACCGTGCTTGGCCCCCATTCCAGTGATGCATTAATACCTCAGTGGGTCCTACTCCACACTCTCAGTTAGGGAGATTCTCACTTGGTTTGTATCATCCCAAACCAGTTGTCATATTACATAAGTGTTATATATTATATGAGTTTCATGAGTGTAAATAGTTGAGAAAATGGACAGGATAAAATTAGGACCATTCGGAGAGAAAGTTGCCTAGCAGAGACCCCCCAGTGAGGAGGCAGTAGCTGAGTTTCTTTAAGACAAGTACAGCCAGTTTGTGTAGCAGGGAACTTGATATCACTGTACCTACATACAAAGCTTGCTAGAAAGCATGGGTGTGGAGTAACATTTCTCCCAAGGTGTAAGATTTTGACCTCAGCCAGCTGTGGTGGCACACTCCTTTAGTCCCGTAGTCCTAGCACTTGGGAGGCAGAGGGAGGCAGATCTCTGCGTTCAAGGCCAGCCTGGTCTACAGATTGAGTTCTAGGATAAGGAAGGGCTACACAGAAATCTGTCTTGAAAAGAAAAAAAAAATTGACCTGAAGCCAGAAGTTAACTTTAAGCTGAACTTTGAAATCTTATAGAGCTAAGTAATTGTAGTGTCTTACAGTTGTGTAAATTAAACATGTGTTTTTAACCCACAACTAAAAATATCTTAGGAATTTTCTGATCAACATCCAGAAAATGCAGCCGAAATCAAGCTTACCATGGCGCAGCTGAAAATTTCCCAAGGTATTAATATTTGACTTTTAAGCTCCTTGTTGAGTGGTAAAGGTTAGCTGCTGTTGCAGACAGTCTAGGCTGTGTGGTCTCCAACAGACTGAGCGGTGGGGAAATGGGCCTTTCCTTGGGTTTTCCTGTGCTTTGGAATGATTCTCCAGCCTGAAAGGTCCATGCGAGCGGGAGGTGCCTTTGCTGCAGCGCACTGCACCTCGGATGTCACGTCTAGAGAAGCCTCCTGAAATTGGATGAGTAAGAAAGGAGCGCCTTTGCTTTCTACTTTGCAGTATTTCATAGCTAGTTCCTTTTTCCTTCTTTATACTTTGCTAAGTGCAGAAGTCTATGAAATCTCATCTATTTGATACCCAGAAGGAAACTGCATGGTTTGTTTGCTTTAATTGAACTTGGTTATCTAGAACTGAGTTGTCTGGTGTCCTGGCTGCTGTATTCATGTAGCTAATTGAATTTTAAACTAATTAAAAGTGAATGAAATTTACAGCTAGGCATAGAGCACATCCCTATAATCCCTGCTCTCTAATGGCTGAGGCAGGAAGATTATGAGTTCAGAGCTAATCTGAGCTACATAGTAGGACCTGTTTCAGAAATGTGAGTTTTATTAGTAACCAGAGAAAACTAAAGGTACCTGTGTGGGACAGCATGGATGCATAGACCTTGACATTTACAGAAGTATATATCAGACAGCTCAAGTTCTCAGTGGGCAATAGCAAATGGTCCAGAAAATTTTAGCTAGTCACAATGGCTGAGATGAAAATTTCATGGAATGGAGGAAAACAGTTGGCATTTAGGAAAAAGTGTAAAAAAAAAAGGGGGGGGGGTCCTTGGTGAGGCAGTAATTGAAACAGGATTGAGGATTGGTTGAGAATTAAAGATGAGAGATTTGGGTTATTGAGCTTTGCAGTGAACATAAAATCAGAATTGTAATACCATTTTTCCATTACACTCTAGTCTATAGTGACATGTTTGAAGGCCTTTTGGGGACACACACACACACACACACACACACACACACACACACACACACACACACCTTCAGATTCCAGTCTAAAAGAGAGAAAATGTTACTCAACAGCCTGGAGTTGCAAGACTTTGGATAAAAGCTCTGTAGGAAGATACGGTTTCAGTCTGGGAGACAGTGCAGGGCCTAAGAGCTCCAGCTGTGCCGCATGAGGAGCTGAATTTGAATCCCCAGCACTCACATAAAATGCTGAGCATGGCTGTGCATGCCTGAGACTCCATTCACTGCTAGAGACAGGCAGGTTCTGGGAGTCTGCTCACTGTGCAGCCTTCCAAACTAAAAGCTTCTGATTCAGTAGAAGACCCTGTCTCTCTGCAGTGAGCTCCGAGGAAGACAGCCGGCATCCTCCTCTCCATGTTTACATACACAGTCACATCACCATACACTTAGCACGTGCACAAGCAGAGAGAGTTTCCTTACTTCAGAAATGAGCAGTGGGCACACGATACTGCAGAGTACAGTTGGTGATCTCTTGCCCAAGGAAAAATGATAGGGAATAAATTTTCTTACATTTTTTCCACAATATGTTTTATTCAGTGTGGTGCTGATGTTGTTTTTAATCTCCTTAGGGAACATTTCCAAAGCCTGTCTAATATTGAGAAGCATAGAGGAGTTAAAGCATAAACCAGGCATGGTAAGTGTCTGCGTGACTCCTTCTGTTTGCATGGCTGTGCTGTCTCGATGTCCTCTTTCGTTTCCACTCATTTCCTCGTGTGTTAGTGAGGCAGGACTCGCCTTTAGAATAACACTCTGTGCTCTGGTAGTCAAATGTGTTAAGTCTTGTTTAAGCCCCACATTACCCATAAAGGGCAGCCTCAATCTCAGATCTGTACATGGATTATTTTTTTCCTTGCTAGATTGTTTATCATGTCATTGAAATTATTTGATTTTTTTAGTGTTTTTGTTAAAGCAACTTAAAAGTAGTGGTCAGAAAATTTAGATTTTAGTTCTTTTCAAACATTCCAGGTTTAAGCCAGGCATGGTGGCACACACTTTAGTCCCAGCATTCAAGAGGCAGAAAGAGGAGGATATCTTTCAGTTTCTGTAAGATGTGAAAGTGTCTTTTTCATAGTACATACTGATTGGGTGGTGATAGAACATGCATCAGTTGAACAAGAACTCTTTATTCATGTTGCTGTCCTCCAAGCCAGCTCGCTCACAGCACTGATAATGTGTGCTGTCTTCATGGCGCTTTCTCTTCATAGTTGAAGGAGAATTGTACCATTATATGACTGAAAAATCTAGTCTTTTGCTCTAAGGAATTTATCCATTTTATCTCAGCTGTTGAACTTACTGCCATAGAAGCTGTACAAGTACTTTCTTATTATACTCCCAATAACTGCAGAATCTTTCACTGACGCTGGTTACGTGACCTAGTCAGTTTCCTGTTGCTGTGGTAAAATACTGACCAAAACCACTTTGGGAGGAAAGAGTTCATTTATTTGGCTTACAGGTTACATTAAACCAAATCAATAATTGAGGGAAGCTGGAGGCAGGAACTGAAGCAGAGACTGGAACACCACGTACTAGTCCAGGCTCACATTCAGCTACATTTTTAATACTGTCCAGGGCCATTTTTGCCTAGTGCTGACACCACTCGCAGTGGGCTAGGCCTGCCCACATCAATCATCAATTAAGAAGATGCCACACAACCATGGCTGTGGGCCAGTCTGGAGGAGGCAGTTGCTCAGTTGGGCTCCCGCTTCCCAAGTGTGTCCAGCTGATGTCCAGGATTAGCCATCACACTTACGTTGTCTCTCTCTCTGACCAGTGTGGCCAGACTGTCAATTTTACCAGTTTCTTAAAAATGCACCTTTTTTCTGTTTGCTGACCTTTGCTGTTCTCTCAGGGAGTACACAGGCACACACCCATGCACACCTGTTCTCACAGGCACATACCCATGCACACCTGTTCTCACAGGCACATACCCATGCACACCCAGACACTGGGTTTCCTTGCTGCCCCACAAGCTCCTCTGTCAGCTTTCCACAGCTTAGGCGATGTGCATCTCATTACAGTTCAGCCATGCTGGAAGCTCCCTAATCACACACTTGAATGTCCAGCAAGATAGGTTGTATGACTTTATCAAAAAGTTTATTTTTCATGTTCTGATCTTACAAAACTTGACGCTACTTTAGAAGGAGTCCATTTTATAAATAAATGCCTTCATATTTTTCCAAGTATTTCTAAGAGATTGTGTTCTCTAAAAGAATAGTGTTTATGGTGAATTAGGTACTGGCAGAGATCCCATCAATCTTTATTCATTTAGCAATTTTAATTTTTAAGAACTATGTTCTGAGAGTACATGGAGTGTTTTGTTCATCAACTTTCTCCTTTGCTGGACAGGTATCTGCGTTAGTAACCATGTACAGCCACGAGGAAGATATTGATAGTGCCATTGAAGTCTTCACACAAGCTATCCAGTGGTATCAAAGCCATCAGGTAAAGGAATGAAGTCAAGTACTATAAGGGCATGGTTTTTTCCATAAGTAATAAAATATTCTGAGCCAAAAATTTCAGAACTGAAATATTTTGAGTCACTATTTTAAAATGGAAGACTTACTAGACTATCATTAATTTTTGTAAAGAATGCTAGATCCAAATAAAATTGTTAGACCTAAGGAACAGCTACAAGATGAAACAAAACAGCTCATTTTTATTTTTAGAAGCTTTTTCCTGTGTATGTCCATTTGTATACACACTCAGAATGTCATGATATTATTGTTCTTTATTGATAATGAGCTAAGAACCCGTGGGTGATTATTAGTTATTAGAACAGCAGTGTATGGAATGAATATTTATCATATCTCCAATAGGAGCATCTTCATTTTTCCGCTATCAATCGCTGCATAGTTAGTATCAACTTACTGCCATGCATACATACATACATGTTACCTTGCATACACACACACACACACACACACACACACACACACACACACACACACACATATACATACATACTTGTTGCATTTACATGGTTATTAACTGTTAGCGGTGGGAGGGCATCAATGTTTTGAATAGTAGTATGTTGAATTAATGTTTGAGAATGTGCCATATCTTTTATGATTTGATTTTAGGAGCATTTTGTTTTGTTTGCTTGGGTTTTTTTCTGCTGGTGTTAGAGATGGACCATGTACTAGGTATCCTAAGCAAGTGTTCTCACTACCAGACCTACATTCCCATCTTGTTTATTTTTGTAAGTGACCAAAATAAAATGAATTATGTTCTAGTTTTATACGTTGATGATTACTTGTTCTTTCACATACTTAGTAAAACTTCAGATGAGGAATTTAGTGCCCATTTTAAAGGGCTGATAAATAGGATTTCACTGACTGGCTAGATACTTGGCTTAAGGCTTTATTTTGTTTTGTTGAACCTGTAGCCCAAATCCCCTGCTCATTTGTCCTTGATAAGAGAAGCTGCAAACTTCAAGCTCAAATATGGACGAAAGAAGGAGGCAGTTAGTGACCTAGAGCAGCTGTGGAAGTAAGCTCTGAACAGTGGTGGGGACCCACACTTGGTTCATCTGAGGGGGCTCTTCTCTGTTTATGCTAGCGTTAATTTTAGAAGCTGTTTACTAACTTCATTTCTTCTTTTAGGCAAAATTCAAAAGATATTCACACACTAGCGCAGCTTATTTCTGCTTACTCGCTTGTGGATCCTGAGAAAGCAAAGGCGTATCCTCTGTGGCACGACTCTCCGTGGAGCACCAAGAGCTCTGCTTCCTCGGGTTTGGAGCAGAGGTTTTTCTGCTAGAAATTGCAACTCACAGGCTTGCCTGGTGAAAGCAAAATTTAGAACTAGGTATCAGAATGACTGAAAAACAGTAATGAAGTGGGGGAGGGAGTCACATGTGCATCACAAACAATGTTTAAGATGATTTAGGGACAAGGCGTACAATTTCTAGTACTTGAGATGCAGGAGCAGGAGAATCGGGTCGTCCTTGGCCGTATATGCTGAGTTCAAAATAGAAAAAATTAAATACCCTAGTTGGTCAGTTTGGGGCTCTAAGTGCTACTCTGATGAGGTCATGTCCCAAAGACTGAGCTGCAGTATCAGATGCTAAGAAGCTACTAGTCACAGCCTCTGTGCTGGGACAGCCTATGCATTTGGAAGTTTGGGAATCCTTGAACTATATCACTACGCGAGTTAAGGAATACATGATAAGTTTTCCTTTCAGAATATATATTGTCTATTTGATGTGACTTGTTTTCTATAGAAGATTCAAAAGTATTTTTTGCTTTTGATAAAGGCCATCAGGAAAAGTTAGTATCTTTCTGATGGCAGAGATATGTTGACAGACATAAATGTGTGTATGTTGTGTTCCTGAACACCTGTCCTACTCCAGTCTTAGTAAACACTTGCCCTCATCGGACAGCATGTCTCTAAAAGTGGATGTCGAGGCTCTTGAGAATTCTCCTGGTGCTACATACATTCGGAAGAAGGGCGGAAAAGTTACCGGAGATAATCAGCCAAAGGAACAAGGGTAATGTTTTTCCAATTCAAAATAATTTTAGAACATTTTCTTAGACTGATTTAAAAGTATCTAAGAACTTTGGGGTTGGGCTGTGACTGAGCTGGTAGAGCGCCTGCCTAGCACACAGGAGGATCGGGTCAGTCCCTGTCAGTCCTCACATCACATAAACTGGAATAATGACACATTGGCCTGGAATATCAGCAAGATTAAGAGTTCCAGGTCATCCTTAGCTCAGCCAGTTCCTCAATCTGGAGCTAAATGAGACCCTGTCTGAAGACAAAAACAGAAATGCCATTAGGAATAAAAACTTCAATCTTCTGTGCATGTGTTTGGGTACACCTTTCATGTGTGTGCAGAGGCCGGAGGTCACCATCAGTCACTTTGCACGTTTTCTGAGACTGAGTCTCCCACTGGAGCTTACCTCGTCACCATTGCTTGGTTGGCTGGCTAGCCCTGGAGGTCCTCCTGCCTCCACCTCCCCAGCATGTAGACGTATGGAGGAATTTGCCACTGACCCAAGGTGCCAGTGTGGGTTCTAAGGATCTGAACCTAAGGTCTCATGTTCGTGCAGTAAACGGTGGAGCAACTGAGCTGTCGCCCCAGCCCAAAAGACCTCTTGATAGGAGTTCTGTGTGAGTGAGATTGTCCTTGCTCCTCTTTGCTGTTTCCACCTCTCACTCCTCATTTTCACCTAGCCTGGATAGTCAGTATCCACGGCCTTCAGATCTTTTCTCCATGTTTACATAGACACAAAAATGTAAATCTTTCTCTTAGATTTTTTTTTTTGAGGCAGCATCTCTTTCTGTAGCTTACAATGACCTCAATTTTGTAGCAATCCACCAGCCTCAGAACCATCAAAATGCTAAGATTACAGATATTAGCCACTGCAGCCAGCCTGTAATTTCATTCTTCTTATACAGAATATGGACCTAAGGGCTAGAGAGGTGGCTCAGCAATTAACTGTGCTGTGTGCTCTTCCAGGGCACCTGAGTTCGGTTCCCAACACTCATGGTGGACTGCTCACAGGCATGTGGCACTCCAGATAGATAGATAGATAGATAGATAGATAGATAGATAGATAGATAGATAGATAGATAGATAGATAGATAGATATAGGTATACATACACACACATACATCTATTATTTCTTGGGTGGAGGGGTGAAATCAAACTGTGTTGTCCTGGCTGGCCTGGAACTCACTATGTAGACCACACTGGCCTTGAACTCACAGAGCTCCACCTGCCCTCCTGAGTACTGGGATTAAAAATGGATGTCACCATACCCAGCAATAAAATTTTTTTTTTTTTTAACATTTAAGATTTTTGTTTTGGAGCCGGGCGGTGGTGGCGCACGCCTTTAATCCCAGCACTCAGGAGGCAGAGCCAGGTGGATCTCTGTGAGTTCGAGGCCAGCCTGGACTACCAAGTGAGTCCCAGGAAAGGCGCAAAGCTACACAGAGAAACCCTGTCTCGAAAAACCAAAAAAAAAAAAAAAGATTTTTGTTTTGGTTCTGAATGAAAAGAGCATGGAAAATACCAACATTTCTTTTATAATTTTTCATCTTTTTTCCCCCCATATGTTCTTTGGTCTTTTGTCTGCATGTATGTTTGTGTGGGGGTGTTAGATCCCTTGGAGCTGGAGCTATAGACAGTTGTGAGCTGCCATGTGGGTGCTAGGAATTGAACCTGGGTCTCTGGAAGAGCAGCCAGAGCTCTTAACTGATGAGCCATCTTGACATCCCCTATTTTCATCTTTTAAAAAAAAAATTTTTTTTTTAAGAAACTTTAAATACTACAATGTTTCAGATTTCATGGCTTCAACTGATTCAGATTTCAAGCTTTTGTGGATACCAAAATAAAATAAATTTAGGCTAAGTTTTAAAGATTTCGTGTATGATTGTATGTTTTTGCACATATGTACACACATGGATAGGCCAGAAGATGTCGTCCAGTGTTATCTGTCAATCTCCCACCAGATACCCAGCTTACTATGTGGGTGCTGTGATCTGAACACCAGTCCTCTGGTCTTCATGGTCACACAGCAGGTACCTTAACTCTTGAGCCACTTGCCTTTTGTGAAACAGGATATGGTGTTGCCCAGACTAGCTTCAGACTCTGTTGTGTAGCAGAGGATGACGTCAACTCCTGGTCCTCCTCCTCCAGAGGATGACATCAACTCCTGGTCCTTCCTCCACCTCCTCATACTATTGCCACTTCCACCTAGACACTGGCTTCTTTGGTTGGTTGGGTGGTTGATTGGTTTTCGTGTGGTTGGTTGTTTGAGACAAGGTCTCATTTCCCTTTTTTTTTTTTTTTTTTTTTTTTTTAGATTAATTTTATCTTGGTGTTTCCAAAAGCTTCAAATTTTATCAGTTAAAGTGATAGAATCTGAAACACTGTAGCATTTTTTAAAAACCTTCTTTTAAAAGCTTTTTTAAAAAGATAATGTATGTTGCCCTGGATAGCCTAGAACTTACTGTGTAGAGCAGGCTGGCCTTGGGCCCAGAGATCTTCCTTCCTCCGCCTTCTGTGTGCTAGGAGTAAAGGCGTGAGCCACCGTGCCCGGCTCCGTTTTCTTTTACGTTATTTATTTCGTGGTGGGAGGCGCATTTGTGCTGCTGTGCTCGTGTGTGGGCGGGTGGACGCGGTCTAGCTTTCTGTGTACACGGGTCATCAGGCTTGGCGGCGAGCACTGGAACCCACCGAGCTATCTTGCTGGTCTTACGCTGACTTTTGAGCTTCAAATCATCATCAGTACAGTAATCTCACTAGACTTGATTAATGCTCTTTATACTATTGAATAGCCAAAGTCTAATTTATTTTGAAGGAAGCTGTACTAGGTTTACACTAGACACTGACCGAAAAGATTAAGCGGTGGAAATGGCTTCCAACAGGAATTGGAGTAGAGGTTTACCTGTGGCTGCTGAAGTGCAGCTGCTGGCAAGCTCTGAGAGCGGTGGTGGGAGAGCGGCAGTTTGCAGGAGAGAAGAAGGGCGGCACCATGTAGTGCTCGTTCTTCGTTCTCGTGGAGTGAGCTTTGCCTTAGTTCACCGATGCATAGCTCTCAGCTGTATCACTCATAATACATACAGAGAGATGTCTGGTCTTCTGACAGCAACTTCCAGAGTACTTAATAATTACTTTGAAATATTTTCGTGATTTCTTAGTCCCTTCCAGTACCTGCTTTTTCTTTTTTGCCAGTATACTTACTAAACTACTTTGCCTATTTCAAAATTTAACAAATTTGTGAAGTTCAAAATTTGAAAAATGAAGCTAGGGGATATAGTTTAGAGCACTTGGCTGGCTTTCAGGAGGCCTTGAGTTTGAGCCCTAGCACCATCAACATGAACTTGTTTTTAAAGGAAAAAGATACTTAGTAGTTGGGCATGGTTTCAGCAGCCTGTAATCCAACACTTAGAGGATGAGGCAGGTGCCTCCCAAATGCAAGGCCAGCCTTCTCTACATAGTGAGCCAAGTGTGCTGACACATGCCTGTCCTACGAATACTAGGAAGACAGAGGCAGGGGGATCAATTGAAGGCCAGCCTTGGCTAGATGAGATGTGTTTTTAAGGGAAAACAAAAACACAGGCCAGATATGCCTATAATTCTACCACTCAGGAGGCAGAGGCAACGATCTCTGTGAGTCAAGGCCAGCCTGATCTATAATAGTAAATTCCAGGTCAGTTGGGGCTACATAGTATGACCCTGTCTTTAAAAAGTAAAGAATAGAGGGCCTAGAGAAATGGCTCAGAGGTTCAGAGGCCCTGGTAAAGCAGCAGATAAAGTGGCAATTCCAAGGAGTCTGATAGTCAAAAGGGATTTATTCTGGGTTAACTCACAATATGTATAAGTAGTCACAGGATCCAGGAGGGGCACGGTGTGGTGCGGTCCAAAGGGGTTCTCTGAAAAACTCTGCCTTGGTTCACAGTACCAGCATCCAAGACCACGAGGTAGCCAAGAGAACAAGCACATATGCATTCCAGGCCTTAAGGGGTTCCCCCTTGGCCACGCCCAGCGGGGAGCAGGGGGGAGGCAGGGGCAGGCAGGTACCTAGTCTGTGCCTGCACAGACAACCACCTCTACCCCTGGATTCAGTTCCCAGCCACCACATGGTGGCTCACAACCATCCTTAATGAGACCTGGTGCGCTCTTATGGTATGCAGGCATGCATGCAGACAGAACACTGTATACATAATAAATCTTGAAAAATAGAAAGTGCAGAATCAGTAAAAAGTGTCCCATCCATCTTTCTCCCTTCTAGTGCCATGACCAGAGTAACTTGATTTCCATATCCTCCTAAAAGATTACCAGTACATGTTCTCTGGCAAAGTGTTTCTTGATTCTCTAAAATCTTGCCAGTTAACTCATGAAGGCATGATAGATTTTCGTTTGTATAAATAGCTTACTATTTGACTTCTGGTACTTTGAGGTACTTTGTATACTGCTCATACTATTTAAGGGATAATTGGGTAATTTAGGCATGGTAGCTCTTTTCAAAGAGTAGATA
Source organism: Peromyscus maniculatus bairdii (assembly GCF_049852395.1). Classification (NCBI taxonomy): domain Eukaryota; kingdom Metazoa; phylum Chordata; class Mammalia; order Rodentia; family Cricetidae; genus Peromyscus; species Peromyscus maniculatus. Next base: position 72,330,296 of record NC_134861.1, read on the forward strand.
ATATTTCTGTTGTAAAGAATTTTACATTAAGCCTAATGTGTATCATTTTAAGATTGTATTCAGCCAGACCTGGAGGTGCATTCAGGAGGTCCCACACCAGAAGTTTTTGAGGCAAGACTTGGAGTTTGAGACCAGTTCATACTATGTAGCAAGATCCTATCTCCAAAAGGGGGGCCAGTGAGGTGGCTCAGCAGATCCAGGGCATTTGCCTTGCAAGCCTAATAATCTGAGTTTCCCTCTAGAAGCCATATAAAGGTAGAAGGAGAGAGCCAACTCCACAGTTCTTCTTACCTCTAAACGTGTGCTTAAGCATGAGAACCCAAAAACACACCATTCACACAGACATACACACAGAATGATAACTGATTTTTTTTTTCTTAAGTGAAAAGTTTGCCGTGTGATTGAACTTGAATTAATAGTCCAGCTACTTTGTTACGTTTGTGAGCTGGTACCAAGTCTTACATACACCTTTTTATGTCAGTATGCCCAGCTTGCTCTTTTGCACATATGTAATGAACTATGTTTATCACAATGATGATAATGATTCTCAATTTCTTTTTAGACAGGGAGATTTGAAAAAGAAGAAGAAGAAAAAGAAAGGTAAGGCTTTAAGGAAAAATACACTCAGATTTCTGTATTACTGTTTGAGATAGATTTTCAAGCCCTGGTTAAATGAATTACCAAAGGCCATATATTTTCC